>NC_134211.1:13461602-14086602 GCF_965140235.1 Caretta caretta
GGCGAGCTGAGCGGAGCCGGTCGTGGTGGAGTGGAGCTGTTCGTGAGACAGCGGTGTGTTCATGAGACGGCGAGCTGAGCAGAGCTGTTCGTGAGACGGCGAGCTGTGCAGAGCGGAGCCGGTCGTGAGACAGCGTAGCAGAGCAGAGCCCTGTGGGGCAGTCAGCTTCAGGACACATAAGGTGCCCCTTACCTCTTTCCCCCACACACAGGCACATTTTAGCCAGACTGGGGAGTAACACTCTGCAGATGAACTTTTGAACTCTGGGGCTGGACTTTTTGGACTTTGGGTGATTTGTGGATTGCTGGACTCAAGAGATGTTTGGGTTCTGGGACTCAAGAACCTGAGGGAAAGGATGTGGCCCAATTTTCTGGGGTGGGTCTTTGCTCATGGTTTGGTTAATGAACACTAGTTGTGGTGTTTCCCCAATTTAATGCTGATGTTGTTTACCTCATGTTATTAAAGATTCTCTACTACACCGAGACTCTGTGCTTGCGAGAGGGGAAGTATTGCCTCTTTGAGGCGCCCAGGGGGTGTGTAAGATTTTCCCAGGTCACTGGGTGGGGGCTCGAGCCAGTTTTGCATTTGCTTTGATGAGAGGGAGCCCCTGTGTACTGAACCCGGCCCTTGCTGCTATCAACTTGGCCTGGCAGAAGGGTTACAGTTGTTTTAGGCAAGTTGCTGAGTTTCTGTAGCTTAAAGTTCCAGTTAGTTCTTCTCACCAACTAGACCCCGGTCTCAGTCTAGACTCACCCCTTTGCCTTATCCCTCAGTTTAGTTCCTTTTTCTGTTCAGGAACTTTCAGCAGCCTTTCTTTTGGATAGGCAGTGGAGGAGAGTCCAGATTAACCCGCTCCCCAGCCTTAAAAGGATTTACCTAAGGCGGGAAACCTTTGTTTGATCCCCATCCCCCTACAGAGGAAAAGTACCAGCAGTGTCCAAGGTGGTATTTTGTATCAGGTGATCTTATCATCTGACCGTGCAGTGTCAAAGCAACTATGAAACCAGGGTTATAATGTCCACAGGAAGGAACTCCAGGCAGATGGGAGATCCACATCTTCAAAGACTCATTGTCTTTTTCTAATGGCCCAGTAAGGATGATTTCTTACTGCCTGGTGGGCATTGCCCAAGTATACACACAGATATAATTGTTACATAGAAATATTGAATAACTTGAGATACAGAAATGATACATGCATACAAATTGGATAATCGCGTTCAGTAAATTATAAGCTTTCCAATGATACCTTACATGAGCCATCTTGCATAAAATTATCTTAGTTATGCCATATTCATATCATAACCATATTTCTATGATGAATATGGGGTGTAACATCATAGTCATACCCTGACGGGGTTAGGAGGGCAGTGTGTGTGGCAGGGGGAGATCAGTCCTTGAGTGGGTTAGGAGGGCTGTGGGGAGGACATCGGTCCTTGAGGAGGTTAGGAGGGCAGTGTGTGTGTGTGTGTGTGTGAGTGAGAGGGGGAGGTTTCAGTCCCGGAGGGGGTTAGAAGGGCAGTGTGGTGGGGAGGTCAGACCCTGAGCGGGTTAGGAGGGCAGGGTGTTTGTGTGTGTGTGTGGGGGGGGGTGTTAGAAGTGCAGTGGTGGGGCAGTATGAGGGTGGAGTGTCAGTCCCTTTGGGGGTTAGGAGGGGAGGGTGAGGGCGAAGAGTTAAAGCTCTTTATAACCAACTGCTAAGGGACACTGCAAGGCCAGGCTCAGAGCCAGCCCAGGTGCTGATCCTCTGCAGAAATTACTGCTTGTGGCCTGCTGCATGAATCAAACCCTGAAGGGTATGCACAGTCCTGACAGGTATTAATCCCATTTTCTCCCTGCCCAGCATTGCTGAGCTGCCAAGGGGGCACAGTGTTGCCATTCCAGGTGAGCAGAGCTGCTTGCCTTGTCCATTCTTCTTCAGTCCTTCCCTCCCCCATAGATGGACCATGGGAGTTTTGCCCCATTACAGGCTGAAGGAAAAGCTTAGTCTGCACTCTGACCAATTTAGCCGCTTTCTGCTGCCTGAGGTGAGAGGTACTGGGGTGGTTTCATCATCATCACCACCTCAGGACCCTAATGATCCTGGGAAGTATATAACAGCTTCTGAGCTAGTGGGAGCTCTTCAAAACTGGGATGCCGGAAGGGAAAGACAGCAGCTGGTTGTGCTTCTGATGTGAGGTAAGTGCACCCCAACTCCCTTTAATCCATCTAATTTGGAAGTTTAGGGAAGCATCATGCACAAGTGGTTAAACAGAGGATTAGGAGTCAAAGCTCCTGGTTTCTCTTCTTGACTCAGCCACTTTCTTGCTCTATTGGCTTGGACACAATTCAAGAAGGGTGTTGATAAAGTTGGGAGGGTCCAGAGAGGAGCCAGGAGCATAATTGAAGGATATGGACATGCCGTATAGTGATAGACTCAAGGACCTCAATCTACTTATCTTAACAAAGAGAAGGTTAAGGGGTGACTTGATCACAGTCTATAAGTATCTACAGAGGCAACAAAAATTGTCTAATGGACTCTTCAAGCTACCAGACAAAGGTTGAACAAGATCCAATGGCTGGAAATGGAAGCTAGACAAAGTCAGACTGGAAATAAGGAATAAATTGTTAGCACTGAAGGTAATTACCTTTAGAACAATTTACCAAGAGTTGTGGTGGATTCTCCATCACTGACAATTTTAAAATCAAGATTGGATATTTTTCTAACTGATATGCTCTAGTTCAAAGAGGAATTAATTGAGGGAAGTCCTATGGCCTGTGTTATGTCAGAGGTCAGACTAGATCAGGGATTGGCAACCTTTGCCAGGGAAATCTGCTGGTGGGCTGGGATGGTTTGTTTACCTGCAGTGTCCACAGGTTCGGCTGATCACAGCTCCCACTGGCTGCGGTTTGCTGTTCCAGGCCAATGGGGGCTGCGGGAAGCGGTGGCCAGCACATCCCACAGCCCGCACCGCTTTCTTCAGCCCCCATTGGCCTGGAACGGTGAACCGCAGCCAGTGGGAGCTGTGATCGGCCGAACCTGCGGACGCTGCAGGTAAACCAACAGTCCCGGCCTTCCAGCAGATTTCCCTGACGGGCTGAGAGCCAAAGGTTGCCGATCCCTGGACTAGATGATCACAATGGTCCCTTCTAGTCTTAGAATGTATGAATCTAAGTCATATTCCCCTTCTCTAATCTGGAACTATTAATATTCACCACTCCACATCTTTGTAAAGGGCTCTGATATCGTGAGATAGAAGGTGCTTCAGAGGTGCAGTAATTATTTGTGGTGATCTCTAATCTCTCACAGTCAGTGAGGTGGGGAAAGAGACTGTAATGCTGCCTTTGTATTACCGTTCTGGGTCTGAGAATTGCACATCACCTGGGAAACATCTTGGAGAGTGATTCTGATGTAACAGTGTTCCTAATGGAAATGGGAGTGAAACTGTTCCTCTACCATGCCAGCAGAAATAATGTTGTTGGTATGTGGTTTCTACTACCTCCAAAAGGGGTGCAGTATTTTCCTTCCAAAATTTTGGACCAATTTATGTTAGTCCTTCTTTATGCAGATGGCATGTTTTTGCTATCCCAAACTTCTCTAAGCTTGGAGCATACATTAAAGGATTCTAACTCTTTTTGCTGGCAGGAGTGTCTGGCCTTATAAACTGTTAGAAAACTAAAGTAATTTTCTTTGTCTGCAGACCAAGGCTGTATAAATGGATGAATGATGGCCATTACGTTGAACAGATCAAGTTTTTTCCTATTCAGGTATTTGTTTTACATATAATGGCCAACGGGATAAACGTATAGAGGAGGTAAAAAGGAGAGCCTTAAATTCCATGCAAGCCATGCTTTGTTTCACTTGAGTCCATGGGGGCAATTTAATTGCACTGGCTCTTAGAGTTTTTAGGGCTAAAGTCTGTAATCAAATACCATATGGTGCATAAATTTGGGCTGGGAAGATCTTAAGATGCAAGGTTTGTGCAAAACAAATTTTTAAGACGGATGCTCAGCTTCCCCTGCTGCTTTACGTAGGGCAAAGGTTGGGGAATGTGCTATTTTGACTAAAGCTCAATGCCTTCACATTAATTATTGGCTGCATATTCAGCATGTGAACCTACAGCGCTTTCCGGAGTTTTGCAGGAGCAGTTTAACAAACCCTAAAGTTCCCCTGGCTTTTGCAAGTCTGTTATTCTCTCCATTCTTTGGGCTTCTTGGAACTGAAGCTGGTTAGGACTGTAGGCAAGGGTGTGACATCTCTAACTAAGTTTAGAGCAGAAGATATGATGTTCAGACAACCTGATGTGGCAGTTGTCCCTGAAACAAGTATGCCCTCTTGGCTTTCTCATTTAAAGAATATCCATGAGAAATAGCTGGATTTACAGCTCTCTATTTTCATACTCTGCAGACAGCATATTTGGGAGGGAGATATGCTAGTATCGAGAGAAAATCATCTTTCCCATACAGGTCTGGCCATGTTGAAGATCTACCACAATAATGGTTTACCACATTCCTGGCTCAGATCCTGTTTCCAGCACTGTGTCAAAAATTAGAATACTTGCTATGTAGCAAAATGTTTGGATTATATGGACAGTTGCCCTAAATGCCTGATCAGCTGCAAAAACAAGACACAAGTGTGGAAGAGAGGGTCTTTGTGATCTATCTAAAATAATGTGTTTCTATCTGTGGTTGTTTTACGATTGTATACCATGGCAGGGTCTGTGACTTTAAAGGAGTAACTGATCCTGGGGGAAAGGTTGATCTTGTGTTTTTAATTTTTGTATTTTAAATGTTTATATTCTTCTTACTGAGCAGTGTTGATTTAAACTTGTATTTTATCTTATATATATCTTACATCTTTTGTGAACTCTGGCCTAAGGGTATGTGTCATGTACCGGGCAGCGGGTGGTCAGACTTAGTGGTTGGAACGGGAGCTAGGCGATAACCAGAGTCAAGGGGTCAGAGCTGGAGTCAGGTACTGAAGCCAGCAGCTGGACCTGGGCTCAGGAAGCCCACAGGGAAGCAGGGCTGGAGCAGACTGAGCAGAGGCAGGAACAAGGCTAAGAGCAGGGCAGGCACAGGAGAGATCCCAGCTGCAGTCTTGTGCCTTGAGCAATCAGAGATCAGTTGCGTTAGGAGCAGGCCTGCTGACTTCCTTGGCCCTGATGTGTAGTAGTCAATCAGGTGGCCTTGCTTTGGCTCAGTTCAGCTGTGCTCATAAGCTTCTTGGAGACTGGGCAGCGCAGCTGCAAGTCCTCATTCCTGATACTAATTCTGTATCCCAGATCCACAGAGCTATTTAGGCCCCTAATGTCCACTGAAATCTACCATTTCTTCTGTGACATTCCTATTCTGCATCTGGCATGCAGCAACACCCATGTCCACCAGATGGCCCTCTATATTTGTAGTGTCATAAACGTGGCCATCCGTTTCCTGTTGATCTGCATCTCCTATGCCTTCATTGTGGTCACCATCCTGAGGATCAGCTCTGGAGCTGGCCGGCACCGCACCTTCTCCACCTGTTCCTCCCACTTGATGGTTGTTGCCCTGATGTACAGCTGCAGCAGCTTCATATGCTTACACCCTAGTTCCAGCTACTTCCCAGAGCAAGTGCCGGATAGTGTCTATGGTGTACACCTTTGTCACTCCTATACTGAGCCCCTGGAGCTACAGCATGAGGAACAAGGAGGTAAAGGATGCCCTGAGCAGAGCACTGGGAAGGAGAATGCTGCATCAGAGTAAGCAACAGCTTTAGGACATCCTTCAGTAAACAGCCTCGCCATGTCTCTGGGTATTGGGGGAATGGGATTGTGAAATTGTATACCCAGGTGCTATGGTAAATTCTGGTCACACATGCTGGTTACAAGGCAATTTCAACAGCATTTCTCCAAGTCCGCCTGGTGAGTACTGTTAAGGAAAAGTTAGCACATGTGACTCCATTTTGGTTTGGGGCCCACCATTGTTTAAATGCCAGCACATCATACACCAGGAGGAGTGATCCTTAGATACTGAATCCCTGTGAAAATCCTCCTCCTTGTCTCCAGCCTGCCTTGACTCCCAGTATCTGGTTTTTGTCAGTCTCTAACTCCCTGTCTCTTGGCCTTGATGTGAGGCCTCCCATTCTGATAATAAAAGTTACTGATGCATGGCTTTAGGACCATGCTGTGTAATTAACATACTGGTATAGCACGAGGAATGCACCAAGCAGGGATAGGTGGTAGATAAGACAAGGGTTTGTTTATTGGCTAAGGTTTCTGATGCACGAGGGCAACATGCTTTGCTAAAAAGTATATAACCTTTGTATAATTTGTATTCAGGGTCCCCCCCTGGCTAGCAAGGGGGCACCACGCTCGAGCGTAATAAACTTAGTGTCTTTTGGGAACTCTGCAGTTGTGGACTTTGTTTCTGTGCCTCAGCCTAGATTCGAACTGTGCGTGACCTATCAGGTATAATTCGCAGCATTGGTGTGCGTGTCCTACCAGGTGTAATTCGTAGCATTGGTGTGCGTGTCCTATCAGGTGTAATTCGTAGCATTGGTGTGCGTGTCCTACAAGGTATAATTCGCAGCAGTTGTATGCGTGTCCTACCAGGTGTAATTCGTAACAGTTTTGGCGACCACGAAGGGACTCTAGGCTCGCCCCAACAAGCGAGACTACACTCCTCCTCTCGGACAGCTCCAGCCAGCACAGGGTGAGTTCACCTTTGAGAACTCCGAGGAGGGGCGGGGGTGAGCCGTCGCTTAGGCGATAAGGTGGCACATTTTGTGTTCTTTTGGTAGCCCATTATGGGATCTGGGCAGAGTGTAAGTAAGGGGACCCCTTTGGCTGAAATTCTCGAGAATTGGGGGAATATTTCTGGCACCCATGGGTTAGGTAGGAAGAAAGCTGTTATTTTATGTAAGGTTGAGTGGCCAGCACTAACAACTCAAACATCTGTTGAATGGCCACCGGATGGGTCCTTTGCTGGGGATACATTAACAGCGCTTAGAAGGAGGCTGGAGGACAAAGCTCCAGCCCAGATGGATTATTGGTATGTATGGGACAACTGGGCTTATGCGAAAGGACATCCTCTTTCCTCCTCCTTTCCTTATTTATCTCAGGGGTCTCCAGCCCCGCTCTGTGCTATACCTGCTTCTGCCCCTCCTCCGGCTTACCCTCGGCTTTCTGACTTATGCCCGTCACCTCCTTGCTTGCCAATTAGCCGTGCTTTCTGTCCAGGTGACAAGCCTCATGTGGGGAGGACTCAGGTAGCTCTTGTAAGTAAAAATATTTAAGAAAAGAGACCAGGAGGGCTGGGGGCTAGTTAAGAAGCCCACCCTCCTTGTTAATTTAGTAGTGAAACAAAGCTGGTGCTCATGGAAGGGACAGTTCAAAAAAAACCCAAAAAACAGGATCGGGCCCAAGCAGGCAGGCAACAGATAGAGAGATTAAAAAACAGGTTGAAAACTTAAAGGTCATAGTAAAAAAAAAGGAATAAATAATTACAGAAATAAAAAACGTAAATCCCGGAATAATACTTGAAATAATAAAATCTAAGTTAATTGGGTGTCGTTTTAAAAAATAAGCAAGTAATTTAAAAAAAAAAAAGTAAAAAGTTAACTCTTTAGTTGCTGGAAAGAATTAAGCAGTTAAACTTTGTGAAATACTGGGAAAAAAAAGAATTATTGGTTTCTTTGCAGCCATTTTGAAAAAAAATGGGCCCTTTTCCAAAGAAATGCAATTATACAGTACTACTTAATTAATATCTTATTAGGTTCCAAGGGGCTACAATAGGTGGTGTCTTCCTTTTCAGGTCGCTGTGTGTTTGACAGCAGGAGTTAAAAGTAAAAGGCAATCAAAAGTCTGGTAAAGTTTATTGTGCCCTTTTTAAAGTAAGAATCTTTAACCTGTGGATCCAAAAGCAAGCCAGAAAGCATTTGTTTTAATGTAAATTACCTAACTAATAAGGTAGACGCCACTGAAACCTGGGCTGCCTATAAAACAAATACAAGAAAATATGGGTAATTCCTCTGTTTTGCCTGCAATTAACAAAGGTATTTGTATAAAAAGGAAATATTTTAAGCAATGACTGACTGCCCAAAAGGGGTAGATCTGTGTTGTTTTTTGTCTTTCAGAAAATCAAAAAAAACTGATGCCAGCTGAAAAGCAATTCAACATCTCATGAATTTACTGGCACAACAGGAATTCTGTTCTGTGTTCTATGTCCTGTCTTGTGGTGTTTGTCTTGTGGCCAGAATTGCTGTGTTTAATTTTTCATAGGACAGTTTAGTTTAAAACTAAATAGAAGGGTTAAATCAAAATGCAGATACTTGTTTTATTCAACTTGGAATACAAAGTGTTTAAATAATATCAAAAAAATGTAATATGCTAAAGTTTAATACATTTGCTTAAGTAAAAAAAAAAATTTCATTGGCCAGATCTTTTAATTAAAAAAATTGTTGTTAAAATTTGCACACCAACAGTCTTTGAAAGCAAGGACATGAAAGTTAACCCACTCCCCATATTATACATGAGATCCTTTTGGCTACCTCACATTTCTAGCCAGAAGGCTGGGGAGGGAGGAAAGCTATTGGACACCAGAGGTTGTACCAAGTGGACTCCTCAAAAGTGGGTGTGCTTGTCCTGGCTTGTTGCTCCAAAGCTCCGTAATAAAGTCATTTTCCTAGAAGGGTGTATGTGGCATACATTATACAATAAGACTAAAGTGCTGTATAATGGGCAATGTACATGTGTTCCTTTTTAAACAAAGGTGTATAAGTAAAAAGTGAAAGTTTCCTTTGCAGGTTAATAAAAGTCAAGAAAGGAAAAAAATAAAATAAAACGGAGGACGAGCTAATTCAACGCTGTAGCTGGCAGGCTCGGTCCAAAGATAAAACACTGGCCTGCCCAAGGACACTACTCACAGCTAGGATTTGGCTAACAGCCAAGAAAGAGGGGGGCTTAAATGTGCCCAAGCAGCTGTGAGATCTGCAACACACTGCCAGACATTAATAAAATGTGTTAGGTCTCTGTATTTACAGGTAAAAGAAGTCCTGCTTCAAGAATCCTGAGCAAACCTGCCATTTGTTAAAACCAGGTGACTGGGTCTACAGAAAGGTCCATCAACAAAAGACTGCTCTGGCCACATGCTGAAAAGGCCCTTATTAAGTCCTGCTAACTACCAACACCGCTGTGAAGTGCCAAAGACTGACTGCCTAGACCCATGCTTCTTACTGCAAAAAGACCCCTCCACCTCCAGGTGACTTCACTTCGACTACTGATCAGCCTGTCCCTCCTTCTAGGTTTTTTTTCTTTCCTCCTTTTGAACAGCAAAAAAAACCAAGGTGAAGTGCTAGTAACCTCTTCATTGTCCACTGACAAAGCTAACCTGCATTCAGTATTTGCTAAAAAAAAAACCAAAGCACTACAGGGTGATGTGTTAGTAACCTCTCCCCTGTATAATGCAAAACCATGACTGTTCCAAAAAAAAAAAAAAAAAAAAGCCTGCTCTGCTAAAACCACCAAAATCCAAGGATTCCTGACTGCAAAAGACACTGAAAATTGGCCTTGATGGCAAAGACAGAGCATTGTACATTGGCAGGGAGGAAGTTGCGGGATGTATTCTTGGGAATGTGAAGTAAAGTGGTGGGGTGGGTTTATTCCAGAGGCTGGAACCTGTGCTTGTAGGCAAGTATAAATACCAAAAACGCCTTACAGCCACGAACATTACTCCCACCATCTGCCACCACTCCTTTGCAGGTAAAGGTTCCTGGATCCATCATAGCTACGTTAAGTTGGCGCTGGGACCCCCACCTGACCCTGACAAGCCATTGGATGAGCCACTTCACGAGTGAACACCACGACCAACCCATGGACTAAGCTTTCCAGCTACTGGGACCTTCACAGCCCACCAGGACTTTTTGTGTTCCTGTTTATTGGACTTACATTGGGGGTAGTGTTTTTTGTATGGGACAGGGGAGGATGTCGACATTGGTATGGTTTGCCTGGGGGGGTCCTCTCCCTATTCCCAAGTCCAGTACAAGGATGGAAGGGCAATAGCTTCTTGAATTTAACCTGTGCTATCAAACAGGGTGTAAATCGAACGCAGTGTTGGATTTGTATTCGTACCCCCACATATTTAGGTCAGGGGGTCCCGTTGGTAGGGGTACCTATCCCCCTTAATCGAACACTCCAAGCTAAGCTATGGGCAAACACTACATTTAACTGGAAGGTTAAAAGCCAAATATGGTCTATTAATATGGTGGCCCAGGGTAATTATGCTTTATGTGTGTCACGACGTAAGGGCATAGAAAATATAGTTTTTGTAGGGAATTTTGTAGGGTGCAAGGACACCACGCAAATCAGCTCTGGTGCGGGAGGCCCCTTTACCTACTCCAGAACCCCGTGGCCGGTCCCCGAGGGGTCTGGCTGGTATTGGTTATGTAATCACACAGCCTATAAGGTTCTCCCAGCAGGATGGTGTGGTACATGTACCTTAGGGGCTATAGTACCCGCCGTGACAGTACACCAGAACCTGACCCGGGGAGAGATCCGCAATCTAGTATGGAGGGACCGACGAAGTATTCCTTTAAACCCCCTTTCTTATCGGCCCAAAGGCTTTCACTCCTTTGTGCGCTGGTTTCTGCCATGGTTGGGAGTAAGCGAGCTGAAAAAGGCTATAGTTAACATTTCAGCTGCTTTGGAACTAATGGCAAATGCTACTGCAGATGCTCTCTCTGCCCTTCAAATTGAAGTCACCCAGCTATCCCAAACTACATTGCAAAACCGCCTGGCCCTGGATTATCTCCTTGCAAATCAGGGTGGGGTTTGTGCTCTGGTCAATTCAAGCTGTTGTGTATTTGTAAATCAGCACCATAGGGTGGAAACTGACATCTACATCCTCAAGCAACAGGCAGCCCTATTCCACCACATCAGCCTCGACACTACCAACGCCGGATTCCAGGAGGTCTGGAACTGGCTCACCTCATGGCTACTGGATGTGGGGACTTGGGGACAGCGTATTTTGTATTTACTTTTTTTTGACAGTTATTGTTTTTGCATTATTTTTTGTATGCCTACAATGCTGCAGTATGTGCTGTCAGCAGTTGCTAACCCTGCAGCGCAGTTACTCAGCCCGAATATAGCTTACTGACGTACAAAAAAAAAAAAGGAAGAACAGTTAAGGAAAAGATAGCACATGTGACTCCATTTTGATTTGGGGCCCACCATTGTTTAAATGCCAGCACATCATACACCAGGAGGAGTGATCCTTAGATACTGAATCCCTGTGAAAATCCTCCTCCTTGTCTCCAGCCTGCCTTGACTCCCAGTATCTGGTTTTTGTCAGTTTCTAACTCCCTGTTTCTTGGCCTTGATGTGATTTTTGTCAGTTTCTAACTGCCATTCTGATAATAAAAGTTACTGATGCATGGCTTTAGGACCATGCTGTGTAATTAACATACTGGTATAGCACGAGGAATGCACCAAGCAGGGATAGGTGGTAGATAAGACAAGGGTTTGTTTATTGGCTAAGGTTTCTGATGCACGAGGGCAACATGCTTTGCTAAAAAGTATATAACCTTTGTATAATTTGTATTCAGGGTCCCCTCCTGGGCTAGCAAGGGGGCACCACGCTCGAGCGTAATAAACTTAGTGTCTTTTGGGAACTCTGCAGTTGTGGACTTTGTTTCTGTGCCTCAGCTTAGATTCAAACTGTGCGTGACCTATCAGGTGTAATTCGTAGCATTGGTGTGCGTGTTCTATCAGGTGTAATTCGTAGCATTGGTGTGTGTGTCCTATCAGGTGTAATTTGCAGCATTTGTGTGCGTGTCCTACCAGGTGTAATTTGCAGCATTGGTGTGCGTGTCCTATCAGGTGTAATTCATAGCATTGGTGTGCGTGTCCTATCAGGTGTAATTCGTAGCATTTGTGTGTGTGTCCTACAAGGTATAATTCGCAGCAGTTGTATGCGTGTCCTACCAGGTATAATTCGTAACAGTACAAAGTACGATTAGACTAGTCCAGGAGAAGCAGAGTACCAGGGTCCTCTGCTCAGTGGACTGAAGGTCTGAGAATCTGCTTGAAACACTGTAGTTGTCCCTCCTAGGGAGTCAGGTCAAGCTGTATGTTTGACTGCGTGAGCTTTGGAGGAGTTGCTTCTTTATCTCTCTGAACCAAAAGCAGTATAAGATAACACTGAGGTTACATGATGTCAACTAAAATGTCTCCTTCCGATATATATATATATATATATATATATTATTTCAATGTACGGTTGTTAGAGTAATCTTAGGCAATTGCTTCTAACTGAAAGAAGTTAGAAAAATGAAATATTTATCTCCTTCTCTTCAGTTTACTTTAGCCACACTTTTGTGTATAGCAAATTCTGCTCTTCCTCCTGTACAGTCAGCCAGTCTTTATTCACCGAGTGTGTCAATATTACAATCAAGAAGTGTGATTGCAACATGTGTAGCTATGCCCAAGCCAGCTA
Organism: Caretta caretta; assembly: GCF_965140235.1. Taxonomy (NCBI): domain Eukaryota; kingdom Metazoa; phylum Chordata; order Testudines; family Cheloniidae; genus Caretta; species Caretta caretta. Next base: position 13,474,047 of record NC_134211.1, read on the forward strand.
TGATCGAGAGCGCTCACTAAAAACAGCAGTGAAGTCACAGCAGCACGGGCAGTGGCCCAGGTACCCGGGACACTGGGCACATAGTCAGGCGACTAGCCCTTGCCACGGCTTCACTGCTAATTGTTGCGAGCTAGCTCGATCGTAGCTAGCTTGGGCTAGCAAGTGCTGCAGTCACACCTCACAATAGCAGGGCAGACATCCCCACTCTTGTGTGGGTCTTTCACACGGCAGCAGGGGAAAGAAAATAGGCAATCAAAAGAAATACCTGATGGTAAAACCCTGAAAATGGGTAGCAGGACTCAGCAGTAGCAACTGTTTCCTGTAATTAATGTCTATTATTATAATAAGAAAAGGAGGACTTGTGGCACCTTAGAGACTAACCAATTTATTTGAGCATAAGCTTTCGTGAGCTACAGCTCACATCATCGGTTGCATACTGTGGAAAGTACAGAAGATCTTTTTATACACATAAACCATGAAAAAATGGGTGTTTACCACTATGAAAGGTTTTCTCTCCCCCCACCCCACTCTCCTGCTGGTAATAGCTTATCTAAAGTGATCACTCTCCTTACAATGTGTACGATAATCAAGGTGGGCCATTCCCAGCAGAAATCCAGGGTTTAACAAGAACATCAGAAGGGGGGCGGGGTAGGAAAAAACAAGGGGAAATAGGTTACCTTGCATAATGACTTAGCCACTCCCAGTCTCTATTCAAGCCTAAGTTAATTGTATCCAATTTGCAAATGAATTCCAATTCAACAGTCTCTCGCTGGAGTCTGGATTTGAAGTTTTTCTGTTGTAATATCGCAACTTTCATGTCTGTAATCGCGTGACAGGGAGACTGAAGTGTTCTCCGAATGGTTTATGAATGTTATAATTCTTGACATCTGATTTGTGTCCATTTATTCTTTTACATAGAGACTGTCCAGTTTGGCCAATGTACATGGCAGAGGGGCATTGCTGGCACATGATGGCGTATATCACATTGGTAGATGTGCAGGTGAATGAGTCTCTGATAGCGTGGCTGATGTTATTAGGCCCTGTGATGGTGTCCCCTGAATAGATATGTGGGCACAGTTGGCAACGGGCTTTGTTGCAAGGATAGGTTCCTGGGTTAGTGGTTCTGTTGCGTGGTATGTGGTTGCTGGTGAGTATTTGCTTCAGGTTGGGGGGCTGTCTGTAGGCAAGGACTGGCCTGTCTCCCACGATTTGTGAGAGTGTTGGGTCATCCTTCAGGATAGGTTGTAGATCCTTAATAATGCGTTGGAGAGGTTTTAGTTGGGGGCTGAAGGTGACGGGTAGTGGCCTTCTGTTATTTTCTTTGTTAGGCCTGTCCTGTAGTAGGTGACTTCTGGGAACTCTTCTGGCTCTATCAGTCTGTTTCTTCACTTCCACAGGTGAGTATTGTAGTTGTAAGAATGCTTGATAGAGTTCTTGTAGGTGTTTGTCTCTATATGAGGGGTTGGAGCAAATGGGTTGTATCGTAGAGCTTGGCTGTAGACAATGGATCGTGTGGTGTGGTCAGGGTGAAAGCTGGAGGCATGTAAGTAGGAATAGCGGTCAGTAGGTTTCCGGTATAGGGTGGTGTTTATGTGACCATTGTTTATTAGCACTGCAGTGTCCAGGAAGTGGATCTGTTGTGTGGACTGGACCAGGCTGAGGTTGATGGTGGGATGGAAATTGTTGAAATCATGGTGGAATTCCTCAAGGGCTTCCTTACCCATAACTATTTTACATTTGGGGATAAAGTATACCTTCAAATAAGCGGCACTGCTATGGGTACCCGCATGGCCCCACAGTATGCCAACATTTTTATGGCTGACTTAGAACAACGCTTCCCCAGCTCTCGTCCCCTAATGCCCCTACTCTACTTGTGCTATATTGATGACATCTTCATCATCTGGACCCATGGAAAAGAAGCCCTTGAGGAATTCCACCATGATTTCAACAATTTCCATCCCACCATCAACCTCAGCCTGGACCGGTCCACACAAGAGATCCACTTCCTGGACACTACAGTGCTAATAAACGATGATCACATAAACACCACCCTATACTGGAAACCTACTGACGGCTATTCCTACCTACATGCCTCCAGCTTTCACCCTGACCACACCACATGATCCATTGTCTACAGCTAAGCTCTACGATACAACCGCATTTGCTCCAACCCCTCAGACAGAGACAAACACCTACAAGATCTCTATCAAGCATTCTTACAACTACAGTACCCACCTGCGGAAGTGAAGTAACAGATTGATAGAGCCAGAAGAGTTCCCAGAAGTCACCTACTACAGGACAGGCCTAACAAAGAAAATAACAGAAGTCCACTAGCCGTCACCTTCAGCCCCCAACTAAAACCCCTCCAACGCATTATTAAGGATCTACAACCTATCCTGAAGGATGACCCAACACTCTCACAAATCTTGGGAGACAGCCCAGTCCTTGCCTACAGGCAGCCCCCCAACTCACCAGCAACCACATACCGCACAACAGAACCACTAACCCAGGAACCTATCCTTGCAACAAAGCCCGTTGCCAACTGTGCCCACATATCTATTCAGGGGACACCATCACAGGGCCTAATAACATCAGCCACGCTATCAGAGGCTCGTTCACCTGCACATCCACCAATGTGATATATGCCATCATGTGCCAGCAATGCCCCTCTGCCATGTACATTGGTCAAACTGGACAGTCTCTATGTAAAAGAATAAATGGACACAAATCAGATGTCAAGAATTATAACTTTCATAAACCATTCGGAGAACACTTCAGTCTCCCTGTCACGCGATTACAGACATGAAAGTTGCGATATTACAACAGAAAAACTTCAAATCCAGACTCCAGCGAGAGACTGTTGAATTGGAATTCATTTGCAAATTGGATACAATTAACTTAGGCTTGAATAGAGACTGGGAGTGGCTAAGTCATTATGCAAGGTAACCTATTTCCCCTTGTTTTTTCCTACCCCGCCCCCCTTCTGATGTTCTTGTTAAACCCTGGATTTCTGCTGGGAATGGCCCACCTTGATTATCGTACACATTGTAAGGAGAGTGATCACTTTAGATAAGCTATTACCAGCAGGAGAGTGGGGTAGGGGGAGAGAAAACCTTTTGTAGTGGTAAACACCCATTTTTTCATGGTTTGTGTGTATAAAAAGGTCTTCTGTACTTTCCACAGTATGCATCCGATGAAGTGAGCTGTAGCTCACGAAAGCTTATGTTCAAATAAATTAGTTCGTCTCTAAAGTGCCACAAGTACTCCTTTTCTTTTTGCGAATACAGACTAACACGGCTGTTACTCTGAAACCTGTTATTATTATAATGTATTACACCAGCACCAAGGGGCCCCGATCATCTTAGGGCCTTATTTTGCTAGGTGCCACACAAACACACACACACACACACACACACACACACACACACACACACAGTGTGAGCCAAATGGATGAAAACAAACAAATCTAAGCAGTAGGGGCGGGAGGATGAGCGTAACAACAGTAGAAACCTGGCTATATGCATAATTTGTAGAATAAGAGCGGTTTTTAATTTTATTGTTAATTCTATGTGTATATATAAATAAAATGAGAGATTAATGATATCAGCAGTACCTTTCACTCCTTTTAAATAAAACCCTGATTTAATTTCATGGTGTGTCTTTAAGAAAAATAGCCTTAAAGCAGACTAAATGTATGACGTTATTCCTGTATTTTTTTTCTTCACTTTTGACTCTTGCAGAATTTTATTCCTCCTTCTGAAGTTGTTTCAGGTTGGATCTGTGTATGTTTAATGTGCTTGTAAATGACCCTTTAATAAAATTTACTCATTACAGAATAAAATCTATCTTTCTACCTGTTTGTTTTCTCTCATGTGATGACTGTTTTGTTTTAACACGTGGTAACTTAGGCTCAGATCCAGCCACACCCTTATCATAGAATCATAGAATATCAGGGTTGGAAGAGACGTCAGGAGGCCATCTAGTCCAATTCCCTGCTCAAAGCAGGACCAACACTGACTAAATCATCCCAGCCAGGGCTTTGTCAAGCCGGGCCTTAAAAACCTCCAAGGATGGAGATTCCACCACCTCCCTAGGTAACCCATTCCAGTGCTTCACCACCCTCCTAGTGAAATAGTTTTTCCTAATATCCAACCTAAACGTCCCCCACTGCAACTTGAGACCATTACTCCTTGTTCAGTTATCTGCTACCACTGAGAACAGTCTAGCTCCATCCTCTTTGGAACCCCCTTTCAGGTAGTTGAAAGCAGCTATCAAATCCCCCCTCACTCTTCTCTTCTGTGGACTAAATAACCCCAGTTCCCTCAGCCTCTCCGCGTAAGTCATGTGTTCCAGCCCCCTAATAATTTTTATTGCCCTCTGCTGAACTCTCTCCAATTTGTCCACATCTCTTCTGTAGTAGGGGACCAAAACTGGATGCAATACTCCAGGTGCAGCCTCACCAGTGCCGAGTAGGGGGGAATGATCACGTCCCTCGATCTGCTGGCAATGCTCCTACTAATACAGCCCAATATGCCATTGGCCTTCTTGGCAACAAGGGCACACTGCTGACTCATATCCAGCTTCTCATCCACTGTAATCCCCAGGTCCTTTTCTGCAGAACTGCTGCTTAGGCAGTCGATCCCCAGCCTGTAGCGGTGCATGGGATTCTTCCTTCCTAAGTGCAGGACTCTGCTCTTGTCCTTGTCGAACCTCATCAGATTTCTTTTGGCCCAATCCTCCAATTTGTCTAGGTCACTCTGGAGCCCATCCTTACCCTCCTTATGCATGTGTTTACATTTAAACATGGGATTAGTCCAGGAATTTTAATGGGAATACTCATGTGCTTAAAATTAAGAGAATAGTTTAGTGCTTTTGTGGATCAGGATATGGTAAAGAAGGGGAGATAAAATCTAACATGACCAGGGGTCAGATAGGTAAAAAGTAAGAGGTTGTAATATTTCACATTGTCATTTCTGATAAAGCAATAGTGCTTGTATTGAAAATATTACTCTTGGGGGAATTCTGCACCACTGTGCATACACAGAATTTTTGTCACGTGCAGATTTCTCTGCTTCCCTGCAGAAAAATGATTTTCTGATAGGGAAGCTACCAGAAGCAGTCATGAGACCCTCCCCAGCAGTATGTTTCAGGTGCCCAGGACAGCTGGCAGGGAGGTAAATCACTGTGGGGCAGGGCATGGGATTGGGGAAGACCCAGCTGATGGCTCCTAGCCTACTCTGGGTTCAGCTTCTAGTCCCAGCTGGGGAGGACGGGACTTCCTCTTCCCCTGCATGGCATCCAGGGCCATATCAGACCCACCCCCAGATTTCTCCTGTGGCTGTAGGAAGCTCTGCAAACTACCTCCCTTCTCTGTGCTTCCTACACCCATCGGTCCTCAGCTGCAGGGGGAGGGATCTCTGTACAGGGAGCTGCTCCCCCATCTGCCCAACCCCCATGCATCCAGACCCCCTCATCCCCAGAACCTCCTGCTGAGCCTCACCCCCCTGACCCAGAAACCCCTCAGATGAGCCCCACTCCCCCTGCACCAGCCCCAACCAGCTGCACGTGGATCCCCACTCCACTGAGCTCCAGCATCTGCAACCCCCCTCACCCCTTGCTGAGCCCCCCACACCAAGACCCCCCCTGCCAAGCTCTATCCCCCACACCCAGACACCCCCCTGCTGAGCCCCAACCACCTTCACCTGGACCCCCTGCAGCGTCCCATTACTGTTGCACCCATAACCCCCAACAAGCCCCTGTGTATCCAGATCCTCCACTGAGCCACCTGCACCCAGATTGCCCCACACAGAACCGTCTCAACCCACACCTGGATCCCCCACACACTAAGTCCCTCCACACTTGGATCCTGCCTTGCTGAGCCTTCCTGCCCACACCTGCCCTGAGGGGCCCTATCCTTGTGCTGTGTCAGGTTTGAGGTGCAGCTTCATCACTGAGTCTGTGTCCTGGGGCAGAGCTGCACAGTGATCTCCCAGCACTGTGCGGACAGTAGCCTGTGCTCTCCAATACCATGCTGGAGCATTCACATTTATTTGATAAATAACATTTGCAGAATTTTGCAGAATTTTAAAATATTGTGTGCATCATTTTTATTTTTTGGCACATAAGTTTTAATTTTTTGGTGCAGAATGCCCCCAGGAATAATTAAATATAGAACTATATCGCAACAGCTGTCTGGGGAGAAACTGGAGAAATTGGGCTGCTGGTTAGTTGGGGCTTTTGGCATTGTGGAGGTATGGAAGGTTGTTTGGTAAAGTGGGATAAACACATTAACTTTATATTTGTGCTAAAATGACCGGAACTGAAACAATTAGCAATGTTGTCATTTACACTGTCATGTCTAAGAGTTAACACCATAGTGAGATATATGAGGCCTGTGACTTTCTGTTTCAAGCTGTCTGCCCACAAAAACAGGTATCAGTTCACATTTTAAGGTTTTATTCACCACCATTGTGAGGTGAAGGTTGTTATGGCCAGCTGAAGTCTGGCAGGGAGAAGAAAGGTGAGGAATTGTGATTAAGTGGAATGGGAAGGAACTGAATAAAAGGAAAATTTCAGCTGGAATTCATAAGAGTGAGGCCTCTTAGACTAAGGTATGGAATAATTTCCCATGGGAAGGGCTGGAAAACTCATCATTACAGACAGTAAAGACCAGAGTGGACAAAATCCTTTTGGTGACATGGTAGGGGATAAACCTGAAACTCCTTCTGGCACCCAGCAGTGTCACCCCTCCCTTGGCCAGAGGACTTTGAAGGTGAAATTGGCCTCGGGAAGGCAGGGTGGGTTCTGGGAACTGTATCTGGGCTGCCCAAGGCTGGAGCTTCCATGTGAAGATGGAAGCTCTCAGCTCCCCTCAGCAGCGAGACACTCACGTTGAAGGGCCGTGGGACTTTTACCCAAATATGAGTATCAGTAAAAACAGAGCCAGGCCTTTTATTCCAGCAGCCCCTTGCTGCTGCCTGCCTGGGAGAAGCAGTGGGACGCTGCATCATCAGCTAAGCTCCCTCAGGTCCCTGATAGCATGTAAAAGCTCCAGGGCTAGAGGGAGACGTTCAGTACTGGGATGCAGGAAGGGAGTGACTGTTGCTGGGTTTGCTTCTGAGAGGAGGTAAGACATGCTCCCCGCTCCAAGCCCATCCCTCCCCAGGTTTAAGGAAGCAAAATGGACTAGTGTGGAAAACTCAGTTTCCTCTTATCTAAAATGGGGAGAATAATATTCACCCTCTCCACCTTCATAAGGGGCCTTGAGATCACAGGGGATAGAATGTGCTATACAAATGCACAGTGCTGTTGTTATCTGCAATGATCTTTCATTTCTCATATTCTTTGTCAGCTTTTGGTGATGAGGAAAAGGACAGGATCACTGCCCTTGAGTTACCATGCTGGGTATGGGGAAAGCATGGAGCCATCTTGGGAAGTTGTTAGTGTACTAACATTCCTAATGAAAAGCAGAAATAGGGGAGCTGTTGGGTAGGTTTGATTTTCTCTGAGGGGGACCCAAATGCGGCTCTTTTTAGAGGCAGATGGGGGTCTATTTTGACAGCAGTTACTCTAATCACTCTCAGGGTAAAGGATCAGAAACGTGACCCACTAAAAAGGAAAGGTCCCTGCTCTTTCTGCCATAGTAATGCTGGATTTCTTTGCCTGCTGTAACCCTGCTGGCTAAATTCAGTGTTTGAAAATCAAGCTACTTTCTCATAGTCCAAGAACACGGGCTCATTCCATTCCAGTGGAAGATGGCAAATTTAATATGGATAAAAGGAAATGCTTTTTCACCTCATGCACAATTAACCTTTGAAACTCATTGCTACAAGTATCAGAGGGGTAGTCGTGTTAGTCTGGATCTGTAAAAGCAGCAAAGAGTCCTGTGGCACCTTAGAGACTAACAGATGTATTGGAGCATAAGCTTTCGTGGGTGAATACCCACAAAAGCTGACATGCATCCGATGAAGTGGGTATTCACCCACGAAAGCTTATGCTCCAATACATCTGTTAGTCTCTAAGGTGCCACAGGACTCTTTGCTGCTTTTACAGATCCAGACTAACACGACTACCCCTCTGATACTTGTAGCAATGAGTTTCAAAGGTTAATTGTGCATGAGGTGAAAAAGCATTTCCTTTTATCCATATTAAATTTGCCATCTTCCACTGGAATGGAATGAGCCCGTGTTCTTGGACTATGAGAAAGTAGCTTGATTTTCAAAGAGTCCTGTGGCACCTTATAGACTAACAGATGTATTGGAGCATAAGCTTTTGTGGGTGAATACCCACTTCATCGGATGCATGTCAGCTTTTGTGGGTATTCACCCACGAAAGCTTATGCTCCAATACGTCTGTTAGTCTATAAGATGCCACAGGACTCTTCGCTGTCATTGCTACAGGATATTGAGGCCAAGAGTTTAGAAGGATTCAAAGAAGTCTGGACATTTATCTGAATAAGAATAATAATAAGTTTTGAGTTTTAGAAGAGTTATAAACCCTCATTCTTCAGGGAATAAGTCATCCCCTAACTGAGCCCTGGTCTACACTAGGAGTTGAGGTCGAATTTAACAGCATTAAATCGATTTAACCCTGCACCCGTCCACACGATGAAGCCCTTTTTTTCGACTTAGCCCTGGTCTACACTAGGACTTTAGGTCGAATTTAGCAGCGTTAAATCGATGTAAACCTGCACCCATCCACACAATGAAGCCCTTTATTTCGACTTAAAGGGCTCTTAAAATCGATTTCCTTACTCCACCCCTGACAAGTGGATTAGCGCTTAAATCGACTTTGCCGGCTCGAATTTGGGGTACTGTGGACACAATTCGATGGTATTGGCCTCCGGGAGCTATCCCAGAGTGCTCCATTGTGACCGCTCTGGACAGCACTCTCAACTCAGATGCACTGGCCAGTTAGACAGGCAAAGGCCCGTGAACTTTTGAATCTCATTTCCTGTTTGGCCAGCATGGCAAGCTGCAGGTGAGTCCAGAGCTCATCAGCAGGGGTGACCTTGATGGAGTCCCAGAATCGCAAAAGAGCTCCAGCATGGACCGAACGGGAGGTACGGGATCTGATTGCTGTATGGGGAGAGGAATAGTGCGATCAGAACTCCGTTCCAGTTTTCGAAATGCCAAAACATTTGACAAAATCTCCCAGGGCATGAAGGACAGAGGCCATAACAGGGACCTGAAGCAGTGCCGCATGAAACTTAAGGAGCTGAGGCAAGCCTACCAGAAAACCAGAGAGGCAAATGGCCGCTCTGGGTCAGAGCCCCAAACATTCCACTTCTATGATGAGCTGCATGCCATTTTAGGGGGATCAGCCACCACTACCCCATCTGTGTTGTTTGACTCCTTCAATGGAGATGGAGGCAACATGGAAGCAGGTTTTGGGGATGAGGAAGATGATGATGAGGAGGTTGTAGATAGCTCACAGCAAGCAAGCGGAGAAACCAGTTTTCCCGACAGCCAGGAACTGTTTCTCACCCTTAAAATCGATTTCCTTACTCCACCCCTGACAAGTGGATTAGCGCTTAAATCGACTTTGCCGGCTCGAATTTGGGGTACTGTGGACACAATTCGATGGTATTGGCCTCCGGGAGCTATCCCAGAGTGCTCCATTGTGACCGCTCTGGACAGCACTCTCAACTCAGATGCACTAGCCAGGTAGACAGGAAAAGAACCGCGAACTTTTAAATCTCATTTCCTGTTTGGCCAGCGTGGCAAGCTGCAGGTGACCATGCAGACCTCATCAGCACAGGTGACCATGATGGAGTCCCAGAATCGCAAAAGAGCTCCAGCATGGACCGAACGGGAGGTACGGGATCAGATCGCTGTTTGGGGAGAGGAATCCGTGTGTCACGGAGTCCCTGGGCGATGCTCTGGAACTGCTCCCCATGAAGCCAGTCAGGACTCTGGGGCAGTCGCCTTTCTGTGAGCAGCCTATCTTCAGGACACACAGCTCACACAGCTTCCACCTTCCTGGGTCTGACCTCGGAGCATTCAGCATCCTCTGCCCCTCCGTGCGCTTCCCCCCAGCGAGTCCACTCAGGTGGGGCTCCTGGGGAAGCCAGAGGATCCTGCACCCCAACTTCGCAGTCAGACGGGACTCTCAGCCAGCCAGTAAAACAGAAGGTTTATTAGACGACAGGAACATGGTCTAAAACAGAGCTTGCAGGTGCAGAGAATGGGACCCCTCAGCTGGGTCCATTTTGGGGGGCAGTGAGCCAGACAACCACGTCTGCACTTCACTCCATGTCCCAGCCAGCCCCAAAAAAAACTCCCTCCAGCCCTCCTCCTCTGGGCTTTGTTCCTTTCCCGGGCCAGGTGGTCACCTGATTCCTTTGTTCTCCAACCCTTTAGCTCTCACCTCGCAGGGGGGAAGGGCCCAGGCCATCAGTTGCCAGGAAACAGGGTGTCGGCCATTCTCTGTGTCCAGACTCCTGCACACACCGGCCCTCTAGGGCTCTGCAATGATCATACACCCTTACCCCACCACCTAGATACTTAAGAACTGCCTAGGGGAAACTGAGGCACCCCCATACTATTCAGAGGAAACATTAAGAAGAGTCCCACTTCGTCACACCGTGCTATCAGAACTCCGTTCCAGTTTTCGAAATGCCAAAACCTTTGTCAAAATCTCCCAGGGCATGAAGGACAGAGGCCATAACAGGGACCCGAAGCAGTGCCGCGTGAAACTGAAGGAGCTGAGGCAAGCCTACCAGAAAACCAGAGAGGTGAACGGCCGCTCCGGGTCAGAGCCCCAAACATGCCGCTTCTATGATGAGCTGCATGCCATTTTAGGGGGTTCAGCCCATTGGGCAACATGCTGGACATAGTGGATGGTTTTGCCACGCTGGGCTATAGATGGAACGCATATCCCTATCTTGGCATCAGACCACCTTGCCAAAGAGAACATAAACCAAAAGGGATACTTCTCAATGGTGTTGCAAGTGCTGGTGGAACACAGGGGCTGTTTCTTCGACATCAGCATGGGATGGTTGGGAAAGGTGCATGACGCGCATCTTTAGGAACTCTGGCCTGTTCAGAAAGCTGCAAGCAGAGACCAGAAGCGGCGCTCAACCGTGTCAAGGTGAGGCGCAATTGTCGCCAGCAACGGCGAATTGCTCCACTCCATGGCTTCTAGCAGGGCTGCTTGCATGGCATCACATTGTTCCTCACAGTGGCTCCTGCTTCGGCTGAGTAAATATTGCAGGATAAGGCGCAAATGTTTACAATGCTCACAACAACAGTGTAAGCTGAGCTGGGTCCATGCTTGCCATGCTATGGTGTCTGCATGGGTAACCCAGGCATAGGAAAAAAGGCGCGAAAAAGCCTTAGCCCTGGTCTACACTAGGACTTTAGGTCGAATTTAGCAGCGTTAAATCGATGTAAACCTGCACCCGTCCACACGATGAAGCCCTTTATTTCGACTTAAAGGGCTCTTAAAATCGATTTCCTTACTCCACCCCTGACAAGTGGAGTAGCACTTAAATCGACGTTGCCGGCTCGAATTTGGGGTACTGTGGACACAATTCGATGGTATTGGCCTCCGGGAGCTATCCCAGAGTGCTCCATTATGACCGGTCTGGACAGCACTCTCAACTCAGATGCACTGGCCAGGTAGACAGGAAAAGAACCGCGAACTTTTGAATCTCATTTCCTGTTTGGCCAGCGTGGCAAGCTGCAGGTGACCATGCAGAGCTCATCAGCACAGGTGACCATGATGGAGTCCCAGAATCGCAAAAGAGCTCCAGCATGGACCGAACGGGAGGTACGGGATCTGATCACTGTTTGGGGAGAGGAATCCGTGCTATCAGAACTCCGTTCCAGTTTTCGAAATGCCAAAACCTTTGTGAAAATCTCCCAGGGCATGAAGGACAGAGGCCATAACAGGGACCCGAAGCAGTGCCGCGTGAAACTGAAGGAGCTGAGGCAAGCCTACCAGAAAACCAGAGAGGCGAACAGCCGCTCTGGGTCAGAGCCCCAAACATGCCGCTTCTATGATGAGCTGCATGCCATTTTAGGGGGTTCAGCCACCACTACCCCAGCCGTGTTGTTTGACTCCTTCAATGGAGATGGAGGCAATACGGAAGCAGGTTTTGGGGACGAAGAAGATGATGATGATGAGGAGGTTGTAGATAGCTCACAGCAAGCAAGCGGAGAAACCAGTTTTCCTGACAGCCAGGAACTGTTTCTCACCCTATACCTGGAGCCAGTACCCCCCGAACCCACCCAAGGCTGCCTCCTGGACCCAGCAGGCGGAGAAGGGACCTCTGGTGAGTGTACCTTTTAAAATACTATACATGGTTTAAAAGCAAGCATGTGAAACTGGGAGGAGTGGTAGATACGCTGGAGGGGAGGGATAGGATACAGAAGGACCTAGACAAATTGGAGGATTGGGCCAAAAGAAATCTGATGAGGTTCAATAAGGATAAGTGCAGGGTCCTGCACTTAGGACGGAAGAACCCAATGCACAGCTACAGACTAGGGACCGAATGGCTAGGCAGCAGTTCTGCGGAAAAGGACCTAGGGGTGACAGTGGACGAGAAGCTGGATATGAGTCAGCAGTGTGCCCTTGTTGCCAAGAAGGCCAATGGCATTTTGGGATGTATAAGTAGGGGCATAGCGAGCAGATCGAGGGACATGATCGTTCCCCTCTATTCGACATTGGTGAGGCCTCATCTGGAGTACTGTGTCCAGTTTTGGGCCCCACACTTCAAGAAGGATGTGGATAAATTGGAGAGAGTCCAGCGAAGGGCAACAAAAATGATTAGGGGTCTGGAACACATGAGTTATGAGGAGAGGCTGAGGGAGCTGGGATTGTTTAGCCTGCAGAAGAGAAGAATGAGGGGGGATTTGATAGCTGCTTTCAACTACCTGAAAGGGGGTTCCAAAGAGGATGGCTCTAGACTGTTCTCAATGGTAGCAGATGACAGAATGAGGAGTAATGGTCTCAAGCTGCAGTGGGGGAGGTTTAGATTGGATATTAGGAAAAACTTTTTCACTAAGAGGGTGGTGAAACACTGGAATGCGTTACCTAGGGAGGTGGTAGAATCTCCTTCCTTAGAGGTTTTTAAGGTCAGGCTTGACAAAGCCCTGGCTGGGATGATTTAACTGGGAATTGGTCCTGCTTCGAGCAGGGGGTTGGACTAGATGACCTTCTGGGGTCCCTTCCAACCCTTATATTCTATGATTCTATGATTCTATGAAAGGATTACTTTGCCCTGGCATTTGCGGATCTCCTAGATGTAGTCCTAAAGCTTTTGCAAAAGGTTTCTGGGGAGGGCAGCCTTATTGCGTCCTTCATGGTAGGACACTTTACCACTCCAGGCCAGTAACACGTACTCGGGAATCATTGTACAACAAAGCATTGCAGTGTATGTTTGCTGGCATTCAAACAACATCCGTTCTTTATCTCTCTGTGTTATCCTCAGGAGAGTGAGATATAATTCATGGTCACCTGGTTGAAATAGAGTGGTTTTCTTCAGGGGACACTCAGAGGAGCCCATTCCTGCTGGGCTGTTTGCCTGTGGCTAAACAGAAATGTTCCCTGCTGTTAGCCACAGGGAGGGGGGAAGGTTGAGGGGGTAGTCACGCGGTGGGAGGAGGCAAAATGCGACCTTGTAACGAAAGCACATGTGCTATGTATGTAATGTTAACAGCAAGGTTTACCCTGAAAGAGTGTAGCGACTGTTTTATAAAATGTGTCTTTTTAAATACCGCTGTCCCTTTTTTTTCCTCCACCAGCTGCATGTGTTTCAATGATCACAGGATCTTCTCCTTCCCAGAGGCTAGTGAAGCTTAGAAAGAAAAAAAAACGCACTCGCGATGAAATGTTCTCCGAGCTCATGCTGTCCTCCCACACTGACAGAGCACAGACAAATGCGTGGAGGCAAATAATGTCAGAGTACAGGAAAGCACAAAATGACCGGGAGGAGAGGTGGAGGGCTGAAGAGAGTAAGTGGCGGGCTGAAGAGAGTAAGTGGCGGGCTGAAGAGAGGGCTGAAGCTCAAATGTGGCGGCAGCGTGATGAGAGGAGGCAGGATTCAATGCTGAGGCTGCTGCAGGAGCAAACCAGTATGCTCCAGTGTATGGTTGAGCTGCAGCAAAGGCAGCTGGAGCACAGACTGCCACTGCAGCCCCTCTGTAACCAACCGCCCTCCTCCCCAAGTTCCATAGCCTCCACACCCAGACGCCCAAGAACGCGGTGGGGGGGCCTCCGGCCAACCAGCCACTCCACCACAGAGGATTGCCCAAAAAAAAGAAGGCTGTCATTCAATAAATTTTAAAGTTGTAAACTTTTAAAGTGCTGTGCTTAAAGTGCTGTGTGGCATTTTCCTTCCCTCCTCCACCACCCCTCCTGGGCTACCTTGGTAGTCATCTCCCTATTTGTGTGATGAATGAATAAAGAATGCATGAATGTGAAGCAACAATGACTTTATTGCCTCTGCAAGCGGTGATTGAAGGGAGGAGGGGCAGGTGGTTAGCTTACAGGGAAGTAGAGTGAACCAAGGGGCGGGGGGTTTCATCAAGGAGAAACAAACAGAACTTTCACACCGTAGCCTGGCCAGTCATGAAACTGGTTTTCAAAGCTTCTCTGATGCGTACCGCGCCCTCCTGTGCTCTTCTAACCACCCTGGTGTCTGGCTGCGCGTAACCAGCAGCCAGCCGATTTGCCTCAACCTCCCACCCCGCCATAAACGTCTCCCCCTTACTCTCACAGATATTGTGGAGCACACAGCAAGCAGTAATAACAGTGGGAATATTGGTTTTGCTGAGGTCTAAGTGAGTCAGTAAACTACGCCAGCGCGCCTTTAAACGTCCAAATGCACATTCTACCACCATTCTGCACTTGCTCAGCCTGTAGTTGAACAGCTCCTGACTACTGTCCAGGCTGCCTGTGTACGGCTTCATGAGCCATGGCATTAAGGGGTAGGCTGGGTCCCCAAGGATACATATAAGCATTTCAACATCCCCAACAGTTATTTTCTGGTCTGGGAATAAAGTCCTTTCCTGCAGTTTTTGAAACAGACCAGAGTTCCTGAAGATGCGAGCATCATGCACCTTTCCCGGCCATCCCACGTTGATGTTGGTGAAACGTCCCTTGTGATCCACCAGAGCTTGCAGCACTATCGAAAAGTACCCCTTGCGGTTTATGTACTCGGCGGCTTGGTGCTCCGGTGCCAAGATAGGGATATGGGTTCCGTCTATAGCCCCACCAAAGTTAGGGAATCCCATTGCAGCAAAGCCATCCACTATGACCTGCACATTTCCCAGGGTCACTACCCTTGATATCAGCAGATCTTTGATTGGGTGGGCTACTTGCATCACAGCAGCCCCCACAGTAGATTTGCCTACTGCAAATTGATTCCCAACTGACCGGTAGCTGTCTGGCGTTGCAAGCTTCCACAGGGCTATCGCCACTCGCTTCTCAACGGTGAGGGCTGCTCTCATCTTGGTATTCATGCGCCTCAGGGCAGGGGAAAGCAAGTCACAAAGTTCCATGAAAGTACCCTTACGCATGCGAAAGTTTCGCAGCCACTGGGAATCGTCCCAGACCTGCAACACTATGCGGTCCCACCAGTCTGTGCTTGTTTCCCGAGCCAGAATCGGCATTCCACAGCATGAACCTGCCCCATTAGCACCATGATGCATGCATTGGCAGGGCCCATGCTTTCAGAGAAATCTGTGTCCATGTCCTGATCACTCACGTGACCGCGCTGACGTCGCCTCCTCGCCCGGTATCGCTTTGCCAGGTTCCGGTGCTGCATATACTGCTGGATAATGCGTGTGGTGTTTAATGTGCTCCTAATTGCCAAAGTGAGCTGAGCGGCCTCCATGCTTGCCTTGGTATGGCGTCCGCACAGAAAAAAGGCGCGGAACGATTGTCTGCCGTTGCTCTGACGGAGGGAGGGGTGACTGACGACACGGCTTACAGGGTTGGCTTCAGGGAGCTAAAATCAACAAAGGGGGTGTCTTTACATCAAGGAGTATTTCAGGCAGGACTTCACGGAGGGTTCCAATAAGAAATGGTGCACCTAAGTTATTGTCCTTATTGGAACAAGAAGGTTAGCCTGGCCTCTGATTGATACATGGCTAGATTTACCTCGCTGCACCTTCTCTGTGAGTGACTGCAGTGTGACCTAGAAGAATGAGTCCCCTAGACAGGGGAGGGGGGGAAGCAAATGAGTACAAAACAAATCTGGTCTATTTCTTGTTTTGATCCACTCCATCTATCTTTTACATCTTTGGCTGGCAGCAGACGGTGCAGAAGGACTGCATGCCATCCACATCTCATGGCTGCTCGGCAGAAGATGGTACAGTACGACTGCTAGCAGTCCATATCGCCTGCCCGCTCACCATAAGATGGTTCAATAGGACTGACTGCAGGACTAAAGAGAATGACCTGGTCCAAATTTAGTCCCTGCGCCCATGTCTGCCCAGGTGCTCCCAGCCGACGTGGCCAGGAGCACCTCGGACATGACGATGACGGCTACCAGTCGTACTGTACCGTCTGCTGCCACAAGGCAAGGGGTTGCTGCTACTGTGTAGCAATGCCGTACCGCGTCTGCCAGCACCCAGGAGACATAGGGTGACGGTTACCTGAGCGGGCTCCATGCTTGCCGTGGTATGGCGTCTGCACAGGTAACTCAGGAAAAAAGGCGCGAAATGATTGTCTGCCCTTGCTTTCACGGAGGAAGGGAGGGAACGGGGGCCTGACAATATGTACCCAGAACCACCTGCGACAATGTTTTAGCCCCATCAGGCATTGGGATCTCAACCCAGAATTCCAATGGGCAGCGGAGACTGCGGGAACTGTGGGATAGCTACCCACAGTGCAACGCTCCGGAAGTCGACTCTAGCCTCAGTACTGTGGAAGCGCTCCGCCGAGTTAATGCACTTAGAGCATTTTCTGTGGGGACACACACACTCGAATATATAAAACCGATTTCTAAAAAACCGACTTCTATAAATTCGACCTTATTCCGTAGTGTAGACATACCCTTAGTTTCTTTGCCGTTGATTTCAGGGAGGGAGGTAAGTGCATCATGGGAGGCTAATGCCTTGTTCCTATAGCCACCCACACAAATGTTTTGGTCCCATAAGGCATTGCAAGCCCAATCCAAAATTCCATTCAGCTTCATGCGCTGTGGGATAGCTACCTACAGTGCAGCACTCCATGCGTCGATGCAAGCCCTGCTAGTGAGGATGCACTCCACTGACACAATGGACATAGTGGGGACACACAAGATGAACTTGCTTAAATCGGAGGCTCAGTTGACTTACATAAAATCGAGTTAACTTTGTAGTGCAGACATGCCCTAAGAAGACAAAAAGTGGGAGAGAGCAGGTATTATTACATGAACCTTATCCATCATTACACCAGACAGGGTTTTAAGACTGTCCCAAATCTATAATTCTTTGTTTTAAATTAACAAAGGATATTTCTCCAACCCTCCCCTTCTTTTCCAGATCAGAAATTCTGGGACCAAGCAAGTTGAGGGCTTCTCTTCACAGGGAAGTTAGTGTGCAGCAAGTTAGAGTGTGAATTTAAAGCACTTTAGCTACCCCACACTAGCTAACTGGTCATGTGCACACTCTTACTGCGCCCTCAGGTGGTCTAGCTTAGTACACTTCCAAAACGCATGAAGCTAATGCGCACAGAGGCATTCATAGTGTGCTATAAGAGTGTCCACGTGGGGAGTTAGCCGTCAGGCGCTGGTACACACTAGCTACTCCGCACTTGTTCCCTGTGTAGACAAGCCCAGTTTCAAATGGATCAAAATGAGATTCTGTTTATTGAGAGTTCTTCTACTGCACCTATCACCACAGGACCTCACAAACTGAGCCAATTTAAGAATTAGTCCCAGGAGGTGGCTGAATTCTTGGCTTCTTTGTTCTCCCAGCTTGGTCACGACCAGCAATGGATCTGGGGACTTCCAGCACTGTCTACAGCGTGAGCTAAAAGACTGTCCCTTACAGCCAGGAGCTATCACACACTCAGACTGGAGGCTGAGCTAGGTCTGTGTAAACCACTCTGTGATGTTCATATACATCTCTTCATCCTCCTGTCTTCTTTTCCTTGGCTGATGTCTGGGCTATTGGCTTAGGCTAGAGAAGTGGAGTTTGCACCTGTTCTGAAGGCACTGAGATCTGGGCTCCCAACGTCCTCCTCAGGAAGGAAGTTCCATGGCTCTTAGGCCAGCTTTGTTCCCTGCTGTCACAAATTGGACCCTGAGGTTCCAGAGGAAAGGATGAATGAGACTAAAAAACCCTCTCTCCTTTCCCCTTCCTTCCTGGACATAAAGGTAGGAAAGTGCCTTTTATTAAGCTCAACAGGCTAATATGAGGTCAGACTAGATCAGTGGTTTTCAAATGTTTTTTCAGGTGATCCAGTTGAAGAAAATTGTTGATGCCCGCGACCCAACAGAGCTGGGGATGAGGGGTTTGGGGTGTGGGAGAGGCTCAGGACTGAGATAGATGGTTGGGGTGTGTGGGTGAGGGCTGCGGGGTGGGGCCAGGAATGAGGGGTTCAGGGTGTGCGGAGGGGGTCTGGGGTGGGGCAGGGGGTTGGGGTGTGGGAGGGGGTCAGGGCTCTGGGCTGGGAGTTCAGGCTCTGGGGTGGGGCCAGGGATGAGGAGTTTGGGGTGCAGGAGAGGCCTGCAGGTTTGGGGGGGCTCAGGGCTGGGACAGGAGGTTGGGGTGAGGGAGGGGGTCAGGACTCTGGGCTGGGGGTGCAGGTTCTGGGGTGGGGCCAAGGATGAGACGTTTGGGGTGCAGGGGTTTAGGGCAGGGCTCAGGGCTTGGGCAGGGGATTGGGGCATGGGGTTGGGGTGCGGGCTAACCTTGGGTGGCTCCCAGTCAGCGGCGCAGCGGGGGTGCTAAGGCTGGCTGCCTGTCCTGGCACTGTGGACTGCGCTGCACCCCGGAAGCGGCCAGCAGCAGGTCCGGCTCCTAGGCAGAGGTGCGCAAGAGGCTGCGCGCGGCTCTCGCCCACGGGCACCGCTTCCCTCAACTCCCATTGACCGGTTCCCAGCCAATGGGAGTGCAGAGTCAGTGCTTGGGGTGGAGACAGCGCACAGAGCCCCGTGGCCTCTGTGCCTAGGAGCCGGACCTGCTGCTGGCTACTTCTGGGGTGCAGTGCGGTGTCAGAACAGGTAGAGACTAGCCGGCCTTCGCCAGGCAGCACCGCCGGTGGGACTTTTAACGGCCTGGTCGGCAGAGCGGACCAGAGCCACTGAAACCCAGTGCCTTCCATTCCGGGACCCGGTACCGGGTCGTGACCCACAGTTTGAAAACCACTGGACTAGATGATCTAAAGGTTTCTTCTGGCCTTAGAATCTCTACACATTAAAACATCAGTGGGGGTTCAGTCTTTTTAATGTTACCCCCTAACTCTGCAGCCATCCAAGGGATCAATGGACCCTCAGCACCCCCTAAGGGCCTGCCAGCCCCCTTCTACAACCAGACTAGCTGTGACACTGCTCCTGAGCCATTGGCTGAGCAACTGGCCAATGCAAAGCTTGTAGTTTAGATCCTGCAAGTCAGTAAATCACTCATTGTTAAGCCTTTCCCTGTTACACCTGAATTATTTTCCCTCTCACTAACATCAAAAGCCATACTACTTTCAGCAGGATTCCTATGAATCCGAACCACATATCCACGATTTCGATATGACCAACTAATACATCTTCTATGGAAACATTTCCTCCCAGTCCTCTTAGCACTATGCCTCTGACACATAATAATTCCAATGGCCTTCTCAGGGCTCCCACCTGTACCATAGAACATGTGCCTGAAATTAAAGGATCACCTTGATAGAGTGAATAATAGAGGCTAAAACTATAGTACAGAACCGTATTTCCCGCACCCCTCAGAAACAGTGCAAAGGCTTCCGGGAATCAGGGGTAATGGAGGAGCTGAGGGAGAGGAAGTAATTGCTGGGAAGGAACCTAGGTATGAATTTGGAGTGTTGTTGGGTATGGATGAGAAAAATATGGAAGTTTTTTTGGCGGGGTGGAGAGGAATTGTTAGGGAGCATCCCCATGCAGAGGCTGGCTGACCCCTAGCCTCTCCCATTCAGTCAGGCACACCTGCCCCTGTCCCCATGTCTCTGTGCCCCCACCCAGCCATCCCCCTATAGCTCTACACCCCCTCCCCCTCTGACCATGTGGCCCTGCACGTCCCTCTCCCCGTGGCCCTGCGCCTCCACAGGTGTGAGGAACAGTGGGGCGGGGAGAATAAACATGGGGAAATAGTTTTACTTAGTGTAATGACACATCCACTCCCAGTCTTTATTCAAGCCTAAGTTAATTGTATCCACACGTTCTTGTCAACTGCTGGAAATGGCCCACCTTGATTATCACTACAAGAGGTTTCCCCCCCACCCCAGCTCTCCTGCTGGTAATAGCTCACCTTACCTGATCACTCTTGTTACAGTGTGTATGGTAATACCCATTGTTTCATGTTCTCTGTGTATATAAAATCTCCCCACTGTATTTTCTACTGCATGCATCCGATGAAGTGAGCTGTAGCTCATGAAAGCTTATGCTCAAATAAATTTGTTAGTCTCTAAGGTGCCACAAGTCCTCCTTTTCTTAAGGTCCTTGTTCCTCATGCTGTAGATCAGGGTGTTTGGTAAGGGGGTGAGAAAGGTATAGACCACAGACACTGCCCGGCCTTGCTCCATGGAGTAGCTGGAGCTGGGGCATAGGTATATAAAGCTGCAGCGGCCATACTGCAGGACGACGACTGTCAGGTGGGAAGAGCAGGTGGAGAAGGCACAGTGCCGACCAGCTGCAGAGCGGATCTTCAGGATGGCAGCCATGATGAAGACATAGGAGATGCAGATGAGCAGGAAGGCGATAGTCTTGGCCTTCACAACATCCTCTGGCAAAGAGTTCCACAGACTGACTATGTGCTGTGTGAAAAAATACTTCCTTTTGTTTGTTTTAAACCTGCCTCCTATTAATTTCATTTGGTGACCCCTAGTTCTTGTGTTATGAGAAGAAGTAAATAACACTTCTTTATTTACTTTCTCCACACCAATCATGATTTTATAGACCTCTATCATACCTCCCCTTAGTGGCCTCTTTTTCAAGCTGAAAAAGCCAGGCAAGGGAAGAAATTTGGTATCTAACATTAACCCAGGGGAAGAGTTACAAAGCCAGGTGATCACTGATCTCAAGGCAAGCCTCAGAGTGGATCAGAAGCACTTGCACTGCCATCCCTATAATGGTCTATATGGATCTATGCAGGGAGACAATATCTGATTCAAGGGGCTCTTTAAAGTAAAAGACAAAGGCATAGCAAGATCTGAAATTCAAACTACAAATAAGACATAACATTTTAACAGTGAGGGCAGATAACCTTTGGACTATTTTACCAAAGGGAGTGATTAATTCACCATCACCTGAAGTCTATAACTGGGGACTGGTTATCATTCTAAACCACAATTTATCGGACATAATGGTGTCACTTATGTCAAAAAATCCCTCTACTATAGTAAATAATGTCTGAAATTCTAAAGCTTGTGATATGCAGGAGATCAGATTAGATTATCATGGTCTCTTCTGGATTTCAAAATCTCAGAATCTCTTAGGGTATGTCTACACTACGGAATAAGGTCGAATTTATAGAAGTCGGTTTTTTAGAAATAGGTTTTATATATTCGAGTGTGTGTGTCCCCACAGAAAATGCTCTAAGTGCATTAAGTGCATTAACTCGGCAGAGTGCTTCCACAGTACCGAGACTAGAGTCGACTTCCGGAGCATTGCACTGTGGGTAGCTATCCCACAGTTCCTGCAGTCTCCGCTGCCCATTGGAATTCTGGGTTGAGATCCCAGTGCCTGATGGGGCAAAAACATTGTCACGGGTGGTTCTGGGTACATGTCACCAGGCCCTCCCTCCGTGAAAGCAACGGCAGACAATCGTTTCATGCCATTTTTCCTGAGTCACCTGTGCAGATGCCATACCATGGCAAGCATGGAGCCCGCTCAGCTCACTGTCACCGTACGTCTCCTGGGTGCTGGCAGAAGTGGTACTGCATTGCTACACAGCAGCAGCCCATTGTCTTGTGGCAGCAGATGGCACAATAGGCCAGATAACCATCATCATCATGTCCGAGGTGCTCCTGGCCACCTCGGTAAGGTCGGTCAGGAGCGCCTGGACAGACATGGGTGCAGGGACTAAAATAGGAGTGACGCGACCAGGTCATTTTCTTTAGTCCTGCCGGCAGTCCTATTGCACCGTCTTCTGGCGAGCAGGCAGGAGATGAGGATGGCTAGCAGTCCTCCTGCACCGTCTGCTGCCAGCCAAAGATGTAAAAGATAGACGGAGTGGATCAAAACAAGAAATACACCAGATTTGTTTTGTATTCATTTGCTCCTCCCTCCCTCCCTCCGTGAAATCAACGGCTGACAATTGCTTCAGTGTGGTCTGTCAGGGGCACCTTGAAAAGTTTAATGGAGATTCAGTCCTGCCTGAAATATCAGGGGGAGGGATAACTCAGTGAGGTGAGCATTGGCCTGCTAAACCCAGGGATTTGAGTTCAATCCTTGAGGGGGCCATTCTGTGTGACAGTTGTTTTCATTTCTTCTTGATGTAAAGCCACCCCCTTTGTTGATTTTAATTCCCTGTAAGCCATGTCGTCAGTCGCCCTTCCCTCTGTCAGAGCAACGGCAGACAATCGTTTCGTGCCTTTTTTCTGTGCAGACACCATACCACGGCAAGCATGGAGCCCACTTAGCTCACTTTGGCAATTAGGAGCACATTAAACACCATGCGACTTATCCAGCAGTATATGCAGCACCAGAACCTGGCAAAGCGAAACCGGGCAAATAGGCGACATCAGCGTGGTGACGAGAATGATGAGGACACGGACATAGACTTCTCTCAAAGCACGGGCCCTGGCAATGTGGGCATCCTGGTGCTAATGGGGCAGGTTCATGCCGCGTAACGCCAACTCGGCAGCTCTCCAACACCACTTTCTACAAGCCATTACCCTCTGATCCCACTGAAGGTTACCAAAAGAAACTACAGCATTTGCTCAAGAAACTCCCTGAAAAAGCACAAGAACAAATCCGCACAGACACACCCCTGGAACCCCGACCTGGGGTAGTCTATCTGCTACCCAAGACCCATAAACCTGGAAATCCTGGGCACCCCATCATCTCAGGCATTGACACCCTGACAGCAGGATTGTCTGGCTATGGAGACTCCCGCCTCAGGCCCTACGCTACCAGCACTCCCAGCTATCTTCAAGACACCACTGACTTCCTGAGGAAACTACAATCCATCGGTGATCTTCCTGAAAACACCATCCTGGCCACTATGGATGTAGAAGCCCTCTACACCAACATTCCACACAAAGATGGACTACAAGCCGTCAGGAACAGTATCCCCGATAATGTCACGGCAAACCTGGTGGCTGAACTTTGTGACTTTGTCCTTACCCATAACTATTTCACATTTGGGGACAATGTATACCTTCAAATCAGTGGCACTGCTATGGGTACCCGCATGGCCCCACAGCATGCCAACATTTTTATGGCTGACTTAGAACAACGCTTCCCCAGCTCTCGTCCCCTAACGCCCCTACTCTACTTGCGCTATATTGATGACATCTTCATCATATGGACCCATAGAAAAGAAGCCCTTGAGGAATTCCACCATGATTTCAACAATTTCCATCCCACCATCAACCTCAGCCTGAACCAGTCCACACAACAGATCCACTTCCTGGACACTGCCGTGCTAATAAACGATGGTCACATAAACACCACCCTATACAGGAAACCTACTGACCACTATTCCTACCTACATGCCTCCAGCTTTCACCCAGACCACACCACACGATCCATTGTCTACAACCAAGCTCTACGATACAACCCATTTGCTCCAACCCGTCAGACAGAGACAAACACCTACAAGATCTCTATCAAGCATTCTTACAACTACAATACCCACCTGCTGAAGGGAAGAAACAGATTGACAGAGCCAGAAGAGTACCCAGAAGTCACCTACTACAGGACAGGCCCAACAAAGAAAATAACAGAACGCCACTAGCCGTCACCTTCAGCCCCCAACTAAAACCTCTCCAACGCATTATCAAGGATCTACAACCTATCCTGAAGGACGACCCATCATTCTCACAAATCTTGGGAGACAGGCCAGTCCTTACCTACAGACTGTCCCCCAACCAGAAGCAAATACTCACAAGCAACCAAACACCACGCAACAGAACCACTAACTCAGGAACCTATCCTTGCAACAAAGCCCATTGCCAACTGTGCCCACATATCTATTCAGGGCACACCATCAAAGGGCCTAATCACATCAGCCACACTATCAGAGGCTCGTTCACCTGCACATCTACCAATGTGATATATGCCATCATGTGCCAGCAATGCCCCTCTGCCATGTACATTGGGCAAACTGGACAGTCTCTACGTAAAAGAATAAATGGACACAAATCAGATGTCAAGAATTATAACATTCAAAAACCAGTCGGAGAACACTTCAATCTCTCTGGTCACTCGATTTCTGATCTTGAAGTGACTAATCTTCAACAAAAAAACTTAGAAAACAGACACCAACAAGAGACTGCTGAATTGGAATTCATTTGCAAATTCGATACAATTATCTTAGGCTTGAATAGAGACTGGGAGTGGTTGAGTCATTATACTAAGTAAAACTATTTCCCCTTGTTTATTTCCCCCCCCCCCCCACTGTTCCTCAGACGTTCTTGTTAACTCCTGGAAATGGCCCACCTTGATTATCACTTCAAAATGTTTTCTCTCCCCCCACCCCACTCTCCTGCTGGTAATAGCTCATCCTAAGTGATCACTCTCCTTACAATGTGTATTTTTTCATGGTCTGTGTGTATATAAAATCTCCTCACTGTACTTTCCACTTTATGCATCCGATGAAGTGAGCTATAGCTCACGAAAGCTTATGCTCAAATAAATTGGTTAGTCTCTAAGGTGCCACAAGTACTCCTTTTCTTTCTGCCAGTACAGACTAACACGGCTGCTACTCTGAAACCTAGTTAGTGGCTCTGGCTTGACCCTTGGCATAACTCTGAGTCTGGCTTTGACCCCCGGTGAGACTTCTGGTTCTGACTCTGTACTAGTGTGGGGCTGATCCGCCCCGTCACAGGGAGTGATTTAGATATGGATGGGGTAGGGACCTCATGGCAGAGCTTGTGGACGTCATGCCATGCTCGAGACAGCTGGAGGGAGCGGGGGAGAGGTGACAAATGAGCCAACGCTAAAGCATTTCAGTCATTATCCCTGACAGCAGAATAAAGACAGGTTTCAGAGGAACAGCCGTGTTAGTCTGTATTCGCAAAAAGAAAAGGAGTACTTGTGGCACCTTAGAGACTAACCAATTTATTTGAGCATGAGCTTTCGTGAGCTACAGCTCACGAAAGCTCATGCTCAAATAAATTGGTTAGTCTCTAAGGTGCCACAAGTACTCCTTTTCTTTTAGCAGAATAAAGGAATGCAGCCATACGGGTCT
The DNA here is from genome assembly GCF_965140235.1 of Caretta caretta. Taxonomy (NCBI): domain Eukaryota; kingdom Metazoa; phylum Chordata; order Testudines; family Cheloniidae; genus Caretta; species Caretta caretta. The sequence continues at coordinate 13,499,570 of NC_134211.1, forward strand.
ATTGCTTTCTTGTTTTAGCTTTCGCATGCTTTCTTTTTATAAACCTTTGGCACAGGAACGGGCCAGTGAGAAACCGTAAACTCAATGTATAAAGGTACATGGCCACAATTTTCAAAAGTGACTAGTGATTTTGGATGTCCTGATTTCTTGGCGGTCAACTTGAAACATCTTGAAGAGATCTGGCTTTCAGAAGGAGGGTGCTCAGTACTTCCTGAAAACCAGAGCCAGGTAAAGCACCCCAAATTGGGCACCCAAAATGTGGGGACCTAGAAAAAGAGTGAGATGGGAAATGGTTTTCAGATCCCATGAACATTTTTGAAATTTCTAATTTTTTCTGCATCTGGACAAAAACTGAGACCTTGTGAAACTCCCCCCTGCACACAAAAAAAGCAAGCGTTCCCCCCACCCCACAGTAGCCTGCTCGTTAGGAAACTCCCGTGGGGTATGGAAGACCCAGGTTCAAGTAGTTCAGCAGGGCTTTGAACCTAGGTCTCCTGCATCTCAAGTGAGTGCCTGTAATGGGGGTCCTCCCCTCAGCCTGTAGCACACCCTGGTGGCCCAGGACAGTGTCACCATTGCATCCCTACCTCAGTTTCCCCAAAATGAGGTTTTTTAATAAATCCAATGAGATTTGTATATTGAACAGCGCCCCTTCCAGGGGTCTAGTTTATTCAACCACCCATGGCCCAACACCACATGAAACACGAATACGTGTCCTGCTTGTGTCTCTAGCTGTGGTGGGGGTGTGGAAGAGGAGGAAAGGACTGAGTCAGCCTTAGTCTGTTAATCCCAGTTATGCCCAATGTCCCTTATCAGAGAGGCCTTTATCACCCACAACCCTCTTCTGGTATCAGGGGCCACTTGGCATGAGCTGGAGAAGGGTCTCTTCTCTTGGGTTAAGGTCCCCAGTGGAGGCTGAACCACAAGGACCCTTCCTCAGGACAGCACATAATTCCAGTTCTTCTCCTGTTGCCTGCTGGAATCGTCCATGGGAGCCAGGCTCCTCTGAGACTCAGCATTTGTAGTCCTTTCCTTCTGGAAACTCTCCCACCCAGGAGCAATCTCCCCCTGGGTTTCCTTTGCTGCTAAGCCCCAGTCACCACCTTCCCCTTGAGAAGCCTTCTCCATAGGAGCGTTCTCTTTCTGCTCTCTGGGGATCAATGCTTTCCTCGAGCCCCACTGTAGTGTAACTTCCTTTTTATCTTGCCCAGGTGTTTCCCTAGCTAATTAACTGCCTTCCAGTAACTCAGTGACTTAACTAATCGCAAGTGAACAGAGCATCGGAGGTAGGCTGAGCCCCTGACCTCGTCAGCTTCCCTCTGACAGTGCTGTTCCAGGTGACTGCCTATTCTGGGGGTGGGTCTTTCTCTCTCTGGTTTTGACTAGAAATTCCATCCTGGACCTGAGAATCCTTCCCAATGAAAGATGAATTGAAATTTGTTTTCAATGAGTTGAGATTTTCCAATGAAAACCCATTTAATAGAAAAACTCCTGACCAGCCCTTCCCTGAATCACTACTTGCTTTTGAAAATCTTGTCTGTCATCTGAAAAATGTTTCAATAATGACACGAGCTACAGGCAACTTCTTGCATAATTGTAACTGCATCCATGTGACACCAAAATTGAGTGTCTTTCCCCCCATTTTGTTGCTGGTGGCAAGTTACTTTTCCATCAAAGCTGTGTTTTTGACAATTCTTCCAACCATTCTGAATGAACTGCAGGAGTGTGTGCTTGTTTCTTACCTTGGAAATATCCGCAGTGAAAGTCGGGTCTTCCCTGGTTTTGTTGGAAGACTCCTTGGAAGACTCAGAAATGTGGATTGGGAGTTTTCTTAGGGTGTCTACACTACGGGTGCTACAACGCTATGGCGCCATAGTGTAGACACTTCCTACAGCAATGGGTGGGGTTTTTCTGTTGATGTAGGTAATCCACCTCCCTGAGCGGCAGTAGCTAGGTTGATGGAAGCATTCTGCCATCGACCAACCCGCATCTACAGCAAGGGTTAGATCAGCATAGTTATAGCACTTAAGGGTGTGAATTTTTATAGACCAGGCCTTAGCCTTTTACTTAGAGTTGGCCTACAATGAAAAGTTATATCAACATATTTACAATGATCAGCAATGTGAAAAAAACACACCCTTGACTCACATAGCTACAGTGACAAAAGCCCCAGTGTAGAGGCAGCTATGTCGATGGAAGAGCACTTCTATTGACGTCACTAATACCATTTGGGGAGGTGGTTTTCCTACACCAACAGAAAAACTCCTATCAATGCAGGCTGCACCTACACTTGGGAGCTGGGCTGGCATAGTTATGATGGAGTTTCCCACCAAGTCTGACAGATGAGCCGCAATGACTTATTGTAGGTCTTGTATGTCATTTATTGTAGATCAAAGACCAGTTGTGGAACCTGCAATCCTGTCCACGGATGCCACAGGTGAAGACAAATGTAGATATATGTGGGTTGCTTTTAGCTTTACACCTCACATGTCTCTCCTTGACTGCAGCAATCCATGAGCTCTCAAAGTGGCAGAACTGCCACCATTGGACCTTGTCGTGAGCTAAGAGCTCCCCAGTGTTGAGGTCAACATTGCAAGATTGGAGGTTGACCCTGAGAGTGTCTTTGTAACATTTTCTTGCTCTGCCCCTAACACAAGTTCCAGTCTACAATTCTCTGTAAAAGGCCTTCGGTATTCTACTGGCAGACATATGGACCACACCATCCCAGCTGCGCTCTTATGATAAAAGCTTCAATGACTGTGATGTTGCAGCACTCAAGAACCTCAATGTTTGGTGTAGTAAGATGAGGCCCTGAAACATAGACTCTTGCATCAGAGGCCTGGTATGAAGCCTAAGGCCCGAACTAAAGTAATGGTTAAGACTTTGCTAACATAAAACAAAGTTCAGCTGTGAGCCAGAGGCAGGCCCTGCTCACAGAATCTGTGCTGATGGTGCAAAATTACACATACCTAATAGGTACTGGGCACTAGTTATGGAAACATGTGCCACGATGGTACCAGAATACTCCGGTACTAGCATATTCCCCACAGATAACAGGAACAGGCTGACCTATCCTAAGGACAGGGGCAGGAAGGTAATATGTTAGAGTTGTTTTGTGAGAGGCGGCACCCTAACACGTAGAGGGGCTGCACCTCTACGCGTCAGGAGTGATGTGTAACTTGTTTGTACCTGTGTATAAGAATCCCTCAGTGGATGTCTTTGTCTGGCCTAGGGGGCAGTGGTAAATCCCGCCACTGACTGAGCCGGTCCACTGTCAGGGAGTACATATGTACTAGCAGAACTGTAGATATCTGATCCAGGGAGCTAGAGACTGTGTTTCATTTGGCAATAAGCCTGGCCGGATGCCTTCATACCTTATCAGAGTCTGTGGTCATTGGGGGTTCTCTCGGGGTCTGTTGTGTCAGCGATCTGCGGAGCTGGGGCAGCACAGAGAGGGAACACATGCATGCAGCTGACTGTTGTCAACATTGAACAGAACAGAGCACCACACTTCTGACAACATTTGGAACCAAATCTTACCATTTTATTCCCATTATCCACCATAGACATCATAGGTGGAATTGGTCCAAGTATCTTAGATGGTGTTGATAAGAAGTCCACATATTGCAGCAGTAGAGGAATGTGGTGATGACAATGGCACAGTTAACATCCATTTGTGTTTACAGTTTGACACTGTTTTTTCAGAAACAATGACGAAGATTTCTGAAGGTATCGCTGCTGTACCAATGTGCTTGGTAATGCTGTCGTCAGTCATTGCATCTTGTTAAACGACATTGCCTGTCAAAATTTGTCAACAACCTCATTGATGGCCACAAATGGAGTAGCTGCGGTATGACCTAGTCAAGTCTGGACCATGACTTCTGTCTTCTTTAGGCTGATAGTTAAGCCAAAACATTTTGTGGCAAACGCAAAGCAGTCAGTGAGCAACTGAATGTTCCTGGGCCAAAAAAGCACAATCATCGGTGAACAGCAGTTCATGAATAATTGTCTTCATAACTTTTGTCCTCACAGGCAGGCAATGCATATTCAAGATACCTCCATCTACACTGTACTGCACATAAATGCCACAATCAATGTCTCTGAACGCATCTGCTATAACAACTGCAAACATGATGCCAAATAGTGTTGGAGCAAGAACACAGCCATGTTTTACTCCATTGGTGACAACAAAGGGAGCTGAGAAGCAGTCTTGATGAAGGACATGAACGTGCATTCCTGAATGGAAAGATTTAATAATACTGACAAACTTACCAAGGCAACTGAACTTGTGGAGGACTGTCCACAGGCCATCTCAGTTTACAGAGTCAAAGGGCTTAGTAAGATGGGAAATGGGGAGCAGACAGAGCTCCTGACATGGGGAGGAAGTGGGTAAGGGGGTGCACACGAGAGCCCTTGCCATGGGAACCCTGGTATAGGGAAAGGAGGGAATGGGAGCACAGGGAACTGCTGGAGACTGGGAGAAAAAGGGAATGGGGACTATGAGGGGAAAGATGGCAATGGAGGAGCACACAGAGCCCCTGCCATTCAGACAATGGGGGCATGGAGGATATTGGACTGGGTGTTCACGGAAAGCCAATAGCATGGTAGAAAAATGGGGGATTCTGGTGTGGGAGGAGGGGGGTATGGGGCCACACAGAAACCCTAGCTGGGGGAGACTGGGGTGTTCAGGGAATCCCTGCAATAGAGGGGGATGGGAGGGTGGCATCCAGGGAGCTGTTGGGGAGAGTGGAGGGATGCAAGGAGCCCCTGGGGTGAATAAGCTCAGCTGACACAAGCAACAACATGTGCAACCCCCTAGAAAAACCCCTTAGTTCCTAGGAAGAAGAATTTCTCTGGGGGCAGGCATCGCATAGGACCAGCCCTACACAGGCTTTCTTACAAGCCCTGGGGACAGAAGCGGGGCAGGGCAGAAGCATATTTCATATCTAATATACTTATATGGCCCCTACCACCCTAGTATCTGAACACATCGCGGACTTTAATGTATTGATTCTCACACACCTCTCTGAGGCAGGGCAGTGCTATTATCCCCATTGTATGGATGGGGAAAGTGAGCACAGAGTGACTGAATGACTTGCTCAAGGTCACACAAGAAGTCTGTGGCAGAGCAGAGAATTCAGTGTGGGTCTCCATTTAACACCCAAACCACGGGCCAAACCTGCCCAGCCTCAGTGCACAACTTTATGGCTGCTCTGGGTCACAGGGCTGCCATAACCTTGGGGTGCCTAAATTATGCTAGGAGCTATTCTGGCTCCTGACCGGCCCAGAACCAAGAGGGGCCCAAAAATTATTTAAAGTCATCTTTGCTTCCTCTTCCTTGGGCTGGGCTGTGCAGTCCCTCACACAGTCTTAAGCATCTTGAATCAAAATAATTCCCTGTCTCAATCAGTTTTCACATTAGCCCTACTCTCCTCCTCCCTTTTTCTCCTTTCCACTTTCTTTATACATTACAGAAAAGTAAAGAAAGTCACACGCTCAATTTATTTTTTCCCTGCAGTTCACCACTAAGGTGTCCAGTTTTGGGCCCCACACTTCAAGAAGGATGTGGATAAATTGGAGAGAGTCCAGCGAAGGGCAACAAAAATGATTAGGGGTCTGGAACACATGAGTTATGAGGAGAGGCTGAGGGAGCTGGGATTGTTTAGCCTGCAGAAGAGAAGAATGAGGGGGGATTTGATAGCTGCTTTCAACTACCTGAAAGGGGGTTCCAAAGAGGATGGCTCTAGACTGTTCTCAATGGTATCAGATGACAGAACGAGGAGTAATGGTCTCAAGCTGCAGTGGGGGAGGTTTAGATTGGATATTAGGAAAAACTTTTTCACTAAGAGGGTGGTGAAACACTGGAATGCGTTACCTAGGGAGGTGGTAGAATCTCCTTCCTTAGAGGTTTTTAAGGTCAGGCTTGACAAAGCCCTGGCTGGGATGATTTAACTGGGAATTGGTCCTGCTTCGAGCAGGGGGTTGGACTAGATGACCTTCTGGGGTCCCTTCCAACCCTTATATTCTATGATTCTATGATTCTAAGGATTCAAACCTGAAAGGTGCTGAGATCCTATGGCTTTCATAGGAGCTGGGGATCAGTCCCTCCCAGAATCAGGCTGTCAGCTGGACCTTTAAAGAAAAACTCAGTTATACACTTTGAATTGGAAACAAACAAACGCAACCCCAAATGCCAAGGTCCTGATCCTGCAATGAGCCCTGTGCAGGCAGAGCCAGGGAATCCATGGGGGCGCAGGGTTCGGATTGCCTGCCTGGAATCCCAATTTCCTTCCCTGCCTTAGCAACTGGCCTCTGAAATGATTAAACCGGAAGGAATTTTAACAGCTTTCTGATGGCATGTTTGTTCTGGGCCTTTCCCTCTGTGAAAGCAGACAAGGCACCTGGGGCACCAGGTGATCCCTGGTCAGTTTCAGCCTCAGTTTCTCAAGCCCTTGGTTGCAAACGCTGGCTCTCTTAAAAATTCCCCTCCAAGTACAAGCCGAAAAGATGGCAGGAGAGGTTTCTCTGAGCTCTTTGGTTCTGATCAGGCTGAGCTTGGGGCCCAGTCTGGCCTGACTGTGTCATAGAACCACAAAAAGAAAAGGAGTACTTGTGGCACCTTAGAGACTAACCAATTTATTTGAGCATGAGCTTTCGTGAGCTAAGTGAGCTGTAGCTCACGAAAGCTCATGCTCAAATAAATTGGTTAGTCTCTAAGGTGCCACAAGTACTCCTTTTCTTTTTGCGAATACAGACTAACACAGCTGTTACTCTGAAACCTGTCATAGAACCACAGAAGATCAGGGCTGGAAGAGACCTCAGGAGGTCAGCTAGTCCAACCCCCTGTCTCTTTTCTAGTTGTAGCTGCGTGGATCCCAGGTCATTAGAGAGACAGGGTGAGGGAAGTACTGGAATAGCTTTGACTGGCCCAACTTCTGCCAGAGAGACCAGAAAAAAAAAAAAAAAAAAAAAGGAGGACTCGTGGCACCTTAGAGACCAACACATTTATTTGAGCATAAGCTTTCCTGAGCTACAGCTCACTTCATCGGCTACCTCACCCTTGTCTCTCTCCTGGCTCTTTAAGAGATTGTGGGACAGCAGATTCTTGCACAGGTAAAGTGGGAGGCTCCCGTCTTCCCCCTCCTCCCCTCCCTGTCTTTCCTACCCCCTTCCTATGTATGTCATTGCGGATTAGCAGCTGGGGCCAGGCCAGGCCAGCGCAGCAGCGCCGGGGAATCCGCTGTGCACGGCCGCGCGCAGAGGCCGGGAGGCCAAAAATTAAGGAGGAGGGCACGGGTCTTGGGTTATTTTCCTCGGCTAATGAGCCTCCCACCCCCTCTCTAGCCTGGGCGGGGAGAAGGCGAAGAACCGTCCCCCGGGCCTCTGCGGGCGCGAGGACTTCCTGGAGCGAAGCCGGCCGCCCGGGGAGCCTGCACCTGCTGGGAGGAGCGGCGGGCACCATGAAGGATCGGCTGGAGCAGCTCAAAGCCGTGAGTCACTTGGGCGGCGGCGGAGAGCAGCCAGGCGGGGCCCGGGGCTCGATCCCTGCGCCCCGGGGCTGCAGGGGGAGGATGCTAATAACAAGACCGCTTCTGTACCGCTGCGGGGGCTCGATGCCGTGGTGGTGATGAGAGTGGGAAGCGCCAGGGGAAGGGGGCATTCGCTGGCACTTGTGGTTCCCCCCCCACCCCGCCAGCTCCCTGGTACTTCCAGTATCTCCCCTCCCTCCCCAGCTCTCTGGTAGCTCCGGTATCTCATCTCTCCTCCCTCCAATATCTCCCTCCCTCCCCCCCCCCAGCTCTCTGGTACCTCCAATATCTCCCTCCCTCCCCCCCCCCAGCTCTCTGGTACCTCCCTTCCCCCCCAGCTCTCCGGTACCTCCCTTCCCCCCCCCCCAGCTCTCCGGTACCTCCCTTCCCCCCCCCCCCCAGCTCTCCGGTACCTCCCTTCCCCCCCCCCCCCCAGCTCTCCGGTACCTCCCTTCCCCCCCCCCCCAGCTCTCCGGTACCTCCCTTCCCCCCCCCCCCAGCTCTCCGGTACCTCCCTTCCCCCCCCCCCCAGCTCTCCGGTACCTCCCTTCCCCCCCCCCCCCAGCTCTCCGGTACCTCCCTTCCCCCCCCCCCAGCTCTCTGGTACCTCCAATATCTCCCTCCCTCCCCCCCCCCCAGCTCTCTGGTAGCTCCGGTATCTCATCTCTCCTCCCTCCCCCCCCCCAGCTCTCTGGTACCTCCAATATCTCCCTTCCCCCCCCAGCTCTCTGGTATCTCCCTTCCCCCCCCCCAGCTCTCTGGTACCTCCAATATCTCCCTTCCCTCCCCCCCCCAGCTCTCTGGTACCTCCAATACCTCCCTCCCCCCCCAGCTCTCTGGTACCTCCAATATCTCCCTTCCCCCCCCCAGCTCTCTGGTATCTCCCTTCCCCCCCCAGCTCTCTGGTATCTCCCTTCCCCCCCCAGCTCTCTGGTACCTCCCTTCCCCCCCCCCAGCTCTCTGGTACCTCCAATATCTCCCTTCCCCCCCCCCCAGCTCTCTGGTACCTCCAATATCTCCCTTCCCCCCCCCCCAGCTCTCTGGTACCTCCAATATCTCCCTTCCCTCCCCCCCCCCCAGCTCTCTGGTACCTCCAATATCTCCCTTCCCTCCCCCCCCCCCAGCTCTCTGGTACCTCTAATATCTCCCTTCCCTCCCCCCCCCCAGCTCTCTGGTACCTCTAATATCTCCCTTCCCTCCCCCCCCCCCAGCTCTCTGGTACCTCTAATATCTCCCTTCCCTCCCCCCCCCAGCTCTCTGGTACCTCTAATATCTCCCTTCCCTCCCCCCCCCAGCTCTCTGGTACCTCCAATACCTCCCTTCCCCCCCCCCCCAGCTCTCTGGGTACCTCCCTTCCCCCCCCCCCAGCTCTCTGGGTACCTCCCTTCCCCCCCCCCAGCTCTCTGGGTACCTCCCTTCCCCCCCCCCCAGCTCTCTGGTACCTCCAATATCTTCCCCCCCCCCCCAGCTCTCTGGTACCTCCAATATCTTCCCCCCCCCCCAGCTCTCTGGTACCTCCAATATCTCCCTTCCCTTCCCTCCCCCCAGCTCTCTGGTACCTAGAATCATAGAATCATAGAATATAAGGGTTGGAAGGGACCCCAGAAGGTCATCTCGTCCAACCCCCTGCTCGAAGCAGGACCAATTCCCAGTTAAATCATCCCAGCCAGGGCTTTGTCAAGCCTGACCTTAAAAACCTCTAAGGAAGGAGATTCTACCACCTCCCTAGGTAACGCATTCCAGTGTTTCACCACCCTCTTAGTGAAAAAGTTTTTCCTAATATCCAACCTAAACCTCCCCCACTGCAACTTGAGACCATTACTCCTCATTCTGTCATCTGCTACCATTGAGAACAGTCTAGAGCCATCCTCTTTGGAACCCCCTTTCAGGTAGTTGAAAGCAGCTATCAAATCCCCCCTCCTTCTTCTCTTCTGCAGGCTAAACAATCCCAGCTCCCTCAGCCTCTCCTCAGAAGTCATGTGTTCCAGACCCCTAATCATTTTTGTTGCCCTTCGCTGGACTCTCTCCAATTTATCCACATCCTTTTTGAAGTGTGGGGCCCAAAACTGGACACAGTACTCCAGATGAGGCCTCACCAATGTCGAATAGAGGGGAACGATCACGTCCCTCGATCTGCTCGCTATGCCCCTACTTATACATCCCAAAATGCCATTGGCCTTCTTGGCAACAAGGGCACACTGCTGACTCATATCCAGCTTCTCGTCCACTGTCACCCCTAGGTCCTTTTCCGCAGAACTGCTGCCTAGCCATTCGGTCCCTAGTCTGTAGCTGGGCATTGGGTTCTTCCGTCCTAAGTGCAGGACCCTGCACTTATCCTTATTGAACCTCATCAGATTTCTTTTGGCCCAATCCTCCAATTTGTCTAGGTCCTTCTGTATCCTATCCCTCCCCTCCAGCGTATCTACCACTCCTCCCAGTTTAGTATCATCCGCAAATTTGCTGAGAGTGCAATCCACACCATCCTCCAGATCATTTATGAAGATATTGAACAAAACCGGCCCCAGGACCGACCCTTGGGGCACTCCACTTGATACCGGCTGCCAACTAGACATGGAGCCATTGATAACTACCCGTTGAGCCCGAAAATCTAGCCAGCTTTCTACCCACCTTATAGTGCATTCTTCCAGCCCATACTTCCTTAACCTATACGTATATCTATTGTGGGAAACCGTGTCAAAAGCTTTGCTAAAGTCAAGAAACAATACATCCACTGCTTTCCCTTCATCCACAGAACCAGTAATCTCATCATAAAAGGCGATTAGATTAGTCAGGCATGACCTTCCCTTGGTGAATCCATGCTGGCTGTTCCTGATCACTTTCCTCTCATGCAAGTGCTTCAGGATTGATTCTTTGAGGACCTGCTCCATGATTTTTCCAGGGACTGAGGTGAGGCTGACTGGCCTGTAGTTCCCAGGATCCTCCTTCTTCCCTTTTTTAAAGATTGGCACTACATTAGCCTTTTTCCAGTCATCCAGGACTTCCCCCGTTCGCCACGAGTTTTCAAATGGCTCTGCAATCACAGCCGCCAATTCCTTCAGCACTCTTGGATGCAACTCGTCTGGCCCCATGGACTTGTGCACGTCCAGGTTTTCTAAATAGTCCCTAACCACCTCTATCTCCACAGAGGGCTGGCCATCTCTTCCCCATTTTGCGATGCCCAGCGCAGCAGTCTGGGAGCTGACCTTGTTAGTGAAAACAGAGGCAAAAAAGCATTGAGTACATTAGCTTTTTCCACATCCTCTGTCACTAGGTTGCCTCCCTCATTCAGTAAGGGGCCCACACTTTCCTTGGCTTTCTTCTTGTTGCCAACATACCTGAAGAAACCCTTCTTGTTACTCTTGACATCTCTGGCTAGCTGCAGCTCTAGGTGCGATTTGGCCCTCCTGATATCATTCCTACATTCCTACCTCCAATATCTCCCCCCCCCCCCAGCTCTCTGGTATCTCCCTTCCCCCCCCCCCCAGCTCTCTGGTATCTCCAGTATCTCCCTTCCCCCCCCCCCCCAGCTCTCTGGTACCTCCGGTATCTCCCTTCCCCCCCCCCCCCCCAGCTCTCTGGTATCTCCCTCCCCCCCCAGCTCTCTGGTACCTCCAGTATCTCCCTTCCCCCCCCCCCCAGCTCTCTGGTATCTCCCTTCCCCCCCCCCCCAGCTCTCTGGTATCTCCCTTCCCCCCCCCCCCAGCTCTCTGGTATCTCCCTTCCCCCCCCCCCAGCTCTCTGGTATCTCCCTTCCCCCCCCCCCAGCTCTCTGGTATCTCCCTTCCCCCCCCCCCAGCTCTCTGGTATCTCCCTCCCCCCCCCAGCTCTCTGGTACCTCCAGTATCTCCCTTCCCCCCCCCCCAGCTCTCTGGTATCTCCCCCCCCCCCAGCTCTCTGGTATCTCCCTTCCCCCCCCCAGCTCTCTGGTACCTCCAATATCTCCCTTCCCCCCTCCCCCAGCTCTCTGGTACCTCCAATACCTCCCTTTCCCCCTCCCCCAGCTCTCTGGTACCTCCAATACCTCCCTTTCCCCCTCCCCCAGCTCTCTGGTACTTCCAATACCTCCCTTTCCCCCTCCCCCAGCTCTCTGGTACCTCCAGTATCTCCCTTCTTTCCCCGCCCCCCCCCCAGCTCTCTGGTACCTCCAGTGTCTCCCTTCCTCCCCCCGCCCTCCCTGGTCTCTCCAGGATCTCCCTCCCCATCTCCCTGGTCTCTCCAGGATCTCCACAAAAACAAGGAGGAGTCCGGTGGCACCTTAAAGACTGACAGATTTGTTTGGGCATAAGTTTTCATAGGTAAAAAGCCCACTTCTTCAGATGCACAGAGAAGTGGGGGTTTTACCATGCATCTGAAGAAGTGGGCTTTTTACCTATGAAAACTTATGCCCAAATAAATCTGTTAGTCTTTAAGGTGCCACTGGACTCCGCATTGTTTTTGTGGATACAGACTAACATGGCTACCCCTCTGATACCTAGCCCCACAATCAGCTCCCCCCCACCCTCACATCTCCCTAGTCTCTCCAGCCCCCCACCCCCCAACACCCTAGTCTCTCTAGTATCTCCCCCATCCCTCAGCTCTACAATCGGCCTCCCCATCTCCCTGGTCTCTCCTATGTAAAGCTGGGGGCGGGGGGAATAATCAAGCTCCATCTAGGGAGTTATTGTTTGCCTCTCTCTCCACAGTGAAAGAGGTTGGGGTGGGGGGGGTGGAGCAATGGCTATATGTTGCAAATTGGGGGGCAGCCCCCCCACCCCAGGGATAAGAGGTGTTTGATGCTCCTAGGTTGGGAGAGGAAGGAGGAGAGTGTCTGGTGTCCCAAGGGCTGAGCAGGTTGATGCTGAGGTTGAGGTTCTTTTGCTTTCTGAGAACAGGTGGTGGTGGGGGTCCAGGGTTCAGAGGGGGCCTGCTGGTCAGGGGCCCTTGTTCCTCTATCTGGGGGGGAGGAGGGGGGGCCAGGAGGGTCAGCTGAGGAAGGGGGGGGGATGGACTGAAGAGATTTGGGGGATGGAGGCCATTTCAGTCCCCCCCCATCCCCCCCACTTGTATTTGGATGAGTCGAGCTGGCAACTTCCTCCTTTTTTCCACCCATTGCTCAGCCTGTCCGTTAACGGCCTTACCCGCAGCGGGACCTGGCAAAAACATTACCCGCAGGGTCCCACCCATTATTGCTCTGGCACTTTGCTCTGTGACTATCTGAGCTTCCTTCCCCTGCGTCACAGGGACACCTTGCTTGCTGATCGCAGGGTGGTTAGCGCCAGGGCCTGGGGCTATTCTCGGGAGGGTTGCTTGGGAACACTGGCTCTGGTGTTAGTTTCTTTAGTGTGTGGGGTTGCTTTTGAGCACCAGGGGCTGTGCACAATGTGCTGCTATTGTAGGGTCGTTTGTGAACTGCATGTGCTGCGTTGTTCCTGTAGGGTTGCTTCCAACCACCCCCCCGGGGCTACGCACCCACCTTTCTGTTATATGATGTTGTACGAACTCCCAGGGACTGTGCAGGCTGCCTCGTGATGGTAGGGACACCCAAGAGAGCTGTGTATGTTCCCTTGGTGCCGTCACTGGTGTCAGGAGGCAGGTCGCCCAGGGCAAGGCCGCCTGCTGGCACGGGGTCAGACTCTCACAGCTTTCATTGCCAGGAAGCACTGGCTAAACGTGTATCAGACAAAGGGCTGAATGCAGAGAATAAAAGGCCGAAACAAATGGGGGCCTGGTGTCTGTGAGGCTCCTGGGTTAGGCGGTCCCCTTATGCCCTCCTTCTCCCCAGCCTGTTTTACCCCAACCCAGCTGTAATGCAGGATCTGCCCTGCCTGGTAGCGCATGGGCAGCAGCTAAGCAGAGCCGGGTGGGCGCAGCATGTCTGTAGTACCCTGTCTGCAGCTTCTTTGCTTCAGGGGGGCTCTGGGGGTTTTTGGTCAGAGGTGTCAGAGAAATCTATAATGCTGTCGAAGTGGGTCTAGCTCCCACCCTGGAGTGTGTCACCTTTAAGGGAGCAGGTATTCGGAGACCAAACCATCCCTGTTCTGATCCCATCGCCTGGGGCAGCAACATCCGGTGCCCATATTCTCCTGAAGGCCTGGTGATATCCCACTCTACCAGGCTGAGATGTGGGGATTAGAGGGAGTGTGGATGAGGGGTCAGAGCATGGGCCTAGACATCTGGAGCTCTGCTGCTGACTCACTGTGTGACTTTGGCTGAGTCACTCCCCCCACCTCCCCATGCTCGGTTTCCCAATCTGTGAAATAGGGTTAATGATGGTGGGCTATGGAACGGCCATGTACTTTCGGGCGTTTGCTACAAAAGAGGAGTAGGGTCTCTTGTTCTGGTGGGAGCCTGGGGGAGCAGCAAGCTCAGCCCCTGAGGCTGGAGGAGTGCTCAGTAGTGCCCCTCCCTGAAGCTGAATGAGCAGCACTGTTGTTCTCTATAGAGAACCATTCCCTGATGAGCGCGAGGGAAGGGGATGAAAGTTGCTGCGGGGCATGAGGAAGCGGCAAAGGATGGGCAGGAATCTGCAGGGCTCTGAGGGGGAAGCGTGAGAGACAACCCAACCCTCTCTGCCCAGGGCGTCCTAGGGGCAACGCCACCCCAGCCTTGGGGCCCTGCAGGGAAATCCATGTGCCTTGTTTGAACTGCACCCACGATGGGAGACCCTGGTGGGAGATCCAAACCGTCACTAAAGATGGCTCTTCTCATTGGGGAATAGCGGGCTGTGCCAGAAAACAGAGCCCCAGAAAGAAACCAGCATCTCCTGAGTAAATGCTCACCCTAAGGATTGCATCAGGCTTGTCACATTAACAGCTTCCCGCCCCATTCTCCCCCCCCTCCCAAAAAAAAAAAAAATCTTGGCCTATCCAGAAAGGAGAGGCCTCTCCCAATCAGATTGATCTCTTCTCCCAGAGCCCGAAGGGTTAAACTTTTTTGCCTGGCTTCCCCTAGGGGGGAATAAAGGCCTCTCCTGGTCTTGAAGTGTCCCTCCAGGACACCAGGGGTTAAACTCTCCCTTTCACCATCACCCCAGTGACGATCAGGGCTGGCTGGAAAACAAAAATTCCTTTCTGCAAAAAAGGGAGAGGTTTGGAGATTTATTTTCTGCATAGGAATTAAAGAGATCTCATGAGACAGAGAGCATCTGTGTCCCCACAATAACCCGGTGGTTCGGGCACTCATGAAGGATGTAAGAGACCTGGGTTCAAGATCCTGCCCTGAATCGGGGAGAGAGGGGCCTTGAACCTGCGACTCCTGCATCACAGGTGGGCTATTCTGGAGTCTCTCTCTGCTTTGGGGGGTTGATCTCCGCAGTACAGGAGCGGGGACAGGCGTCCTCTGAGCTCTCCTCATTCTGCCGGTCCATGGCAGTGTTGATTCATTTGCTGTCCCTGTTGGTGGTTGGGAGAGAAGGGGGTGGGGCAGAGTGACAGGGATTTAGCTGGGATTACAAAACCATCAGCTAGGGGAAGAGGAGATAAAACGCTTGGGAGAGAGAAGGGGATTAATTTTATTTTTATTCCTCGGAGGGTTGGAGTCCTGAACTGGAAGTGAGAGTGGGAGGGCAGGTGAAGGGAGGGGATCTGGATGGGTAGCAGGGCCGTCCCCTCTTGGGAAATGATCCAGTCCCGCCCTGGGGGGTTTACCAGGGTCTGAGTGGGATATGGCACATCGGGACAGTTCCCCACCACTTGGATACAATCCCAGATCTGTCTTGGCATGGGGACCTTGTCAGGGTGTGACCAGTGGGGCACAAGGAGCAGGCTGGTCACTGTGGCATTCTCATGACCTGCTCTTTGTAGCCTGGGAGGGCAGTGGGACAACTAGCATATTTCCCATAGTTGCTCCCCTGTTGTTTGTGCCACATGATGTGTCTCCTTGGTAGACACCATCTTGAGGCGTTGAGCTCCATCTGAGAGGCACTGTGTTGGCAGGGGGATGGGTCTGTTCCAGGGGTTTCCGCGCTTGGGGTTCTGAGTAGGGGTTTTGGGTCCGTCTCTCTGTGGATCAGAGCACAGACAGGCCCTATAAGGCCTGGTTTAATCACCAACCAATTGCTCGGCTGCCTTCCTCCTCCAGAGGGAACAGGCTGGAGGTTCACTGGTTATGCTTGGCCTGCTCTAGCTGGAGCAAAGTTCAGCCTCCTAGATGATGAGCATAGCAGTAAAGATCTGAGCAGAGCTGTGTTACTGCCCCCGCCCCCAAAGGTCCTGTGGAGAGCAGAGCATGTCCCAGGCTGGAGGTTACGATGCCATGGTGCCAGCCGTCAAACAGGGGCCAATCTGGCAGTGGCCTTGGGCTAATGCAGGAATAGTAGCCTCAATACCTTCCTCCAATGACTCTGCAGCCCTCTGGGGAAATCAACCATGATAGCTATTGCAGAATAGCTCCCCACTATTCTGTTCCTGAATAGAGTGCTCACAGGAGGAGTGACTGTGCAATAGCGTGGCCTAGTGAGCAGAGCACTGCGACTCAGGAGACCTGGTTTCTAGTCCCAGCTTTGCCACTGGCCAGCTGGGTGACCGTGGGCAAATCACTTCCCCAAGCTGTAAAATGGGGATAATGATCCTGCCCTCTTTGCAAAGTGCTTTGCGACCTACAGGTGAAAAGTGTCGGATAAGAGCTAGGGCTGATGATTATTTTATCTGTGGTATTTCCCAGGTAGGGAAGCCCTTAGGGAGTTGACACTCTAGAGTTAACATCCTGATGTGCACAATTTTACCAGGATGTCTCTGGGCTTATGGCCAGAAACGATTCGCTAAGCCAGTCGCTCGTTCAGTACAGTGGCACTGACCAAACCTAATGTAACTTTGAGGTCTCCGTTCCTGGATGGTATTCCAGCAGTGGGAAGGGATCAGCCCTGTGGGGGGGAGGACGACAGACTGCGAGAGGGATGGTGCTGGGAGAGATGCTAGGCCATGCTTCTGGCAGCAGAGGATCCTGTGGGAAGCTTCCTTTTTTAAAAAACCAGCCGTCGGTTACCATGCTGCACTGGGCAGCCACTTGGAGCGAAGAGCCTCATAATCGGGAAGCTGCTTGCAGTGCATCCCAGCAGCTTTATTGAACCTGCTGCTATTAGTACTATTTATCTGTATTACCGCGGTCCTTGGGAGACCTGCTCACGGAGCAGGACCCGTTGTGCTAGGTGCTGTACAAATACAGAACAAAACGACAGTCCCTGCCCCAGGTCACTTGCCTTCTCTGTATGGGAGAAGAGACAACAGATGGGCACAGCCAGGGAAGTACAAGAAAACAATGAGACAGTATTGGTCAGTGGGATGGGCAGTGGTCTGCGCACATCAATGATCTGAGCGAGGTCAGGTTTTCATGGGCATCGCAGCAAAGGAGAGTTTTGAAGAGGGCTCTGACTGGGGATGATGAGGCGGAGCTGGAGATGTTTTACGAGGAGCGTCTCCCAAGCATGAGGGGCAGTCTGAGAGAAAGCTCAGAGGTGCCTGTTTGAAATTATAACTGTGGGTGGTGGAAGCTGGTCCAAGGGGCCAATTGCAGGTGAGCATCAACAGCTTGATAGCGAATGAGGGATGAGAGGTCGGATGGGGATTGACCGCAAAGGGCCTTGGAAGTGAAGACAAGCAGCTTATGTTTGATGCGATAGAGAAGGGGGAGCCAGAGGAGGGATGCAAAGAGAGGAGGTCAGCGACAGGCTAAGAAAATGATCTTTGCACAACAATACTGTATATTCTTATGTGCAAGGAGGTGGGCTCTTTCTGTTGGCAATCTGCATATACATCTGTAGCTCTTTTTAATATAGCTTTTCCATAACACTTGTAACTCCATAGCAAAGGGAGGCTAGAACACAGAACTGCAGACTCCAACCTCCTCCCCCCCCCCCCCCCCCCCCCCCCCCCCCCCCCGTTGGCTAAGTGAGGTCCTCGGTGTAACAAGTAGTACACTTTCCTGCCTTCTGCTGTGGAGATTTAAGAAGGAAGCAGAGCTTTTTGGGTGATGCCTACAACAGATGGGGTCAGGTTCTTGCTGGTTCGATGGCTGGAGGGGTCAGAAAATTGAGGGGAGAGGAAAATGTTAAATAGGCCAGGGGAGTGGGGCAAGGCGGGAGGGCAGCAGCTGTCCGTCTGTGCTGTTTGTTACCTGTGGAGACAGCGTCTGTTTGAGTCATGTGTCCTCCTGTTGGGCCTTGGGTCTCTGTAATGGCTACAGGATCAGCCATGGAGACCCACCAACTGTTGGATAACCAGAGAGAAACCCAGAGCAGGTACTCCTGGGGCAGCCTTTGGGGACTAAGGTCATCCCTGGGGTAACACCCTGGGATGAACATGGACCTTGGTAGAGCACTGGTGGTGATGTTGTGGTGGGGATGGTGTATGAACAGAGGCCAGTGCCTTTGCCCTGGTGAGGGACACTAAGAACTTAGGGCCAGATCCTTAATGGTATTGAGGTGCCTAACTCCCACGGAAACCAACTGGGTTTTAGTACTTCATGATCTCAGGGTAACCCCGTCGCACCATCCTTTCCTTCACCAGTGTTCTCCACGGTGCCCACAGTGGGCGGCTGCAAAGTGGCCAATGAATGGCCCAACTTTCGGCTGGGTTTCCCTGGCAGGTGGAGCTAGTCCTTGGTGCTGGGGACTCTGCCCAGTCTCAGATCCTCCACTCAGCTCCCAACATATGGCTGCAATTTTTCTTCCTTCAGAACGTAACACATGACTAAGCTTCTCTCGCTCCCTGTTAATGACAACAACATACACCCTGGATGCCACTCCTGAGGTTTTCATGATCCTCTCTATGGCAGGAACTAGCTCCAGATGTCTTTCTTGCTTATCTCTTTTGACTGGGTTTTTTTGTTTTAAAATCTACTCTTGAATTCTTCCCTCCTGCGCCAAACATTATTCTTTTGGTTTTGTGGTACCCAGCAGTGTGCTGGTGTAAACCACCCTGCTTTGAGCCAAGAGCAGGCATCGAACTTAGGACTCTGAGGGTAGAAGCATGAACCTCCACCATTAGTGCTGAAGGAGTAAGTACCTTGGCTGGCACTTGTTGCGGATGTGTTAACCTCATGTGGTATAGCCACTAGGGGCAGACATTCACCTACCTTATAACATTGGCTTAGTGAAACCACTGCTAGAGGATTTTGGTATTTTCATTAACAAGGGGAAAACACATCTTAGTTTTTGACACTCTCATGTCAAAGACTGTGTGTGTGTGTGCTTACAGAAGGAAGGGGTGAAGGAGTGGGGAATGTTCCCATTTCAACCCAAACTTAGGGAATCGTAGAATATCAGCGTTGGAAGGGACCTCAGGAGGTCATCTAGTCCAACCCCCTGCTCAAAGCAGGACCAATCCCCATTTTTTCCCCAGATCCCCTAAATGGCCCCCTCAAGGATTGAACTCACAACCCTGGGTTTAGCAGGCCAATGCTCAAACCACTGAGCTATCCCATTTTTGTTTTTTCTGGAAATGATTCTACTTTGTTCCTTGGGTGGGGGTGGGGGGAAACCTGAGTGTCTCACCTGAATAGCTTAGGGTCTGAAGCCCTTGTACTGGCGTTGGAGCAATCCTTCTCCAGAAAATGTTCTGGAAATAGCTGGCACAAGGTGATATCTGGTGTGTTCCAAAGGCAGAATAATGTGTTTTCCCCAAGTGTCCTGTGAGCCCTGGGGACACACAGGTAGGGGGCAGGATCTAGTGATGCCATAGAGACCGAGGTCATCTCAATCTCCCCTTCTGCTGGTGATAGGATTTTAACTGGAGGTTCCCCCAGAATCCCCTCCATCACATTACTCTGCTGGGCTCTTTACAGAACAAACAGAAAAATGGTCACGGCCATGAGGCATTAGCAATCAAACTCCAGGCTCTGCAATAGGATCTAGGAAAGCAGAACTCAAGCTGGGGTGGATCTAGAGCCTCAAAGGTATTTAGGTGCCCAACTCCCATTGATTTCAGTGGGAGTTAGGTGCTTAAATACCATTAAGGATCTGCGCCTAGGACTCTGCGCAGGCTTAAAAGAAGAGAGGAAGGATGGTCTGGGCTGGGAACTGGAGACCCAGAGTCCATTCTCGGCTTCCCCAGACCTTGGGCAAGTCATTTGCACTCTGTGCTACAGTTCTGCCTCTGGAACAAACCTCACAGGGGTGCTGGGAGGTTAAAGAGGTAAGTCCCTTAGATTAAGGTCAGCTATGTGGTTCCTTTGGGGGGATCATAGAATATCAGGGTTGGAAGGGACCTCAGGAGGTCATCTAGTCCAACACCCTGCTCAAAGCAGGACCAATCCCCAACTAAATCATCCCAGCCAGGGCTTTGTCAAGTCTCACCTTAAAAACTTCTAAGGAAGGAGATTCCACCACCTCCCTAGATAATGCATTCCAGTGTTTCACCACCCTCCTGGTGAAAAAGTTTTTCTTAATATCCAACCTAAACCTCCCCCGCTGCAACTTGAGACCATTACTCCTCATTCTGTCATCAGCTACCAATGAGAACAGTCTAGATCCATCCTCTTTGGAACCCCCTTTCAGGTAGTTGAAAGCAGCTATCAAATCCCCCCTCATTCTTCTCTTCCGCAGACTAAACAATCCCAGTTCCCTCAGCCTCTCCTCATAAGTCATGTGTTCCAGACCCCTAATCATTTTTGTTGCCCTCTGCTGGACGTTTTCCAATTTTTCCACATCCTTCTTGTAGTGTGGGACCCAAAACTGGACACAGTACTCCAGATGAGGCCTCTCCAGTGTTGAATAGAGGGGAACGATCACATCCCTCGATCTGCTGGCAAAGCCCCTACTTCTATATCCCAAAATGCCATTGGCCTTCTTGGCAACAAGGGCACACTGCTGACTCATATTCAGCTTCTCGTCCACTGTAACCCCTAGGGATCAGGGCCTAACTGTAACTGTGACCTGATGAGTGGTGTTAACAAGGAGATACAACAATAAGCTCTTGGGGTGACTCAGTTTAGGTCGGTGCCAATCCTTCTCTGCAAGGGATGTCCCCTCAAACTGGCTGTTAGAACAGCAGCTGCAGGAAGGAGTTGGGGAGATACGGAGATCCAGCTGCATTTCCTGTTAAAACTGCCCCCTCTCTTCTTAGCAGCATGCAGGACTCTCACAGCTACAGATGTTTCTTGTTTTCAGGCAGTTGCTTAAATGGTCTCCCTTTGTATTACACAGTGTTGTTGCAGCTGGGTGGGACCCAGAATACTGGAGAGAGAAGGTGGGTGAGGTAATAGCTTTTATTGGGCCAACTTCTGTTGGTGAGAGAGACAAGCTTCCCAGAGCTCTTCGAAAGCTTCTCTCTCTCATCAACAGAAGTTGGCTCAATAAAACATTATCTCCCTCTTTGTATTGGCAGGGCTAGGTGCAACACAGATCGCTGTCTCTTGACTGAATTTATCAGCATTCCTCAGTTCTGCCCTGCAGCAGGCACTGCTATCCCAGTCCTGGGCTCCCCATACACAGCTCTGCTGGTTCCCCTCAACCCCAACCCATGGCCCACTGCTATCCCAGCCCTGGGCTCCCCTTGTGCTGGTTACCCTGCTATCCCAGCCCTGGGCTTCCCACACCAATCAATGCCTCTCCTCCCCAGTCAATGCCCATCTGTCCCAACCCACTGCCGCCTGCTATCCCAGCCCCAGGCTCCTCCCACAGCTCTGCTGGTGCCCCTCAATCCTAGCCTGCAGCCCCCTGCTAGCCCAGTCATTCTTCCCTCCACCAGCTCTGCAGATGCCCCTGAATCCTGACTCCTTGCCCTGCTCCGTTAGGGAGTCGTCTGAGAAGTGGCTGTTCCCTGGTTTCGAGTGACTCTGCGCAAGGATCAGCCCCAAACCAGCAGCTGGGTTTTTACCCCTCATGCCTATCCCCTGCCTTTCCTCTCCACTCCTCAACATGGTGTCAGGCTGGAGGGCTCCCCCGCTGCACCCTTCTTTCTCTGGCTCTGCAGAGCACCTTGGGAGGGTGTAATGCAATTAAACAAGGAATCCAGCCATCTGGTCCTGGTTTTCGTCAGGCCCTGTGGGAAGGAGGGCGATGGTCATCTGTCCCTTAAACCAAGAGCTAAGGGTGGTGATGGGTGTACGGGGGAGTTGGTGGGCGGCACCGAGTTGCCCTTTAAATGGGGGAAGTGGCAGAACCAGTTGGCAATGGGATGAATCTCTGTGTGTGGCTTAGGGGAGCAGCTGTCCCTTCAGATCCAGTGGGAGGGTCACCCTCATGGGGAACCTGTCTTGGGAAGTCGCTGTCCCTTTAAAGCAGGAAGAGCTGGGCTGAGGGGCCCCAGGCGAAGCCAGTAGGGGTACATGGGTGAGGGACAGCTTGTGCGTGCTCCTGAGCAGGCAGCCCCCCTCTCCTCACCAGCAATCCATTAATACCTTTGCTGTGTGTGTCTGGAACCAGATGTGAGATTAGCTCTGCTGCTCAGGAATGCAGATGGCTAAACAGCCTTTTCCCATGTGCACGAAACACCCCTCTTAGGCACCTTGCCTGCTGAGCCTCCAAAGACCCCTCCTCTGGGCCAGGAACCCTCCCCCTTCTGCAGCGTCCTTTCCCCAGCATCTCACGCTTCCCCTGCGGCAACCGAACAGGGTTTGTTTGAAACCTCTTGGAAGCTGCAGGGAGCGCACAGCTCCGGGGCTTGAGGATGTGGGAGAGAGCAGGAGCCTCTTACTTCTAGGTCACTGAATCCTATCTAGCCCCAGGTCAAGAGTGACTAGAAACTGCTAGAATCAGAGACATTCCAGCTGGAAAATGCCAGCTAAAATATGGCAGGAAGGGCTGTGTCCACTGGGCCCATCTCGACCTTTCCTAGCGCTCGGCTCCGTCTAATTTTAGATGTCCCGAGAGTCAGGGCTCCCATCATTCCCCTTGGGAATCAATTTCAGAGTCCCTTATCAGGGAGGCTCTCTGACATTCATTCCCAATGTTCCTTTTCTTGCTTTCATCCCCTTAGATCTAGTTATGATTCCTCTCTCTCACTGGCATTTACATCCTTCAGATGTTTACAGCCTGTTCACCATCACCGTGCCTTCCACATCTCATAGTCGAGCTGTATGTAACACCACACCCTTGTGTGTGATGGGTGTATCAGCTGAGGGGATTGAGCCTGGGTCCTGGATCTTCACACATGCACCTCTGGGCATCTGAGCCAAAAGATCCACCTCTGTTAGCCAAGGCTGTAGCAAAGTGGGTGCGTGTTACATGTACATATTCGTGTCTCAATCTTTCCTTGTTGCGCCGCATCTCCAGCCCCCTGAACATCTGTAAAGTGAAGATACAAGGGGGTTGTGCAGGGCTCAGATACTACAGCGATGAGAGCTAGGTTGCTACTGCTGCAGTTTTTAAGAATTAATACTGTGGCTCCTTCTGTTGATGGCCTGGTCAGACATCCTTGACCACTGGCTGATGGCTGCTAAGGATCCCCTCTTTGCACCATCCTCGCAGGTCACCTGGGTTATACAGATGACCTGGGACAGATGGAGGGGAGTTGTCATCCTACTGTGAAGCCTCAAGTCCTGTGCTCTGGCTGTGGTGGAGGCTCAGAAAGCTTTCTTCTCTGACTCCACCCCAGGCCCCAGCCAATGGTTGACATCCAGGTAAATCTGAGCCACCTCCTCTTGGATCAGGGGTCAACAGCAGCAACTGCCCTCCAGTGCAAGGAAACACTCAGAATGGACGGATCGGTGGTAGCGTAGCCACATCAGGAGACAAGCGCAGCATTTGGTTGCATTCCAGCCGGTTTTCCTCCCTCCGGCTGTGGCAGAGCAGCATCCTATAACCTGTGAGGTGGCCCCGTCTCTGTCACATGCAGCAAAAACAACTGGGGATCTCCTGGGGGTCATTAATGGCACGGGTCATCTGTGCCTCTGTGGAAGAGGACAAGGAGCCATATTCCCATAAACGGGGAGCAAGGCTGTTGCTTAGTAAAACACCTTTACTCCTTAAGCTTTTTTTTATGGGAGTATGGGGAGAGGGGAGTATTGAGAAGAAGTGCCAGAATTGCTATGGTGATGTGGTGGAGGGTTCAGACTGCTTTGTGGCCTCTTGGTCTGGTTTGTTGGCCTAGAGACACTCGGAGGCAAGCACAAATTTCCCTGATTGGTTCCTTGACGATGGACAGAGGTGAGGCATTCATAGAATCATAGGACTGGAAGGGACCTTGAGAGGTCATATAGTCCAGTCCCCTGCACTCATGGCAGGACTAACTATTATCTAGACCATCCCTGATGGGTTTGTCTAACTGTCTTTTAAAAATCCCCAATGAGTGAGATTCTACAACCTCCCTAGGCAATTTATTCCAGTGCTTAATTACCCTGACTGTTAGGAAGTTTTTCCTAATGTCCAACCTAAACCTCCCTTGCTGCAATTTAAGCCCATTGCTTCTTGTCCAATCCTCAAGAGATTAACAAGAATAACTTTTCTCCCTCCTCCTTGAAGCAACCTTTTAGGTACTTGAAAACTGTTATCATGTCCTCACAGGTCATGTTTTCTAGACCTTTAAATGTTTTTATTGCTCTTTTCTGGACTTTCTCCAATTTGTTCACAACTTTCCTGAAGTGTGGCACCCAGAACTAGACACAGAGCCTCAACTAGAGTACTATCAGTACGGAGTAGAATGGAAGAATTGCTTCTTGTGTTTTGCTTACAATACTCCTGCTAGTATATCCCAGAATGATGTTTGCTTGTTTTGCAACAGGGTTACATCTTTGACTCATATTTAGCTTATGGTCCACTATGACCCCCAGATCCCTTTCCACAGTACTCCTTCCTAGGCAGTCATTTCCCATTTTGTATGTGTGCAACTGATTGTTCCTTCCTAAATGGAGTACTTTGCATTTGTCCTTATTGAATTTCATCCTATTTACTTCAGACTGTTTCTCCAGTTTGTCCAGATCATTTTGAATTTTAATCCTATCCTCCAAAGCACTTGCAATCCTTCCCAGTTTGGTATCATCCACATAGAGGGTACTGTCTATGCCATTATCTAAATCATTGATGAAAATATTGAACAGAACCAGACCCAGAACTTATCCCTGCAGGACCCCACTCGATATGCCCTTCCATTTTGACTGTGAACCACTGATAATTACTCTCCGGGAATGGTTTTCCAACCAGTTATGCACTACCTTATAGTAGCTCCATCTAGGTTGTATTTCCCTAGTTTCATGTTGATCCCTGTGGAGCTGGGTCTTCCCTCCCCCACAGACCGCAGCCAGCATTGGTGGAGTTGTTTGGATGGCTGTTTCTTCCTCTTGGGGAGATCTCAGAGGGTGATACTGAAGGCTCCCTCACATGTGGTTCCTCTTGCTCCACACATTGGGAAGGCTGCTAGGAAGGACTGCTATATTTTAGGTTGCTGTCATTGTGCTGATGACCCTCTCCTCTGCGGCTCAGCAGGCTCCAATTATGTTGGCTCTAACTTCCCAGTGCCTGGCTGAGATGGCTAACGCTTAGTCTGGGCAAGCTGAAAGTGATGCTGGTTGCTGGTGAAAGGAACCATCTAGAGAACTTACAGGGGAGATAGTCTCACTCTGTACTGCACTGCTTTGCAAGTGAGATTCACACCCTATAGAGTCTTGGGTGGCAGGAGTGCCTTCAACCTCTGCATTTGGCTAGGACTCTGCAAACTGCCCTCTCTGATGTGGAGCTCCCTGCAGTCAGTGATGCCTTGGGAACCTCTCTCTGATCACTGCACTGAGCACAACCTGGAGCTGTCTTTGGAGGCCATGTGTGAGCTTCAGCTAGGGCAGAAAGGCAGTTGCTCATTTAGTGAGCAATGCAGATGGTACAGGGTGTATCCCCTGCTCTGTGTAGATGATGCTAGCTTTTGACCTGCCTCCAGGTGCAATTCAAGGGGTTGACTTTGATCTCCAACCCTGTATGCTGTGGATCCTGGCTGAGTGAGGGAGCTCCTTTGCTGATACTTTGTGTCAGCAGCTGAGATCAGAGGGCTGTTTCTGCTGATGGTACCTAGATATGCATGTAAGGGGTACTTGAGGCAGATCCTGGGGTGGGGTGGGTTATCCCATCATGCATTGCCCCACATCAGTCATTGGTGCATGTTGCAAAGCTATTTACATTAGTGCATAGTGGGTGTAATAGACCAATGGATCTGAGTGGAAGAGCTGGATTCTGTTCTCACTAACATCAGAGTGAGTTTGGAATAACTGCAGTGATTTCATTGGTGTTACCCGGGATTTTCCCTGGTGGAAATTGATTGGAAGCAGCATGGCTGGCTACGTAAGCAGCAGGATACGGGAAAGCCAGACGCTTTCAGCAGGCACTGGACATTTGCTTAGCCAAAACAGACTGACTTTGTTGACCTCCAGAGAGTGTCCTAAGGCCAGTGTGCTTGTAACCTGGGCTCGCTCCTGAGATGGGCTGACAGAGCAGGTGGGGCTGAAGGGCAGGTGGTTTAGCTGATGTTGTGATGATGTGAAGGGCTGTTGCATCATTGCTGTGGGCTGGGAGAAAACACTGTCTTAACCGTAAAATAATCCTATTTCTGCTCTGAATGGGAGGGGAGTGTGGTGAGGGCCACTTCCCCCCAGGGAAATTTAAAATAGGGGCCAGACCCCTTCACTATGAACCCTGCCTTTTTACTAGCTACCCACAATACATCTTCTACCTCCTCCACTCCCTCTTTACCATCCCACCCCAAATTCCTGGTGCCTCTTCACCACATCCCCATTAGCAGCAGTAACCGTTTCCACAAAGCTCCTGGACTTCTGCGTCCCCAAGTGTGGCTGAGCTGGGATTTGGATCGCAGTCCCACCAGGGTAAATCGGGAGTGTCTCCAATGAAGTCATGCAGTTACTCCAGATTAATCCCATGTGCCTGGCACTGAGTCGCCTTCTGATGGCTGGTATTTTTAGTAGCCCATATGAGATGAGTTGGTCTTTCCTCTGACTTGTCCCTAGACGACAAAGTATAAAACCAGTGACCTCCACTAGTACTAGCTGGCTCCCTTGTCATCGGTCTCAGCAGAGATCCCACAAATTGATAGGTCATGGAGGCTGAGCTCCCCACTTCCCCTAAGTGGGGTCCTTCTAGATCTGGGCTGAGGCATGCTGGCGGTGAATGGTGTGGGGAAAGTCGGCAGAGCCACCACTCATGATGCACCGGTTGTGGGAAGGAACCAAAGATAGCTGTCTCCAGGGGGTCAGTCTGGACCCAGTCCCAACACAGATGTTACAGAAAAGCCCACTGATGTTTGAATACTTGTAGCAGCCGCCGCAGGAGGAAGAGAGGGAAGCATCTCCAGGAAGGATGATCCTTCACTTTAGATTAGTTTGATGGATCCCAATCTTTTCCAGGCCAGGACCCACCCTCCTCATTGTTCTGAGTGAGGGTGACTCCCAGAGTCGCATGCCTGGCTTCCCAATGGTGCTGCATTGGCATGGTGGCTGCTGGGTGTAGGGAGTGGAAATCGGGGCACTGGTGAGATGGCCTTTTGCACCCAGGGGGTAGGCCGTGAGGGGTTTCTCCTATGTGCCGGGAAACCTGGTGTGGGTGTGCTGGCTCTGGGTAGGTCCCCTAACCCTCTCACTGGCCTTGCCCTCCCTTACAGAAGCAGGACCAGGATGACGATGCCGACGATGTGGAGATCGCTATCGAGAACGCGGGGTTCATGGATGAGTTCTTCTCCGAGGTGAGGAGGAGGCATGGCCCTGGGATGGGTCTCTGCCTCGTTTACGTTGACAGTATCCCTTCTCCGGGGGGAGGGAGCAAGGCGGGCTGGCAGAGCTCCTTTGCCTGGGGAGCTCTTGGGGCTAGAGATCCCCTCTCCTTTGGTGAACAACTGTGGTTCAGTGGATAGGGCACAGATCTGGGTGCTTCTCCCAGATCGGCCACTGGCTGGCTTGGTGACCTTGGGCAAATCGTTTCCCCTCCCATCCTTTGTCTGTCTTGCCTATTTAGACTGTGAGATGTTTGGGGCAGGGACTGTCTCTAAATGTGTCTATACAGCCCCTAGCACCCTATGGCCTTAATAGCAGTTCAGTGCTACTGTAATACAACTAATAGTGATCTCCTCTTGTGGTTTAGATTGAAGAAACCCGACAAAATATTGAGAAAATTGCAGAGAATGTGGAGGGGGCGAAAAAGCTGTACAGTATCATCCTGTCCGCCCCCATCCCTGAGCAAAGTAAGTCTGAGGGTATGTCTACACGACGAAATCAGGTCGAATTTATAGAAGTCGTTTTTTTAGAAATCGGTTTTATATATTCGAGTGTGTGTGTCCTCACAGAAAATGCTCTAAGTGCATTAACTCGGCGGAGTGCTTCCACAGTACCGAGGCTAGAGTCGACTTCCGGAGCGTTGCACTGTGGGTATCTATCCCACAGTTCCCGCAGTCTCCGCTGCCCGTTGGAATTCTGGGTTGAGATCCCAATGCCTGATGGGGCTAAAACATTGTCGCGGGTGGTACTGGGTACATATCGTCAGGCTCCCGTTCCCTCCCTCCCTCCATGAAAGCAAGGGCAGACAATCGTTTCGCGCCTTTTTTCCTGAGTTACCTGTGCAGACGCCATACCACGGCAAGCATGGAGCCCGCTCAGGTAACCGTCACCCTATGTCTCCTGGGTGCTGGCAGACGTGGTACGGCATTGCTACACAGTAGCAGCAACCCATTGCCTTCTAGCAGCAGACGGTACAGTATGACTGGTAGCCGTCCTCGTCATGACCGAGGTGCTCCTGGCCACATCGGCCAGGAGTGCCTGGGCAGACATGGGCGCAGGGACTAAATTTGGAGTGACTTGACCAGGTCATTCTCTTTAGTCCTGCAGTCAGTCCTATTGAACCGTCTTATGGTGAGCAGGCAGGCGATACGGATTGCTAGCAGTCCTATTGCATCATTTTCTGCCGGGCAGCCATGAGATGTGGATGGCATGCAGTCCTTCTGCACCGTCTGCTGCCAGCCAAAGATGTAAAAGATAGATGGAGTGGATCAAAACAAGAAATAGACCAGATTTGTTTTGTACTCATTTGCTTCCCCCCCCTCATTCCTCTAGGTCACACTGCAGTCACTCACAGAGAAGGTGCAGCAAGGTAAATCTAGCCATGTATCAATCAGAGGCCAGACTAACCTCATTGTTCCAATAAGAACAATAACTTAGGTGCACCATTTCTTATTAGAACCCTCCGTGAAGTCCTGCCTGAAATACTCCTTGATGTAAAGCCACCCCCTTTGTTGATTTTAGCTCCCTGAAGCCAACCCTGTAAGCCATGTCGTCAGTCGCCCCTCCCTCCGTCAGAGCAACGGCAGACAATCGTTCCGCGCCTTTTTTCTGTGGGGACGCCATACCAAGGAGGCAAATTTGGCAATTAGGAGCACATTAAACACCACACGCATTATCCAGCAGTATATGCAGCACCAGAACCTGGCAAAGCAATACCGGGCGAGGAGGCGATGTCAGCGCGGTCACGTAAGTGATCAGGACATGGACACAGATTTCTCTGAAAGCATGGACCCTGCCAATGCATGCATCATGGTGCTAATGGGGCAGGTTTCTGGGCTCGGGAAACAAGCACAGACTGGTGGGACCGCATAGTGTTGCAGGTCTGGGAGGATTCACAGTGGCTGCGAAACTTTCGCATGCGTAGGGGCACTTTCATGGAACTTTGTGACTTGCTTTCCCCTGCCCTGAAGCGCATGAATACCAAGATGAGAGCAGCCCTCACAGTTGAGAAGCGAGTGGCGATAGCCCTGTGGAAGCTTGCAACGCCAGACAGCTACCGGTCAGTTGGGAATCAATTTGGAGTGGGCAAATCTACTGTTGGAGCTGCTGTGATGCAAGTAGCCCACGCAATCAAAGATCTGCTGATATCAAGGGTAGTGACCCTGGGAAATGTGCACTTCATAGTGGATGGCTTTGCTGCAATTGGATTCCCTAACTGTGTTGGGGCCATAGACGGAACCCATATCCCTCTCTTGGCACTGGAGCACCAAGCCGGCGAGTACATAAACCGCAAGGGGTACTTTTCAATAGTGCTGCAAGCTCTGGTGGATCACAAGGGATGTTTCACCAACATCAACGTGGGATGGCTGGGAAAGGTACATGACGCTCGCATCTTCAGGAACTCTGGTCTGTTTCAAAAGCTGCAGGAAGGGACTTTATTCCCAGACCAGAAAATAACTGTTGGGGACGTTGAAATGCCTATATGTATCCTTGGGGACCCAGCCTACCCCTTAATGCCATGGCTCATGAAGCCGAACACAGGCCGCCTGGACAGTAGTCAGGAGCTGTTCAACTACAGGCTGAGCAAGTGCAGAATGGTGGTAGAATGTGCATTTGGACGTTTAAAGGCGCGCTGGCGTAGTTTACTGACTCACTTAGACCGCAGCGAAACCAATATTCCCATTGTTATTACTGCTTGCTGTGTGCTCCACAATATCTGTGTGAGTAAGGGGGAGACGTTTATGGCAGGGTGGGAGGTGAGGCAAATATCCTGGCTGCTGGTTACGCGCAGCCAGACACCAGGGTGGTTAGAAGAGCACAGGAGGGCGCGGTACGCATCAGAGAAGCTTTGAAAACCAGTTTCATGACTGGCCAGGCTACGGTGTGAAAGTTCTGTTTGTTTCTCCTTGATGAAACCCCCCGCCCCTTGGTTCACTCTACTTCCCTGCAAGCTAACCATCCTCCCCTCCTCCCTTTAATCATTGCTTGCAGAGGCAATAAAGTCATTGTTGCTTCACATTCATCCATTCTTTATTCTTTCATCACATAAATAGGGGGATGACTACCAAGGTAGCCCAGGAGGGGTGGTGGAGGAGGGGAGGAAAATGCCACAGAGCACTTTAAAAGTTTACAACTTTAAAATTTATTGAAAGCCAGCCTTCTTTTTTTTTGGGCAATCCTCTGTGGCGGAGTGGCTGGTTGGCCGGTGGCCCCCCCACCGCGTTCTTGGGCATCTGGGTGTGGAGGCTATGGAACTTGGGGAGGAGGGCGGTTGGTTACACAGGGGCTGTAGTGGCAGTCTGTGCTCCAGCTGCCTTTGCTGGAGCTCAAGCATACACTGGAGCATACTGGTTTGGTCCTCCAGCAGCCTCAGCGTTGAATCCTGCCTCCTCTCATCATGCTGCTGCCACATTTGAGCTTCAGCCCTGTCTTCAGCCCGCCACTCTCCTCCCGGTCATTTTGTGCTTTCCTGCACTCTGACATTATTTGCCTCCACGCATTCGTCTGTGCTCTGGCAGTGTGGAAGGACAGCATGAGCTCAGAGAACATTTCATTACGAGTGCGTTTTTTTTTCTTTCTAATCTTCACTAGCCTCTGGGAAGGAGAAGATCCTGTGATCATTGAAACACATGCAGCTGGTGGAGGAAAAAAAAGGGACAGCGGTATTTAAAAAGACACATTTTATAAAACAGTCGCTACACTCTTTCAGGGTAAACCTTGCTGTTAACATTACATACATAGCACATGTGCTTTCGTTACAAGTTCGCATTTTGCCTCCTCCCACCGCGTGGCTACCCCCTCAACCTTCCCCCCTCCCTGTGGCTAACAGCGGGGAACATTTCTGTTTAGCCACAGGCAAACAGCACAGCAGGAACGGGCTCCTCTGAATGTCCCCTGAAGAAAAGCACCCTATTTCAACCAGGTGACCATGAATGATATCTCACTCTCCTGAGGATAACACAGAGAGATAAAGAACGGATGTTGTTTAAACGCCAGCAAACATACACTGCAATGCTATGTTGTACAATGATTCCCAAGTACGTGTTACTGGCCTGGAGTGGTAAAGTGTCCTACCATGGAGGACGCAATAAGGCTGCCCTCCCCAGAAACCTTTTGCAAAGGCTTTAGGACTACATCCAGGAGAGCCGTGAATGCCAGGGCAAAGTAATCCTTTCACATGCTTGCTTTTAAACCATGTATAGTATTTTAAAAGGTACACTCACCGGAGGTCCCTTCTCCACCTGCCGGGTCTAGGAAGCAGCCTTGGGTGGGTTCGGGGGGTACTGGCTCCAGGTCCAGGGTGAGAAACAGTTCCTGGCTGTCGGGAAAACCGGTTTCTCCGCTTGCTTGCTGTGAGCTATCTACAACCTCATCATCATCTTCTTCATCCCCAAAACCTGCTTCTGTGTTGCCTCCATCTCCATTGAAGGAGTCAAACAACATGGCTGGGGTAGTGGTGGCTGAACCCCCTAAAATGGCATGCAGCTCATCATAGAAGCGGCATGTTTGGGGCTCTGACCCAGAGCGGCTGTTCGCCTCTCTGGTTTTCTGGTAGGCTTGCCTCTGCTCCTTAAGTTTCACATGGCACTGCTTCGGGTCCCTGTTATGGCCTCTGTCCTTCATGCCCTGGGAGATTTTGACAAAGGTTTTGGCATTTTGAAAACTGGAACGGAGTTCTGATAGCACGGATTCCTTTCCCCATACAGCGATCAGATCCCGTACCTCCCGTTTGGTCCATGCTGGAGCTCTTTTGCGATTCTGGGACTCCATCATGGTCACCTCTGCTGATGAGCTCTGCATGGTCACCTGCAGTTTGCCACGCTGGCCAAACAGGAAATGAGATTCAAACGTTCGCTGTTCTTTTCCTGTCTACCTGGCCAGTGCATCTGAGCTGAGAGTGCTGTCCAGAGCGGTCACAACGGAGCACTCTGGGATAGCTCCCAGAGGCCAATACCATCGAATTGTGTCCACAGTCCCCCAAATTCGAGCCGGCAAGGCCGATTTAAGCGCTAATCCACTTGTCAGGGGTGGAGTAAGGAAATCGATTTTAAGAGCCCTTTAAGTCGAAATAAAGGGCTTCATCGTGTGGACGGGTGCAGGTTTACATCGATTTAACGCTGCTAAATTTGCCCTAAAGTCCTAGTGTAGACTAGGGCTGAGCTTTCTCCTGGGCCTGAACAAGAATGAACAGGTCACCTGCCTGGGATGGGTCAGTCCAGCTGTGGGGTGGAGGGTGGATTTCAGCCGTGGTGGTGGTGGGGCAGCAGGTGCTCTCCTGGTGGCCTTACTGGTCAGCTAGTGCTGACTGGGTTTCATTGCTTGTGCTTTTGCAGAGACGAAAGACGACCTGGAGCAGCTCACGGCAGAGATCAAGAAAATAGCCAACAGCATCCGAAACAAGCTTAAGAGTAAGAGACTTATTTCTCCCCCCAACCCTGGGCGGGCTGTTTTGGAGCCTTCTTTTACTGTAGAGCCCTTCCTCGGGCCAACCATCCCATCAGCACCCATCCATTGCCCATCATCTTTCCACCTCCTCAGGACTGCCTTTTCTTCCCTGTACCCCGCTGGGATTGCTTCTTGGAAATGACCCTTCCTTGCTAAGAGCTTTTCTCCCCCTAGTGGGGCACTGGCTGCAGGGATGATTGCTGGGACCTTTGGACCTTAATGCACAGGTCTCTGCTGCTTGAATTAAGAGACCCACCTCTGGTAGTCCAGCCTGTAGCAGGCTCATCAACCCCAGTGGCTCAGACGCCACTAGTGGGGACAGAGTGCCATGCAGAGTGGGCGTGGCTGCATCCTGTGGCTCCTAGTGCCTGGATAGGAAGGGGGTGGAGAAGGGCGAACCTGCAGACTTGGCTATGGAGGGGTGGGGGGCAGTAAGGGATTGAGCCCCTTTCTTAAAGGAAGAGGAGAACTGAAAGTTCCTTGGGTAGGGAGGCTGAGACATGATTTAATTGGGGATTGGACCTGCTTTGAGCAGGGGGTTGGACTAGATGACCTGCTGAGGTCCCTTTCAACCCTGATATTCTATGAGACTGTACAGCTGCTCCAGCCCCCCCATTATTTCACCCCACTTGCCCATGTCCCCAGGCATGGAGCGGAGCATTGAGCAGGATGAGGTCCAGTCGTCGGCGGATCTGCGGATACGGAAATCCCAGGTGAGCAGGGCACTCCCTCGTTCTCACACTGCGATCCCTGTATTGACCTGCCCCTAGCCATGAATGGGTCCCAGAGGGAGCAGGCTGCACCCATAGAGAGCCCTGGTGGGAGGGGACAAAGGTAGCATCCGAGATGGCAGACTGTACCGGAGTCCTGTGTGAGAAATGATACGTTACAGAGAACAAAATGTGCAGTACATGGATCTTTGGCTTCATCTGAGGATCTTTGAGTGGTGGGCTCCTCAGTCCAACAGACAAAGGCAGAACTAGATCCAATGTCTGGAAGTTGATTTTGCACAAATTCAGACCAGAAATAAGATCCTAATTCTGTATTAGGAGGGTAATTAACCATTAGAATGAATTTATCTAGGGCTGAGATGAATTCTCCAGCCCTGCACTTCTAGGAGTCTGTTGTTCAAAGTCAAGACCAGATGTTCTTCCAAACAATCTGCTCTAGCTTACCCAGAAGTTCTGGGCTTCATGGAGGATTCATTTTCTGGTCTGTTATACAGGTTGAACTAGATAATTCCTTCAGACCTTAAGCGCTATAAAAGCACTATCCAGAGCATTATTATTCCTTTCATACAGATGGGTAAACTGAGGCACAGGCAAATGACCACATTTTCACAATGCTGCAATGGGTGCTCCTGTCGGAACCAGCCAGGCTGTGTTTGGGGAAAGGGGAGGGTAAGGAGGAGAGGGTATGGAGAGCAGGTAGGCTGTGCTGTGGTCAGATAGTCATCTGCTTGGAGAGCTATCCCAGCTGGAGAGGCAGTGCCCGTGAGCCCACATTACCACAATACAGATCATACAGTGAACTGCTCGTCTCCCCCTTTCATTCCCCCCAGCATTCTGTCCTCTCCCGGAAGTTTGTTGATGTGATGACCAAGTACAACGAGGCACAGGTCGACTTCCGGGAACGTAGCAAAGGGCGGATCCAGCGGCAGCTCGAGATCAGTATGTACCCTCCCTGCTCAGGGGACATGGCCCACAGGCAGCATGTGGCCAGGGCCTGACCCTCCTCCCCAGCCCAAGGGGTGGTTGGATTCATTGCCCACAGGAATGGAAACTACCCCACTCCAGTTTGTGCGCCTGAGTTACTGCAGAGACCATAATTAGGGCCCTAGCAAATTCACAGCTGTGAAAGATGCATCATGGACTATGAAATCTAGTCTCCCCTGTGAAATCTCATCTTTTGTGTACTTTTTCCTATACTATACAGTGTTTCTCAAACTGGGGGTTCTGGCCCAAAAGGGGGGTGCAAGACTCTTGTAGGGGGGTCACAGTATTGCCACCCTTACTTCTGTGCTGCCTTCAGAGCTGGATTGCCGGAGAGCAGCAGCTGGGCTACCAGCTCTGAAGGCAGTGCTGCAACCAGCAGCAGTGCAGAAGTAAGGGTGTGTGTGGGGGGGGAAGGGGGAGGGCAGCGTTGATCACTTTTTGGGAGGGGATGTCATTATGGGCTTTTTATATTTTGCTGTTTTTAAATACATATTTGTTTTGTTACAACATTGAAATTTTTTATTTAAATATCTGACACTGAGAAATTCAAGATTTAAAAAAATGCGATGACCGTGAAATTTACAAAAATGGATTATGAATTTGGGAGAGCCCTAACCATAATCCTCCCCATGATGCCCTCCCACCCGGGGTGTCTCAGTGTCCCCTGCTGGGAAGTGTGGGGCTGGGCAGCTGTGGGATTCCTCCCAGCTGTGTGTCTGCTGAATGTGGGGGAGGTTTCGAATCTGGGCTTGGAAGGCATATCTCCGTTTGGAGGCTAGAGGGGTTCACACAAACACACCTGTCAATGAGAGCAGCCAAAGTGAATCTTTTCGCCCCACGCAAGCCCTGCCAGTTCCGCCATTCATGCCCAGGGATTTGGTCTGATCTCTCCTCTCTTTCTCCCATGATAAAGCTGGGAAGAATACGACGGATGAGGAGCTGGAGGAGATGCTAGAGAGTGGAAACCCCTCAATATTCACATCTGGGGTGAGGACGCAGTGGGGACTGGGAGGAGATGGGGGAATGGAGGTGCATGAAGAGGAGGGACCTTGGAGCATACAATGGTATAATAGTACCTAGCTCTTACACAGCACCTTCATCAGTAGGTCTCAAAGCACTTATAGGATGGGATATCTAGGGGGAGACACTGGGATGGGGGGTAAGCAGTGGGAATTTGGGGGGATGGGCAAGTGTGGGTGTCAGGATATGGGTGGTGGGGAGCAGGGTGACTCTGAGCAGTGGGAATGGCAGGGTGTTGGCTCACAGCTCCTTAGCATTACCTGGGTTTGTGCGGGGTGGTAACTGACCCTGCCCGGCTCTGTTCCAGATCATGGATTCACAGATCTCAAAGCAGGCGCTGAGCGAGATCGAGGGGCGGCACAAGGACATTGTGCGGCTTGAGAGCAGCATCAAGGAGCTTCACGACATGTTCGTGGACATCGCCATGCTGGTGGAAAATCAGGTAACTGGGCAGAACAACCAATGAGGGGGGTGGGGCGCTCTGGAGGAATAAGGACTGAGTGACTGAGCAAGGGGGACAGGAAGGGATAACCTAGCAACCAGGGTCAGGGAACAGAATAACCATGTAACCTGGGGCAGGGAACAGGGTAACCAAGCAACTAAAGGGTGGGGCCCTCAAGGGATAAGGACAGGGTAACCAAGCAATCAGGGGCAGGGAACAGGGTAACTGAGCAACCGGGATGAAGGTGACAGCTGTGTAACAGGAGGGGAAGCGAGGAAAGCCTTGGTAACTGAGTAACCATGGGAGGAGACAGAATGATAACCATGTAACCTGGGAGTAGGGGGGAAAAAAAGGATTGTACAAGACTGGGCAGGGTGAAAACCATGTAACCAAGCAATGCAGGGATGGGGGAAATGGAGGGACTGGGAATTGAAATGGGTAACTAAGCAACTGAACACGGGTGCCTTCTAGCAGCCAGGGATTTTCTGATGGTGGTACCTCAGATGCAGGAGCTGGGTGGGAGTGAGTTTGTAATCTTGGTGACGTGGCTGATGTCATGGAGACCCAGAGGTCTGCTGTCCTGTCTCAGTGCCTAGCTTTCCTCCGACCCCACAGAGCTCCTGCAGCCAGGGCCCACTCCCTGCTCTGTGTGTCCCTGGGGAAAAGCCCCCCATTTCACTCTCCTGATACCCCTGCATTGGGGAGTGCAGCCACCTCTCTCACTGCAATTTAGGCATCAGTGTCAATCTCTCTGAGGCCCCCTTTCTGTTTTCTACCCACAATGCAATGCCGAGGAGGTGGCATGCGAGTCGGGGAATGGTGAGTATGCCCCTTTCCTGTCGTCAGCCCCAGGGAGAGGCGGTGGATTGACCCTGAAGCCCTACAACCCAATGGCGACCCTTCTGTGCCCAGGAGAAGGGTGGGGGTGGTGGGAATGACTGCCTTGTTCACCTGAGCAGAGGGGGAGACCTCCAAGGGCAGGGCTGGGATCTCATGATGGGAGGAGCATGTTCATGGTGGGAGGTGATGCTGGGGTCTCACAGAGGGGCTGCATTGTATCTTCACTGCACAGTTAACCCTAGTGATTGGCACCCCAGTCTGAGCCCCTGCATGAGCATCCCCACTGCAAAGCCTTACCGAATTAGTGTGTCCCCACTGTGTCTGTACTTACCTCTGTGTGCTTGGAGACATACCCCTGGGCCTTTGTGCTGGGACACTCTAGGATTCTTTCCCAGGTAGTTTGTCCTTCATGGGGCATTGTGGGAAGGGTATTGGAGGACTATCAGCACATGAGTAACTTTTTTTCCTGGCATCGTCACTGCCCAGTGGGGTAGGTTGCAGCCTGAGTTAAACCAGAGCCGGGCTCTAACGTGCCTCCCCGAGCCGAGTCAGCTAGCCCAGGCTTAACACACCTCCAAACCCAGGTCTGAGAGTTCTGTGCATGGCTGGTAGGAGGGGTTGGGCTAAACCTGGGTGTCAGCCCAGGCTAACTGTGCAGTGTAGATATACCGTGCGTGACTCTCTGAGGTTCCCCAGGTCAGTGGGTCTTTCAGATGTCTGAGTTTCCTCTCTTCCTGCTCCCCTGACAGGGTGGGGTCCTAGATAACATAGAGCTGAACATGATGCATACGGTAGACCACGTAGAGAGAGCGCGCGATGAGACCAAAAAGGCTCTGGTATACAAGAAAAAGGCGCACAAGGTGAGTCCCCCGAGCCCCAATCTGTGCCCAGGCCCCCTCGCTGGCTCTCTTGCTCTCTTCTGCCTCCCTGCCACTTCCGCCGCTCTCTGCCGCTCCCGCCATCTCTCTCTTCCTCCGCAAGGGAGCCATGATCGACCGCATAGAGACCAACATGGACCAGTCGGTGGGCTTTGTGGAACGGGCCGTGGCTGACACCAAAAAGGCTGTGAAATACCAGAGCGAGGCCAGAAGGGTGAGAACGACCAATCACAACCCCATCCCGTCTCCATCTCCTGCCAATCAATGGCCCCGTCTCACCCTTCTCAGATGCCATCCAATCTTGAATCATCCCACCAACCAAAACCCCACCCCATCTAGTCTCCCATCCCACCAGTCACAGTCCCCCATCCAACCTTCACTCACCAGTCAAAGCCCCCATCTTGCCCTTCTCAGATCCATCCAATCATGACCCATCCCACAAACCAAAGCCCCACCCCATCACCTCAACACCACCAACCACAGCTCCCTGTCCAGTCCCCATGCATGCCAGTCAAAGGTTCCCATCTCACTCTTCTGTCACCCATCCAACCATGACCCATCCCATCAACCAAAGCCCCACTGCATCCAGCCCCCACTCACCAGTCAAAGTCCTTTTCCCATTCCACCCCTTCAGACCTCACCCCCCTTCTCCCCAAATCTTCAGTCTCCTCCAGTTATCCTCCTCCATCCCACCCTTGTCTGACCTCGCTGATCTCCATCCCTCCACCCCGTCCCTGTTCCAGCCCCCTCCCTATTGGGAAAGGACCAATGGCTCTCAAAGGTATTATGATTTCCAGGTGAGTAAGCCACCTGAATACTTTTTTGAGCACCTGGGCCAATGGGTCTGGCTGGTAAAGATCCAGAGCAAATCCAGGGGCCCTGGTGACCCCTTAGTTTCTCAGTAATATTTCCCCATCCCTTGCTCCAGCTTCCTGTGCTCTTCTTTCACAGCCTTCTCCTCCTCCTCCCCCACTTCTCCCCACAGCCCAGCCACTGAGCCTCTCCATGTACGACGTGCTATGCTACATCCCTCTCTGAGGTAACTGCTTGGGCTGTCTCCCTGCTTCACTTTGCTCGCTCCGGACTCCTCCCTGGCCCTTCCTTCTTCTCTGTGTGTCTTGATAAATGCGGTTATGAGCCAGGCTCGGTCCTCAGAGCTCCTGCTCTGTTCCCTAAAGTTCCTCCAAGTGGGGGAGGCTGGGAACTTCCCCATAGCCCACACCTCTACACCATTACCTATAGCACCCCCTACTGGCAGGAGTCAGTGCTGGAGTAACTTGAGCCCCCCTGCTGGGAGAGGCTGGGACTGGAGTAGCAGGGAGCTCCCCCACAGCCAGTGCTCCTGCCTATCTACAGCACCCCCTGCTGGGAGTGGCTGGGAGTACCTCTCTGCTCATCATTCCCAATAGTACCCCCAATCGAGGGAGGCTAGGATTGGAGTAGCTGTGTGCTCCCAGTGCCTTTATGCCATTCCCTGCAGCATCCCTTGCTGGAGAAGGCTGGGACTGGATTAAATTAAGAGGGGGACAAAAATCCAGAAGCCTAGAAATGCGGATGGTCTGATTTTTGTCTGAAAGATTCTGGTGGGGAATATTTTTGAGGTGTTAAAAAAAAATAGCTATGCTGCCTTAAAGGGGTGGCTGAAATCAGTGCTCTGCAGTTCTGAAATAACTCTCTCTTAAAGGGACATGTGTAGGGGGAGCCATATCTGGAATGCGTTACCTAGGGAGGTGGTAGAATCTCCTTCCTTAGAGGTTTTTAAGGTCAGGCTTGACAAAGCCCTGGCTGGGATGATTTAACTGGGAATTGGTCCTGCTTTGAGCAGGGGGTTGGACTAGATGACCTTCTGGGGTCCCTTCCAACCCTGATATTCTATGATTCTATGATATCTGTTGTTTCTTATTTGCTGTTGCGTTGCTGTTTATGGTTTATCCTTTTTTTGTCCCCTTCTCCAGAAAATGATAATTATCATTGTGGTAGTGGTTGTCTTGCTCGGAATAGTAGCTCTGATTATTGGACTTTCCGTAGGGCTCAAGTAAAGCTAGCCCCCTGAACTGTAAGTAGTGTGGGGAATGTGGGGGTTTCCTGGGGCGCTGGCTCGGTGGGGCGGCAGTTGAGCAAAGGTGGTGGAGTGACTTGAACTTGCTTGCTTGCCCAGGAGAGTTCAGAAGCTCTCTGAGCTAGGTGTGTATTGGTGGGTGCCTTGGATATCGGGTGGGTTTTGCTCCTCATACCTGGAGACCGCAGGAGATCAACCCTGCATTGGGCCAGAAATAAAATGTATTCTCACTTGTCAGTTGGATCTATCCTGAGTGTTGTATTCACAACCTTGTTTGTATGTTGGGTTCTGTGTTCTAGGTTCTTGCTGCTGGGTTTGGGTTCTAGACTCTATACACTGTGCTTTGTGTTCTGGGCTATGTGGGTTCTGTGCTGTGAGCTCTTGGTTATGGTTTTGGGTTCTAGACTGGCTTCTGTGCTTTTGGTTCTGGCTTCG
The DNA here is from genome assembly GCF_965140235.1 of Caretta caretta. NCBI lineage: Eukaryota > Metazoa > Chordata > Testudines > Cheloniidae > Caretta > Caretta caretta. The sequence goes on from NC_134211.1 coordinate 13,539,550, forward strand.
GGTTCTAGACTATGTGGTGTACTTTGGGTTCTAGCCTCTGGGCTCTGTGCTTTGGGCTGTAGATTCTTGGCTCTAGTTTTGGGTTCTGTGCTTTGCAGCTGAGCTTTGCATTCAATCTCTTACATTTTTAACTCTTGCCTTGGCACTGAGGATGTGGCAGGCGAGAAGGTGTTTGCAGAAGAGGAGACGGTGTAGGGAGCATGACTTGGGAAGCGGGTGGCATGATTTCTCAAGATTCTAGAGTGGGGAGGATAGTTCTGTGGACGCGGCCCAAGTGAAGGCAGCTGCTAGAGTCTGCTGCAAAGCAGGTGCATGTGCTGTTCTTACAGGGCTCACTCACATCTCTCTGCAGACTCAGAGTGTGCAGCGTAGGCCGCTGTGCACAAAGGGATCTGAAGGGTTAATTCTGGTCTGCTCTCCATTCCTTGCCTTGTGGGGGACAAAGAGAGGGGTGATTCCACCCCTATGAGTCACCAAAACCAGACCCCCCCCCCTCAGATTGTGCAGATAATCAAAATAGGGGTGTGATGCTGCTTGGCCCTTTCTGGTGTGGGAGGTTTGAATGTCCCCCCGGGCTTGACCAAGGTGCTTGGGCTAATTGTCGGGGGGGAGGGAAATGTGGCATTTACCAAACACCACCCACCTGTGACACCAAAATCAGGGAACTGTGCCAGTCTGTGACCCTCCCTCCCCATTCTCCGATGAGCCATGACTCACACAGCTAACAAAACAGCCATTTAATTGACCCTCACGAGCAGGGCAGTTCACACTTCTGTGAGTTGTTGCAGGCTCCCTCCGCTCACTTACACTTGGGTCATGGCTTTGCAATTTCTTTTACAAGCAGAACAGCTAGAGACTCACTTTTTATTTTAAATGAAAGCTGAGACTCTGGGGAGCAAGGTAGTGCCTTTGGAGACATCATCATGCAGGATATGCGTGCATATGCTGGCTGTTTCTGAGCCCCACAGTGGGATCATTGGCCCATCTGCAGAGATAGTTTCCCCATCTCTAGCTGTCTGGGCCCAGGATCTGTTAGTGTTTAGATGTCTGATTATGTTTAATATTACCCTGCTGGCCTGCCCTCACATACGTGAATTGATTTCTCCCTTGTTCCTTCAATTTCTCCAGACACTCCTGATCTTGGTGGTGAACTTTTTTCCCTCGTGATCCTCCTCGTGTCCCACACGCCGGCTTCCCGCTCCCCCTGCCTTCCCTGGACCTGCTAATCACAGTCTGCCTTCTGGGCTCTGCTGTGAATCATTTCCCTTTCGGGTGGAGCTTTTCCCAATAGCACTTCCTGGGAGAGCTGCCGGCCCATTCATCAGCTAGCTGACGCATCCCTCCAGGAGGATCTGAGCTTGCTTCACCATGTCCAGGAGGTAACTGTCTCCTGCACCACTGATGCACTTGAGAGAAGCCGTCATCAAGTCTTCCTCTTCTCCCCTCCTCTCCAAGTCCACAACCACCAACCCCAGTTCCTCCTCCTGATGTCACTTCCTGTTTTGGTCAAATTTTGTTTCCTGGCAGGATTCCCACCAATGGTAGCAGAGCCTTAAAGGAATGTCCAGGACTGTGTTTCCTACCTCACTGGCCTGTCTTGTTCTCATCTTTCTTAGGGGGAATTTTTTTAATTGTTTAAAATCTTTACTGAGGGAGGCCAGGGAATGTAAGAACTACCCCTCTGAATTGCTCCAGCCAGGACAGGGAGTGAGAGATCAGGGTTCAGGAGCTTACCTGGGTTGGCCATGTGGCATATCGGATGCTAATTGAGGCTGGACTCTGAAGTGCTCCCAGGACCTGCCAACCCTAAGGAGAGTGAGCAGCTGGGCCTGATCTTGAGTCTCCTGTGTAGCAATGCACTAAACCTATAGCACCGGAATCCGCAGCACTCCCAAGCCATGTTGACACCAGGATTAACAAGGGACATAAGTCAAACCAGCAGGCACAGACTTGGCAGCATCCTCAACTTTGCCAACCTCAGAATTAGGGACGGGATGTGGAAGCAAAGCAGAGCAGGACATGCAGGCACTGACCTCAGTGCACTGTGCGGGACGGGTGACAGGGCTGGGACTGAAACGCGGGTCTGCGGCAGAGCGCCGGGATGCATGAGCACACCGAGCTCTGTGCAGAGGAAGAGCCCAGTGGAACCTGGGCACTTCTCTTGTTAATCCCTTCCTGAGAGGCAGGTGCCTGTGTACGGAAGGAGGGACCTGCAAGCCCTGTCTCCTGTGATCCCTGTTTGCTAAGGACTGGGAGGAATCTAAACCTCTGTTTGCTTTGAAGTGTGAACCTTTAGGATTGGAGTTTCCACCTACTTGTTTGTTCTAAGCAGCAAAAATAATCAGGTTGGCTTCTGGCACCCAACTGAAAGCCCAGGCTCTGATACTCCCTGTGTTTGGTTTGCATGGCCGGGGGCTCTTGGAAACTTTTAGGTTGAGTGACCTAAAGTTATTCTGTTAAATGGTGATCAGTGACTCCTAGGCCGTGAATCTTAGCACTGACCTTGTCTGATCCTTGCTGGGGGGTTCTCCTTTGGTTGTGGGACCAGCTGCCCACCACTGCTGGGGATATAATTTTTTTGTGTGTGTGTGTGTGTCTCTGCATGTATGTTTAATGGTCTGTTTACTCAGGGCTTGCGTTTTCATGGATGTTTTAAATGTGCCTGGATCAGGAGTCCTTGTGTGTATTTATTATTCTTACCAGCCAGTCCCTGAATGTCTGCATCTGTCACAGAAATCAGGGTGGCCTGTTTTTACTGGTGTGATGTGGGTTTGGGTGTGATCCAGCTGAGTTGGGCATGGCCAAGAGCTGTAGCTATAGGACAGCCATTTGGTGGCCTCAGTGGGAAACAAGGATTAGGGTCTTGGGCCCCGTTCCCAATGGACAGATCTCTGGATTGCAGAAATGCCATCACATCAGTCGGGCTCCCTGCTTGGAAGCCTCAGGAGAGAAGCTAAGAACTGAATCAGTGGTGGTCTTCCCAGGGCAGAGCGGTGGGGGAAACCTACCCATGCTGTGCCTGCTCTGAGGATAAACAGAGGCCCAAGGGCTGTACTAAATCCACTTGACAAACGTCCTCTCCCCAAGGGGTGACAGCCCTTGTTAGTTGGGATGGGGGATTCTTGTCCGTGAAGGGAGCCAAACTCCTTGCCCAGCAGCATCTGGCTGGTACAGGCGCACACCTCCACCCCCACCGTCCTTCCTGCTGAGCTAGGGTCTGCATATCTCTCTCAGGTCCACTCACCAGCTTGGTGCCCCATGACTCACTCTCCTGATGTAAGACTGCACTTGGCCAGGACCCCTTGGTGAACAGACGGAGCTGGGAGGAAGTTCCCATTTGTCTTCTCTTCTCTAGGTCTTGATGTCTGTGATTTTTCTAGGTGGTGGGTATGGAGCATGCTGCCCGGGCAAGGTTGCCATTGCAGCTCCGAGATGCCCCTGAAACTCCCCAGAGCTCTGTGGACAGGGGAAATGTCATTGTCTCACCAAGTGAGGGTATTGGCACGCACGCGTGTGTGTTTTTAAACTTTGATTTTTTTTTAATTTAAAAAAGTAAATAAATGAATTTATTTCTGATCACAAACAGCTCTCGCCTGTGTTGTGTTGTTCCCTGCATGAGCTGTCATTGCCTGAATACAACATCCAGCTATGGCTACCCTAGCTGTTCTTGATTGGTTCAAGGCTGGGAGGCAGGGGTGCTGTCTCCTTGGCCTGCATCCCTCATGGTAGAGAAAGACCGGACTTGGCTGAAATGAATGGTAGTAATAACTTGTAACTAGCTCTGATCCTCCGTAGGTCTCAAAGTGAGGTCGGTATCACAACCCACATTTTACAGATGGGGAAATTGAGGCACGGACAGGGGAAGTGACTTGCCCAAGGTCACCCAGTGGCTGAGCCTGGAATAGAGCCTAGGGCTCCTGAGTCCCAGTCCAGTGCTCTAGCCACTAGGCCACCCTCCTCCCAGTGTAAAGGAGACTTTATTAGCAGGGCTGCCAGACACGAACTGATGCTGTGGTTCTCTCTGGCTCACCAGCTCCCAGCCTGAGTAATGCAGCCTGTGCTGCCCAATGCACTGCACAGGGGCCAAGTCCCGGCCTTGAAGAGACTGCTCCATGCAAACATTGGGATACACCGGTTCAGAATGCTCCTGGCTGGAATCTGTCTCTCTGCTCGTCCTTAGCCCTGCCCCAATTATCCAACCCACAACAAGAGTCAAGGCTGAGTAAAGCAACCGATGGGGAAAGGCAGTAGATACAGTGATAGCACCATGTAGAATTAAATAGCCCCACGACAGTAGCACTCCCTTGGGGATGAGACTGGGACTTTGAGCCTCCGGTGCTGGGCTGAGAACTGTTTTCACTTGACTCACTGACATTTAAAGAGACAGCTCCTCTTTCAGAATAGCAGCAGTGACCAGGTTTGGCTGCAAAGGAAGGAGCTTTGTTTATAATCGCCATGCCACCTGGCTCTGCTGATGAACCTTGGGGAGGTGAAAGGGTGAGAGAACCCCACCCACCCAGGCTGGCCTGTTGTTTCAAGTCTCCAGACGGGCCTCTCCTCTCCACTTCACCCACCTGGATCAGAAAACTTGGCTGGGGTTTCTCCTCCGCTGCTGTGCCGTATCCAGTGCCTCTGGTAAGATGAGATAATGGGTGTTGTATTTTTCCTTGGGGGCATGACATTCTGCATGGCTGTATGCGTGGGGCAGGCTAGCTCTTATTTATCTAGCTATTCACGTGGCCCCCATAATGATAGCGTCTGAACACGTGGCTGGGGCTTGCTTCTTCTGCATGGCACGTGAGTTGAGGGGAAGGGAAATGAGCTCATTAAGCGATCATTTCCCATCAAGGCCACCAGCACCAAGGATAAAACATTTTTCTGTCCTCTGTGAAAGAAAAGCCCTACTCCCTCCCTCCACATCTCCGTCCTACTACCCATGGATCCATTTCCTCTTTTCCAGCCCAAAGCAATGGACCCCCCTTCCTCTGCTCTTTGTGACACATGGAGGATGGGTGACCCTTCCCTCTCCTCTTCCCTCACTTCCATTTATAGTTCACTGTAAGCCCCCTGCACAAGCTGTTTGTTTACATTTCTCTCTCTCGCCGAGCAGAAGAAGATCATGATCATGATCTGTTGTATCATCCTGGCCATCATCCTGGCTTCCACCATTGGGGGCATCTTCGCCTGAGTGCCCACCTCCTGCCCCCCGCCCACCACAGGTGAGCCAGGTGTAGCAGTGTGATGGGTCAGCAAGGTGGGAGCTGGAGTTTGGTTCAGTCAGTATTTGTACTTGTGGGTTGTGTTCCCTGTGCTGTGATTGCTTTGTGCCCTTATTCTGGATGGGGGAAAGAGTGGTCTAGCTTGGCAACCTGCTAGGTGTCTAGCCGCTGTATTCAGCAGCGCTGCATCTAATGCTTGAGGTATCTCTGACATGCCACAACTGATCAGAGGCACAGTAGGGTGCTGGGTCAGATCAGAGAGCAGCAGGGGAGTTCTCACCCTATGAGGAGAAAAAGAAAAGTTGAGCGTGTAGGAAGTGCAATTCAGGAACATCACTGCCAAGCCTAAGGGATGATCAAGGGGACAATGTCAAAAAGAACGAGGGCTGGTAGTTACTGACTGAAAAGGGGACCATCAGGTAGATGGAACTGCAAGATTCATCTATTCTTCCTCCTTTTGGTGTCTCTTGCTCTGATTTTTTCAGATGGATTTGCAGATGGCCTTTCACCGTTCTTCCACTCCGCACCCTGGTGCCACCCGTCAAATGTTCTTTCCCATCTGGATTTCTCACCAGCTCTACCTCCTCCTCTTTATGGAGACATCACAGGCCTGGCCAGTGGACCCTACCTGTCAGATGTTCACCGTTCAGTGTTCCTGGTTGGAGGGGCTGAGGAAGCCGGAATAGAACAGGGAGGATGGGCTGCAGACAGAACCAAATAAGACACCATGGGGATGATGCTAGCTGACACTAATGTAAACATTTTCAGACACCATGTTTATTGGCTGTTTAAAGTGCTTCTAAATATCAACCTTTTAGTTCAGCTCTGTTCTCAGTCCCAGTGGCTCCTTCTGCCCACTTGTGGGTGGAGACTGACTAGCCAGCAGAGGACATCCATTCAATGGAATGTGTATGCTCAGCACAAACTTACTGAAGGGCAGGGAATGGCATAGTCCTGCCTATGTTGCTCTGGGAGGCTCAAATCTCCTCCTTGGTGGACAGGGATTAAAGACAGCATCTGACATTGTAACTGTCAGTACCTCAGAAGTGTGATCAGGCACTGAACTGTCAGAACATCTTTCCCCAGATGAGCAATATAACTCTTTTCACTCTCTGATCCTTGTGACCCCCCCCATTTCTCTGGCTCTGAGTGTGGGAATCAGACCACGCTTGACCTGAATCACTGGTACTTAAAAGGCGGTAAGGCCCTTTGTTCCCTCAGCTAGGGTCTCTTAGGCACAAAATAGACTGTATTCCTTTGTTTATCTGTGGGATGGTCTCATTTACCCTACAGAAAAATCTTTCACCTGAAAGTTTGTCACTTATTTTAAACCCCCAAACTGTGGCAACTTGAGTGTATTTATTTCTTTTCCCTCTCCTCCGATAAATCATTTCTGCAGTAGGGAGGAGCAACTTGGACACTGTCACTCTGTACCTCTCCTGATGCTTCTGTTCCTTTGGCTCCTTCCTTGTCTATCCATATGAGGAAAGTTCTAAGGTTGCTTTCCCCTATGTTACTTGTACATGAGGCAATCACTAGTGAAAGGCTCTTCAGAGAGAGAGACCTCCATGAAATCTAATAATCCCTCTGCAGTTACACAGAGGGCAAATGACATGTTCCCCTCCAGTGTCAGATGTGAGTGGAGCAGAGGACTCTGCCTCACTCAGTGCTTAAGGAGACACCACTCACTCTGAATTTATATCAGCTGTTATCTGTATAGGTACTGTTCTAAAGGCACAATCATCTATACAGAAGCCTCTTTCTGAATAAAGACTTCAATTCAGTGACCACTGCTATAGTGTATTCAGTATGTAGTGGGGTGGGTGGGTCATCTGGGAGGAAGTGTTTTTGGGTGGGGCAAGTTTCCTTAGGAACTTCAATGATGCAGCATGAGAGGGCCATCTGCCTGACTTGATCAGATGTGCAGCAATACAGGCTCTAACTTAATACCCCACAGAGGATCTGACACTCCTTGGACGGCCCCTTAACCATCCCCTCTGGCCTCCAACATACACAGGACATGGAGGCACAGGCACAAGACCATGCCACTGTAGGAAAGCTTTATTTATCCAAAATGATCACTGGTTACCCCAACCTGCCCCTTGCACCTCCATGTTTACTGCACACAACTCAGCCACCTTTGGAGCTGAGGGGCAGATCTCCACAGCAATGCCTGCCCTGGAGAGCCTATCACTACAAGATGGGCTGCACTCAAGAGGGACCTCACACCTGCTGAGGAAGGAACCTTGATCCTCCTTCCAGGCACCTGTCCCTGATATTTTTCCCTCCTACCCCTACTTGGTCATTACACTCTGTCTTTCAGAAAGAACTTGCCCCAGTAGCGCCCCTTCTGTGACAGATCGTAGGGGCTCAGCACCTTGCGGCTCCCCAGCATGTTGGAGGTGATGACACGCTCAAAGGTCCATGGGTTCTGATTTTTGCATCTTCTCTCCTCTTCCGCCTGGCGCATCTCCTCCAGGGACTGGCAGCTGACTGCCTCGGCTGGGAACGGCAGCTTCTTGGCCACCTGTGTGAGGAAGTGCTCCACCTCCCCAAACTCGCAGTGCCCACCCACTTCCAAAATGAGGCGGCCACATTTCACTGCTGTCACATAGTGGTCGATGGCACCTTTGCCCCCGCCCATGCGCTGGCCTAGGCTCTTGCGGGTGATGGGCTTGTAAGGGGCTGGGATGCGCCACACGGCAAACATGATCTTGGGATCCAGGTGACGATTGATGGTTAGGCGCATCATTTCAAAGTGACCCCAGTGAAGGTAACCACCACCCAATGCCTGCAAGGAGAGAGAGAGAGAGAGAGAGCAAGCACAGGAAGAGTTATGACTCAGATACAGGTGAAGGGGCTTTTTCTGCCACCTATTTACAGTTGTTCTCACTCATACCACTTCCATGCTCTCTCTTGGCCTCAGTTAGCTTATGTCTTCACCCTGGATGGAGTAAGTCCTAATGGTCTCAGCTACCTCAGCTGAAAAGGTCAGCTCCTGGGGTTGTTTTCCTTGCTCTGGCTGAATCACCCCAAAGGTGACCCCAATTTGTATCTCCCCTCCTCTCCCACTCACCAAAATGCCATACTGTCCCTGGGTGAACTCAGTGGCCTCAGTGGATGGGCCACGGATGTCACGTAGGTTTTTGAATTCCCGCCTCACTTTAGGTACACTTGGAACTTTGTCCATGAACTTCAGTTTGGGTCTGTCAGGGATGGAGACGTCTGGAAGAATGAACAAAAAGAGGTGTCAGTATGCCCCACAGGCACCCCCACTCTCTCACTGGGGCAGATGGGCACAGATCTGTGGCTACAGGGTGCAAATATGGAACCATCAGTAGGGGAACATCAGCTAGTTTTCCTCACTGAGCTTCTGAAACTGTGTGGCCACGGACCTGAGCCTATGCATCTTATAACTAGTATGTTAAATCAAGCAAAGGGAGACATGGGCTCAGAACGCTGATTTCTCTAAGGATAGGCAAGAAGGCAGCTTGGGTTAGTCCCCTGCTTAAGAAACACTTCTTGACACTAGTAATAATACTATCAATTCTCTCGGTCATTAATGCTTCCTTTTAGGGCAGCTGACTGAGAATGATAGGGGCCTCCTGCTATTTATCCCCAAATATTCCCATCCCACCCCCTTGAAGCTGAAGGGATGAACAAGCCATCCTAAAATGGCAAAGGTCTGTCCTCTCATACCAAACCCAGAGGGTGGTTATGGATTACTGTTCCTCCACCTCAAAGCCCTCATCTACACAGTCCCACAAGACTCCATTCCTCTCCTCCATTTTATCTATCATCTACATGATAGCGGTGGGAGAGGCTGGTGAGACAATACAGACTTAAGGGTATGACTACTCTACAGCAGCTGCACAGCTACAGAAGGGTTTTCTGTTGATGTAGGTAGTCCACCCCTCCAAGGGATGATAGCTAGGTTGAGGTGATGATGCACTCAAAGGTCCATGGGTTGTGGTGGTTGTGTCTTCTCTCCTCTTCTGCAGTGGGGGTTAGGTTGACCTAACTGTGTGGAAATTTCTCAGCCCTAAGTGATGTAGCTAGGTCAACCTAAATTTTAGGTGTAGACAGGCCTAAGTACCAGCTTTACTGCTTCTTTACATCAAACATAAGCAGCAGAGCTTCCCTTCAATCTCAATATCAAGCCAAAATCAGCACTTGGATGAAGAGCAGCTGGCAAAAATTATTACTACTCAGTCTTGCCTGGAATCAAGAGAGAAATACAAATATGTGGGAGGCATTTAGACAGCAGGGTGAGGCAAGGCAAAGGGCTAGTTAGCTCAAAGCCCCTAGATTCTGTCTGCTTCCCACACTGGTCCAAAACCCAAATGCATTAGCCTTTAGAAAATGGTACATGACCCCTCTCCCTAGGTGTTAAAAAAAGAAATAGGACAACCTAGAGCAAATGGTGTGTTCTCCTGACAAGGGAGATATGCAACTAGGTATATTTTCCAAAGCTATTAAAAAAATAAAAATTGATACACTCCTACTCTGAAATCCTCCCTGATAGCAAGGATGACAAAACGCTTCCTCCGCCCCTCACAGTGAGATCAATAATATGCATCCTGGTTAATCCATGCTCCCTCAAGAGATGGTGACGATGTGCTTAGTCAATACCCCACCACACCGCAAAAATCATTAATATGCTTTCTATAATGCTCTCCCCTCACCTACCACTCCAGCCCCCACTCAACATCTTCCCGCAACACTTTTCCAAGGGAGGTGACAAATGCATCCAACATTACAAGACACCCGCTGCCCTTCTGTCTTGGCATTTCTCCATGCCTGGCACTCACTGGTATAATCCTGGGGAAGCACATAGCTCTTCAGGCCAGCACTGAGGACTCTGGCACAAAAAGGATCTAGAAAATAAGAGAGAGGAGATGTAGAGAGACCTTACACAGATCTTTGGTCCTTTAATAAAAGCACCAGCAGGAGGCAGAGCTGAGACAGTCGCCGTTAACCAGCCACCACCAGAACACGACCTAGACCCCAGGCACAGAGCGAAGCTGCAACCGGCGGCCTTGACAGGGCGCCGTTCGCTGGGGAGCGCACAACCCTCCTGAGAGCAGGCGAAGCGGCACGCTCCCCGATTTGCAGACGGGGAGAGGGAGGCATGGCAGCCTGGGATAGGACCTCCACTGGCCCCCTCACCCAGAACTGGACTAGAACCCAGGAGTCCGGCTCCCAGCCCCCTGCGAAGGGGGCCGTCCAACGGAACGGATCATAGAATCTCAGGGTTGGAAGGGACCTCAGGAGGCCATCTAGTCCAACCCCCTGCTCAAAGCAGGACCAATCCCCAATTTTTGCCCCAGATCCCTAAATGGCCCCCTCAAGGATTGAACTCACAACCCGGGGTTTAGCAGGCCAATGCTCAAACCACTGAGCTAGCCCTCCCCGCAACGGTGGCCGGCGAGGGACACTAGCCCAAGGAGAGCCCCGCATTGGGCGGACAACACCCCGGCAGCGCCCAACGGGGGACCATCCCCGGCTCATAGGGGCTGGAAAGGGCGTTCGCTTGGCGACCTTCTGACCTCCGGGAACCTTTGGCAGCGCGCGAAAAGGGCGCGCGAGTCGCCTCCACATGGTCGCGCGCCGCTCCGGAGGGTGGGACTGTCCTCGCGCCCGGATGCCCCCGAAACGAGGCTGCTTTAGGCGCTGTACTGAGAAGCTCCTCACGGCGGGGGAAAGCGGAAGGGGAGGGGGAAATGGCCACAGGGCGCCGCTATTTTTGGAGTGCTCTTTAATCCGTCCGGGAGGAACCACTTCCGGTAATCCTGTAGGCATGTTGCACTGGGGGAAACAAGAGTCAGGAGGTTTGGTTCCGGAACTATGGGGTTCCAGCCTGCAAGGCCGGCGGAAGCGAAGCAGTCGGGAGCGGACCAGATCCCCAGGGAGCGCTGTTGCCACCCCTTCCCCCCATCAGCCTCGTCCTAGAAAGTATGGGCTGGCCCCCCATGAGTCTTTGCTGCCACAAAGGGGGATGGGGTGCAGCAGGCCTGGGAATCAGGACTCCTGGGTTCCATACCAGCTCAGAGAGAAGAAGGGGTCTAGTTAGGGTGACCGTATGTCCCATTTTGTGGACAGTCCCGTTTTTAAGTCCTGCCCCAGCCATCCCGACTTTTTGGCAAAACGGTGCATTTGTCCCATTTGCTCTTCCCAAATGATCATCAGCTGGCAAGAGCAAACTGGACAAACACAGTTTTGCCAAAAACGTGGGATGCAATGCTGTGCGGGCTGTGGAGGAATATGCGGGAAGCGGGATAGCGGCCACGCCAGACCTGCTCCAGAGAGCAGCTTGGGCCGGCCCCGTGTACGGGAGGGCATCCTCAGGCTGGCCTCATGCACTGTAGAGATGTGTGTGTGGGTGTCTCGGGTGGACCCAGGGGGCAGGCGACAGGGAGGGCTCAGACTGGCTTCACACACGGCTGGCCCTGTGGGGTGTCCTGTTTTCCCTTTGGGAAAATATGGTCACCCTAGTGGTTAGAGCAAGGGGGCTGGGAGCCAGGACTCCTGGGTTCTATGCGCCCTTCCCCTCATGCTGGGGGAGCCTTTCAACCACATTATACCCCCAGCCCTGCTGGACAATGAGGCTCTCCCATATTATCCCCCTAACCTATAATCCACAGTGGGGACTAGTACGCAGTGTGAACCATGCAGGAATGGCCTGATTGGGGGCAGGAAATCTTTTAGCATGTGGGTCCTCAGCCCCCTTCCCTTTCATTATGGCAAGGTGGGAGGGGAGCCCTGCAACTCCTTACTGCTGTAATGTGGGGTCACATGCAACATCACCAACCCCAAGCATTATGATACCTTGAGTCGGCTCTCCCCAAATCTCCATGAAATAATGAGATTTATATAGCGATAGATCGACAGATATATAGAGAGTTCATTTTCTTTGCCTTCTGGGTTCTGAGCCTCTAGGGAGCTCTCAGGTCATGTTTCTCAGCTTTTCATTGAAAAAACTGTCTGCTGCCTGCCTAATGGGAGATCACCTCTAGCCGAGTGTCCTCAGCCACCCAACATCCAGCTGCCAACCTTGTCATGAGTCGCACCAACATTTGTTCCATTGGATGGTGCTGTTCCAATGCAGGGAGCTGGAAATGGGGGTGATGGGAGTCACGATTCTCTCCCCAACTCTGGGAGGGGAGTGCAGTCTAATGGGTTAGAAACACCAATTATTGCAAGACTTGCAATTTAATTCCAAGAATTGGCGATGTCCTGCATGGTATATGGGTGTATCAACCCTGCAATGGCCCATCTAGGGTTAACCACACTCTGTGGGATGAAGAAGCCAGGCCCCCTTGCCCTTGCTGACAAGGGATAAAAGGCAGCAGCTCAGCTCAGCTTAGGATGACTGAGGAGGAGAGCGAATGTGTGTTGCAGGCTTCAGGAGCCCTAGGCTGCAGAGGCCAACCATGCTGAGGCCCCTACACACACCCAGTCAACCACTGAGGATGATGGAGAAGAGTTAGTTGACACCAGGAGACTAACTACACTGAAAGTGAAGGTAGGAAGTGACCCAGGAGAATGGACTGGATGCAGAGAGCGACTGAGCCTGAACACAGGAGGAACTGGTTTCTCAGGGCCCTGGGTCGGGACTCAATGGAGTAAGGTGGATCTGGGTCTCCCACACCACACCCACCACTGGGGCAGTCACCACCCCAAGGAACACACTCTACTGCTCAAGGGCAACCATGTAAACTCTGGCCGCTCGGCTGCGCTGCCCTGAAGACAGGGACTGTCATAACCATATACCTAAGGGTAGCCTAGAATTCCTCCTTACCTGTAAGGGGTTAAGAAGCTCAAATAACCTGGTTGGCACCTGACCAAAAGGACCAATGGGGAAAGAAGATACTTTCAAAGGGGGCGGGGTGGGGGAGGCTTTGTTTTATGTGTTCTCTTGGGAAGCAGAGAAGCATTAGGTCAGAAAACTCCTTCTCCTATAAACCATCCTAAAAGTCTCTCATATTACAAAAATTGTAAGTAAAAGCCAGGCAAGGTGTATTAGATTATCTTCTGTTCTGTTTGTGAATTTTTCTTTTGCTGGAGGGAGGTTTATTCCTGTTTTTTGTAACTTTGAAACTAAGCCTAGAGGAAGTCCTGCTGTGTTTTTGAATATTTTGTTACCCTGTAAAGTGATTTTACAGAGGTGATTTTTATCTTTTTTTTTTTTTTTAATAAAATCCTTCTTTTAAGAACCTGTCTAATTTCTCTGTTGTCCTAAGAGCCAGGAGTTTGGGTCTGTGATCACTTTGTAACCAATTGATTGGGATATTATTTTCAAGCCTCCCCAGGAAAGAGGGTGTAAGGGCTTGGGGGGATATTTTGGGGGAATAGGAACTCCAAGTGGTCCTTTCCCTGATTCTTTGTTAAATCACTTGGTGGTGGCAGCGTACCCTCCAAGGGCAAAGAATTTGTGCCTTGGGGAAGTTTTAACCTAAGCTGGTAGAAATAAGCTTAGGGGGTCTTTCATCTGGGTCCCCACATCTGTACCCTAGAGTTCAGAGTGGGGAGGGAACCCTGACATGGACAGTTGTATTGACCCCAGAGGCAGGGCCCTGTTACCCTAGGGACAAGAGACAGCCTGGGAAACTCTTGCCACTTGACCTGTCATCTCCGTTTTTTGTCTTTCTTGGCCCAGCACCTGTGGCGGGGTATATCAACCCCATGACAGTACGGAAAAGGTTGAGACCCACTGCTTGATGGCATCCTGTTGTTTTTCAAAAGAGATCGTCCCATCTTGGGGCCACTTTAGAATGTTATCATTCCCCTGGAATGCCAGACACTTTATTGATACCCTCTTGTTATCCTGAAGTGTATGGCCCAATCTGAGGGCTTGTTAAAAGGGAAGAGCTTTATCAATCCCCTAGTGTTGGTTAGGAAGCAATGTCCTGTTCTAGGGACCTCTTTAAATGGGGAGAAAATTTAATGGTATCCCTGTGAGAGAATGGCCTATTCTGGAGCCTCTTTAGACAGAAAGAACTTTATCAATATACACTGATCAAATTTGCAAACTGTACGGGGGAAAACATTTTTTCAGGAGCTGTATCTTGGGGATCCCTTGGTCAAATGCCCCTACATTTGGAACACTAACTCTTGCAAGCACGTTATGAGGCACACCAAGTTTCAAGGAAATCCAAATAACCGTGTGGATTTTAGAAGTACTTAGAAAAGTCAAGCTTTAAACAGAAAGCTGGTCTCAATCTTAACTCACGCAGACTTAAGACTTAATGTGGCCAGCTATAATCTGGGTGTGAGCTGATCTGAGTCCTCTTTAGAAGCAGGAAATCACATCTGTCCCTAGAGCTTGCTGGTAGAGACTATCCCAAATTGGGGAGCCCTTCAGAAGCCGAGAGCTTTGTTGAGAGCCCAGTGTCACACCTCAGATTGAAATAAACACTCAGCGATCCGTGAGAACCAGAGAACTCTTTTTATTTGCCCTTGACAGCCCTGTGATGGGCTGGGCATGTATCTCCTCAGCCTAGAGGGGTCTTGAAGGGCGACAGAAGAGGCCTCTCCTGCTCTTGATTGCATCCCCTTCCTCCCCAAGGCCACCTGTGTGCTCAGTATGTGCTGAAGATGGCCTCAATATGCTCGTTGTTACTTGGTATGTAGCTGTCGACACCTGGAAGAAATGGGACAGGATGATAAAGCAGGAGTGGTGCTGCTCAGATGGAATTCACTCTCGCTCTTGCTGTTGCCTCCCTCCTATGAAACGCCCCGCTTGGACGGAACTGATGCAACTCTGAGGACAATCACGTTCCCCTGCCAGGTGGTTGTCAACAACCGTCCCGCCCACTCCCTTCCCTTCAGACCCCGCACCTTGCTCCAGGGGCTCTGTGCCGTTGAGGAACTGCCAGTAGGTCTTGTCATTGGAGTTGGCAGCCCGGTTGTTGATGGAGACCACCATGAGGCCCCAGGATGTCTGCTCTGTTTCATAGCTGCAAGGGAAACGAAGGCAAAAGTCAGGAGGGAGCCAGGGTGACAGGGTGGAGGGTACAGTTGTCGGCTGCAGGGAAGGAGAGGGATGTAGAGGGGATGGATCAGGAGAGAGACAGAGGCAAACAGGGAAACTGACGCACCAGTAGGGAGAGAATGATCAAAAAGGAGGATGAACCTGTAGCCACATGAGGCCTGCCTTGCTCACCTGAAGTCCTGTGGATTGTCCTGCTGAGCTGCTTGCAGGACGGAGAGCAGCACAGAGCCTTTGGGTACGCTCACGGAGATGGTGTGGGTGAAGTGTTGCCCCCTGAGGTGGTTGATGATGGTGTATTTCACCATGACTGAGCAGAGAGAGGATATAGGAGCATCTGGTCACCCTAGTGGTTAGAGCACTTATTTCGGGCCAGCCGCAGGGTGTGAAGGAGACCTATTCCAGTAGCCTTCTACCAACCAGGGAAACCCCCAACACTGGGATTATTTGGGGCCAGTGGAGCAGAGGCCAGGATCAGGGCCAGTTAGCTCAGACCTCTACCAAGGTAAAGCAACAGGTGAGAGATCTTGGGACCCCAGGGTCATTGTTGCATTGCTCCAAGGGGCTGGGGAAGTGGCTGGTGGGGGAAGGGGCTACAGAGCGATCCTTACCCTTATCTGACGAGCAGTTGAGTCTGATCACATTCAGGTAGGTTTTGCCCACGAGAGAAGGGAGGATCTGGGCAGCAGCCATGGGGTTGTTGAAGGCTCCCTGGGAGATCTCGGTGAGCACCTTGGCTAGCGTCTGTGAGCAGCTCCAGTCCCCGGTGGGATAGGACACCGAAGTGACATTGAGCGCCTGTCAAAAGAGGAGGGAGAGGCCTCTAACAGAGCAGGGCATGGTGGGCTGGGACCTCGACTCAGTCATGCCACAGCCAGACCCATGGCTCAAGGTGTGTTGAGGGCTCTGCACCAGGCCAGTGCTTCCAGCAGGGAGGGGGTGGGGATTTGGTACCTGAAGAGCCAAGCCGATGCTGTATATATTGGCGGTGTTGGTCTCCACGGCCCTGAGGATCTGCTGTCGGAGCTTATACAGTGCTTCATGGATGGGCGCCAGGATTCTGCTCTGCTCAGCCTTCACCAGCCTATTGTCCACGCAGGTCAGTGCCAGAGTCGCCATGGCTCCGGTGTCTGCAAATCAGCCCCCGCCCCATCGTCACCACGACCATTGGGGGTGGAAGGAGACAGCAAGGGTGGTTAGAGCAGCACATTCTCCGGAGCATGGCTCCATGCAGCTGGCAGGGAGGGGCAGTGAGGAGGAGGACAGGGTAATGGGGGCACAGATGGGCAGGCAGGGGGCAATGATGGGGAGGTTCAGCAGCAGGTATGTTGGGGTGAGGTCAGTGAGCAGAGCAGGGTGCCTAATTGGAAGCAAGCCCCAGTGGCACTGGGGCTCAGTAGTGGGAGGGGCTGGCATTCTTGGCTGCGGCTCTTACCCACAAAGAAGTCCTTGGCCAGTGCCTCCTTGGCCAGGCTTACCGCTGCCTCATTGACATTGGCCCCCTCCAGGCACAGAGCCAGGGTGTCCAGGCTGAGCTGGTAGAACGTTGTCTTGGGTGTGCTGTGGTCACCTGAAAAGCACCAGAGCAGGAGTGACTGAACACTGGGCCACCGAGACACAATGGGCCTCCCCTCCCTTAAAGGTTGTGTCTGTATATCAGGCGGGGAAGTGCACCCCTTGTCCTGGTCCTCGTCTGTGCTGTACCCACTGTGGACACAGGTGACCTTCGAGGTGCTAAGCTCTCAGGACAACACTTTCCAACAGTGCCCACTCACTTGGGTAAAGAAAAAGAGCAAAGATCCCAGTGATTCCCTCAGTTGAAATGGTGGTGCAGTGCTGACCTGGGCAACTGCTGCCTCCAGGGAGATTTGCAGAGGACACTCCTCCTGGACAGAAAGATCCCAGGCACACTCGGGCAGGACCCCAAAGGTGCAAGGAGACCTGGAGTCCAGTCCCTAAGGCTCTTCCCTGATTAGAATACTAATAGCTAGCTCTTGTATAGTGCTTTTTGTCCATAGATCTCAAAGCGCTTAACAAAGAAGGTCAGGATCATTATTATTTGCACAGATGGCAAAACTGAGGTACAGAATGGTGTGGTGACTTGCTCAAGGTCTCCCAGCAGGCCAGTGGCAGACCTGGGAGCAGAACCCAGTCCTGCTGAGTCCTGGTCCAATTCTTATGCCTGTGAAGCCCTGCTCCCCCTCTTACTCAAGTAGGTCAACTCCTCCTTGGTTTTCAACTTCAAGACTTCAACCAAGTTGATGTTGGCTGTGATGCACTTGGGATCCTCGCAGGACGAGATGAGGGCGAGGATGTAGAGGGCCACCTGGCCAGAGGTCATTTCTTCAGGACAAGGAGTGGAAGTGGAGGAGAGAGAGAGAAAGTGTAATCAACTCATCAGGGGGTCCTCGGCACAGCACAGACCATGTCTTTCCTATGCTTCCTTGGGTTGAAGCTATAACAGATTGCATGTCTGAAACAGCAGGCGGAGTGAGGGTGTCAGTGCACGGGCTGAGGGCAGCCAGCACAGCATGTGTTGTTATCAAAGCTAAGTGGGCTTGTGATAGGGCTTTGTTAGGATGGGCAACATTTGAGGGACACTTGCATGCTACACAGGGGTGATGGTGACTTACTGCTCTTCCTCTGGAGTCGCTATGGCCTCCAGGACCTTGCTAGAGTGCTAGGAGGAGCTGTCTATCAGGTGGGCTATAAAACTGAGGTCCTGAGCACTCATGTGTAATTTAGATCCCGTATTGCTCTTCATGACAGCAAGGCTTAAGCCTGCAGTCTTGTCTGAATTCCAGCTCTAACAACATCCTTCCTCCTGAAATTCCACCTTAGATTTATTATTATTTCTACTAGGATAGCATCTAAGAGGCCTGGTTGATATCTGGGCCCTGTTGTGCTAGGCACTGTTCATCCCTGCAGTGCGAGAGAGTTCCTGCCCCAAAGAACCTCCAGTCGAAATCAACAAAGATTTTTGTTCTATGTCTGTACAGCACCTTGCATAATCAGATCCTGGTCCATGATTGGGACCCCTAGGTGCTATCATAATACACCTAATAAATAATAATTGTCCCCATTTTACTGATGGGGAACGGAGGCCCAGAGAGACTCCCAAGGGAATAAGTGGCAGAGTTAGGAATAGAACCCAGTTTTCTTCATGTCCCAGGCCATCTGCCCTCCCGTTTCCACTGAACACAGGATTTGTCTCTATTTCCTGTGCTAAACCATTGTGTGGTGTTGCTGTGAGGGATTATAAAATGCTGTTCCCCAGAGGTGGCTGGATGAAAGGATCTCAGACTGGGATGAAAACAGTATAGAAATACATAGGGGGAGAAGCAGCTAGTGCTGTAGTCAATCTTCCTATTCTAGCCTCCCTCCCTTTCTTCTGGTTTTCAGTGGTTCATAAGTTACAGAGACTTTCTCCTGTTGAGCTGAAACCCTGTTTTATTTGAGAAATTGTCCAAGATCCTGTAATTAGAGCCTTTATCCTAGTGATACAGCCACTCAAGGGGGCACAATTAAGGCTAGATATGAAATCTTACTTGTCAGTGTGTAACCTGGAAATGTAATGTCCTCTTCACCGGTTGCATGTGTGTGGTGTGGGAGAGGGCCAGGGTATTAACATGAAAAAAGAAAAGGAGTACTTGTGGCACCTTAGGTGCCACAAGTACTCCTTTTCTTTTTGCGAATACAGACTAACACGGCTGTTCCTCTGAAACCTGGTATTAACATGGAATATTAATACAATCCCCTCCAAACTCAGCAAAATGTGCCTGGAAGGAATATTCTTTGCTATTGCCACTAGGGGTCAGCATTGACATCCTTCCTTACAATAGCTGCTGGGGAAACCTGGTCACTAGATCCTTCCGGATCAGTGATCATACAAAATCAGGATGGCAGAAGGGTCAGACTGGTTGAGCAGCAGCAGAAAGGACTGGCTAGGCAGCATGGCAGCAGCAAAGGATGCGGGGGCTGTCATGGATCACAAATTGAATATGAACCAGCAGTGCAATGCTATTGCGAAAAAGGCAGCTGTCATTCTGGGTGGTTTCTGGGGTGTATTAACAGCAGTGTTGTATATAAGATGGGAATGGTAGTTTTTCTGCTCTACTCAGCACTGGTGAGGCCTCAGCTGGAGTCTTGTGTCCAGTTCTGGGTACCACACTTTAAGAAAGTTGGGGACATATAGGACAGAGTCCAGAGGACAGCAACACAAATAAGAGGTTTAGAACACCTGACCTATGAGGAAAGGTTGAATATCTTGGCATATTTAGTCTAGAGAAGAGAAAGCTGAGGGGGAACCTGATAACAGTCTTCAAATATGTAAAAGGTTGTTATAAAGAGGACAGGGATCAATTATTCCCCATGTCCATCGAGGGCAGGACGAGAAGGAATCGACTTAGTTTGCAGCAGGGGAGATTTAGGTTATTTATTAGGAAAAAACTTTCTAACTCCGAGGCTAGATAAGCACTGGAACAGGTTACTCAGAGAGGCTGTGGAATCCCTGTCACTGGAGGGTTTTAAGAACAAGTTGGACAAACTGGTCAGGGATGGTCTAGATTTACGTGGTCCTGCCACAGCAAAAGGGGCTAGACTAGAGGACCTCCCAAGGTTCCTTCCAGCCCTACATCTCTGTGATTCTATGACTAAAGGATATACCAGTTCGTCTTCTAAGGGCAGGATATATGGAAAAGGGACTTGGGGCATGCACAGAAGTCCCGAATCTAATGCCCTTCAAAGTCAATGGAAATCTCTTGTTGACTTCAGTGGGCTTTTGATCCAGCACACAGGGAAGAATATCTGATTTCTGGTGTCCTACCCACTGTGCCTTCCTTGATGATCCTGTCTTTTATCTGCTGCACCATGAGCTTTTCCTTCATGCCATCCTGTGTGCCGCCAGCCAGGTTCAAAGCAATCAGGATGCTGGGGTTCGGTGGGCTTTGCAGGACGACAGAGCTCTCCATTCTACGTTGGAGTTCAGTGACCATGTACTGCTGCTTAGGAGGGACAGCTGGAGATGGAGAGAAGCAGACATTCATTCAGGAGGGCATGTGCCCTGGGGAGCCACCTCGGCAGCCCCAGGATATGAATTAAGGAACATGCCCTCCCGCCTCCTCCCCCCCATGCAGATTCACTTTCTTTGGAGACTCTTGGCTCTCACTGATGCTGGGAACCAGCACCCATTGTGCCACCTCTGCTTATTTCCTTAACTGTGCTCAGGGACCACCAGGGAGACATGGAATTAGCCGAGCCCAGCTATTGCACCCTGCTGGCCCTCTCTGTCATACTCACTGCACTGCTCCGTGGCGCTGGTCGCCGTGCAGAGCACACACACAACAGCCAGGGCCCAGCGGAACATTCTGCCTTTTCTTCTGGGCAACGATTCCTGCTGGGGGCAGGACTCGGGGATCTCAGAGAGCATTGGCAACCTTCTGTGTCATCCTTTATATGCACAGTCCCAGCCCTCTCCCTACCTCTCCCCCGCCCCATCTCTGATACCATTCATCGTATTCGCTTATCTCAGTTTCGACAACACAGACTCTCAAGGGTTTGGCAAGGTGACTCCGGAGAACAAATACTGGCAATGGTGGGATCAGCTACACACCTAGTGGAAGGACATACCAAGAGTCATGTGAGCACCATTGTTATACCCTATCCTTTGGAGAGCAGCCAACCCAACAACCAGAGGTGCCTTCTGGTTGGCGAACCAACATGTGACGTGAGTAGGACAGGATGGGGAGTGGCTAGCAGAGAACGTGTCTGAGATCAAGAGGAGTCAGCCAAGCTGTAGCCTCTTCCCTCAAATCCTACTTGTGTGTACTGGTGTTTGGCCAGGGTGAATTACTCTCTGAATCTCGCTGAGAGCCAGAGCTCAACACCCAGCTCTTACCTAGAGCTTTTCAGCCATAGATCTCAAAGCACTTTACAAAAGCTATCAGTATCACTACCTGTATAGCAGGCAACGGGCAATCCCCTTGCTGCCCCACAGAGAGAAGCTGAGATATGTGGGGAGACAGATCTCCTCTATTGGGGGCATCTTCGCCAATCCTTTTCTGTCTGAAGACAGATCCCCAGTTCTATACTGGGCTGGAGGCAGGGATCATAGAATCATAGAATATCAAGGTTGGAAGGGACCTCAGGAGGTCATCTAGTCCAACCCCCTGCTCAAAGCAGGACCAACACCAACTAAATCATCCCAGCCAGGGCTTTGTCAAGCCTGACCTTAAAAATATCTAAGGAAGGAGATTCCACCACCTCCCTAGGTAACGCATTTCAGTGTTTCTCCACCCTCCTAGTGAACAAGTTTTTCCTAATATCCAACCTAAACCTCCCCCACTGCAACTTGAGACCATTACTCCTTGTTCTGTCATCAGCTACCACTGAGAACAGTCTAGATCCATCCTCTTTGGAACCCCCTTTCAGGTAGTTGAAAGCAGCTATCAAATCCCCCCTCATTCTTCTCTTCCGCAGACTAAACAATCCCAGTTCCCTCAGCTTCTCCTTAAAAGTCATGTGTTCCAGTCCCCTAATCATTTTTGTTGCCCTCCGCTGGACTCTTTCCAATTTTTCCACATCCTTCTTGTAGTGTGGGGCCCAAAACTGGACACAGTACTCCAGATGAGGCCTCACCAATGTCGAATAGAGGGGAACGATCACGTCCCTCGATCTGCTGGCAATGCTCCTACGTATACATCCCACAATGCCATTGGCCTTCTTGGCAACTGTTGACTCATATCCAGCTTCTCGTCCACTGTAACCACTAGGTCCTTTTCTGCAGAACTGCTGCCGAGCCATTTGGTTCCTAGTCTGTAGCGGCGCATGGGATTCTTCCATCCTAAGTGCAGGACTCTGCACTTGTCTTTGTTGAACCTCATCAGATTTCTTTTGGCCCAATCCTCTAATTTGTCTAGGTCCCTCTGTATCCTATCCCTACGGGAGATTCTCTGGACTATGTTATCTGGAGGTCAGACAAGGATGATCTAATGGTTCCTTTGCACCTTATAATCTGTTGTATTCTACTATATTCAGATTCTTCCTCCTTCCCTCCCCCCCCCCCCCCCCCAAATAGGCCTCCAGCAATTAAAACTCAAAATATCCCTTGATAGGTACACTAGAGAGAGCAAGATAGGTGTTTTTCTCTATGCAAAAGAATAAATGGACACATATCTGACATCAGGAATCATAACAGTCAAAAACTGGTAGGAGAACACTTCAACCTCTCTAATCACTCAGTAACAGATTTAAAGGTGGCAATTTTGCAACAGAAAAGCTTCAAAAACAGACTCCAACGAGGAGCTGCTGAACTTGAATTAATATGCAAACTAGATACCATTAACTTAGGTTTGAACAGAGACTGGGAATGGCTCAGTCATTACACTAGTTTAATCTATTTCCCCATGTTAAGTATCCTCACACCTTTGTGTCAACTGTCCGAAAGGTGCCACAAGTACTCCTTTTCTTTTTGCGAATACAGACTAACACGGCTGTTCCTCTGAAACCTGTCCGAAATGGGCCATCTTGATTATCACTTCAAAAGTTTTTTTTTCCCCTGCTGATAATAGCTCCTCTTAATTAATTAGCCTTTTACAGTTGGTATAGGTACTTCCACCTTTTCATGTTCTCTGTATGTATAAATATCTTCTTAATATATGTTCCATTCTATGCATCCGATGAAGTGAGCTGTAGTCCACAAAAGCTTGTGCTCAAATAAATTTGTTAGTCTCTATCGCTTAGCCCTGGTCTACACTAGGAGTTGAGGTCAAATGTAGCAGCGTTAAATCGATTTAACTCTGCACCCGTCCACATGACGAAGCCCTTTTTTTTTGGACTTAAAGGGCTCTTAAAATCAATTTCCTTACTCCACCCCTGACAAGGGGATTACTACTGAAATCAGCCTTGCCAGGTCAAATTTGGGGTAGTGTGGATGCAATTCGCCGGTATTGGCCTCCGGGAGCTATTCCAGAGTGCTCCATTGTGACCACTCTGGACAGCACTCTCAACTCAGATGCACTGGCCAGGTAGACAGGAAAAGGCCTGCGAACTTTTGAATCTCATTTCCTGTTTGGCCAGCGTGGCAAGAGGTGACCATGATGGAGTCCCAGAATTGCAAAAGAGCTCCAGCATGGACCGAAGGGGAGGTATGGGATCTGATCGCTGTATGGGGAGAGGAATCTGTGCTATCAGAACTCCATTCCAGTTTTCAAAATGCCAAAACATTTGTCAAAATCTCCCAGGGCATGAAGGACAGAGGCCATAAAAGGGACCCGAATATAGCTCACAGCAAGCAAGCGGAGAAACCAGTTTTCCCGACAGCCAGGAACTGTTTCTCACCCTCAACCTGGAGCCAGTACCCCCCAAACCCATGCAAGGCTGCCTCCCGGACCCACCAGGTAGAGAAGAGACATCTGGTGAGTGTACCTTTTAAAATAGTATACATGGTTTAAAAGCAAGCATGTTTAATGATTAATTTGCCCTGGCATGCGTGGCCAGTACAGCTACTGGAAAAGTCTGTTAACGTGTCTGGGGATGGAACGGAAATCCTCCAGGGATATCTCCATAAAGCTCTCCTGGATATACTCCCAAAGCCTTTGCAAAAGGTTTCTGGGGAGGGCAGCCTTATTCCATCCACCATGGTAGGACACTTTACCACGCCTGGCCAGTAGAACGTAGTTGGGAATCATTGCAGAACAAAGCATTGCAGCATATGTTTGCTGGCATTCAAACAACACCCGTTCTTTATCTCTCTGTTATCCTCAGGGGAATGATATCATTCATGGTCACCTGGTTGAAATAGGGTGCTTTTCTTAAGGGGACATTCAGAGGTGCCCGTTCCTGCTGGGCTATTTGCCTGTGGCTGAACAGAAATGTTCCCTGCTGTTAGCCAGGTGGTGGGGGGAGGGAGGAGAGGGGGGTTAGCCATACGGTGGGGGGAGGCAAAATGCAACCTTGTAACAAAAGTACATGTGCTAGTATGTAATATTAACAGCAAGGTTTACATTGAAAGAGTGTACCCATTGTTCTATAAAATGTGTCTTTTTAAAACCACTGTCCCTTTTTTTTTTTCTCCACCAGCTGCATGTGTTTCAAGGATCACAGGATCTTCTCCTTCCCAGAGGCTAGGAAAGATTAGTAGGTGAAAAAAACGCACTTGCAATGAAATGTTCTCTGACCTTATGCTGTCCTCCCACACTGACGGAGCACAGATGAATGCATGGAGGCAGACAATGTCAGAGTGCAGGAAAGCACAAAATGACCGGGAGGAGAGGTGAAGGGCTGAAGAGGGTAAGTGGCAGGCTGAAGAGAGGGCTGAAGCTGATAGGTGGCGGCAGCGTGATGATAGGAGGCAGGATTCAATGCTGAGGCTGCTGGAGGGTCAAACTAATATGCTCCAGTGTATGGTTGAGCTGCAGGAAAGGCAGCTGTAGCACAGACCACCGCTACAGCCCCTGTGTAACCAACTGCCCTCCTCCCCAAGTTCCATAGCCTCCACACCCAGACGCCCAAGAATATGGTGGTGGGTGGGGGGGCCCTCCGGACACCCAGCCACTCCACCCAGAGGATTGCCCAAGCAAAAGAAGGCTGGCATTCAATAAGTTTTAAAGTGCAGTGTGGCCTTGTCCTTCCCTCCTTCACCACCCCTCCTGGGCTACCTTGGCAGTTATCCCCCTATTTGTGTGATGAATTAATAAAGAATGCATGAATGTGAAGCAACAATGACTTTATTGCCTCTGCAAGCAGTGATCAAAGGGAGGAGCGGAGGGTGGTTAGCTTACAGGGAAGTAGAGTGAACCAATGGGGAGGGCGGGGGGAGGAGGGCGGGACGGGTTTCATCAAGGAGAAACAAACAGAATCATAGAATATGAATCATAGAATATCAGGGTTGGAAGGGACCCCAGAAGGTCATCTAGTCCAACCCCCTGCTCGAAGCAGGACCAATTCCCAGTTAAATCATCCCAGCCAGGGCTTTGTCAAGCCTGACCTTAAAAACCTCTAAGGAAGGAGATTCTACCACCTCCCTAGGTAACGCATTCCAGTGTTTCACCACCCTCTTAGTGAAAAAGTTTTTCCTAATATCCAATCTAAACCTCCCCCACTGCAACTTGAGACCATTACTCCTCGTTCTGTCATCTGCTACCATTGAGAACAGTCTAGAGCCATCCTCTTTGGAACCCCCTTTCAGGTAGTTGAAAGCAGCTATCAAATCCCCCCTCATTCTTCTCTTCTGCAGGCTAAACAATCCCAGCTCCCTCAGCCTCTCCTCATAAGTCAGAACTTTCACACCGTAGCCTGGCCAGTCATAAAACTGATTTTCAAAGCTTCTCTGATGCGCACCGCACCCTCCTGTGCTCTTCTAACCGCCCTGGTGTCTGGCTGTGCGTAACCAGAGGCCAGGCAATTTGCCTCAACCTCCCACCCAGCCATAAATGTCTCCCCCTTACTCTCACAGATATTGTGGAGCACACAGCAAGCAGTAATAACAGTGGGAATATTTGTTTCGCTGAGGTCTGACCGAGTCAGTAAACTGCGCGAGCGCGCCTTTAAACGTCCAAATGCACATTCTACCACCATTCTGCACTTGCTCAGCCTGTAGTTGAACAGCTCCTGACTACTGTCCAGGCTGCCTGTGTACGGCTTCATGAGCCATGGCATTAAGGGTAGGCTGGGTTCCCCAAGGAGAACTATAGGCATTTCAACATCCCCAAGGGTTATTTTCTGGTCTGGGAATAAAGTCCCATCCTGCAGCTTTTGAAACAGACCAGAGTTCCTGAAGATGCGAGCGTCATGTACCTTTCCTGGCCATCCCACGTTGATGTTGGTGAAACGTCCCTTGTGATCCACCAGTGCTTGCAGCACCATGGAAAAGTACTCCTTGCGGTTTATGTACTCACTGGCTTGGTGCTCTGGCACCAAGATAGGGATATGGGTTCTGTCTATGGCCCTACCACAGTTAGGTAATCCCATTGCAGCAGCGCCATCCACTATGACCTGCACATTTCCCAGGGTCAATACTCTTGATATCAGCAAATCTTTGATTGCGTTGGCTACTTGCATCACAGCAGCCCCCACAGTAGATTTGCCCACTCCAAATTGATTACCGACTGACCGGTAGCTGTCTGGCGTTGCAAGCTTCCACAGGGCTATTGCCACTCACTTCTCAGCTGTGAGGGCTGCTCTCATCTTGGTATTCTGGTGCTTCAGGGCAGGGGAAAGCAAGTCACAAAGTTCTATGAAAGTGCCCTTACGCATGCAAAAATTTCACAGCAGCTGGGAATCGTCCCAGGCCTGCAACACTATGTGGTCCCACCAGTCTGTGCTTGTTTCCCGGGCCCAGAATTGGCATTCTGTGGCATGAACCTGCCCCATTAGCACCATGATGCCCACATTGCCAGGGCCCGTGCTTTGAGAGAAGTCTGTGTCCATGTCCTCATCACTCTCGTCACCGTGCTGACATCGTCTACTCGCCCGGTTTCACTTCGGCAGGTTCTGGTGCTGCATATACTGCTGGATAATGTGCATGGTGTTTAATATGCTCCTAATTGCCAAAGTGATCTGAGCAGGCTCCATGCTTGCCGTGGTGTGGTGTCTGCATGGAAAAAAGGCGCGGAACGATTGTCTGCCGTTGCTCTGACGTAGGGAGGGGCGACTGATGACATGGCTTACAGGGTTGGCTTACAGGGAATGAAAATCAACAAAGGGGGTGGCTTTACATCAAGGAGAAACAAAAACAACTATCACACAGAATGGCCTGCTCAAGGATTGAACTCAAAACCCTGAGTTTAGCAGGCCAATGCTCACCTCACTGAGTCATCTCTTCCCCCTAGTATGCCAAGCAGGACTGAATCTCTATTAAACTTTTCAAGGTCCCCTGACAGACCTCACCGAAATGATTGTCGGCTGTTGATTTCACAGAGGGCGGGAGGGCGTGTGGAGCAAATGAATACAAAACAAATCTGGTGTATTTCTTGTTTTGATCCACTCCGTCTATCTTTTACATCTTTGGCTGGCAGCAGATGGTGTAGTAGGACTGCTAGCCATCCTCATCTCCTGCCTGCTTGCCAGAAGGTGCAATATGACTGCCGGCAGGACTAAAGAGAATGACCTGGTCGAGTCACTCCTATTTCAGTCCCTGCGCCCATGTCTGCCCAGGTGCTCCTGACTGACCTTACCGAGGCAGCCAAGAGCACCTCAGACATGATGACGATGGTTATCAGGCCTATTGCACCGTCTGCTGCCACAAGGCAATGAACTGCTGCTGTGTAGCAATGCAGTACCATGTCTGCCAGCACCCAGGAGATGTACGGTGACAGTGAGCTGAGCGGGCTCCATGCTTGCCGTGGTATGGCATCTGCACAGGTAACTCAGGAAAAAAGGCACAAAACGATTGTCTGCTGTTGCTTTCACGGAGGGAGGGCCTGAAGACATGTACTCAGAACCACCCACAACAATGTTTTTGCCCCATCAGGCACTGGGATCTCAACCCAGAATTCCAATGGGTGGCGGAGACTGCAGGAACTGTGGGATAGCTACCCACAGTGCAACGCTCCGGAAGTCGACGCTAGCCTCAGTACTGTGGAAGCACTCCACCAAGTTAATGCACTTAATGCATTTAGAGCATTTTCTGTGGGGACACATACACTTGACTATATAAAACGATTTCTAAAAAAATGACTTCTATAAATTCAACCTAATTTCGTAGTGTAGACATACCCTAAGGTGCCACAAGTACTCCTGTTCTTTTTATTAGCGAGGAGATAAGCACGGGCTGTTCTGTTTGCTGTTCAGGCTGCGGCTTCACTGAGCGATGTTCAGATACTGATTTGACATTGGTTGTGCCTTAGCATGTAACAGGACATACTCTGAGATGATTGTCATCACTCAAATCCAGGAAACTTTTTTGGCTTGAGGATTCGGGGTCTTCCCTCACAGAAGTCAATGGTGAGCAAGGTGAAGGACGCTGGTGACCCAAAGAAACACCATACCAGTGCCTCAAGTGAAGAACCCAGTGGCTTTTCACTCACATGGAAAATAGAGTCCATTTTCAATTGCAGCCACACATCACATGGCAGATGCACCTACCTTCTCCATAAAGGGGAACTGAGGCATAGTCCTATTTGTGCCTGGGGGAAAGGGACTTCAGACTATGGAATATCTCATGAATCATTTGGGATATTGATGCTATCCTGGTGGGCTCTCTGCAAATTACTGTGCCTCACCTGAAGCAATCGAGTGGATTGCGAACCTAGGCTTGGACATCTAACACTGCTGGTTTTAAGTCATATGGAAGAAGAAGCAGCAAAGGCTCTGGGGCAAGCTAAGTCTAAATTCTGAGCCTATCCCTTTTCCCTTCTGATTTCTGTAGCCTTTGGAGCAGCAGATGAGCAATTGTGTGGCAGCATTGGGTAAAGCCAATAAATGGTGTCTTTTGCTGAGCTGAGTATGGGAATGAATGGTCAAATCTGCGCAGCTGTTCCTTATTTTGCTGGAGGGCTGTAACAGAGTGTCTTGCCCATGGAGTGCAGATCCTGGGACTAAGCCAACCCTAATAACATGATGAGCCCCGCCTGAGTGGGATCAGGAATTCCCTATAAAAGGCCACAGGTGGCTGATCCAAGCTGGGAGAACCACTCAGGAAATAGAGGTCTGAGAAGTTGTAGTTGGCAAGAAGGTGAAGGAAACTGCTGCAGGGAGCAAGATGAGTTCTTGCAGAGATTTTGAAAGTGCAGATCTGGGAAAGAGGGCTGGGAACACCCCAATGAAGGCGAGACAGATGTTGAACTGAGTTTGGGGCCTGGATGGCTAATTTATATGTGAAGAGTGAATAAATTGGACTGCAGGTGGAGAATGTTTCAATTTCCTTTGGACTCTCTTTGGAACCCTGTAAAGGAGACTGCAGGGATGGAGTGCTGCAAGGTGACCTCTGGCTATGAGGAGGAGCTCGGCTAGCAGCCAACCCTGTTACTTGAGAGGGGAACTGTGATCCACCAACCCCCTCCAGATGTTCAGAGGTGTCCCAAGTGTACTCCAGATTCAGCAGTAAGTGCAGGGGGGCAGGTCAGCTGCTAGGCTCTGCAGGCTGTCTCTCCCTCCCCCCCCCCAATTCCCACTTCCACACAGCTGGAGGGAAAAGACTATGAGAGCTGATGGGAAGGAGGCAAATCATCCCCAGGAATGGTTCAGGGAGTTTCATGAGGCGATCAATGCAACAGTTCCTAATGGGCCCCTGGGAGCAGCCCAATAGAGGGGTGCAAGTGTAACCATTTCTGCAATTAAGCAGAGATCTGTAGCTCCCACCAGCCAAAGTTCAGTCCTGGCATGAGTGGCATCACTGAGTCCTAGCCATTGTCTCCGATCTGCCTGCAGACTGCTTCCAAGGTCTCCTGCTGTACCTGGCCCCTCTCCAGCCAATATGCTTCCCAGCTGAGTTCTCTGCTTCTCTCCCAGATCCCAGGCCGCTGCCAGATGCCCCTGAATGAGCTCCCAGCCTGCTGACCTGTACCTCTCTGAGTCGCTCCTGGGGGAGCCGGGAAGCTGCTGCTCAGCAAACTCCTGCCAAGGCGAAGCTCAGCTGATCTTACGCTGCCCCCAGGCTTTTTGCATTGACAACTATGCTAGCCTCTCAGGAGTTGTCAGGTGGAGAAGCTGGAAGGGTTGGCAGCTGGGGAGGGTGCATTAGGGAACATGGGGTTGCTGGGGTTTTGGCACACAGGAGGTGGCTGAAATTGTGGTCAATAAAGTCAAGATGTGGCCAAGCCCAGATGTGGCTACGTGTTCCCCTCCTCGGTTTGGGCAGGGGGAAAGAGAGGTGGCTGAGGACTGAATTCCTGATTGCGTCTACATTAGAATGTTCCTACCCTTTAGTCCCAACTGGTAGCACTCGTTAGAAACAGCTAGTGCAGCCCAGCACTGCTGTGGCATCTCCCCCCTGCTCCCAGCACAGGGAGACAACATGATGGAGAAACCATCAGCAGCTGCTCCACTCAAGCACCCTGTCAGGGCTAGGCCCAGCTCAGTTGCAGGAGTGCAGAGGAGAATAATGTGTCTGGTTACCAGGGGAAAGGCAGGCTGAAATAATGGCTTGCTGTAGCAGGATATTTCCGCTAATACACTCAGCAGTGAAATAGTTAACCTGGCTGCAGTTTCAGCAGCCATCGAGAGGTTTCAGAATTAACACTCTTTTTCTCTAAACGGGAATGATTGTCATGTCTCCCGGAGCTATTGCTCAAGGCTGGAAGCTGGCCTGGCTGGAGAACAGTTCTTATGCAGCCACAAGGAGGAGCTTTTTAAGGGAAAAAGCTGCAGGGAGCTAAATCCCTTCAGTGCCCCTGAACACCCTGGACCTGCTTAACCGTGCATTTCTTGGGTGCTGATCACTGCAGCGTCTGGATCCCAAGGGGCTGCTGTTGCATCACATTCCCTAAGCCAGCGAGGATTCTCCGCCCCTCCGTCCGCTCCCATCCTCCCCATGTTGTGCTTACAGTGTAGGCGATGTCCTAGTTTTACTTCTTGTCGCTCTGCATCAAAGGGCGGCTGAATTGGGGAGGGGAAGATGCAGACAGAGGGGTGCTGGGCCAAACCTGAGTGACACTGCAACCCCGCACAGCAGGTTGCAATGCTGCTTGGTTTGGGGGCCCTGTGAAACGGGGAACCCAGTACAGCCTTCCCCTTCCCACCCACCATGCTGGGTGCATGTGGGAAATACTCTTCTTCAGCCAGGACAGGGATCTGGGGGCATCGACATGGGACAGTCCGCTAACCCTCGGGCACTCACCGTGTAACTGGCACCAAATTGGAGAGGGCAACAAATGCACACTTGGGGGGTCGGGGACTGGGACCTGGAGAGATCAGAGCACAGGGGCTTCAGGGACTATGTAGCACAGATTCACCTGGGGGGCGACACAGCCAAGTGACTGCTCCCATTGGGTTAAAGTTAGACTGCAGTCAGTTTGGGGCATGGACAGTCTTTTTGTCCTGTGTATGTACAGCGCCCAGCACCATGGGGATCTGGATAAATACATAATAATTAAACGCCGGTTCATTCCCTTTAGAGCTGGTAGGAGAAAGGCAAGTATGTTTTGTGTGCACACACAAAAAATCAGAAAAAAAAACAAACCCCACCCCACTTCCCCACCATTTGAATAATTGGGTTTTTTTTATGTTTCAAAACAATTTTGGTTTGTTAGGCTGGGGGTGGGTGGAACTAAAAAGGGAAGGAAAGAAGGGTTTTTTTCCTTACAAAATGAGATTAAAAATGGATTTTTTTTGATCTACACAAACATTTTTGTTGGGGATGAAAAGCCATTTTTCATTGAAAAAAAGCTTTTCAACTAGAAAGTTTTCACTGGATCTGAGTCCCATCACTCTCCCTAGCCCTCTCCCTGTATTTTTTTCTAACTACCTGGGCAGTAATCTCCAAGTGGGTTGTGATGGCAGAAGTGGGGAGGTGGGAGGGCACATGCCTGTGGGAAGAGCCATCTCCAAAGACACAGTCCACAGAGTGGAGCCTCCTCTAACCGCAGTCCATGGTCCAGGCCTCTGACACCTCTGGGTTCTGCTGTGGGGGCTCACAGTCAGTGGCGTTTACTGCTTCTGCCCCCTGTAGCCTGAGTCCACAGCTCTAGCCCCTTTCCCTGCAGGCCCAGGGCAGTTTCCAAGGGCCAGGTGAGGTGGCCTCTCTAACACCCTCACCCAGGAGGAGAACACCCCCTAGGCACTTGTTACTGACTGGATTGGGTTTGAATCTGGAACCTTCAGCACTAAAGGCTGAGGCCACCACTGCTAGGGCGAAAGGGCTATGCCCCCTGGCTGGCAGCTTTAGGAGAATCATCACCCTCCCATGTGGATCAGCCACTGCTGTGGGGGCTCGGACCCAGAGTGGGTGAGGCAAGGAGCCCAGGAAGTGCAGCTGCTGGGGATCCAGGCGGAAGAAGGGTTTAGCTGGGCTGCTGACACCATTAGCCTCCCATTCTCCACCAGCAGTGCCCTCCAGCCTGCCCTGCTACACCAAAAGCCTTAATGACCTGCCACTAACGATGCTACACCTAGTGTCACAGCAAGGGAGAGTCCAGGCCTGGGGACTGACTACTCAGTGCCCCATTGGCCAGGGCCCCAGAGGGGATGGTGACTCCCTGGTAAGCCCAGCACCCCATTGGCCAGTGCAGTGGAAGGGCTCCAGGGTGAGCCCTTATGTATGGTGAGGGAAGTGGCAGCCCTGCGGCTATGCTGTGTTTCCAGATGGAGGGTGCCCATCAGAGGCCCCATTAGCCACATTCCCAGTTTCTCAGCCCCTCTCCTTGCCTGGAATAACCCTCGCGGTACGGCGAGCTCTTGCAGAGCATTTATTTCAGGACTGAGGGCCAGACACAGGCAGAGCTTGGGAAACAGTCACACAGACATGAATATAAGACACAGTTGTCCCCAGGGGCCCATCCTACCCCCTGCTCTGGAGGGAATGGGTGGGGGATGCTGAACCCTGAAATCTCTGGACAGTAGAAAGGCCAGGACAAGTTTCACCTTCTGGAACACCCCTTGTCCCCAGGCTGGCCAGTGCCCTGGAGCTCAGTAAGTGGAGAATCTGACCTCCAGCCTCTCGCCATTATAGACGACGTAGTCCCCAGCACCTGGAACATGAGGAGAGGAAAGGGAGGGTAAGGGATAAACGGGGTCAGTGGCCCCTCAGCCTCAGCCACCCACCTGCATGCCAGCCCCTCCCTGGGATCCTGTCTTCTCCTGGTTCTCATCCCTGCTTTCTCTTGTGCCTCTCACTGCCCTGTTCCTCCCCCTCTCCCCTCACACTGCTCCCCACCCCTGCTCTTCCCACTGTCCCACCTTGGCTCAGTGGGATGCCGTTGCTCAGGAGCTGCCAGTAGGTGCGCTGGTTGTTATCAGCCTGCAGCCCCCGCACAGAAATGATGTACGGGCCCCAGGAGCTCTGCGTGTACTTGAAGCTACAGAGAGACAGAGAGTTGTGCAGGAGGACTGGTTACCATTGCCTCACAGCCTCCCCACCCCCCGCTTCACAGGGACATGCAACTGAGGACACAGTGGGACTGAACCCCATGCCATTCAGTGGGGAAAGGGATTGAGAAGCAGCCGAGCTGCCCCCTGCCTGAGCTCCGATCTCCCCATCCCAGGAAGATGTTGTCCAGCTGAGTGATGTGGCGGAGCCAGCCTTGATCCCCCCCTTCCCAGCCCCTGAGGGTTTAACCTGCCCTCAGCACACTGCTAGCTGTGAGAGCCATGCAGGGCGGGGTAGCAGGGGCATGTCGATCCCCGCATGATCCTAGGGACCCCTCTGTTTTTAAAATCTCTGTTGCCCTAGGAGCCCCATGCTACCATCTAGCCTGCTCTGTGCCGCTGCCGCTGACAGCAGTGGTGGGTGCCACGTTGCCAGGCTGAACAAGTACCTGAATTTGCTGGGGTCTTTATCCTGGACAACCTCCATCACCTTGAAAAGGACGGAGCCCTGGGGCACGGTGACACTGATAGAGTCGTTGAACGTGTTGTTCACACCATCGGCAACAGTGTAGGTGACTCTGATGCTAGGTGGGCGGCTAGTGGGTGGGGCGGGCCTGGTGGTGGACAGGGGGAGGTTATCTGTGTGGGGAGAAAGAGGAGAGAGGGCGAAGAACTGCGTATACCTTGGAGAGAGCGACTCTCTCTCTGCAGGGACTCCAGTCCCACTGGAGTCAAGGGGAGAGAAAGAGGCAGAAGCAAAGACAGAGAGGCTCTAGGCAATGGCCCTCTGGGCAGGAGATTAGCTGGGACTGAACCCAGGGCCTCTGGATCTATGATGATGATGCTCTAGTGATTGAGCTAAGGAGAAGGATCGGTAGATTGAGACTCATAAATCTCTAGAAGAAAAGGAGTACTTGTGGCACCTTAGAGACTAACCAATTTATTTGAGCATGAGCTTTCGTTAGTCTCTAAGGTGCCACAAGTACTCCTTTTCTTTTTGCGAATACAGACTAACACGGCTGTTCCTCTGAAACCTGTCATAAATCTCTAGGCCATCTAGTCACTAGATGGAGACATAGAGCCGCACGGGCTACACTAAGCCCTGGTCTACACTAGGACTTTAGGTTGAATTTAGCAGCGTTAAATAGATGTAAACCTGCACCCGTCCACACAATGAAGCCCTTTATTTCGACTTAAAGGGCTCTTAAAATCGATTTCCTTACTCCACCCCTGACAAGTGGATTAGCGCTTAAATCGACGTTGCCGGCTCGAATTTGGGGTACTGTGGACACAATTCGATGGTATTGGCCTCCGGGAGCTATCCCAGAGTGCTCCATTATGACCGCTCTGGACAGCACTCTCAACTCAGATGCACTGGCCAGGTAGACAGGAAAAGAACCGCGAACTTTTGAATCTCATTTCCTGTTTGGCCAGCATGGCAAGCTGCAGGTGACCATGCAGAGCTCATCAGCACAGGTGACCATGATGGAGTCCCAGAATCGCAAAAGAGCTCCAGCATGGACCGAACGGGAGGTACGGGATCAGATCGCTGTTTGGGGAGAGGAATCCGTGCTATCAGAACTCCGTTCCAGTTTTCGAAATGCCAAAACCTTTGTGAAAATCTCCCAGGGCATGAAGGACAGAGGCCATAACAGGGACCCGAAGCAGTGCTGCGTGAAACTGAAGGAGCTGAGGCAAGCCTACCAGAAAACCAGAGAGGCGAACAGCCGCTCTGGGTCAGAGCCCCAAACATGCCGCTTCTATGATGAGCTGCATGCCATTTTAGGGGGTTCAGCCACCACTACCCCAGCCGTGTTGTTTGACTCCTTCAATGGAGATGGAGGCAATACGGAAGCAGGTTTTGGGGACAAAGAAGATGATGATGATGAGGAGGTTGTAGATAGCTCACAGCAAGCAAGCGGAGAAACCGGTTTTCCCGACAGCCAGGAACTGTTTCTCACCCTAGAGCCAGTACCCCCCGAACCCACCCAAGGCTGCCTCCTGGACCCAGCAGGCGGAGAAGGGACCTCTGGTGAGTGTACCTTTTAAAATACTATACATGGTTTAAAAGCAAGCATGTGAAAGGATTACTTTGCCCTGGCATTTGCGGTTCTCCTAGATGTAGTCCTAAAGCCTTTGCAAAAGGTTTCTGGGGAGGGCAGCCTTATTTCGTCCTTCATGGTAGGACACTTTACCACTCCAGGCCAGTAACACGTACTCGGGAATCATTGTAGAACAAAGCATTGCAGTGTATGTTTGCTGGCGTTCAAACAACATCCGTTCTTTATCTCTCTGTGTTATCCTCAGGAGAGTGAGATATAATTCATGGTCACCTGGTTGAAATAGAGTGCTTTTCTTCAGGGGACACTCAGAGGAGCCCATTCCTGCTGGGCTGTTTGCCTGTGGCTAAACAGAAATGTTCCCCGCTGTTAGCCACAGGGAGGGGGGAAGGTTGAGGGGGTAGTCACGCGGTGGGAGGAGGCAAAATGCGACCTTGTAACGAAAGCACATGTGCTATGTATGTAATGTTAACAGCAAGGTTTACCCTGAAAGAGTGTAGCCACTGTTTTATAAAATGTGTCTTTTTAAATACCACTGTCCCTTTTTTTTTCTCCACCAGCTGCATGTGTTTCAATGATCACAGGATCTTCTCCTTCCCAGAGGCTAGTGAAGATTAGAAAGAAAAAAAAACGCACTCGCGATGAAATGTTCTCCGAGCTCATGCTGTCCTCCCACACTGACAGAGCACAGACGAATGCGTGGAGGCAAATAATGTCAGAGTGCAGGAAAGCACAAAATGACCGGGAGGAGAGGTGGCAGGCTGAAGAGAGTAAGTGGCGGGCTGAAGAGAGGGCTGAAGCTCAAATGTGGCGGCAGCGTGATGAGAGGAGGCAGGATTCAATGCTGAGGCTGCTGCAGGACCAAACCAGTATGCTCCAGTGTATGGTTGAGCTGCAGCAAAGGTAGCTGGAGCACAGACTGCCACTGCTGCCCCTCTGTAACCAACCGCCCTCCTCCCCAAGTTCCATAGCCTCCACACCCAGACGCCCAAGAACACGGTGGGGGGGCCTCCGGCCAACCAGCCACTCCACCACAGAGGATTGCCCATAAAAAAGAAGGCTGTCATTCAATAAATTTTAAAGTTGTAAACTTTTAAAGTGCTGTGCTTAAAGTGCTGTGTGGCATTTTCCTTCCCTCCTCCACCACCCCTCCTGGGCTACCTTGGTAGTCATCCCCCTATTTGTGTGATGAATGAATAAAGAATGCATGAATGTGAAGCAACAATGACTTTATTGCCTCTGCAAGCGGTGATTGAAGGGAGGAGGGGCGGGTGGTTAGCTTACAGGGAAGTAGAGTGAACCAAGGGGCAGGGGGTTTCATCAAGGAGAAACAAACAGAACTTTCACACCGTAGCCTGGCCAGTCATGAAACTGGTTTTCAAAGCTTCTCTGATGCGTACCGCGCCCTCCTGTGCTCTTCTAATCGCCCTGGTGTCTGGCTGCGCGTAACCAGCAGCCAGGCGATTTGCCTCAACCTCCCACCCCGCCATAAACGTCTCCCCCTTACTCTCACAGATATTGTGGAGCACACAGCAAGCAGTAATAACAGTGGGAATATTGGTTTCGCTGAGGTCTAAGTGAGTCAGTAAACTGCGCCAGCGTGCCTTTAAATGTCCAAATGCACATTCTACCACCATTCTGCACTTGCTCAGCCTGTAGTTGAACAGCTCCTGACTACTGTCCAGGCTGCCTGTGTACGGCTTCATGAGCCATGGCATTAAGGGGTAGGCTGGGTCCCCAAGGATACATATAGGCATTTCAACATCCCCAACAGTTATTTTCTGGTCTGGGAATAAAGTCCCTTCCTGCAGCTTTTGAAACAGACCAGAGTTCCTGAAGATGCGAGCATCATGCACCTTTCCCGGCCATCCCACGTTGATGTTGGTGAAACGTCCCTTTGATCCACCAGAGCTTGCAGCACTATCGAAAAGTACTCCTTGCGGTTTATGTACTCGGCGGCTTGGTGCTCCGGTGCCAAGATAGGGATATGGGTTCCGTCTATAGCCCCACCACAGTGAGGGAATCCCATTGCAGCAAAGCCATCCACTATGACCTGCACATTTCCCAGGGTCACTACCCTTGATATCAGCAGATCTTTGATTGCGTGGGCTACTTGCATCACAGCAGCCCCCACAGTAGATTTGCCCACTCCAAATTGATTCCCAACTGACCGGTAGCTGTCTGGCGTTGCAAGCTTCCACAGGGCTATCGCCACTCGCTTCTCAACTGTGAGGGCTGCTCTCATCTTGGTATTCATGCGCTTCAGGGCAGGGGAAAGCAAGTCACAAAGTTCCATGAAAGTGCCCTTACGCATGCGAAAGTTTCGCAGTCACTGGGAATCGTCCCAGACCTGCAACACTATGCGGTCCCACCAGTCTGTGCTTGTTTCCCGAGCCCAGAATCGGCGTTCCACAGCATGAACCTGCCCCAATAGCACCATGATGCATGCATTGGCAGGGCCCATGCTTTCAGAGAAATCTGTGTCCATGTCCTGATCACTCACGTGACCGCGCTGACGTCGCCTCCTCGCCCGGTATCGCTTTGCCAGGTTCTGGTGCTGCATATACTGCTGGATAATGCGTGTGGTGTTTAATGTGCTCCTAATTGCCAAAGTGAGCTGAGCGGCCTCCATGCTTGCCTTGGTATGGCGTCCGCACAGAAAAAAGGTGCGGAACGATTGTCTGCCGTTGCTATGACGGAGGGAGGGGCGACTGACGACACGGCTTACAGGGTTGGCTTCAGGGAGCTAAAATCAACAAAGGGGGTGCCTGTACATCAAGGAGTATTTCAGGCAGGACTGCACGGAGGGTTCCTATAAGAAATGGTGCACCTAAGTTATCGTTCTTATTGGAACAAGGAGGTTAGCCTGGCCTCTGATTGATACATGGCTAGATTTACCTCGCTGCACCTTCTCTGTGAGTGACTGCAGTGTGATCCAGAGGAATGAGTCCCCTAGACAGGGGAGGAGGCAAATGAGTACAAAAGAAATCTGGTCTATTTCTTGTTCTGACCCACTCCATCTATCTTTTACATCTTTGGCTGGCAGCAGACGGTGCAGAAGGACTGCATGCCATCCACATCTCATGGCTGCTCGGCAGAAGATGGTACAGTACGACTGCTAGCCATCTTCATCTCTTGCCTGCCTGGCAGAAGATGGTACAATACGACTGCTAGCAATCCTCATCTCTTCGCCTGCCTGGCAGAAGATGGTACAGTACGACTGCTAGCAGTCCGTATCGCCTGCCCGCTCACCATAAGACGGTTCAATAGGACTGACTGCAGGCAGGACTAAAGAGAATGACCTGGTCAAGTCACTCCAAATTTAGTCCCTGCGCCCATGTCTGCCCAGGCGCTCCCAGCCGACGTGGCCAGGAGCACCTCGGACACGACGAGGACGACTACCAGTCGTATTGCACCGTCTGCTGCCAGAAGGCAATGGGTTGCTGCTACTGTGCAGCAAAGGCGTACCGCATCTGCCAGCACCCAGGAGACATAGGGTGACGGTTACCTGAGCGGGCTCCATGCTTGCCATGGTATGGCGTCTGCACAGGTAACTCAGGAAAAAAGGCACGAAATGATTGTCTGCCCTTGCTTTTACGGAGGGAGGGAGGGAACGGGGGCCTGACGATACGTACCCAGAACCACCCGCGACAATGTTTTAGCCCCATCAGAGTGCTCCATTGTGACTCCTCTGGATAGCACTCTCAGATGCCCGATTGCTCTGACGCCGGGAGGGGCGTTTACAGGGTTGGCTTCAGGGAGCTAAAATCAACAAAGGGGGTGGCTTTACATCAAGGAGTATTTCAGGCAGGACTTCACGGAGGGTTCCAATAAGAAATGGTGCACCTAAGTTATTGTCCTTATTGGAACAAGGAGGTTAGCCTGGCCTCTGATTGATACATGGCTAGATTTACCTCGCTGCACCTTCTCTGTGAGTGACTGCAGTGTGACCTAGAGGAATGAGTCCCCTAGACAGGGGAGGAGGCAAATGAGTACAAAACAAATCTGGTCTATTTCTTGTTCTGACCCACTCCATCTATCTTTTACATCTTTGGCTGGCAGCAGACGGTGCAGAAGGACTGCATGCCATCCAAATCTCATGGCTGCTCGGCAGAAGATGGTACAGTACAACTGCTAGCAGTCCGTATCGCCTGCCCGCTCACCATAAGACGGTTCAATAGGACTGACTGCAGGCAGGACTAAAGAGAATGACCTGGTCAAGTCACTCCAAATTTAGTCCCTGCACCCATGTCTGCCCAGGCGCTCCCAGCCGATGTGGCCAGGAGCACCTCGGACATGACGATGACGGCTACCAGTCGTACTGTATCGTCTGCTGCCACAAGGCATGGGGTTGCTGCTACTGTGTAGCAATGCCATACCGCGTCTGCCAGCACCCAGGAGACATAGGGTGACGGTTACCTGAGCGGGCTCCATGCTTGCCGTGGTATGGCGTCTGCACAGGTAACTCAGGAAAAAAGGCGCGAAATGATTGTCTGCCCTTGCTTTCACGGAGGGAGGGAGGGAACGGGGGCCTGACGATATGTACCCAGAACCACCCGCGACAATGTTTTAGCCCCATCAGGCATTGGGATCTCAACCCAGAATTCCAATGGGCAGCGGAGACTGCGGGAACTGTGGGATAGCTACCCACAGTGCAACGCTCCGGAAGTCGACTCTAGCCTCGGTCCTGTGGAAGCGCTCCGCCGAGTTAATGCACTTAATGCACTTAGATCATTTTCTGTGGGGACACACACACTCAAATATATAAAACCGATTTCTAAAAAACCGACTTGTATAAATTCGACCTTATTCCGTAGTGTAGACATACCCATAGAACGGAGCAGGAATTTTTCAATGAACCCTTTTTTTCCCAGAAAAATGCCAATTCAGTGTCCGAACTGTTCATGAAGCAGTGTTGGGTTGGTAGAAACTCCCGCCTCAAAAAATGTGTGGTCAAAAGATTGCTGAACTGGAACGTTTTGGTTTTTCAACCTGAAACAACTTTTCGCTGAGAAATTTTAGTAAATTTACAGAGAGAAAAAAAGCGAGGAAGTTTGTAGTAGAAACACTTTGACGTTATCAAAAGGAAACATTTTGATTTATACAAATCAAAACAATTAATTTTTTTGTCTGTTTGTTTACTGGATTTTCAGTTTGTGAACATTTTTGAGATTTTTTTGCCTTTTCAGCCTCATTCAGGATGGAAACAAATTTTTGAAATGTCAAAACCCATTTCCCCCCCAACCCTTGCTACATGTGCTTCTGTCAGCCTCAGGTACTTTAGCTGGCCCCATCACCATCCTTAACAACCCCCCGATGAGGCAGGACAGTGCTATGAACCACATTGTACAGATGGAAAACTGAGGCACAGAGACACAGGGTACAGCTACACAGCCAAAAAATCCAAAAAACCCCATGGCAGCAAGTCTCAGAGCATGAGTCCACTGATTTGGCTCGAGCTCTGGGGCTAAAAATAGCAGTGCAGACATGAAGGCTCTGAGACCCAATCCCTCGCCAGATTTCAGAACCCAGGCTCCAGCCCTAGCCCAAACATCTACACTGCTATTTCTAGCCTCACAGTGTGAGCCCCACGTTAGTTCACCCAAGCTCTGAACCTTGCTGCCAGAGGTTGTTTTTTTCCCCCTTGTGTAGACTTGTCCAAGGAGTCATTGGCTGAGCAGGGAGCTGAACATGGGTTTTCTAAATGCCAGGTAAGAGCCCAACCACTAGGGCACCCTTCCTCCGCACGGTTGAATTAATGGGCTCTGTCTGCCTGGGTGCTACCAGTTCTTATGTCCTGTGCTGGGAGAATAAGGCATCTGGACTTAGCCACCCTAGGGATGCTGCCTTTGGTCTACTCTCCTTACCTGGATCCATGGAGCAGTTGAGCTTACTCACATCCAGGTAGGTCCTGTTCTCCAGGGAAGGGAGGATCTGGGAAGCAGCCATGGGGTTTTTGAACGTGCCCTGGGGAATCTTGTCCAGGACAGTGTGCAGAGTGTGGAGGCAACTCCAGTCCCCGGGTTTGAGATAGCTGGATGAGACGGATAAGGCCTGTGGAAGATAGAGAGGAAGGCAGGGTTACTCGCTGGGGCCTGGTTGCCCACGCCCAACATGACTGTTATAGAGGACAAGACTGTGAGCAAAGGCAGCTGGAAGGGGCTACAAGAACACGTCTGGATGGCCCACCAGGGAGAGAGCAGACGGGTGAGTAGGATGTAGACAGAAGGGAGGGATATTTAAGGCCTTCTATCTCCATTTATGGCAATATGGTGTTAACTCCGGAACCTACCAATGACACAGTAATTGCTGATATTAACTATTCCACAGGTGAATTATCCAGCTGCTCTGGGTTGTGGGGAGGGCCTTTGGGCTGTGGGTGAAGCTAGAATTCAGTCCCACCCCCTTTGATTCCCACTGGGACTCTGGTCCCTCACCTGCATGGCCAACCCTGTGCTGTAGATGTTCCCGATCACTCCATCGCTTCTCTTCTCATTCAGGATTTTTTTCACTAGCCACTGCACGTTCTGTCTGATCTTCTTATCCACCTTCAGAGGGAGGGGCTGCCCCCTGGTCTGCAGGCAGATCTGAGCCAGGACTGCCACCGCTGCAGTGTCTGTGGGGACCGGAAAAGCGGCTCAGATTGGACTGTCACGCCAGAGAGGGGTGAGGGAGAGGGTCATCCGAACACCGACCCCCATGGGGACAGTCACAGGGATCCCAGCTCATGTCACTCATGCCACCTCCCCATAGGGGAAGCCATGCCCCCCCAGGTATAGGAGACTGGGTGCCTTTACCTACCCACAGAGAACTGGCCGCTGAGGTAATACTTCTTGTGATCCGGGCTGAGGAGGGCACTGGCTCTGGCTGGTGAGAGGCGGCCGTTCAGCTGGCATAGGGCCAGCACATCCAAGCTGAGCTGGTAGAAGTTGGTCAAGGGGTTGCCATGGCTCACTGTGGGGGAGAGACCTGTTGTTAACCACAGACATACACACAGACTGGGGCCAGGACAGAGGGGGCAAAACAGGGGGAAGGTGTGGGATGGGGGGAAAGGGCCTGAGAGAGGGAGACACAGAGAGATAGGGGCAGAGAGAAGGGAAAGAGGTTGAGGGGATGGGAGAGCTTGATGGTGTGGGGGCAGAGGGGTTGAGCCAGGCAGGATCTTCCCCCCGGCCCTGCAAGCCTCAGGCTCCTCACCTATGTTCTGCAATTCCACCTGGAACTTCTGCTCCAGGAGACGTACCAGGTTGATGGTGGAGCCGTTTGCAGAGACCCGCCGGGGTTTGGAGCAGGAGGCCTGTTGAGCCAGGATATGGAGGGCCACCTGGCCCGAGGAGAAGGACGCAACTGAAAAACAGCATGGGGGGGGGTGTCAGTGGGGCTGGCCATGCTGCAAACTTGCCCTATGCTCCCTGCCCCAGCCTCTATTTCTGCCTCTGGTTCCCTGCCCCAGGCTCATCCTCTGCCTCTCTGCCCCAGCCCCAGCCTCCCTGCACCTCATTCCCCTTGGGTGTGTCTCTTTCTCCCCCCACCCCATCAGTCTGTCTGTCTGTTCCTATCTGTCTCCCTTTATTTTCCTGCCTTTCTCTTCTCGCTTTGGTTTCATGCTGTTCGGAAGGGAGCAGCAGTTTCAGCACCAGCCTTGTTGTACCCAATGGGGGTGCTATGGGATGCAAAGGGGTGGGGAGATGGCTGTGTTTTGGGGGGTGCTGTGGGACACAGTGGGCATGGGGACATTGCTGTGGTTTTGGGGGATGCTATGGGATGCAAAGGGGGCGGGGAAATGGTTGTTTTGCGGAGTGCTATAGGATGCCAAGGGGATGGGCAGATGGCTGGTTTTGGGGGGTGCTGTGTGGCACAGTGGGCATGGGGAAATGGCTGTGTTTTGGGGGCTGCTATGGGGTCACCTCTATCTCACAGAGAGGTGCATATTTGGGGAATAGCTTTGTTGTGGAGTCACCATTATCCTTTTAGGGGTCTGACTTTATATGTGAGGTTGTTGGGGACCCCACTTCCCAATGCGGGGTGGCTGGGTTGGGAAGGGTGGTTCTATTCGGGGGCAGTGTCAGAGTCCCACACGCCCGGGGGGTGTCTATGTGTGGGGAGGGGGATGGAGCGCTTACCAGCTCGCTGTACTCCATCCTGGCTCAGTTTGTTCAGCATGTCCTGCTCGATGCGCCTGTTGTGGTCCTGGGCCAGCCGCAGGGCAAGCAGGATGCTGGGGTTCGGGGGGGCACTAGCATTCACTGAATAGATCATCTTCTTCTGCAGATCCCTCACCAGGGGGCTCTCATCCTTGTTCACAGCTGGTGGAGGAGCCAGGATCACACATGGGTAGTCACAGCTGGGGGTCTATACAACTTCACCCCCACCCCCAGCCCTCAGAACCAGCTGAGGGGGGGATGCGGGGCCCCAGGCATCAGCCAGGAGGAAGTTAACACACCCCAGCCCTAGCCCCCTATTACACCCCATTTCTAAACCCACCTTCACCAGCCCCCCCAAAAGCCTCCCTGCCCACCCCCCAATCTCTCCCTGGCATTGTAGCTGTGCAGAGATGCTCTGCACAGGCAGTTTGCACATGGTGAAGCAAGGACCCAGACCCTGCAGTCCCCCAGGTAGGTGGGGTGTGACTTCGGCACCTGAGCCAGCCAGCTTCTCCAGTGCCCAGTGCTGGCACAGTCCCATGCTGCAGGTCACCTGTGTCCTGGCCCAGAGACAACTGCATCCTTGATCCCTGCCCGCCCTTCTCTATCCCTCACTGGCCATGTGTGAAATTTTCCAGGCCAGGTGTAAGAGGCAGGAACGATGGGAGGAGAGCAGCTGTCCCTGGATGGCAGGGACAATGAGGCTATTATTGCTCAGCCTCCAGTGGGGCATCAGGAAGGGAAACTCCTCCTGAGTCCCCAGGCAAACTGGACAAACCAGCTTCCAGGTCTGGGTGATGTCTACACTGTACACTGGTGTCGGCAGCAGAGACGACAGGAGTAGCTCGTACCACAGTGAAAAGCAGGCTGTGCCCAGGCTGCGGGGTGTAGCTACATGAGGAAGGGAAGGCTCTGGTGGGGAAGGCAGTGGAGAAAGGCTCCCTTCCCCCTGCCACCCCAACAGACACAACACAGAGGGGAGGGGTACATGGCACAGGGCCATTTGACTCACCACAGCCCTGGCACAGCCCCCCTGGGGCGAGGTATAGGAGCAGGAGCCCAGCTAGCATGGCCACCAAAGTCCTCATCATCCCTCTGTTTCCAGGTCCCTGGCTGTGCTGGGACCTGGACTAGGACCTGGTATTTATCAGCTGGAAGGAGGCGGGGACACCAGGGTGCCCTGCCCTCCTCCCCTGGCTTGCCTCACCCAGCTGCTTCCCCATAGCAGACTGGAAACATTGAGCAATGCCCAGCAGTATGGGCAGGTCTGTGCCCCAGAGACCGGCACAGACAGAGATGGCCAGGGCTGTCAGACAACTACTCCCTCCCCATGGCCTCTGGGCTGCACCAGAGACCTAGATCGAATTTTCCCAGTCACAATTCACACCCACTCCCTCCACCATCCTGTTGAACTTGGTGTCACAGGGCTG
Organism: Caretta caretta; assembly: GCF_965140235.1. Lineage (NCBI taxonomy): Eukaryota > Metazoa > Chordata > Testudines > Cheloniidae > Caretta > Caretta caretta. The sequence goes on from NC_134211.1 coordinate 13,584,355, forward strand.
TGGGTCACATCTCACTAGGGGGGCCATAGGACTGTGAGATCACAGCTGGCTAACACCTCTGCCCAGACACATGGACACCATGGGTCACCTCAGTGAAGTAGTACTCCACGATACCAGAGAGGGAATTTGGGCTTCTTGGTTTTATCCCTACCTGGTTTCCTAGGTCATTGTGTGTAGATGACCCTGGCCATAGGCTGGGATTGAGGGGCATCAGGAGAGCTGGGGTAGGGAGCCCTGGGCCAGGATAGCAGAGGGTTACAGGTTGGGATTGAGGAGCCTCGGCAGAGCTGTGGGGGAGGCCAGGGCTAGGGTAACAGGGGACTGTGGGTTGGAATTGAGGCTCAACACCAGAGCTGTGTGTGACAGGGGTCCCAGGGATGGGATAGCCAGGGTCTAGGGTCAGGTTTGGCGGACATCAGCAGAGCTGGGTGGGGGCTCAGGATGGCACTGAGGTGGGTGGTTCTGGGGTCCAGGAGTCAACTGATTTCAGCTGAAGCCAGGGCTGCCCAGCACCTCTGAACAGTAGGCCCCAGGAGTCTCAAATTAGGCACCCAAAACTAGTGGGTGCTTGAAAAATTAGCCTTTGAATGTTCTGTGCGTCAGTTTCCCATCAGTATAATGGGGGTGGTCATCCCTTCCTCACTGAGATGGGGGGAGGGTTAGTTCATCCATCTGTGCATAGAACTAGGAGATCTTTGCCTGGGAGGTGGGGTGTCATGGTCTTGCTGTGTATGAGGGTTTCATTCCCAAGTGCTGGAGGAAACAGGGAAACAATGGACAGAAACTTTACAAACAAACCTGCTCTTATCACAAAAGGGTTGTGAACAGACATAAAGTCTCTTACAGAAGTGGGTAGGTGGCTCATTAGGAAAGGGGCAGAGTTACCACCCCTAGGAGCTGAACCTATAACCACAAGGGCTCAGGGTTGCACACATCTACCAGATGCAGCTCTCCTGGCTTTGGCTGGCTACGCTCACCTGCCCCTGTCAAAGCTGCAGAGGATCGGACTGGAGCTGTGGCCCATGCTGGTAATGGAGGAATCACAGACACCTGAGTGCTGCTGCCCCAGGTATAAAATGAGCCACTGGGGGCTGCTTCTCTTTATGTGGCTGTTTCCTGAGTAGAGAGTGGAAGATGGGAGCTCCTGTGGGGTGCTGGGCTTTGCTCCTCTTAGTCACTGGTGCTTGGGCTCAAAATGCTTCAGGTAAAGTGGGGGGAATGAGGGGTGCCAGGTGCAAAGTGAGCCTCTTGCTGTGGTTTATCCTCCAGCTGAGTGGGGCCTTCCTGCTCTGGGCTCCAGCCTCCTGGAAGAGCTGCTGAGTGGGCAGAGCCGGATCCAGGTCCTGTTGATCATGTGTTTCCTTAGACTTGTATGTTCTGGCTAGGTAAAACCTAGGGCTCTCCCATATGGCATGTATTCTGGGCACCTGCTCAGTGACTTATCTGCTGGCAGGGTGCCTACAGAGCTTCACTTCCTCCTGGCCCATGTGGGGAAACCCTGGACTCCTTGCAGTTGTCAGGCATGGAAGTTGCTCCATTTTACAGTCTGTGGCTGTAAATCTCCTAAGTATGCAACTTCCCTTGGGCTTAAATAACATAATCTCGTTCTTTAGGCAGTGTAGCCATGTCAGTCCCAGGATATTACAGTGACAAGGTAAGTGAGGTAATACCTCTTAGTGGACCAAGAGGACCCGTAAAAGATACTACCACACCCACCTTGCTTCTGTTGTCTTGTAAAACAGTGGCAGCTGCTGCCACTACTCACCAGAATGGTCTCTCGCCCACTGGTGATGGATTGGGGAAGCAGTTATTGACATAAGTGCTACAGAAAGGTGATGAGATATAGCTGGGCTCTGCAGTGAGGAATCCACCATGTTCCTCTTCCCCTCCCTTGACTTTGTCCCAGGCAAGATGGGCATTAGCGGTTCTTGGGTTCACAGACCTGCCCCCCTCAAAGGATCCAACACTGCATTTTGGTGGCAGGCATCCCGGGGCTTAGTAGCAACGATGAGACAACAGTGAAGGTTCCTCTTGTGGTCGCTATCTAGGCGCCTCTGGTGGCATGAGATCTGTAACACAAGGAGATACCAGCAGGACAGTCCTGTGCCCACTTGTGAGACTTCTGAGGTGGTATTCCCTAGTGGCTAGAGCAGGTGGGAGCTCTGAGTCTGGGGCCCTGGGTTCTAGTCCTAGCTTTGCAGGGGTGATCTTGTTGAAACCAAAGCTTTCCATAGTGGCTGCTGGATTTCTGGGTACCTCATTTTTGGGGTGTCTGGCTTCAGGTACCCACAGATTCACATCTGACTCGGTTTCCTGCTCCCGTGCCCTGATGCTTGGCAGCAAGCTGCATTGGTGCTCCTGGATGCCTTTTGGGTCCTTCAAGGGTTAATGCTCTCACTCTCTCCTGCCTCTAACCTGGCTTTATCAGCAGCTGGGAGTAACCTGCTGGCTGATGCAGAGCTTCCTTGTTCCTCCTCCACAGTCAGGTAGATGACTAAAGGCAGCTACCTGGTATTTCAGCTCTGGGGTTGGTAGAACCTGGCACTGCTGTGGCTCCAGTTTCCACTTTCTCTGAAATGGAGAGGATTCCTGGTGGCCTGTGTCTGAGTAGGGAAGATGTGGGAGGCTAGGGGCTGTTGGAGACCTACTCTGGGCAGACTAGGGCCAGGTCTCTACTCAGTTTTTTTGGTCAGTCAGGGGTGTGTGTGTGTGAGAACATGGTAAGCTGCCAAAAATTGCCATGTACACACAGCTTTGACAACAGAAGGGAGCCTTTCTGGGCTTAACAAATGTTGTTCCAGGAGGTGGTATTACTCTGCTGACGGAAAACATCTGCTGTTGGCATAAGCTCAGCCTGCACTTAAAGGGCTTTGCCATATCAAGTTGCAGTGGGGGAGGTTTAGATTGGATATTAGGAAAAACTTTTTCACTAAGAGGGTGGTGAAACACTGGAATGCGTTACCTAGGGAGGTGGTAGAATCTCCTTCCTTAGAGGTTTTTAAGGTCAGGCTTGACAAAGCCCTGGCTGGGATGATTTAACTGGGAATTGGTCCTGCTTCAAGCAGGGGGTTGGACTAGATGACCTTCTGGGGTCCCTTCCAACCCTGATATTCTATGATTCTATGATATAGCTCTGACAGTGAAGTATTGTGTGGACAAGGTCTGATTCTCCACAGACCCTGCATATGGCCAGTGTGCTATTGCAACTCATAGCCATCTAGCTCCAGGGACTCAGCTGCCATAGGTCTAATGACTGTCTCACTCAGTGTAATGTGGAAGAAGGGACCCGTCGCCCTCAGTGATGGAGGTTGGTGGATCCTCTAACCACATCACTGGATGCTCACCCTTTCTTCTGCTGACACTGGGCTCGTCCATCTGGCCACAGTGCCACTGGCTGCTTTTCCCAGGGGTGGTATCAGTACATGCCCCTGGTAAGCAGGAACCAGGGGATGAACTGTTGAGGTGGTGGGGAGATCCCCTCTCCTGCTAGCACAGATCTGGTAGCTGGACCCTGGGAGGTACCAGGGCTAGAGGATGGCCTCTCAGGCACAGGGCAGGTGTTTGGAATGGAGTGGAAAGAGCATGTTGGGGTTGCAGCAACTGGAATTATGGCCCTGAGTTCTAGGAGTGGTGTAAATCCCAGGATAGGATCTTGGGGGGGCTCTTGTGTCTGGAGGATGCTGTGGCTGTGAGTCTGTTAACCCCTGTGTGCCCCATCTGCAGTGTCGGTGGTGTGTGGCAGCTCGCGGCTTCAGATCACGGTGCTGGTGGATCTCTTTGGGAATGGCGTGACTGTCTCTGCCAGGGAGCTGACACTGGGGGCTGGCTGTGCCGTGACTGCTGTTGGGCCAGATAGATTCCAGCTAGAACACCTGCTATCGGCATGTGGGGCCACCATGGAGGTGAGAGCAGAGACCAGTAGGGGCTGGGTATGTGGGTAGGTGTCAATCTCTCTCCTGCTGAGTGCAGCCTAGTTTCAATCCTCAGCATGCGCCCCCCCCCCACATATTTCCTGAGTAATGGAAATCAGGCCTCGCATTCATTCACTCCAGTGCTGGACATGGAGCAGACTCACTGCAATGAGGCTCTTCTTGAATCTGGATATACCCTGTCCCATGCAGGAGAAGACTAATAGGGGATCTGGCTCAGAAGAAGCCCTTGGGTGGAGGGGAGCCAAGGGGAGAGGGCCTTCTAGCCATCAGATACTAACCCACAGCATTTCACTTCATGGTTGCAGCTGAACTAGGGGGAATTGTACAGTGTCTTAAGTGCACAGCAGGGGCCATGGAGGGCCTAACATTGCCAATGAACAGGCACAATGCAAGGGCTGAAGCAGATCTGTGAACGCTGGCTTGTGGAATTGCTTGGCTAACTCCTGCCTTCCTCTTCCCACAGGTTCCTGCATTTGCAGGAGCTGTGGGAACACAGACTGATCTAAAATGGGAAGTTACAGGCATTAGAACTATTGAGCTGGAAGCAGTACCCAGGGTTCCCCAAGTACTCAGTGTGCCCCTATAGGAAGGGACTCTCCATTTCCCTGCCTGGAAAATGACAGACTAGCCATGGTGGGGAGGGGTCCTGAGCCTTAATTAGTGTTCACATGTGATGAGATGCTCAGGTGGAGGTTACCATTGTAACCCCCTCTTCAGGGCACTGCATGCCCCCTCTAGTGGCTGATCCATGGAGGCTTGACTCTGCTCCAGCTCCTGGCTAGCAGATGGATTCCTCTGGCTCTTGTGGTAGCAGCTTCTGCTCCTAGGAGTCCAGGCACTAGGTCCAAGCCCTGATGTTGGCCCAGGAGGGGGCTGACTGATATAGCAGTGATTCTCATCTCCCTCTAACGAGAGTCTCTTTACTACCTGCCCCCTTGAATGGCAGCTGCTGGAGGGTTGTGAGGGTCAAACCTGGTGCCCTACTGGCTGGTGCTCTGGGGTATCTCTTCAATGGTGTATGCACCTCCCCTTTCTGGCTGGTCACAGTAGCTATCCTCCTGGCCTGTGGCTGGACAGGATGCCCTGCTGCTAGATGTATGGATGGAGCAGGGTGCAGCTGAGTAGCCTTGGGGGATACTGACTCTTGGCTGTATTTGCTCCACATAGCTCCTCCCTGACACCATCCACTACAGAAACTTCCTTTACTACAGACCTTCTGCCATGGGGGGTGTGATCCGAGCCAGCGCCTTCTCCCTCCCCATAGACTGCTTCTACCCCAGGTGAGTGAGTATCCTCCATGCAGTGTTGGGGGGCTGAGAACTGGTCCCAACTTGCTTCAAGGAGCAAAGTCTCTCCCCATTACCTGGACTTATTCATCCTCAGCATTGCAGGGCTGTCCCACTGAGCTTTGCTAATGGCCAGGGAGTCAGGAGTCCTGGATTGCCCTGCTGAGGCTGGGATGTGATTGCAGGGTCTGTCACACCAAGGCTGGGTATTCAGTCAACTAGAGCTGCCCAGGTCTTTAATACTCATGACTCAGCTGCAGAGAAGCACAACTGAGCAGAGCCTTGGTGGGGCCTGATGGTCCACAAGACCTACCTGTCACCCACACGATGCTGATCTACTAGTGCCATGCACACACCATGCAAGTGCACATGGTGAGACAAGGCAATAGAGACTGAAGTGATAATGTACTAGGGCTCATGAATGTCTCAGCCAGCTTCACTACAGCTCTGCTCTGGCTACACCATAGTCTTGGGCTGAGCCAGGGGATGGAGGGGTGGCTCTAGATCAGGGGTTCTCAAACTGGGGCACAGGACCCCCTCCAGGTGAGCTGTCAGCCTCCACCCCAAACCTCCCTTTGCCTCCAGCATTTATAATGGTGGTAAATGGTTATAATTACAAGCCTGAGTATGACCCCCCCCATATGTGAAAGGGGTTCCCAGTACAAGTTTGAGAACCACTGATCTAGATGCTATGATGTGTAACTGGAGTGTCCTGCTGGGATTAACCTCCGAGCTATTGGGGGGGGGGGGGGGGCAGGGTGATAGGAAAGCAGGAGGGGCTACACAATGGCTGCCAGGATATCTCCAAAGGAGAATGCCATGTGCCACCACACAATGGGAGATCCTGGGTATGAAGAAGGGGTAGTGACTGTCTCTTCTCTGTTCAGGACTGGGAATGTCTCTTCCTTGGGCCTCCAACCCACCTGGATCCCCTTCAGCTCCACTCTAATGCACAGACGGCGTCTGGACTTTGCCCTGGATGTATATGACAGTGAGTGGTGGTGTATTCAAGGGGACCTTGGGAGTCTCCTGGGGATCCCACCCAGTCTATGGCTAAATGACAGGGAGCCCACTAGCCAGGCTTGTCTCCAGGGGATGAGTTAGGAAGGCACTTCATTACTCATGCAGATACTACCTAAGCTGTTCACATAAAGGGGGAAGTGTGGACACCCCAAGTTAGTCAGTGCACCTCAGTTCTGTGTTCTCCCCCAGCCCTGACAACATCCTTCCTCTCATCCCTGAGCTCCCCTTACCTTGACCCATAGCCCCCTGCCATTCTAGCTGTTAGTACCCCTCAGTCCCACCCTGCTGCCCCTATTATTCTAGCTTTGGGTTTTCCTTCCCACAGATCTGTTGATGCCACCCCAATCCTCCTGCTTTCTTGCTGATCTCTCCTGCCTTATACCCCTTTCTCTAGCAGACTCCTTGCTAGTCTGTACTGGGGGATGGGCAGTGCTGGCTAGGCAGGAACAAGGAGGGTTCAGGTGAGTGTCATCCCCTATCTTTTGTCCTCAGGTACCTGGTCATCCCCCCTGTCTGACCCCACTTACTACCTTGGTGACCTGATAAACATCCAGGCATCAGTGAGAACTGGCAGCCATGCACCTCTGAGGATCTACGTGGATGAATGTGTGGCCCGGCCAAGTGCAGAGTCTTCCATGAAATATGAGGTCATCACAGACCACGGGTGAGCGTCTGGGGCAGAAGACTCTGAACGGGCTCCAGTGTCTACTATCAAAGCACCATTTTATCTAGCAGGTCTAGGCAGTTCTGGCCCATGGAGGGAAGTGGACAGTGGGCTTTTAAGTTATTGGTAGGGCCCTACCAAATTCAGAATCCATTTTGTACAATTTCACAGTAGTAGGATTTAAAAAAATTCTACAAATTTCAGCATTGAAATCTGAAATGTCCCAGTGTTGTAACTGTAGGGATCCTGACCCAAAATGGAGTTTGGGGGGCAGGCGGTCACAAGGTTATTGTAGGCAGGGTTGCAGCACTGCTACCCTTACTTTAGCACGGCTGCTGGCAGGGTGCTGCCTTCGGAGCTGGATGCCTGGCCAACAGCCGCTGCTCTCGGGCCGCCCAGCTCTGAAGGCAGCACAGAAGTAAGGGTGGCAATACCATGAGCCCCCTAAAATAACCTTGACCCCCACAACTCCCTTTTGGGTAAGGATCCCCAATTTGAGAAACACTGGTCTCCCCTGTGATTACTGTATAGTATAGTGTAAAATGTGGCACATGTGACCAGATTTCAGGAGGGGAGGAGAGGCAGGCCAAATTTCAGGCCATGACTTGTTTTTCATGGCCATGAATTTAGTAGGGCCTTAGTTATTAGTAATGGTTTGAACTGCTCCTGTACAACCTGTATCTCCAGGCTGCCGGCTGCTCCACCATTGCCCCAAATCCCCACAATTCCTTGTCTCCTCACCCCTTGGATCTGGGTCAGGTGCCCCCCAGCTGTTTCTCAGGTCCCATGTGGACCGCCTGGGAGCCAGGATGATGGCTGGCTCCATGGCACTGAGGAGGCTGGGTGAGTAACCCCTCTCCTCCCTACAGGTGCCTTGTGGATGGGCAGCACAGCCGCTCCCACTTCCTTGCCCCACGAGGAGACCAGTTCCTCCGTTTCCAGCTGGACACATTTGTCTTCACTGGTGCTTCCAACAGCCAGGTCAGTATGGGGGGGGGGGAGGGGGCTGAGCCACCTGGAAGGGCACTGACTTCCCTGTATGGGGTGGGTGTCAGCAATGCAAGATGGCTGCCGTCTCCATGTGGGACTCTCCCACAGGACCCTGTGAGGAGATAAGATGAGCTCTCCCGTCCTCTCTCTCCTAGAGAGATGGATGGCCAGGGGTGTGGGGCAGAATGGGTGCTGTATGGGAAGAGGGTTCCCTCAGCCTGACCTCTCAGTAAGTTGAGCTCTGGACTCTCCCTGCATCCCATACAGAACCACATCTGGCTGTGACATCTTTTATGCTTTCAGATCTACCTCCTGTGCCACCTGAAGGCCGTGGCTGCCGGCCCTGCCGACCAGCACAACAAGGCCTGCTCCTATGATCCAGCCACTGCAGCCTGGCACTCCCATGACGGAGGAGACTGCTCCTGCTGTGCTTCCCCTGCTGGCTGTGGGAGCAGGAGGCGGCGCCGGCATCTGCCTCAGGAAAGGGAAGGTAACCTTGCATGCGCCCCCCCATCCTTCTGGAGGAGCTTGCCTGGCTTCTGCCATTCCTTGGTGGGCTGGGGGAGGCTGGCCTGGGCTAATGTGTCCCTGGGATCCTCCAATCTCTGTGCCCTACCCCCAGACCACTCTTCCTTGGCACCAGAGCAGGGGCTGCCCTAGGGGCATTTGGCCCCTTCTAGCATTTGGGAGAGTAGAGCTGCCCCTCTTGCCCAGGAGACTAAGCTCCCATCTGGCTGATGTCAAAGCTGAGCCCAACTGCTTCTGATATGGGGGCTGGATAGATCATCTGGCTTGCTGCACATGTGGCTTCCACCCCACCAGACCCTGTGCTGATTGCTGGTGGGCATTGGCATGGCAGGTGGAGGGTGGTGAGGCTCCCAGACCGTGGCTGCTCTTTCCCTGCAGGGCTCCTTGGAGAAGCAGACCTCCAGCTCGGCCCCATCAAGCTGGCCTCCAATTCCTCCACTACACTGGGCTCCAGACCCCTAACATTGGCTTCTACAGAGCCCACCTCCACCATGGCAGGGGCTGTTGAGCTCTCTTACACTGTGCCCATCTCTGGCACCCCTAAAGCCATCCACCCTGTCCTGTTCTCTCCCAATCGGGCCATGAACCCCATCGTGAGAGGGGACATGAAGGAGTCCTCAGGTGAGTGCTCTGATCTGCCCTCTGTCATGGGGTGGGGGAGCTGACTGGAGTGAGACTGACTCCCATGACCCATCTGTCAGTGGGTGAGTTGTTGCTCGATGTAGCCATGAGCAAGGCCATGAGCAGTCTGGTCAACTTCTTATTGTCTCATCACCTAGCCAACTGACTAATGGGGTTGCTGTCATTGGCTGCAGGGCCCCAAATCCTGGAAATCTGGGATGAGGGGAGATCTGGAGTCAGGCTCTTCCAAACAGAAATGGGGGGGCCAAGCCCCATGTCCCACAAGCATGGAGCAGTGCCCAGGAGGGGGTGGAAAAATTTAGCCTTGCTGGGTTGATCCCTGTCTCTTCCCTCCCCCCGCCCCAAGACACAAGGGTTGATGATGGCTTTAGGAGGCTCTTGGAGCCAGGCTGCTTTGACCACGTGTCCTCACAGCCTCTCTGCTGAGTGCTGCCCTGTATTCCTTTCCCACAGGGCTGCGACTCTCCTTCTCCGTCACCACCCTGGCTATCGCAGTGCTGTGCTCACTCTTTGTCTTCCTGGGAATCCTGGGTTGCTACTGCTCCACCAAGCGCTACCACAGAGGATACCGGATGGGTGCCATTGATGCTGCCTTGGAGTCTGGTGCTGTTGCTATGGCACCCACAGCCTCTGGGGACTCCAATGTAGCCTCTAAGAAACCTGGTGCTGTGGTGGCTGCAGCCTGTGGGGAGTCTGGCTCTGTATGAAACTCCAGTTGCCTCTTAAAAAATAAAACAAAATAAACCAGTCAGTCAATGGAAATGTCTCATTCCTCAGTGTGGGGGTAGCTGGGGTGGGGGGCACTTCAGCACCACCTGGCTGGCTGAGAGCCTCTTCTGTCCCCAGTTTAACTATGGCCAGTCATACCGCTACCTTCTCCTTCAGGACCAGAAGATAAGATGACCACTGAGGGTCAGATTTCCAAAAGAGCATTCCGTCTTCAGTATGGAGCTATAATCTGACCTGCAGGGTGAGGGAGCTTCTTCCTCTTGAGCAATGGCTCTACCATAAAACACCCACTATGTACCTTCCTTTTGCTACGAATTACACCTGGTAGGTCACACACAGTTCAAATCTAGGCTGAGGCACAAAGTCCACAACTGACGAGTTTCCAAAAAACACCAAGTTTATTACACTCGAGCATGGTGCCTCCCTGCTAGCCAGGAGGGGACCCTGAGTACAGATTATACAAAAGTTATATACTTTTTAGCAAAGCATGTTGCCCTTGTGCATCAGAAACCTTAGCCAATAAACAAACCCTTTTCTTATCTACCACCTATCCCTGCTTGGTGCATTCCTCATGCTAAACTAGTATGTTAATTACACAGCATGGTCCTAAAGCAATGCATCAGTGACTTTCATTATCAGGATAGGAGGCCTTACATCAAAGGCCAGAAAATAGGGAGTTTAGGGACTGACAAAGAAACAGATACTGGGAGTCAAGGCAGGCTGGAGACAAGGAGGAGGATTTTCACAGGAATGCAGTATCTAAGGAACACTCCTCCTGGTGCATGCTGTGCTTGCTTTTAGACAATGGTGGGCCCCAAACCAAAATGGAGTCACATGTGCTAACTTTTCCTTTACACTTTGGGGCATGGCACTGCTGGTCACTGCCAGGGCAGTGGGTAGGGGGAGCACACACACATTTCATGTCCTCTGATACAATGACATCAATGATGGGGGGCCTTGTTGCTGAGGGAACATTCGGTTGTCTTTTCTGTGGTAAGAGACCTAGGTAACCATGATGACTCAGGTATTCCCCCATTGTAAATGGGGTGTGGGGAGGATGCTGAGTCTTCATGCTCCGCTGTCTCCATCTGCTTTGCCTAGGCCCTGCTCTTGGGGGCAGGGGGTAGGACAAACAAATCACTCCATTCAAATCTTGGAACTCAAGGGCTTTGAGCCAACTGCCTCTATGCACTAATGGATACATCAGTCCAACTGATGTGACTTGTCTGGTCCCATCTCTCCACTCACTGTTCCCCTCTCACTCATGGTGGCTGGACCCCCACCACAGCCCCACACCTGAGCTGGATCTAAATAATCCCCCAAACAACTAGAGCCTAGGTACCCAAAAGGCAGTTAACTGAGGCTGTCCTGAATGAGAACATTCTGAGTGGGTGTCTAACTGGGTAAGGTATCAATGAGGGGCTGAATGTGTGCTGATCTCCTGTGTACCCCTGCAGGGCAGATCTGGGAGAGGCAGCACAGTTGGTCCTAAGCCATGCCTCCTACCAGCCCTGGTGAGAAGGTAGGAAAGGCAGTGAAGGGCATGACTCTCTGTCCCTTCCTGCAGTGACAGTCTTAAAGATCTTTCTGCCATGCTCAGAAAGGCACTGGTGTCTTACTTAACAGTCCAGCTTAGTAGCTACTGGGGTGGATTCTAGGCCTGCTCTCTGCAAATTCACTGAGACTTTTGGCCTAGATATCTGAGTGCTGGGACCTTAGAGTTAGTGCTGGTGTATCATATGGTAGAGGAGAGTACTCTCCTCAGACAGTTGAGGGTCTTGTGCTCCTATGGCTAGTAACTGGAGAGTATAAACCTATGCTCAAACTGAGCTCTCTTCTGCCATCAACTGAGGAACGGGGGGCAAAGATGTGAGGAACCAACTGTATTTGCTCAATGAGGAGTCCTTGTGGCACCTTATAGACTAACACATTTTTGCTGATACAGACTAACGCAGCTACTGCTCTGAAACCTGTATTTCCACAGACACACCTAGGTTGCCTGGGTGACCAGTAGACAGAGCAGCTTTGCCGAAGTGATCAATTTTGGCTGGTTTGGTTTAAAACTTGGGCGCAGGACTAACAAAATCTTATTCTATAACTAAAGGGTAGAGAACAATACAGTTCCTCTAACTGTAAGCTCATTTGCTAAGTCTTGGGTAGTGATGTCAAATCCAAGTGAAAGATGGAGTGGCAATAGACTTTTCCTATGTGGAGCAGATTCTTCTTAAAGCATCTTAGGTGTTGTTTGGCCATCTTCTCCAGAGTTTAAAGAGAGCTGAAAACCCTTTCAACTTATTTCAACCTTTCCAGTGATCACTAGTGCTGAAATCATTACTAAGCTGATGATGTAAGGGGCTGAACCTGAGGTGTTTTGGGAGGGTCTTCTGGTGAAAGAAAATGCAGAAGGGGCAGTAGTGGCCACCCACTCCAATCACTAAGAACTGGACTAGCTGGTGGAACCTCCGAACAGCATCACTCAACCATTTCCCCCCACCCTCAGGCAGGATGTACATCTGATTGAATGCACCCCTGGAGGCTAGGATTTTCCTGATCTTGGACACCAAACTGGGTGGGGGTGCAGCAAGGGGGAAAGGGACTGCTGTGCTAAGCTGATGTCCACTGGGCCTTCCCATTGCAAGTTGGGAACAGGCAGAGGACCAAGATTCTGTGGGGAAAGTGTTTTACTTTACTTTCGAGTCACCATTTTGGTAGTTCCCCCTAATTCCTCTCCACGGAAGCTTTCTCATACACAAACTCAGGGCTTGAACCTGGGGAAGTATTGCCTCATGGAGAAGGGTGGTGAATAGGTTTCCCACATTTCTGGTTGTCAGCTCATGCTGCTTCTGTTTTGTAATGTAAGCGGAGTCAGGATGAGCTCTACCCTGACATCTGGTGGTGAGTTGTGGTGGGTTGTGGAAAAGAACTTCAGGGGCTGATCTCATTTGCATAGGCACACCCACCCCACCTAGATGGTCACTTTGGCTGCTGCAGGAGCCCCAGTTTCTCTGTTATTGGGGCAGGAAGAATAAACATGCCAATTGCACTTGTCTCTCCCTCTCCCTCTCCCTCTCCTGTGGAATATCAGAGCTAGTTTTGATTCTATTAGGAGTTTAGTTACTGAGCTGCTGAGCTGAATTCACTTTAGGCTAATGGTGCACCAGCACTGAGGCTCCCCTACTACAAGCTGAAATCACTAAAGAGCTAAAATTAAAAGGTTTGGGTCTGTGGTCACCTATGCAAATTGGTGAGGATTTTTATCAAACCTTCCCCAGGAAGGTGGGGGGTAACTTTTGGGAGGATTTTTTGGGGGAAAGATGTTTCCAAACTGACTCTTTCCTAATAATATACCGGTTAGGTGTTTGGTCATGGCAGTGAAAGTCCAAGGGCAAAAGGTAAAATAGTTTGTACCTTGGGGAAGTTTTAACCTAAGCTGGTAAAAGTAAGCTTAGGAGGTTTTCATGCAGGTCCTCACATCTGTACCCTAGCGTTCAGAGTGGGGAAGAAAACTTGACACCTCCCCATTTCCACCCAGGCTGTGAGGTAAAACTCTGCAGATAAATTTTGAAACTCTGGGGCTGCACTGACCAGGGACAGAGACTTCTGGGTTGTTGGACTTTTGGGACTTTGGGTGACTTTGGGGTTGCTGGACTCAAGAACCAAAGGGAAAGGACACGGCCCAATTTGCTTGGGGTGGGTTTTTGCTCATGGGTTGTGTTATGAATCCTGTTGGTGGTGTTTCCCCAACATAATGCCACATTGTTTCTCTCTGTTATTAAAAGACTTTTGCTACACTCAGACCCTGTGCTTGCGAGAGGGGAAGTATTGCCTCTTAGAGGCGCTCATAGGGGGTGGTATATATTTGTCCCAGGGTACTGGGTGGGGGCTTGAGCCGGTTTTGCATTGTGTTATTGGAATGGAACCCCTAGATACTGAACCCCCACCCTTGTTGCTGCCAACTCTGACAGGCAGAAGGGTTACAGTAATGTTAAGAGGAACCCTGGCCCTCGTGGCTGCTGGCATCACCTGGCAGAAAGTTCCACATGGCACTGAGAGTGTAAACTCCTCCATTCTTCTCTGGTTTGGCAGTAAATACCCTGAGCCACAGAGTGGGGAAATTGTGATATAAACATTCTCATGCCTGCAGGAATTGGGGATGTCTAACCCCACCTCCTAGTGAGTGGAGTGGGGAGCAATTAAATGCAGGTATAAGCCTGGCTCAACATATCTTCTTTCTACCCTCTCCATGTTAGCCTGGCCTAACATCAGGTCCCTCATGATGGCACTGAGAGCATTAAAGCTCTCCAAAGGCAAAGCCTGTGAGCAGTAGAGGAAACAGGGTTGTCTGAACTGTGCAGTCCCAAAAGAATTCCAAGCTTCACTTCATGCTACCACCACTTCAGCCCTGCTGGAGACCTATAAGAAACAACTGTTCTGGTCTGGAATTTCATTACTTTGTAACACGGTATGGGTGGGAGTGGGGAGGCTGTCTTTCATGTGTGACTAAACTAGAATTGGGTTTGCCCCCTGTCTGGGTCATTCACTGCTCTGTGCCTCAGTTTCCCCATGCAATAAGACACTCTGAAGAGGAAGGATTATTGATGCCCCGCAGGGGTCCCATCATTCTCTGGGTTATCTTCCTCCCCCTGTCACCCCTGAAGTCACACCACAGAGGAGAGGGGTACGTGGCACAGGGTCATTTGACTCACCACAGCCCTTGCATAGCCTCCTCGGAATTGGTCAAAACTCTCCTGGAAAATGGGGTTTTGTAAACAATTTTTGTGGGGGAAATTGTCACTTTTGACAACTTCCAAACAAGCTTGTGGTGAAATGGATTCTTTTTTTTGCTTTCCAAAAACCTAAAGCAAAAAATTCAGATTATTCTGGAGGACGGTGTGATGCTCTGTACCACAGGGGAACACCCTGCACCCCCATGTTCATCCTTATAATATGATTGTGTGATATCCAATGCAAAGTTTGTCATATCAGGTGTCTTCAGAAGGCTCATGATGCACTGAGCATTGTTGTTACAGTGATGTTATAGGTTGTAATTTCATGGGTATATAGTTATGAAGCTGAAAATGTGTCCTCATGGCTTAAAACAAGCTCATCAGGATATGTATGGGACAAACCCAGCCCAGCCTCACAGGAACAAAGGATGCTGGTCTAGGCAACAACAAAGGATCTGTTGGACTCTCGAGTGAGTCACCCCACCTCCCTTGGTCAGTTTGGGACTACAGTGAGGTAATGCTCACCCCGATAAAGCATCATAGACTCTTGCTGGCGCTCCCTCCGTCTCCAGTCAGCCCCTGGCTGTGCTGGGATCTGGACTATAAGACCTGGTATTTAGCAGTTCTGCCCACCTCCCCTGGATTGCCTCACCCTGCTGCTTTCCCATAGGAGACATTGAGCAATGCCCAGCAGTATGGGCAGGTCTGTGCCCCAGAGACCGGCACAGACAGAGATGGCTGGGGCTGTCCTCCCTCCCCATGGCCTCTGGGTGCTGCGAGGAGCCAACTGGCACCACAGATTGGGGAAAATTCCATCTGTCATAATTCCCACCCTTCCCCCTGCTGAATTGGTATGGCTGGCCCTGGGTCATGTCTTGCTGGGTGGCGGTTGGACTGCAAGGCTGGCTAACAACTACACCCCACTGAAGTGGCGTACCAGTGTAATGGAGAGGAAATTTGAGCTTGTTGATTTTATTCCTTCCTGGTTTCCCAGGTCATTGGGTGTAAATAGGTTGGGATTGAGGGGCATCAGCAAAGCTGTGGGTGGGTGGGAGAGAGGGGGGAGCCCAGGGCTGGGATAGCAGTGGGGAGGTGGGTTAGGATTGACTGGCATTGGCACAGGTCTCTGGGGGGAGCATAGGGCTAGGATAGCAGAGGGCTGCAGGTTGGGATTGAAGGGCCTTGGCAGAGCTGTGTGGGAGGCCAGGGCTGCGGGGACAGGGGACTGTGGGTTGGTATTGAGGCTCATCACCAGAGCTGTGTGTGGCAGGGGTCCCAGGGATTGGATAGTGGGGGTCTAGGGTCAGGTTTGATGGGCATCAGCAGAGCTGAGTGGGGGCTCAGGATATCAATAGAGTGGGTGGTTCTGTGGTCCAGGACTTCATTGAATTCAGCTAAAGCTGGGCCTGCCCAGCACCTCTGAATAGCAGGGCTCAGGAGTCTCAAATTAGGCGCCCAAAACTAGTGGGTGCTTGAAAAATTAGCCTTCAACTGTTCTGTCCCTCAGTTTCCTGTCAGTAAAATGGAGGTGATCATCCCTTCCTCACTCACAAAGTGTGGTGGGGAGAGTTAATTCATCCATCTGTGCATAGCACTCTGAGATCCTTGTGTAGCTCACAGAGCTAGCTTCAAGATATTTTATGTAGCACTACTGTAAGAAAGCTACAGCCTACACCCTGTGAAATATTTAGTTTAAGTAGTTAGCAGGAGGCTTTGAGGTCTACAAGTCTTAGTATAAGTGAGTTACCTGACAGTGGCCCTGAGTTACTGGGGAACTGGGAATATTAAGTTTAGGGGATTTTTGTATAATATGATACCAGCTGTAACAGGGACTTGGGTGGCCGGACAGTTTAGTGGTTAGATTGCCTGGCTCTACGCCCCGTGCTGGGCTGAGTAGTCTCAGTCTTTAAGAGGGAGAGTTAGGGGGATCTGGGCCTCCCTCTCTAGCGGGTCCCAGCCCAGGGCCCTGTACATGTCAACTCCTGAACAGGGGGGTTGGTGTCCTCCCAGTGGGGAGTCAGAATCCACTGCTCTGGGCTACTTCCTACAGTCCGTTCAGTTTGGGGTGTGGGTCCAATCGACCAAGCAGCTTGTTTCCTGCAGGATTCCCTCTGGAGTCCAGGTGGTGCCTTGCTGTGGTCCCAGACTCCTTTGGGTGGGGCAGTCCCAAGATGGTGAGGGTTTGCCTCAAATGTCTCTGGGGTCTGCTCAGTCAGTTACCTCCAGTGCTGAAGGTTCCTTCACAGTCCCCCGTGCTGAGGTGATGCGGGGGAAGGGGGACATGGGGTCACGTGTCCCCACAGATTTCTGCCTTCCATTTAGGAGCCGGTGGATTGAAAGCTGGTGAGAGCTGCCCAGCCCACTTGGGCTCCTGGCTCTGTGCTGTGGGAGCCGGAGTGGTGGCTGGCCCCCTGGTGCTGGCCCCTGCCCACGGAGCCTGGCTGCCATGAGAGGCTCATGGTGCTTGCTCACTGCTGTCCTGGTGTTCCTGGCTCTGCTGCAGCTCCTCAGCCCAAAGACGATGCATGGGGCAGTCTCTTTTCCCCACACTATCCAGAATTATACTTCATCTCTGCCTGCTTTGCTGGGGAACCAGTCCTTACTTCCAGGTGGTTGCCTTGGCTGGTGCTCCATCCATTCAGGTCAAGAGACAGCTAGTTCCTGCCTCTTTGCCAGTAGTCAGCCCTGAACTGAGCGAGGCTCCTTTCTTTTCTCTCCCCTCCAGGCCTGGTATTGGCTGCAGGTATAGCAAGCAGGGCTAGCTGGGTCCAAAGGCTTTCTTTAACTCCTGCTGTGCTGGCTGGCAGTTTTTCTGCTTCATTGCACCAGATAACTTCAAGAATACGAACGAATACCAGCTTTCGGATATTTTAGGATCGGAACATCTACAAAAGTACAACCATAAATTTGCCTTTGCAATCATTGACATATATGATAATAAGTTGAGATCATTAATATACTCCCCTGTAGGATCAGGACACCCCAACATTGTAAGGGTGTGGAAGTCAGTTATGGACAAAGGAGGCCAGATGTTTATATAACTATTCATGGCAGTCACCAGGCCGCATAATAGGCCAAACTGCCATGTAAGCTTTGAGATCTTGCCCATCGAACTTGTTTGATGTGCCAGAGACAGGGTTGTAGGACCCTTGTGGAACACCACCTGTTTCCCACCACTAGGTCTCCATGAGAAAGGAGTGAGTATATGTAAGGGATGGTGCCGGACACGGTCTTAATTTCACATTATAGCTACATTCTCTTTTGGGTTGGAATATTTGTGTTTTTACTAATTATGCTAACAACAGAATGTAAAGCTTTGCTTTGCCAGCATCGTAAACGCTGTTCATGCCGGTGTGCACGGCTAGACACTGAACTTCATTCTGTTGTGCCTGATTCTGTGACGAGAACCTTTTAAACCTCAGAATTTTAATCAGTGACTAATTGGGAATTCTTAAAATTCAATATATAATCAGTAACCACTCAACAAATCTGGCTACAGAGTGGCACCTGAGCATGAATCCTGAGGAGCACTCAGGAGTGTCCTCCCCTCACCTGTGGCTTAGACCCTAGGGCAGGTTAGACTCACCTTTAGGTAAACTGGAGTTAGAATTGTTCTCTGCCAACCACTTTTTCCCAGGCACTGAATCTGCCTCAGTCATGATACTTCCTTTTTCTCTTCTGCTTTTCTCTTTTGGTTCTGGTGTAGTTGGTGACGGTGGTATTCCTTTTGCTGTCTTGCTTGGCCAATTTCACAGTGAGTAGAATAATGGTGTTCCACAGTGTTCCTGTTAACTAGTCAATTTGTTGTTTTGAATCTTGCAAGAAGTGGGGGGGATGTCATGCTGTTTGAAGTTTATACACATGTTAAGGGGGCTTTGTAAGTTGTTTTGTGAAACTAAATTCAAGGTACCCAAAGTTGAAAAAGCAGCAGGATCAGGGGTGGGGACCCACGCTTTGAGGTGGTGGGGGAGCTGATTTTATTTTAGTCACCAATAGGGCACAGTAATTTAGGATCTGTCCAGATCTGTAAGTAGACTGGCAGACTTCAGCACCTGTTCCGATCTGTGAGTAAACTGGCAGAGTTTAGTAAACATCCTGACAAGAGCAAGGCCCTGCAGCTGAGCCAACTCAGTATGCCTATCTGTAGGCCTAGCTTGAAATAAGTAACTTGCCACATTTCTTAATGGGGCGTGATTTCTTAGCCTGGTCTACACTACGAATTTAGGTTGGATTTAGCAGCATTAAATCGAATTAACCCTGCAACCGTCCACACAACGAAGCCATTTTTTTGACTCTTAAAACCGATTTCTGTACTCCTCCCCAACGAGGGGATCAGCACTGAAATCGACATCGCCGTTTCGAATTAGGGTTAGTTTGGATGCAATTCAAAGGTATTGACCTCCGGGAGCTATCCCACAGTGCACCATTGTGACTACTCTGGACAGCACTCTGAACTCAGATGCACTGGCCAGGTGTACAGGAAAAGCCGCAGGAACTTTTAAATGCCATTTCCTGTTTGGCCAGGCGAGCTCATCAGCACCGGTGACCATGCAGTCCCAGAATCAAAAAAGAGCTCCAGCATGGACCGAACGGGAGGTACTGGATCTGATCGCTGTATGGGGAGAGGAATCCGTGCTATCAGAACTACGTTCCAAAAGACGAAATGCCAAAACATTTCAAAAAATCTCCGAGGCCATGAGGGACAGAGGCTACAGCAGGGATGCAACACAGTGTTGCGTGAAACTTAAGGAGCTCAGACAAGCATACCAGAAAACCAAAGAATCAAACGGATGCTCCGGGACAGAGCCCCAGACATGCTGCTTCTACGCTGAGCTGCATGCAATTCTAGTGGGGAATTACTACCCCACCCCTGTCCATGGACTCCGATGATGCCTCTGCCATGCCTGAGGATTTTGTGGGTGGGGAAGATGAGGAGGAGGATGAGCTTGGGGAGAGCACACTGCACTCTCTTCTCCCCGACAGCCAGGATCTTTTTATCACTCTGACTGAAATACCCTCCCAACCCTACGAAGCCGGAGAAGGGAGCTCTGGTGTGTGTACCTTTTAAAATATAATACATGTTATAAAAGCAAGTGTTTTTTAACAATTAAGAAGCCCTGAGGACTTGGAATGCATTCGTGGCCAGTACAGCTACTGGAAAAGTCTGTTAACGTGTCTGGGCATGGAGCAGAAATCCTCCAGGGACATCTCCATGAAGCTCTCCTGGAGGTACTCTAAAAGCCTTTGCAGAAGGTTTCTGGGGAGAGCAGCCTTATTCTGTCCTCCGTGGTAGGACACTTTACCACGCCATGTTAGTAGCAAGTAATCTGGTACCATTGCATGACAAAGCCTGGCAGCGTATGGTCCCGGTGTTTGCTGACATTCAAGCAACAGCCGTTCTTTATCTCTCTGTGTTATCCTCAGGAGAGTGATATTGTTCTTGGTAACCTGGTAGAAATAGGGGAATTTAATTAAGGGAACATTCAGAGGTGCCCATTCCTACTGGGCTGTTTGCCTGTGGCTGAACAGAAATGTTCCCTGCAGTTAGCCACAGGGTGTGTGCGTGGGGGCCATTGGTGCTGAGCTGTTCGTGTTTGGCTAGCAGGGATCTTCCCTGATACCAGCCACATGGTAGGAGGGAGGGGTAAAGCGATCATCCCAGAGAATTGGATGAGGGGGAGGGCTGGTTTGGTTTCTGCTGCTGCATGTTAACAGGAAAACCACAGCACTAAATGGCCAACTCAATGCGCTTTGCTTGGTAGGGGAAAGGAGGGCGCTGCAGTTATGAAGGTTGCAGAAGCCGAAAGACTATGGCTTACCATGGCCGCCTGCAAGCTGAATTCTGTTGCCCAGCCCTGCGTGTGTGATCTCTAACACCAAAGCTGCAGGCACTCAATATAAGATGCAAAATGCGACCTTGTACCAAAATCACATGTGCTATGTAATGTGAATAGTGTTATTCACCATGAAAGAGTATAGCCATTGTTCTGTAAAATGTATCTTTTTAAATACTTCACTCTCTTTTTTTTCCTCCAGCAGCTGCAAATGTTTCAAGCCTCCCTCCTCCATCCCAAAGGCTATCTCAGATAAGGCGGTGAAAAAAACGCATGCGCCATGAAATGTTCTCTGAGCTCATGCAGTCGTCCGGCACTGACAGAGCTCAGCAGAATGTGTGGAGGGACACAATAGCAGAGTACAGGAAAGCAGCCAATGAACGTGAGGAGAGGTAGTGGCAGGAAGATCAGAGGAGGCATGAGGCAACGCTATGGCTACTGCGGGATCAAATGGACATGCTCCGGCGTCTGGTGGAGGTTCATGAATGGCAGCTGGATCACAGTCTGCCGCTGCAGCCCCTGTTTAACCGCCCTCCCTTCTCCCCAAGTTCCATAACCTCCTCACCCAGATGCCCAAGAACGTGGGGTGGGGGAGGCTCCGGGCACCCAACCACTCCACCCCAGTGGACAGCCCAAGCAACAGAAAGATGTCATTCAAGAAGTTTTAAAGTGGCCTTTTCCTTCCCTCCTATCCTCCTCCCACACCCCACCTGGGCTACCTTGTGAGTTATCTCCCTATTTTAATAATCAATTAATAAAGAACCCATGTTTTTTTAAATGATAGAGGCTTTATTTCCTTTGCAAGCAAGCTGTGATCAAAGGTGGGAGGGCGGGTGGCTTACAGGGAATTTAGAGGCAACCAAGGGGGCGGGTTTTCATCAAGGAGAAACAAACAGAAGTGTCACACAGTACCCTGGCCAGTCATGAAACTGGTTTTCAAAGCTTCTCTAATGCGCAGCACTTCCTACTTTGCTCTTCTAACCGCCCTGGTGTCTGGCTGCGCGTATTCAGCAGCCAGGCGATTTGTATCAACCTCCCACCCCACCAGAAATGTCTCCCCCTTACTCTCACAGAGATTGTGGAGCACACAGCAAGCAGCAATAATGGGAATATTGGTTTCGCTGAGTGAGTCAGTAAACTGCGCCAGCAACCCTTTAAATGTCCAAATGCACACTCTATCACCATTCTGCACTTGCTCACCCTATAGTTGAACAGCTCCTGACTACTGTCCAGGCTGCCTGTGTACGGCTTCATGAGCCAGGGCATTAAGGGGTAGGCTGGGTCCCCAAGGCGAACTATAGGCATTTCAACATCCCCAACGGTTATTTTCTGGTCTGGGAAGTAAATCCCTTCCTACAGCCATTTATACAGTTCCTCAAGACGTGAGCGTCATGAACCTTTCCCGGCCATCCCACGTTGATGTCGGTGAAACATCCCTTGTGATCCACCAGTGCTTGCAGCACCATTGAAAAGTACCCCTTGCAGTTTATGTTTATGTACTGGCTGCCCTGGTGGTCCAGTCCCAAAATAGGGACATGCGTTCCGTCTATTGCCCCACCACAGTTAGGGAAACCCATTGTAGCAAAGCCATCCACTATGACCTGCACATTTGCCAGAGTCACTACCCTTGATAGCAGCAGCTCAATGATTGTGTTGGCTACTTGCATCACAGCAACCCCCACAGTAGATTTGCTCCCTCCAAATTGATTACCGACTGACCGGTAGCTGTCTGGTGTTGCGACTCGCTTGTGAACTGTGAGGGCTGCTCTCATCTTGGTATTCTTGTGCTTCAGGGCAGGGGAAAGCAAGTCACAAAGTTCCATGAAAGTGCCCTTATGCATGCGAAAGTTTCGGAGCCACTGGGAATCATCCCAGACCCGCAACACTATGTGGTCCCACCACTCTGTGCTTGTTTCCTGGGCCCAGAATTGGCGTTCCACAGCATGAGCCTGCCCCAGTAACACCATGATCTCCAAATTGCTGGGGACCACAGTTTTAGAGAAAACTGTGTTCATGTCCTCATCACCGCACTGCCGTCGCCTCCTTGCCTTGTTTTTCAGGTGCTGGTTCTGCATAAACTGCACAATAATGCGCAAGGTGTTTACAATGGTCATAACTGCTGCGGTGAGCCAAACGGGCTCCATGCTTGCTGTGCTATGGCGTCTGCTCGGGCAATCCAGGGAAAAGGGCATGAAACGATTGTCTGCCGTTGCTCTGATGGAGGGAGCGGCGACCGACAACATGGCTTACAGGATTGGCTTACAGGGAATTAAAATGAACAAAAGGGGTGACATTGCATCAAGGAGAAACAGAATGGCCCCCTCAAGTGTAAGTGCCAGGCCGAGTTGATAGCAGCAAGGGCCAGGTTCAGTACACAGGGGTTCCCTCTCATCAAAGCAAATGCAAAACTGGCTCGAGCCCGCACCCAGTGACCTGGGAAAATCTTACACACACCCCTCGGCACCTCAAAGAGGCAATACTTCCCCTCTCGCAAGCACAGAGTCTCGGTGTAGCAAAGAATCTTTAATAACACGAGGTAAATGACATCAGCATTAAATTGGGGAAACGCTACAACTAGGGTTCATCAACCAAACCATGAGCAAAGACCTACCCCAGCAAATTGGGCCATGTCCTTTCCCTTGGGTTCTTGAGTCCCACAACCCAAACGTCTCTTGAGTCCAGCAATCCAAAAATCACCCAAAGTCCAAAAAGTCCAACAACCCAAAAGTCCAGCCCCAGAGTTCAAAAGTTCATCTGCAGAGTGTTACTTCCCAGTCTGGGTGAAAAATGTGCATGTGTGGGGGGGAAGAGGTAAGGGGGCACCTTACGTGATCTGAAGCTGACTGCCCCACAGCTCCATAGGGCTTCACTCCAATCCGCTCCACAAGCCGTCCCACAAAGCGCTCTGCTCAGCGTCCCACAAGCAGCTCCCACCTTCCCAGGAACTGCTCCACCAGGCAGTCCACAAACAGCTCCCCAACTACTTAACACAGTGCTCAGTGATTTCAGCGCTTAGTAATTTTAGCTCTTTAGTGATTTCAGCTTGTAGTAGTGGGAGCCTTAATGCACTATAAGGCCAAAGTGAATTCAGCTCAGCACCTGTAGCTAGACTCCTAATAGACCCAAAATTAGCTCTGATATTCCACAGTGGAGAGAGACAGAGGTGCAATTGATGTTTCAGGGCCCCCCCCCCAGTACTAATACCTGTCTCCAAACTCTCTCCATTCACAGAGTTTTGGAACCCATGTCCCTTGCCTAGCGAGTGCTACACAGTTGATGGTGAGTCCCTCTATCATAACAAAAGGCCAAGTACAGTTCCACTGTCCTTGATTCCCATAATCAGGGTAATAACAATTTATTCTTCCTGTCCCAAAAACAGAGACACTGGGGATCCCACAGCAGCCAAAGTGACCATTTGGGCAGCTATGGCCTCATTCTAGGCGGGGTGGGTGTACCTATGCAAATGAGTTCAGCCCCTGAAGTTCTTTTCCACAACTTGCCACACCTCACCACCAGATGTCAGGGTGGAGCTCATCCTGACTCTGCTTACACAAGGATAGAACTCAAAACTGGGTTTAGAAGGCCGCTGATTTCACAGAGGGAGGGAGGAGAAAATGAATACAAAACAAATCGGGTCTATTTCTTGTTTTGATACACTTCATCTATCTTTATACACCTTGCTGATAGCAGATGGTGCAGAACGACTGCTGGCCATCATCATCTCCTGGGTGCTCGGCAGAAGACAGTGTAGTATGACTGCTGGCCATCATCGTCTCCTGACTGCTCATTAGAAGACGGTGTAGTAGGACTGAATCGCCATGAGATGAAACTTAAAAGGGTAATGACCTGGCTGAGTCACTCCCATGTTTGCCCAGGAGCCCCTGACAGACCTCACCAAGGTTGGCTATTAAAAGAGCACCCTGGAGTACGTCAACGACGGCTACCAATCATACTGCATTGTCTGCTGCCAAAAGGCAATGAGCTGCTGCTGTGTAGCAATGCCGTACCACGTCTGCCAGTACCCAGGAGACATACGGTGACGGTTAGCTGAGTGGGCTCCATGCTTGCCGTGGTATGGCGTCTGCAAGGGTAACCCAGGAAAAAAGGTGCGAAATGATTGTCTGCCATTGCTTTCACGGAAGGAGGGAGGGAAGGGGGGGCCTGACAACATGTACCCAGAACCACCACGACAATGTTTTAGCCCCATCAGGCATTGGAATTTCTACCCAGAATTCAAATGGGCGGCGGAGACTGCGGGAGCTGTGTGATAGCTACCCACAGTGCAATGCTCCGGAAGTCGATGGTTGTCTCGGTACTGTGGACGCACTCCGCCGACTACATGTACTTAGAGCATTTGTGTGGGGACACACACAATCGACTGTATAAAAACACTTTCTACAAAACCGACTTCTATAAATTCGACCTAATTTCGTAATGTAGACATGGCCGTGGTTGTGATTGGGAAGGTGAGTGGAAAGTGAAGCTGTAAATAGGGGCTTAACAAGCAGTGTGCTGGAGTCAGGATATCTGTGCGAGCTAAGAAAAACAGGAGCACCCTGATGCCAGGGTCAATGGACAAGATAAACCTGGAATGTAAACATGAGGTTATACCTGAGCAGCACATGGACAGAGCACGTGGCACAGGGTTAACCAAAGCCGATCCCAAAATGTGTGATGCAATGGACACTAAATGCAATGTAATGTGTGAATGTATATAAAAGAGGAGGTTTGCTGGGTGCCTTTGGATGCATGGTACACCCTACACTCACCCCCTATGCTTGAATCTGATCAACTCAGTGTAGCTTTGCTGTATGCCAACTAAAGGAACCTGAGTGACAAAATCTGCAGTCAGACAGGGTTTTGGGACCCCAGAGAACTGGGTGAAGTGTTCTCCCAGAAGAGAAGAATTCTGGACAAGCTGAGTAGAAAAGGCCTCGGAGGGAATCCAACACGGACACCCTAAGGAGTCAGCTAGGTGCCTGGTGGATTGTCTTGCCTGATTTTCTGAGGAAGCCAGCAGGCTGGCCCTTAAGCCCAGCAGCAGCAGTAGCTCTCTGGCTGCTCAGTGCAGACACCCATGGATTCTCTGCCTCCCTGTGCTCATCTCTCTCCAAGTACTGTTCCTGCTTTGCTTTTCCACTGCTCCAGTTCAGATCCTGCCCTGCATCCAAGTCTTGTCCCCGCCCTGCTCCTGCCTCACAACCAGCCCTGCTCCTGCCTTCTCTGACTCCTGGTAATCCGGTTCCGACCTTTGGCTCTGATTCTCCACTCCAACTCTCTTGACCCTGGGCTCTGGCATTCCGGCTCCAACCACTAGCCCTGACTGCCTATGACCCTGTCCACTGACAGTTTGAGCAGCCCCAAAATAAAACAGAGGGGATGAGGCTGACAAGTCCAGATCGGTGGCTAGTATGGATCCCTCCCTGACCAATGTTTTCCTGCCGGACATACAGGTTGCCTTACAGACCCTGCAGGCTCAGGTCAGTGCCCGGCAGGCCCATAATGCAGCACTGCATAAGCAGGCGGCACCACCCTCCCCGGCTCCACGTGAGCCAAAGACTGCTCTGATAAGTTAAACATGAGTGGGGCACACTTCTGGGGTTTCTCAGTCAATGCCAGCTCCTATTTCTGCTGTGCCCGTAGTTCCCCACTGAGCAATGCAGGGTGAGGCTGATTATCAGCCTGCGGACTGGGAAGGCTCTGGCCTCGGCATCCCTGCTCCTAGAGAAAGCAAGCCCACGCCTGCACCAGCTCAAAAACTTCATTCGAGCCATGGCCGTGATCTTCAATTACCCTAGTTGTCAGCGTACAACCACAGCCACCCTTCAGGGGCTGAGGCAGGGACACCAGCTGGCTGCTAAGCATGCCATGGAGTTCCATCGCTTGGTAGTGGATACTGAATGGCATGAGGCCATGGGGCATTATCATTTCTGCTTCGGCCTTAATGATAACATCGAAGATGGGCTGGCACAAGTGGACTACTCACCCATTCTGGATGCCTCGACTGACCTCCGCATAAAGATTGACAACCATCTGATGGGCCCCCTCAGGGAGTCCACTCGCTCTGGACCCCTGGGGCCTCCGCTCCCAGAGGGAATAATGCAACCCTGTGCTCCAGACTGGAGCGATTCTCAGCCAGCGTAAAACAGGAGGGTTTATTGAGCATCTCAACACAGCATAGGAAACGCTCAGGGCCCTCAGGCCTAGCCTCCCTCAGCACAGTACATCTAAGTCTCCCCTGCATCCAGGTGGGCTCTGCCTGCTCTCTCTCTCCAGTCCAGAGACCCTGCGCTTTCCAGCTGGGCATCTGATATCCCCTGCCCCCAAGCCCCACCTCTGTCCTTTGTCTTCTGTCCAGGTAAACAGGGTCACCTGGGCCTCCTCTCCTCTCAGCCATCCTTTGTTCCCCACTGTCTGGAACCAGCTGGTCAGGTCACAGGTCCTCTCTCCGCAGCCCATTGTCCTCCCACTGGCCAGAACTGGCTGTGACATCCGAGCTGGGCCTCCTGGTCACCAGGTCACCTGTCCCTGGGGTATCCATTCTCCCGGCCATTGGCCGGAGTCCCAAGTTCCGTCGCGGGTCCTCTGTAACAACAAACTCCCTCTCCCATCACCTCGTTAAACCAGTAACACCCAGGGAAACTGAGTCCCACCCCCTCTGCATGCAAACCATTGAAAAAAAACAAGAAAAAACCAAGGAAATCCCCTACTTCTCCACAGGGGTGACTTGGTAGAATGTGTAACCAGGTTAATGGGTCTGATGAAAAAGGGAGCCAAGTTTGTTGATGGGGAAGAGTGCTCACCTCACGAAGGGGGTTGAGCCTTGTGATTGATTGGGCTAGCCCTGGGGGCTGGAAGACTGACTAAGCCACTCAAAGGGGATGAGAGGAGAACTGCTGTGCCTCCGGGGAGCTTGGGCTCTCCCTGGGCCTGCCTGAGGGGAATGCTGGCCCTCCCACTGCCGCCGCCCTCTGGCTGGGGTGTTGCCTGTTTTGCCTTGAAAGGTGTTTTCTGAACTACTCTGAGAGAGCGCAACTGGACTCGGAAACTCTGATGAAGCCCCCTGTGCCATGGAGACTTCATCCACTGAGTAATGCCTGTTGTTGCTGCCGAGAGTTTGGGCCCCTGAAAAAATCGGCGCCCTCAGCACCTCACCCCACCCAAGCACCAACAGGCCTGCAATGCCTCATCAAGGTACATAGGTTCCTCCGTGTTACAGAGCCCACTAGTGCGGAGTAAACCGGACTCGCAAATCCAGGGAAATCCACCCTGCGGGTTGTGTGGTGTTACTGATGTACCCACTCCACATCCATCTTTCCCTTCCCTTGATATGCTTCCTCTGTATTTCCCCTGGTAAATAAAGTGTTGGTTGCCGGTTCATGCATTACAGAGGTGTCAGAGTGTATGTACAAGGTATCCTGGGGGTAAGTGCCGGGTCAGGGACGGTTGAAACCACATGGTGGTGGTGGTGTGTGTGTGTGGGGGGAGAAGGGGTATGGCAGAGTTCCTGACTCCCTTAAACAGTCAAGAGGAGGCATCACCCCTTAGTAGCTAAGAACCCAGGCTGCTGAAACCCACTGCGGCCAAAGCAGAGGGACCCCGGGTAATGGTCCCTGTTGATAATTAGCTGCCCATAGGCGTCTGGCATCCTGTAAAACCCCCTTACAGGTGCCTTTCAACACTCCCTCCCCGGCTCTACATAACTCTGCATTTGTTGCATGCTGATCACTGCAGGGTCTGGATCCCAAGGTGCTGCTGCTGCATCACATTTCCCAAAGGTAGGAGGACCTCACCCACAGCTGTGCGGATTCCTCCGTCAGCTCCGATCCTCCCTGTGTTGTGTTAATAGTGCAGGTGGTGTCCTTGCTTTGCTTACCATTGCTCTGCATCAAAGGGTGGCTGAGGGGGAGGCCTGGGCCAGTCTCCATAGGTTTCATTTTAAAAGGCAATTCTGTTCACAGGCTTGTTTTGTCCTTTGCTAGGAAAAAGATGCCTTGCCCCTCCATTGGCAGCAGGGGGAGCTCTTGCAGCTGCAGAAGGCAGAGAGGCAGCTGCCACCAGGTTAAGCATTAAAGCACCAAGTCTTTGCAGGCCATCAGGGCTGTGGTGCTCTATGGGACTGCAAGGCCCTGTGCGGGGTGCACAGAACATTAATCTCTAGCCCTGGTGCATCCAGTCAAAACAGGCCAGGGTCAAAGGGGAGGCAGGTGTCAGTCTGAGTGCATTGGAAAAAAACCTTTTCCACTAGAAAGCCTTGACTGGCTCCAAGTCCCATCGCTCTCTCTAGCCCCCTCCCCATAATTTCCCCCCCATCTCCCTAGACAGTAATCTCAGAGTGGGTCATGGTGGTAGGAGTGGGGTGCTGGGAGGGGAGGTGCTCACAGAAAGAGCCATCTCCAAAGACACAGCCCACAGCATGGGAGCCTCCTCTAACCCAAGTCCCTGATCCAGGACTCTGATTCCTCTCGGTTCTTTCTGTGGCGGCTTTCTGGGTGAGCCCACAGCTCTAGCCCTTTTCCCTGCAGTCCCAGGGCAGTTTCCACACAGACCCAAGAGGAGAACCCCCCCAGCGGCACTTGTTGCTGACCAGACTGGTTTTGAATCGGGAAACCTCAGCACTAAAAGCTGGGACCACCACTGCTAGGGCTAAAGGACTATGTCTGCAGGCTGGCACCTGAAGGAAAGTCATCACCCTCCCATTGAGACCAGCCACTGGTAGGGGACTTGGACTCAGCATGACCCAGAGTGGGTGAGACAAGGAGCCCAGGCAGCGCTGCTGCTGGGGATCCAGGCAGAAGGAGGGTTTAGCTGGGCTGTTGACACCATTAGCCTCCCATTCTCCACCAGCAGTGCCCTCCAGCCTGCCCTGCTACACCAAAAGCCTTAGTGACCTGCCACTAACGATGCTACACCTAGTGCCACAGCAAGGGAGAGTCCAGGCCTGGGGACTGACTACTCAGTGCCCCATTGGCCAGGGCCACAGAGGGCATGGTGACTCCATAATGAGCCCAGTGCTCCACTGGCCAGGGCCATACGTTAAACGGGGTCTCGAGGGTAAGCCCTTAACTACGGTGGAGGTATGTGACTCTGTTGTGATGCAGCCCTGCGGCTATGCTGTGTTTCCAGATGGAGGTTGCCCTCCAGAGGCCCTGTTGCCCACATTCCCAGTTTCTCTTTGCCTGGAATAACTCTCACGGCGCAGACGGCTGTTGCAGAGGGTTTATTTCAGGAGTGAGGGACAGAGACAGACAGAGTTTGGGAAACAGTCACAGACATGAATACAACACACAGTCATCCCCAAGGGTCCGTCCCACCAAGAGGGAGATACCTGCTCTGGGGGAATGGGTGGGGCTGCTGAACCCTGGCATCCCTCACAGTAGAAAGGCCAGGACAAGTTTTGCCTTCATGAGCACTCCTTGTCCTCAGGCTGGCCAGTGCCCTGGAGCTCAGTAAGTGGAGAACCTGGCCTCCAGCTTCTCCCTATCAGAGACGGTGTAGCACCCAGCACCTGGAATATGAGGAGAGGAAAGGGAGGGTAAGGGATGCAAATGAGGTCAGTGGCCCCTCAGTGCCAGCCACCCACCTGCATGTCAGCCCCTCCCTGGGTCGATCTGTCTTCTCCTGGTTCTCATCCGCGTTCTCTTGTGCCTCTCACCCCCTGTTCTTCCCCCTCAACCCTCCCCCCACACACTTCCCCCTGCCCCCACTCTCCCCGGCCGTCCCACCTAGTGTCAGCGGGATGTCGTTGCTCAGGAGCTGCCAGTAGGTGTGCTGGTTGCTGTCTTCGTGCAGCCCCTGCACGGAGGTGATGTATGCGCCCCACACATACAGTGTGTACGTGAATCTACAGAGAGACAGAGTGAGTCCTGCAGGAGCCCTGGTTACCATTGCCTCATCGCCTCCCCAACCCGCACTCCATAGGGACATGCAACCCAGGCCACTGTGAGACTGAACCCCCATGCCATACGGGTGGGGGATTGAGAAGCAGCCGAGTTGGCCTCTGCATGAGTTCTGATCTCCCCACCCCAAGGAGACCGTGTCCAACTGAGTGATGTGGAGGAACCAGCCTTGATCCCCCGATACTTTAACTCGCCCACAGCAAACTGCTAGTTCTGGGAGTCATGCAGGGTGGGGTAGCAGGGGCATTTCCCCCCTGTGATCCTAGGGACCCCCTCCAATTTTTCCATCTCAGTTGCCCTAGTAGTGCCATGCTGCCATCTAGCCTGCTCTTTGCCAGGGGTTGCCAGGCCGAGCAGGTACCTGAATCTTCTGCAGTCTTTCTCCTGGGCGACCGCCATCACATCAAAGAAGGAGGAGTCCTGGGGCACGGTGAGAAGGATGGAGTCATTAAAGGAGTGGTTCATGCCATCCACAACAGTGTAGGAGACATCAATTTGGAGTTGAAGATGGGTGCGTGGAGCAGCTGTGGGGGTGGAGAGAGGGAGGTTGTCTGTGTGGGTAGGAGAGAGGGTGAAGACCAGCCACTTATACCTTGGAGGGGGGTGAGTCTCCCACTGCAGGGACTCCTGTACCATTGGAGTCAAGGGGAGATCCACAGATCCTACCAGGAATGGGGTGGAGGTACAGGATTGCAAAGGGAGAAACAAAGACAGAGAGGATCTGGGTGATGGCCCTGTGGCCAGGAGGTTAGCTGGGATTGAAGACAGGGCTTCTGGATCTATGACTCTCTACTGCTTGAGCTAAAAGCCAAGGAGCATTAACTTGAGCGCTAGAGGAGATCCATACATCTCTAGGTCATCCAGCCACTAGAAGGAGACACAGGACTACCTATAGAGCTGGCCTGGAATTTTTCAGTGAACAAATTTTTCACTGAAAAAGGCCAATTCAGTGTCAGAACTGTTCAGGAAGCACTGCTGGGTTGGAAGATACTCTCACCTTGAAAAATGTTTGGTTAAAAAAATGTCCATATTGGAAAGCTTTGGTTTTTCAATCGAAGCAACTTTTCATTCAGAGATTTTAGTAAATTTACACAGAAAAAAGGGAGAAAAGTGTGAAGTTGAAACATTTCAAAGTTATCAAAAGGACACATTTTGATTGACCCAAATTGTGGGTTTTGCGTTGGTTTGTTTTGGTTTGTTTTTTTGGATTTTCAGTTCGTGAACATTTTTGAGATTTTTTTTTACTTTTTGGCCTCATGCCAAAATGTTTTTGAAATGTAAACCACTCTCATGGAACAGGAAAACAATCCCGCCCCACCCTCCGCCAGCCTTGCTGCATGTGCTTCTGTCTACCTTCGATACTTTAGCTGGCCCTATCACCATCCTTAACAACCCCCAATGAGGCAGGGCAGTGCTATTAACCACATTGTACAGATGGGACTGAGACACAGAAAGACACAGGGTACATCCACACAAGAAAAAAACAAGCAAACCAAAAGCCTTGTGACAGCAAGTCTCAGAGCCTGGGTCAACTGATCTGCACTTGCACTGTGGAGTTAAAATAGCAGTGTAGACACTTCATGCTTGGGCTGGAGCCCGGGCTCTGAGACACAACCCGCTTGCCTGACACACACCCCCCACCTCCACATCCCTCACTGGCATTCCAGCTATGCAGAGATGCTCTGTACAGGCTGTTCCCACGTGGTGAAGGGAGGGCACGGTCTCTGCAGCCCCCCAGGTTGATGTGGTATGACTCTGGCACCTGAGTCAGACAGCATCTCCAGTGCCCAATGCTGGCACAGTCCCATGCTGCAGGTCACCTGTGTATTAGCCCAAAGGCAGCTGCATCCTTGATCCCTGCCCCCCAGTGCCATGTGTGAAATTTCCCAGGCCGGGTGCAAGAGGCAAGAGACAGGGGAGGCGAGAGGCTGCCATGGCCTGCATGGTAGGGACAATGGTTTGGACGGTGGGTCAGGAAGGGAAACTCCTCCTGAGTCACCAGGAGAACTGGATGACCCAGCTTCTAGGGAGTCACTGTGTTTGGGCAACATACACACTGCACGCCGGTGTCAGCAGCAGGGAGGGCAGGTGTAGCTGGTGCCACAGTGAAAAGCAGGCCGTGCCCACACGGTGGTGTGCAGCTACACGTGTGAGGGGAAGCCTCCAGCAGCTCCCCACTGGTGGAGCCTTTCACTGCTGCAGGGGTCTTTCCTTGTGGTGGGAAAAGGCTCTAGCAGTGCTGATGCAGCAGGACACTGCACTGCTAAAAATAACAGTGCAAACTAGGCTAGGACAAGCAAAGAGCCAGGTAGGGTGTGTGTGTGGGTACGTACCCAGGCCCCTTCAGGTGTGTCTTTGCTGTACGCGCCTAAGCCACAAGCTGGCCACTCACCCGTTCCTGGAATACCGGACGTTCCGGTACTTTGGGGAATGGCAGGGGCCTGCCCTGTCAGCATGACCGTGCATGCAAGGTCCTGCTCTCTGTGGGGGGAGGGCACCATTTTTAAGAATTGGAGGGGTAGAGTGGTGTTTCCCATCGGATACTGGACAGAGCAACGTTCGGTTTGGTCCCTGTACAGATCAGGAAAAACCTCTGAAAAAGAGGACTGTCTGGTTTAATATCAGACAAGTGGCCTCCCTACTAAGCCATTCCTCATCAGCTACACTCCGACTTATACCTGTGCTAGTGGGGGCTACTCGTGTACGCACTCTACATGCCCCCAAAAGCAGGTAGTGTAGATGCACCTATAGACTCAACCTGTTTCCTGGGGGGAGGGGGGTGTCTCTTTGTATCACTATCACTGTGAGCGAAGCTGGTCTGACTCTGAACTCCATCCCCCCGCCTGCCCCTAAAGTGATGCTGGCATTGCTGGGTCTCTCCCATGCTACTGAGCTGGGGCATGGGGAGAGGGGCACTCTATCCCATGGAGCATGTAGGGGGCAGTGTGTTCTGGAAGGAGGAGTCCAGAATCCAGGGTTCACACCCCAGCTGGATCACCCAGTTTCCCCATGCATATGAGGAGCTCTGCAGAGGAAGGATTATTGACATCCTGCAGAGGGCCTATCACTCTCTGGGTTCTTTCCCTTCCCCCGCCACCCCAGCAGACACACCACAGAGGGGAGGGGTACATGGCACAAGGCCATTTGACTCACCACAGCCCTGGCACAGCCCCCCAGGGGCGAGGTACAGGAGCAGGAGCCCTGCTAACATGATCACCAAAGTCTTCATCATCTCTCCGTCTCCAGTCACTCCCTGGCTGTTCTGAGACCTGGACTGGGACCTGGTATTTATCAGCTGGAAGGAGGTGGGGACACTAGGGTGCCCTGCCCTCCTCCCCTGGCTTACCTCACCCTGCTGTTTGCCCAGAGCAGATGGGAGACATTATGCAATGCCCAGCAGCATGGGCAGGTCTGTGCCCCAGAGACCAGCACAGACAAAGATGTCGGGGCTGTCAGACCACTACTCCCTCCCCATGGACTCTGGGTGCTGCGAGGAGCCAACTGCACCAGAGACCTAGATGGAATTCTCCCTGTCACAATCCATACTCCCACTTCCCCAGGTGACTTGGTGTCACAGGGCCCCGGTCACATCTCACTGGGGGCCATAGGACTGTGAGACCACAGCTGGCTAACGCCTCTGCCCAGACACATGGACACCATGGGCCACCCCAGGGAAGTTGTGCACCAGTGTAAGTGAGAGGGAATTTGGGCTGCTTGGTTTTATCCCTGCCTGGTTTCCCAGGTCATTGTGTGCAGTTGGTCCTGGCTGTAGGTGGGAATGAGGGGCATTAGCAGAGCTGTGGTGGGGAGCTCAGGGCTGGGCTAGCAGGGGACTGTGGGTTGCAGTTGAGGGGTATCAGTCAAGCAGTGGGTGGGGGGAGTGCAGGGCTAGGATACCAGAGTATTGAAGTTTGGGACTGAGGGACCTCGGCAGACTTGTGGGGGAGGCCAGGGCTGGGGGGACAGGGTACTGGGGGTTGGGATTGAGGCTCATCACCAGAGCTGTGTGTGATGGGGTCCCAGGGATGGGATAGCCGGGGTCTAGGGTCAGGTTTGATGGGCATCGGCAGAGCTGCGTGGGGGCTCAGGATGGCACTGAGGTGGGTGGTTCTGGGGTCCAGGAGTCAACTGATTTCAGCTGAAGCCAGGGCTGCCCAGCACCTCTGAATAGCAGGCCCCAGGAATCTCAAATTAGGCACCCAAAACTAGTGGGTGCTTGAAAAATTAGCCTTTGAATGTTCTGTGCCTCAGTTTCCCATCAGTATAATGGGGGTGGTCTTCCCTTCCTCACTCACCAACTGAAGTGGGGGAGAGTTAGTTCATCCATCTGTGCGTAGCACTAGGAGATCCTTGCCTGGGAGGTGAGGTGTCATGGTCTTGCCTGTGTATGAGGGTTTCATCCCCCAGTGCTGAAGGGATACAGGGAAACAATGGGCAGAAACTTTACAAACAAACAAACAAACCCAGTGTTATCACAAAGGGGCTGTGAACAGACATAAAGTCTTTTACAGAAGTGGGTAGGTGGCTTTTAGTTTACCCTCACTAGGAAAGGGGGCAGAGTTACCACCCCTGGGAACAGATGCTACAACCACAAGGGCTCAGGGTAGCACACATCTACTAGATCAGGGGTGGGCAAACTTTTCGGCCTGAGGGCCACATGGGATTGCAAAACTGTATGGAGGGCTGGGTAGGGAAGGCTGTGCCACCCCAAACAGAACACCCCCACCCATCCAACCCCCCCTGCTCCTTGTCCCATGACCGCCCCATCCCGGGACCCCCTGCCCCCTGAGAGGCCCCCCTGGGATTCCCCCCCCCGACTGTCCCAACCCCTATCCGCACCCCTGCCTCCTGACAGGCCCCCCGGGACTCCCACGCCCTATCCAACCCGACCTGTTCCCGTCCCCTGACCGGCCCCCCAAAACCTCTGCCCCATCCACCCGCCCCCTGACAGGCCCCCCAGGACTCCCACACCTATCCAACCACCCCCTGCCCCCTGACTGCCCCCCCCCCCAGGATCTGCCGGCCCCAGCCCCCTTACCGTGCCGCTCAGAGCAGCATGTCTGGAGCCAGGCCGCCTGGCCGGAGCCTGCCGCGCTGCCCTGCAGGAGCGCACAGCCCCACAGCCCAGAGTGCTGCCCGCGCGACGGCAAAGCTGCGCAGGGGGGCCGGGGACGAGCCTCCCGGGCCGGGAGCTCAAGGGCCGGGCAGGACGGTCCCGTGGGCCGTAGTTTGCCCACCTCTGTGCCAGATGCAGCTCTCCTGGCTTTGGCTGGCTACTCTCATCTGCCCCTGTCAAAGCTGCAGAGGATGGGACCAGAGCTGTGGCCCACGCTGGTAATGGAGGAATCGCAGGCACCTGAGTGCTGCTGCCCCTGGTATTAAACCAGCCACTGGGGGCAGCTTCTCCTCTTAGGGCTGTTTCCTGTGTGGGGAGTGGAAGATGGGAGCTCCTGTGGGGAGCTGGGCTTCGCGCCTCTTAGTCACTGGTGCTTGGGCTCAAAATGCTTTGGGTAAAGTGGGGGGAATGAGGGGTGCCGGGTGCAAACTGATCTTCTTGCTGTGGCTTATCCTCCAGCTTTGTGGGGCCTTCCTGCTCTAGCCTCAAGGAAGGGTTGCTGTGGGGCAGAGTTGGATCCAGGTCCTGTTGTCTTCTTGTAACTCTGGGAAAGTAGAGCCTGGGGTCTCTTGATAGGCATGTATTCTGGGCTCCTGCTCAGTGACTTATCTGCTGGCAGGGTGCTTACCAAACTTCACTTATCCCTGGCCTACATGGGAAACCTCAGTCTCCCTGCAGATGCTGGATGCGGAAGTGGCTCCGTGCGGTCGGTCAGTCCATGTAAAACTCCACCCCCCGTGCAATTTGCCTAGGGGTTAAATGGCCACTCTCCTGTTCAGTAAACAGTGGAGGCTGCTGGTTAAGCCAGATGTTTAACAGTCTACACTCCAGCCTGCTGGTGATGGGGGTTGGGGTAACTGCTATTGAGCTATAAGCTGCAGAAAGGCGATGAGATACGGCTGGGGTCTGCAGTGACAGATCAACTGAACCCCAATGCTTTGACTTTGTCCCAGGCAGGATGGGTATGAGCAGTTCTTGGGTTATCAGACCTGCCTGCTCAAAGAACAAAACCCAGCACTGCTTCCACTGACCCAGGAAGACCGCCACCAAAAATGCATAGAGACAATAGGGAAGGTTTCTCTTGTGGTGGCTAAATTGGTGCTTCTGGTTGCATGAGGCCTACAGCACAAACAGCTACCAGCTGGACACTCTGCCTACCTGAGAGGCTTGTGGGCTAGTGTCCCTTGGTAGCTAGGGCGGGTGGGAGCTCTGAGTCTGGGGCCCTGGGTTCTAGTCCTAGCTCTGCAGGAGTGATGGTGATGAAACCAAAGCTTTCCAGAGCAGCTGCTGGATTTCTGGGTACCTCATTTTGGGGGTGTCTGGCTTGAGGCACCCGCAGATTCAGTGGCGCTGCCCCCCTCTGGCATGCCTGGTGGCAAGCTGCTGTGTACGTGGCATGGTGCTGTTGGAAGCATTAGTGCTTCTGGATGCCTTTTGGGTCCTTCAAGGAGTAATGCTCTCACTTTCTCCTGCCTCTAACCTGGCTTTATCAGAGGGAGCTGTCTCAGCCGGAGAAACCTGCTGGCTGATGCAGAGCTTCCTTGTTCCTCCTCCACAATCAGGGGTAGATGGCTGAAGGCGGCTGTCTGGTATTTCAGCTCTGGGGTTGGTAAAGCCTGGCACTGCTGTGGCTCCAGTTTCCACTCCCCTGAAATGGAGAGGATTCCTGACGGCCCATGTGTGCGAGTAGGGAAGACGTGGGTGGCTGGGGACTGTTTGGAGACCTAGTGTTGGCAGACTGGGGCCAAGTGAGAAGTTGGGGGAACCCACATCCCCTAGCCAGGTATGCTGGCAAGCCCCCAAATGTATATGCAGCTATGATAACAGAAGAGAACTTCTATCAGGTTAGCAAATGTCATTCGGGGATGGTGACAGTGGTGGTATTACTGTGCAGACATGAAAATCATCTTCTGTTGGCCTAAGCTCAGCCCACACTAGAGCACTCTGCTGGTATAGCTGTACTGGCAAAGCACTGTAGTGTAGATGGGGCCTGAAGCACCATAGACCCTGCATGTCCACAGTGGGCCATTGCAAATCAAAAGCCATCTGACCGCTGGGGATACGTCTGCACGGCAATTACACACCTGTGGCTGGTGCGTGTCAGCTGCCTCGGGCTTTGGCTGTAAAACTGCAGTGTAGACCTTCAGGCTGAAGCATCGGCTCCAGAACCTGATGCTCTAGCCCGAGCCTGAACATCTACACAGCTATTTTACAGACCGAGCCAAAGCTAGCTGACGTGAGCCAGCTGTGGGTTACTAATTGCAGTGCACACGTACCCTAGGGACTCCAGGGACTCAGTATAGGTCTCCAAGGACTAGAATCAATAAATATCAGGGTTGGAAGGGACCTCAGGAGGTCATCTAGTCCAACCCCGTGCTCTAAGCAGGACCAATTCCAACTAAATCATCCCAGCCAGGGCTTGGTCAAGCCTGACCTTAAAAACTTCTAAGGAAGGAGATTCCACCACCTCCCTAGGTAACGCATTCCAGTGCTTCACCACCATCCTAGTGAAAAAGTTTTTCCTAATATCCAATCTAAACGTCCCCCACAGCAACTTGAGACCATTACTCCTTGTTCTGTCATCTGCTACCACTGAGAACAGTCTAGATCCATCCTCTTTGGAACCCCCTTTCAGGTAGTTGAAAGCAGCTATCAAATCCCCCCTCATTCTTCTCTTCCGCAGACTAAACAATCCCAGTTCCCTCAGCCTCTCCTCATAAGTCATGTGTTCCAGTCCCCTAATCATTTCTGTTGCCCTCCGCTGGACGCTTTCCAATTCTTTCACATTCCTCTTGTAGTGTGGGGCCCAAAACTGGACACAATACTCCTCACCAATGTTGAATAGAGGGGAACGATCATGTCCCTCAATCTGCTGGCAATGCCCCTACTTATACATTCCAAAATGCCATTGGCCTTCTTGGCAACAAGGGCACACTCTTGACTCACATTCAGCTTCTCGTCCACTATAACCCCTAGGTCCTTTTCTGCAGAACTGCTGCCGAGCCATTCGGTCTCAAGTCTGTAGCGGTGCATGGGATTCTTCCGTCCTAAGTGCAGGACTCTGCACTTGTCCTTGTTGAACCTCATCAGATTTCTTTTGGTCCAATCCTCTAATTTGTCTAGGGCCCTCTGTATCCTATCCCTACCCTCCAGCGTATCTCTCTCTCCTCCCAGTTTAGTGTCATCTGCAAACTTGCTCAGGGTGCAATCCACGCCATCCTCCAGATCATTAATGAAGATATTGAACAAAACTGGCCCCAGGACTGACCCTTGGGGCACTCCGCTTGACACCGGCTGCCAACTAGACATGGAGCCATTGATCACTGAGCATATCTGGGTCCTGGAAGTGGTAAATTCCAGGATAGGGGCTCTGGGGCTGTTGTGTCAGGAGGATGCTGTGGTTGTGATTCTGTTAACCCCTGTGTGTCCTGTCTGCAGTGTCGGTGGTGTGCGGTAGCTCGCGGCTTCAGATCACGGTGCTGGCGGATCTCTTTGGGAACAGCGTGACCCTCATTCCCAGGGAGCTGATGCTGGGGGCTGGCTGTGTTATGATAGCTGTTGGGCCAGATAGTAGGTTGTCATAAATATAAAGGGAAGGGTAAACACCTTTAAAATCCCCCCTGGCCAGAGGAAAAACCCTTTCACCTGTAAAGGGTTAAGTAGCTAGGATAACCTCGCTGGCACCTGACCAAAATGACCAATGAGGAGACAGGATACTTTCAAAAGCTGGAGGGGGGGGAGAAACAAAGGCTCTCTCTGTCTGTGTGATGCTTTTGCCAGGGACAGAACAGGAATGGAGTCTTAGAACTTAGTAAGTTATCTAGCTAGATATGCATTAGATTCTGATTCCTTTAAATGGCTGAGAAAATAAGCTGTGCTGAATGGAATGGATATTCCTGTTTTTGTGTCTTTTTGTAACTTAAGGTTTTGCCTAGAGGGATTTTCTATGTTTTGAATCTAATTACCCTGTAAGGTATTTACCATCCTGATTTTACAGAGGTGATTTTTTTTATTTTTTCTTCTATTAAAATTCTTCTTTTAAGAACCTGATTGCTTTTTTCATTGTTCTTGAGATCCAAGGGTTTGGTTCCGTGTTCACCTATGCAAATTGGTGAGGATTTTTATCAAGCCTTCCCCAGGAAAGGGGGTGTAGAGTTTGGGAGGATTCTGGGGGGAAAGACGTTTCCAAACGGGCTCTTTCCCGGTTATATGTCTGTTAGACGTTTGGTGGTGGCAGTGATAAAGTACAAGGGCAAAAGGTAAAATAGTTTGTACCTTGGGGAAGTTTTAACCTAAGCTGGTAAAAATAAGCTTAGTAGGTTTTCATGCAGATCCCCACATCTGTACCCTAGAGTTCAGAGTGGGGAAGGAACCTTGACATAGGTATTCTAGCTGGAATCTATCGGTATGCGGAGCCACCATGGAGGTGAGAGCAGAGACCAGTAGGGGCTGGGTATGTGGGTGAGTGTCAATTTCTCTTCCTGCTGAGGAAAGCCTGGTTTCAATCCTCAGGCCCCCCGGCTTCCCCTTTATCCTGGGTAATGGAAATCCAGGCCTCTACATTCACCCACTCCACTGCTGAACACTGCAATGAGGCTCTGGAAAAAGGCTAATGTAGTGCCAATCTTTAAAAAAGGGAAGAAGGAGGATCCTGGGAACTACAGGCCAGTCAGCCTCACTTCAGTCCCTGGAAAAATCATGGAGCAGGTCCTCAAAGAATCAATCCTGAAGCACTTGCATGAGAGGAAAGTGATCAGGAACAGTCAGCATGGATTCACCAAGGGAAGGTCATGTCTGACTAATCTAATCGCCTTCTATGATGAGATTACTGGTTCTGTGGATGAAGGGAAAGCAGTGGATGTATTGTTTCTTGACTTTAGCAAAGCTTTTGACACAGTCTCCCACAGTATTCTTGTCAGCAAGTTAAGGAAGTATGGGCTGGATGAATGCACTACAAGGTGGGTAGAAAGCTGGCTAGATTGTCGGGCTCAACGGGTAGTTATCAATGGCTCCATGTCTAGTTGGCAGCCGGTATCAAGTGGAGTGCCCCAAGGGTCGGTCCTGGGGCCGGTTTTGTTCAATATCTTCATAAATGATCTGGAGGATGGTGTGGATTGCACTCTCAGCAAATTTGCGGATGATACTAAACTGGGAGGAGTGGTAGATACGCTGGAGGGGAGGGATAGGATACAGAAAGACCTAGACAAATTGGAGGATTGGGCCAAAAGAAATCTGATGAGGTTCAATAAGGATAAGTGCAGGGTCCTGCACTTAGGACGGAAGAACCCAATGCACCGCTACAGACTAGGGACCGAATGGCTAGGCAGCAGTTCTGCGGAAAAGGACCTAGGGGTGACAGTGGACGAGAAGCTGGATATGAGTCAGCAGTGTGCCCTTGTTGCCAAGAAGGCCAATGGCATTTTGGGATGTATAAGTAGGGGCATAGCAAGCAGATCGAGGGACGTGATCGTTCCCCTCTATTCGACATTGGTGAGGCCTCATCTGGAGTACTGTGTCCAGTTTTGGGCCCCACACTTCAAGAAGGATGTGGATAAATTGGAGAGAGTCCAGCGAAGGGCAACAAAAATGATTAGGGGTCTGGAACACATGAGTTATGAGGAGAGGCTGAGGGAGCTGGGATTGTTTAGCCTGCAGAAGAGAAGAATGAGGGGGGATTTGATAGCTGCTTTCAACTACCTGAAAGGGGGTTCCAAAGAGGATGGCTCTAGACTGTTCTCAATGGTATCAGATGACAGAACGAGGAGTAATGGTCTCAAGCTGCAGTGGGGGAGGTTTAGATTGGATATTAGGAAAAAAATTTTCACTAAGAGGGTGGTGAAACACTGGAATGCGTTACCTAGGGAGGTGGTAGAATCTCCTTCCTTAGAGGTTTTTAAGGTCAGGCTTGACAAAGCCCTGGCTGGGATGATTTAACTGGGAATTGGTCCTGCTTCGAGCAGGGGGTTGGACTAGATGACCTTCTGGGGTCCCTTCCAACCCTTATATTCTATGATTCTATGATTCTATGATTCTCTTTTAAAAACTGGATACACCCTGTCCCATGCAGAAGAGGACTAATACGGGATCTATCTTGGAGCAAGCCCTTGGTGGAGGGGAGCCCGGCGGAGAGGCTTTTTGGTATTGGATGGGTAACCCAGAGCATATCATTTCCTGGCTACAGCTAAACTGGGGGTGTTGTCGGTCGGCTTGCGTCTGTGTTCTCTCCATGTGCTGTCCCAGCTCTGCGCAGGTAGCTGACGCAGCAGACCTCGATGGTAATACACAGAAAGACCACTGACTCCATCGGTGGAGAAGGGGCTCTGCCACGTTTATTGTCAACGAAGCACGGTGTGATGCTGTGTATAAGAAAGGTGACTGTTTATATCACTGTTACCATAAATCTTGTACCAAGTAATTGTGTATGTCATGTAAGGTATCAATAGAAAAGTTATGAATTGCTAAGTATGATTACCTTATTTATATGCATATATCATCTTTGTATCTGAAGTTATGGATATTGGCCATGTACTTGTATTTTATATGCATGTTGTATTCCTGGTTGACACCCCCAGATAGATCTAATCCAGGGTTAGAAAGTTATGTCTTGATGGCCCATTAAAGACACTCTACTCTCACAATGGGTCATTGGAGAATTTCATCCACCCAGTAGATCTTTCTGTGGACACCTCAGCCAGTGAGAAGCCAATGGCCACCCCAGGTGATTCAGCAAAACATGTAGAGGCAGGTAATATGCTCATGTAACCCTGGACTCCATCTTGGGTGGTATTTGGGTAAGACTAGAGATCCAGATTGACCTGGGGATAAGGGTCTGATCCTTTGGGATCAGTAAGAACCTCACATATGGTGAACTGGGTTTTCAATTATCAGGGGGTAGCCGTGTTAGTCTGTATCCACAAAAACAGCAAGGAGCCCGGTGGCACCTTAAAGACTAACAGATTTATTTGGGCATAAGCTTTCGTGGGTAAAAAACCACTTCTTCAGATGCATGGAGTGAAAATTACAGATGCAGGCATGATATAATGACACATGAAGAGAAGGGAGTTACCTCACAAGTGGAGAACCAGTGCTGACAGGGCCAATTCGATCAGGGTGGATGTAGTCCACGCCCAATAATAGATGAGGTGGTGTCAATTCCAGGAGAGGCAAAACTGCTTTTGTAATGAGCCAGCCACTCCCAGTCCCTATTCAAGCCCAAATTAATGGCGTTAAATTTGCAAATGAATTTTAGTTCTGCTGTTTCTCTTTGAAGTCTGTTTCTGAAGTTTTTTTGTTCAAGTATAGCTACTTTTAAATCTGTTATAGAATGTCCAGGAAGATTGAAGTGTTCTCCTACTGGCTTTTGTATGTTATCATTCCTGATGTCCGATTTGGTCCATTTATTCTTTTATGTAGGGACTGTCTGGTTTGGACAATGTACATGGCAGAGGGGCATTGTTGGCACATGATGGCATATATAACATTAGTAGATGTGTAGGTGAATGGGCCTCTGATGGTGTGGCTGATATGATTGGGTCCTCTGATGGTGTCGCTCGAGTAGATATGGGGACAGAGTAGGCAACGAGGTTTGCTACACGGATTGGTTCCTGGGTTAGTGTTTCTGTGGTGTGGTGTGTAGTTGCTGGTGAGTATTTGCTTCAGGTTGAGGGGTTGTCTGTAAGCGAGGACTAGCCTGCCTCCCAAGGCCTGGGAGAGTGAGGGATTGTTTTCCAGGATAGGTTGTAGATCATTGATAATGTGCTGGAGAGGTTTTAGCTGGGGGCTGTATGTGATGGCGAGTGGTGTTCTGTTATTTTCCTTCTTGGGCCTGTCCTGTAGTAGGTGATTTCTGGGTATGTGTCTCGCTCTGTCAATCTGTTTCCTCACTTCTCCAGGTGGGTATTGTAGTTTTAAGAATGCTTGATAAAGATCTTGTAGGTGTTTGTCTCTGTCTGAGGGATTGGAGCAAATTCGGTTGTATCTTAGGGCTTGGCTGTAGACAATGGATCCTGTGATGTATCCTGGATGGAATCTGGAGGCATGTAGGTAAGTATAGCGGTCAGTAGGTTTCTGGTATAGGGTGGTGTTCATGTGACCATCACTTATTTGCACTGTAGTGTCCAGGAAGTGGATCTGTTGTGTGGACTGGTCCAGGCTGAGGTTGATGGTGGGATGGAAATTGTTGAAATCCAGGTGGAATTCTTCAAGGGCCTCCTTCCCATGGCTCCATATGATGATGTCATCAATGTAGCGCAAGTAGAGGAGGGGCGCTAGGGGACGAGAGCTGAGGAAGCGTTGTTCTAAGCCAGCCATAAAGATGTTGGCATACTGTGGGGCCATGCGGGTACTCATAGCAGTGCCATTGACTTTAAGGTATAAGTTGTCCCCAAATCTGAAATGGTTGTGGGTGAGGACAAAGTCACAAAGCTCAGCCACCAGGTGTGCCATGGCCTCATCAGGGATACTGTTCTTGACAGCTTGTAGTCCATCCTCATGTGCAATATTGGTGTAAAGAGCTTCTACATCCATGGTGGCCAGGATGGTGTTTTCAGGAAGATCGCCAATGCATTGTAGTTTCCTCAGGAAGTCGGTGGTGTCTCGAAGATAGCTAGAAGTGCTGGTAGCATAGGGTCTGAGGAGCGAGTCCATATAGCCAGATAATCCTGCTGTAAGACTGCCGATGCCTGAGATGATGGGGTGTCCAGGGTTTCCAGGTTTATGTATATTGGGTAGCAGATAGAATACCCCTGGTCGGGCTTTGGTGGTGTGCCCTTGTAGATTCATTCCCATGCTGTAGCAGGGAGTTTCTTGAGCAGCTTGTGTAGTTTCTTTTGGTACTCCTCAGTGGGATCAGAGAATAGTGGCCTGTAGAATGTGGTGTGGGAGAGTTGCCTGGCAGCCTCCTGTTTATAATCCAACCTATTCATTATGACTACAGCACCTCCTTTGTCAGCCCCTTTGATTTATAATGTCAGAGTTGTTTCTGAGGCTGTGGATGGTGTTGCGTTCTGTATGGCTGAGGTTATGGGGCAAGTGATGCTGTTTGTTCAAAATTTCAG
This sequence comes from Caretta caretta, assembly GCF_965140235.1. Taxonomy (NCBI): domain Eukaryota; kingdom Metazoa; phylum Chordata; order Testudines; family Cheloniidae; genus Caretta; species Caretta caretta. The sequence goes on from NC_134211.1 coordinate 13,628,781, forward strand.
CCTGTGCACGTCTGCAGCAGCACTCTATGTAGAAGTCCAGTCTGTCATTTCGACTGTCAGGAGGAGTCCATGCAGAATTCCTCTTCTTGTAGTGTTGGTAGGAGGGTTCCTGTGGGTCAGTGCACTGTTCAATGGTGTTTTGAAAATATTCCTTGAGTCGGAGATGACGAAGGTAGGCTTCCAGATCACCGCAGAACTGTATCATGTTCGTGCGGGTGGTGGGGCAGAAAGAGAGTCCCCGAGATAGGACAGACTCTTCCGCCGTGCTAAGTGTGTGGTTGGATAGATTAATAATATTGTTAGGTGAGTTGAGGGTACCACTGTTGTAGCCCCATGTGGCATGTAGGCTCATTCACCAGGATGCCTACTAATGTTATATATGCCATCATGTGCCAGCAATGCCCTTCTGCCATGTACATTGTCCAAACCAGACAGTCCCTACATAAAAGAATAAATGGACACAAATCGGACATCAGGAATGGTAACATACAAAAGCCAGTAGGAGAACACTTCAATCTCCCTGGACATTCTATAACAGATTTAAAAGTAGCTATACTTGAACAAAAAGTATAGCCTCATTTTGCACCAAGCCCAGCGCTCCAGGCTCGTGCTCTCTACTACCTGGGGAAGGGTGCACAGACTCAGGTGTGCTGCGGGGCTGTGGAGGGCTTAGTCAGTGCTGCAGTAACACTGATGGGCTGGTGCAGCACAAGTGCTGAAGCAGATCTGTGAACGTTGGCTTGTGAAATTGCTTGGGTAACTCCTGCTTTACTTAGATGACCACAAGTTCCTGCATTTACAGGAGGAAGTGGTGCCTGGGCTGATCTAAGGTGGGAAGTTACAGGTCTGGGAAATTGTAGAGCTGGAAGCAGTACCCCAGGCTCCCCACATACTCTCTGTGCCCCCATGGGAAGGGACTCTCCTATCTCTGTCTCCATTTCCCCCACCTGGAAAATGACAGACTAACTGCCCTCCACAGTGGGGAGTGGTCCTGGGGCTTAATTGTTATTCACATGTGATGATGCACTCAGTTGGAAGGTACCATTGTAACCCCTTCTTAAGGGCCCTGCATGTCCCTTCTAGTGGCTGATCCACAGAGGCTTAACTCTGCTACAGCTCCTGGCTAGGAGATGGATTTCTCTGGATCTTGTGGTAGCCGCTCCTGCTCCTAGGAGTCCCGGTGCTAGGTCCAAGCCCTGATGTTGGAGCAAGCAGGGCTGATGATGCTATAGCCGTGAAGAATGAATTCTCTTCTCCCTCTAGCTGGAATCTATTTACTATTCTCCCCCTCGTCCTCCGCCATTCCCGGCCCCTGAATGTCAATGGGTGGAGGGTTGTAGGGGCCGACCCTGGTGCCCTGAGGTGTGTCTCCAATGGTGTATGCCCCTCCCCCTTCTGGTTGGTCACAGTAGCTATCCTCCTGGACTATGGCTGGACAGGATGCCCTGCGGCTGGGTGGATGGATGAAGCAGGGTGCAGCTGAGTAGTCTTGGGGATACTGACCTTTGGCTCTGTTTGCTCTGCATAACTCCTCCCTGACACCATCCACTACAGAAACTTCCTCTACTACAGACCTTCTGCCACGGGGGGCGTGATCTAAGCCAGCGCCTTCTCCCTCCCCATAGACTGCTTCTACCCCAGGTGAGTGAGCATCCTCCACGCAGTGCTGGGGGCTGAGAACGGGTCCCAACTTGCTTCAAGGACTCTCCCCCTTACCAGGACTTGTTCACCCTCTCGCCGAGGGCAGCCTTAGCATTGCAGGGCTTCCCCACTGAGCTTTGCAAATGGCCCAGGAGACGTGTCCTGCTGAGGATGGGATGTGGACAATGGGTCTGTCACACCAAGGCTGAGTGCAGCTCTAGTTAATCCATGTTTCAGCTGTAGGGAAGCACAATTGAGCAGAGCCTTGATGGGGCCTGATGGTCCATGTGACCTGCCTGTCACCTGCACCAGTGCAATGCTGACCTGCTAGTGCCATGCACTGGTGCACAGGGTGAGGTGAAGTGATAGAAACTGAAGCCCTAATGCACTAGGGCTCACAAACTTATCAGCTGATTTCTTCACCACAGCTCTGCTCTGGCCGCCATAATGGCAGGTGTCTCATGACAGTTTTGAGAGAATTAAAGCACTCTGAAGGCAAAGCCCGTGAGTAATGGAGCACACAGTGTTCTCTTACCTCTGCCTTTCCAAGGGGATTCCTTGCTTCCTTCTGTACCACCACTGCTGCCTCAACCCTCATGGAGACCTATGAGAAGTGACTCCTGGAATTTCATTTCTTTGTAACCAAATATTATGGGGGGGCTTGGAGGCAGTGGTGGGGGCAGCCATGTGGGTTTGAACTAGAATTGATCAAAACACTCCTGAGAAAATGGGGGTTTGTTGACATTTTTCTCCACAAAAATATTTATTTGTTGACAACTTGCAAACAAGTTTGTGGTAAAATTGAAAGTTTTTGCTTTTCCAAAACCTAAAGCAGAAAATTCAGATTATTTTGGAGGCAGGGGAGGCAGTATGAGGTTTTCATTTCTCTCACTTTGCCCTGTCTACTTCTTTTTTTGGGGGGGGGGGAGGCGGGAGGGGTTGGAAGGCTGGAGACAGCTTAAACAAACTGCTCCAGAAAGGAGCCTTCCAAAAATACTTGCTTTCAAAAACTAAAACAAAATCTTTCACTTTAAAATATTTGAATGAAATTTTTTTGTATAAACAAAGAATTTCACTCATCCTTGTGACAAATGTTGATTCTTCATAAAATGGCCATAGTCTATCAGACCAATGGTCCATCGAGCCTGATATCCTGTCTTTCGACCATGGCTGGTTCCAGATGCTTCAGAGGGAATGGATAGAATGGGGCAATTTATCAAGTGATCTATCTCCTGTTGTCCAGTCCCTGCTACTGGCAGTCAGAGGCTTAGGGACACCCAGAGCATGGGGTTGTCTGACCATCTTGGCTAATAGCCATTGATGGACCTGTCCTCCATGAATTTATCTAACTCAGTTATACTTTTGGCCTTCACAACATCTCCTGGCAATGAATTTCACAGGTTTACTGTGTTGTGTGGAATACTTCCTTATGTTTTAAGCCTGCTGCCTATTAATTTCACAGGATGACCCCTGCTTCCTCTGTTATGTGAAGGGGTAAAGAACACTTTTTCTCCACAGCATTCATGATTTTGTAGACATCAATCACATACCCCCTTAGTTGTCTCTTTTCCAAGCTCAACGGTTCCAGCCTTTTGAATCTCTCTCTTCAATCCATTCTAATTTAATCTGTTCTCACAGAACCCTGCTGTCTCTGGGCATAGAATCATAGAATATCAGGGTTGGAAGGGACCTCAGTAGGTCATCTAGTCCAACCCCCTGCTCAAAGCAGGACCAATCCCCAATTAAATCATCCCAGCCAGGGCTTTTGTCAAGCCTGACCTTAAAAACTTCTAAGGCAGGAGATTCTACCACCTCCCTAGGTAATGCATTCCAGTGTTTCACCACCCTCCTGGTGAAAAAGTTTTTCCTAATATCCAACCTAAACCTCTCCCACTGCAACTTGAGACCATTACTCCTTGTCCTGTCATCTTCTACCACTGAGAATAGTCTAGAACCATCCTCTTTGGAACCACCTCTCAGGTAGTTGAAAGTAGCTATCAAATCCCCCCTCATTCTTCTCTTCCGCAGACTAAACAATCCCAGTTCCCTCAGCCTCTCCTCATAAGTCATGTGTTCCAGACCCCTAATCATTTTTGTTGCCCTGGATGGATGTATGATGCATGGATGCTGTCATAAATATAAAGGGAAGGCTAACCACCTTTAAATCCCTCCTGGCCAGAGGAAGAACCCTTTCACCTGTTAAGGGTTAAGAAGCTAAAGATAACCTTGCTGGCATCTGACCAAAATGACCAATGAGGAAAAAAGATACTTTCAAAGCTGGAGGTGGGGGGGAACAAAGGTTTGGTTTTTTTTCTCTTTCTCTTTCTCTTTCCGGGACCAGACCAGGAATGCAGGTCGGAACTCCTGTAAAGGGTTAATAAGCAATCTAGTTAGATATGCATTAGATTCTGTTTTTGTTTAAATGGCTGATAAAATAAGTTGTGCTGGATGGAATGCATATTCCGGTTTTTGTGTCTTTTTGTAACTTAAGGTTTAGCTTAGAGGGATTCTCTATGTTTTGAATCTGGTTACCCTGTAAGATATTTACCATCCTGATTTTACAAAGGTGATTCTTTTATTTTTTTCTTTTCTTTTCATTGTTCTTAAGATCCAAGGGTTTGGGTCTGTGTTCACCTATTCAAATTGGTGAGGATTTTTATCAAGCCTACCCCAGGAAAGGGGGTGTAGGGCTTGGGGGGATTTTGTGCGGAAAGACGTTTCCAAGCGGGGTCTTTCCCGGTTATATTTGTTAGACGCTTGGTGGTGGCAGCAATAAAGTCCAGGGACAAAAGGTAAAATAGTTTGTACCTTGGGGAAGTTTTAACCTAAGCTGGTAAAAATAAGCTTAGGGGGTTTTTCATGCAGGTCCCCACATCTATACCCTAGAGTTCAGAGTGGGGAAGGAAATGCTGATTTCAAACAGGCATTAGTGCTCAAACCCTAAATGCAGCCCTAGAAGAGTGTTGATACATTGGAGGGGTTTCAGGGAAGAACCATGAAGATAGTTAAAGGACTGGAAAATGTGTTATAGGGACAGACTGGAGGAGCTCAATCTATTTAGTATAGGCCAGGGGTCGGCAACCTGAGGCACGCATGCCAAAGGCAGCATGCGAGCTGATTTTTACTGGCTGCTGCCAGCCGGGGTCCTGGCTGCCGTCCCCACTTGGCCAGCTGTCTGCCTGCTGGTCTGGGATGATTCCCAGTGGCTGCGAAACTTTTGTATGCAAAGGGCACTTTCATGGAACTCTGACTTGCTTTCCCCTGCCCTTAAGCACAAGAATACCAAGATGAGAGCAGCCTTCGCAGTTGACAAATGCGTGGCAATAGCTCTGTGGAAGCTTGCAACACCAGACAGCTACTGGTCTGTTGGAAATCAATTTGGAGTGTGCAAATCTACTGTGGGAGCTTCTGTGATGCAAGTAGCCAATGCTATCACTGAGCTGCTGATATCAAGGGTAGTGACTCAGGGAATCCCATTGCAGCAAAGCCATCCACTATGACCTGCACTTTTCCCAAACTGTGGTGGGCCATAGACAGAACCCATATCCTTATCTTGGTGCCGGAGCACCAAGGCAGTGAGTACATAAACTGAAAGGGGAACTTTTCAATGGTGCTGCAAGCACTGGTGGATAACAAGAAACATTTCACCAACATCAACATGGGATGGCCAGGAAAGGTTCATGATGCTCACATCTTGAGGAACTCTGGTTGGTTTCAAGAGCTGCAGCAAGGGACTTTCTTCACAGACCAGAAAATAACCGTTGGGCATGTTGAAATGCCTATAGTTCTCCTTGGGGACCCAGTCTACCCCTTAATGCCATGGCGCATGAAGCCATACACAGGCAGCCTGGACAGTAGTCAGGAGCTGTTCAACTATAGGCTGAGCAAGTGCAGAATGGTGGTAGAATGTGCATTTGGACATTTAAAGGGTTGCTGGCGCAGTTTACTGACTCGGTTAGACCTCAGCAAAACCAATATTTCCATTGTTATTACTGCTTGCTGTGTGCTCCACAATATCTGTGAGAGTAAGGGGGAGATGTTTATGGCGGGGTGGGAGGTTGAGGAAAATCACCTGGCTGCTGATTACGCGCAGCCAGACACCAGGGCAGTTAGAAGAGCACAGGAGGGCATGGTGGGCATCAGAGAAGCTTTGAAAACCAGTTTCATGACTGGCCAGTGTGTGAAAGTTCTGTTCGTTTCTCCTTGATGAAACGCTCCCCCCTTGGTTCACTCTACTTCCCTGTAAGCTAAGCACCCTCCCCCCCACCCTTCAATCACCGCTTGCAGAGGCAATAGTCATTGTTGCTTCCCATTCATGCATACTTTATTAATTCATCACACAAATAGGGGGATAACTGCCAAGGTAGCTCGAGAGGGGTGGTGGAGGAGGGAAGGACAAGGCCACCCAGCACCTTAAAACCTATTGAATGTCAGCCTTCTCTTGCTTGGGCAATCCTCTGTGGTGCAGTGGCTGGGTGGCCGGAGGCCTTCCCCCACCACGTTCTTGGGTGTCTGGGTGAAGAGGCTATGGAACTTGGGGAGGAGGGCAGTTGGTTACACAGGGGCTGTAGCGGCAGTCTGTGGTCCTGCTGCCTTTCCTGCAGCTCAACCATACACTGGAGCATATGAGTTTGATCCTCCAGGAGCCTGAGCATTGACTCCTGCCTTCTTTCAGCAAGCTGACGCCACCTACCATCTTCAGCCCGCCACCTCTCCTTGCGGTCATATTGAGTTTTCCTGCACTCTGAGATTGTCTGCCTCTACGTATTTTGCTGTGCTCTGCCAGTGTGGGAGGACAGCATGAGGTCAGAGAACATTTCAGCGTGAATGCGTTTTTTTCGCCTTCTAATCTTCGCTAGCCTCTGGGAAGGAGAAACATAAGCAGCTGGTGGAGGGGAAAAAAAGGGAGAGTGGTAGTTAAAAAGACACATTTTATAGAACAATGGGTACATTTTTTCACGGTAAACCTTGCTGTTAACATTACACAGCACATGTGCTTTCATTACAAGGTCGCATTTTGCCTCTTATTGAGGGTATGCCGGTTTGGTGTGAGAGATCACTCACACAGGGCTTGTAGGCAGCCATGATAAGCCACAGTCTTTTGGCTTCTTTAACCTTCATAACATGTGGGGATGGTGCCAAACAGCAGCGCCCTCATTTCCCATACAAAATAGCCGTTGGGTTACCCATTAAAAATGGGTTTGGCAATTTAAAAGGAGGGGCTGCGGTTTCTGGATTCATGTGCAGCAGAAACCCAGCTAACCCCCCCCCCCCGCCCCAACACATGCACCCAATTCTCTGGATGATGGCTTCACCCCTTCCCGCACTGTGTGGCTAAGAGCGGGGAAGATTTCTGTTCAGCCACAGGCAAACAGCCCAGCAGGAACGGGCACCTCTGAATGTCCACTTACTAAAACCACCCTATTTCAACGAGGTGACCATGAATAATATCACTGTCCTGAGGGTAACACAGAGAGATAAAGAACAGATGTTGTTTGAATGCCAGCAAACACCGGGACCATACACTGCAATGCTTTGTTCTGCAATGATTCCCGACTATGTGCTACTGGCCTGGTGTGGTAAAGTGCCCTACCATGGAGGATGGAATAAGAAACCTTTTGCAAAGTCTTTGGGAGTACATCCAAGAGAGCTTTATGGAGATGTCCCTGGAGGATTTCCGCTCCATCCCCAGACACGTTAACAGACTTTTCCAGTAGCTGTACTGGCCGCTAATGCAAGAGCAAATTAATCATTAAACATGCTTGCTTTTAAACCATGTATAATACTTACAAAGGTACACTCACCAGAGGTCCCTTCTCTGCCTTCAGGATCCGGGAGCCCACCTTGGGTGGGTTCAGGGTGTACTGGGTCAAGGTCCAGGGTGCTAAACAGTTCCTGGCTGTTGGGGAAACCGGTTTCTCCACTTGCTTGTTGTCAGCTATCTACAACCTCATCATCATCATCCTCTTCCTCGCCCCCAAAACCCACTTCTTTGTTGTCTCCCACTCCTTCGACGGAGTCAAAGCACAGGGTTGGGGTAGTGGTGGCTGCACCCCCTAGAATGGCATGCAGCTCATCATAGATGTGGCATGTCTGGGGCTCTGAACTGGAGCAGCCGTTTGCCTCTCTTGTTTGTTTTTTTTTTGGAAGGCTTGCCTGAGCTCCTTAATTTTCATGCGGCACTGCTGCGGGTCCCTGTTATAGCCTCTATCCTTCATGCCATCGGAGATTTTTTTCAAATATTTTGGCATTTCATCTTTTCGAATGGAGTTCTGCCAGCACAGATTCGTCTCCCCATACAGCAATCAGATCCCATACCTCCCGTTCGGTCCATGCTGGAGCTCTTCAGTGATTCTGGGACTGCATGGTCTCTGTGATGATGAGCTCTGCATGGTGACCTGTGCAAGTGAGCTCGCCATGCTGGCCAAACAGGAAATGAGATTCAAAAGTTCGCGAGCCTTTTCCTGTATACCTGGCCAGTGCATCTGAGTTGAGAGCGCTGTCCAGAGCAGTCACAACTGAGCACTCTGGGATAGCTCCCGGAGGCCAATACCGGCGAATTGCATCCACAGTACCGCAAATTCGACCCAGCAAGGCTGATTTCAGCGCTAATCCCCTCGTTGGGGGTGGAGTAAGGAAATAGATTTTAAGAGCCCTTTAAGTCGAAAAAAAGGGCTTCGTCTTGTGGACGGGTGCAGGGTTAAATTGAGATAACGCTGCTAAATTTGACCTAAACTCGTAGTGTAGACCAGGCCTTAGAGTGAATAAATGAAGACTTGGCACAGCACTTCTGAAAGGTTGCCGACCCCTGGTATAGGCTATAGCTACTTAGCACGGCACTCTGTCCCCCTCTAGTGGTAGCTATGCCAACTAGAGCTTCTGTCTGCTACAGCTTTGGCTAAGAGCTGTCCCTTTTAGCTAGGGGCAGAAGAGGATCATGTATTAAGATCCAGAGGTCAAAGGTTCAATACTTGTTCCTGAGAACTGAACCCAGGGGGCATCAGTGTTACAATAATGTAAAGACAAATATTATAGAGTGACTTGATAGAATTCAAGTGCCCCAGGGGTCAGTCCTGGGACCGGTTTTGTTCAACATCTTTATTAATGATATGGATGATGGCATGGATTGCACCCTCAGCAAGTTCTCAGATGATACTAAACTGGTGGGGAGGGATAGCTCAGTGGTTTGAGCATTGGCCTGCTAAACTCAGGGTTGTGAATTGAATCCTTAAGGGAGGCCATTTAGGGATCTGAGGCAAAAATTGGGGATTGGTCCTGCTTTGAGCAGGGGGTTGGACTAGATGATCTCCTGAGGTCCCTTCCAACCCTGATATTCTATGATAGGGTCCAGAGTAACCTAGACAAATTGGAGGATTGGCTCAAAAGAAATCTGATGAGGTTCAACAAGGACAAGTGCAGAGTCATGCACTTAGGATGGAAGAATCCCATGAACCGCTATAGGCTGGGGACTGACTGGCTAAGCAGCAGTTTGGCAGAAAAGGACCTAGAGATTACAGTGGATGAGAAGCTGGATATGAGTCAGCAGTGTGCCCTTGTTGCCGCTAATGGCATATTTGGATTCATTATTAGGAGTCATTGCCAGCAGATCGAGGGAACTGATTATTCCCCTCTATTCGGCACTGGTGAGGCCACATCTGGAGTACTGCATCCAGATTTGGTCCCCCCACTACAGAAAGGATGTGGACAAACTGGAGAGAGTCCAGAGGAGGGCAACGAAAATGATCAGGGGGCTGGGGCACATGACTTATGAGGAGAGGCTGAGGGAACTGGCTTATTTAGTCTACAGAAGAGAAGAGTGAGGGGGCATTTGATAGCAGCCTTCAACTACCTGAAGTGGGGGGGGGGTTCCAAAGAGGATGGAGCTCGGCTGTTCTCAGTGGTGGCAGATGACAGAACAAGGAGCAATGGTCTCAAGTTGCCGGGCGGAAGTCTAGGTTGGATATTAGGAAACACTATTTCACTAGGAGGGTGGTGAAGCACTGGAATGGGTTCCCTAGTAGGTGGTGGAATCTCCATCCTTAGAGGTTTTTAAGGCCTGGCTTGACAAAGGGATGATTTAGTTGGTGTTGGTTCTGCTTTGAGCAGGGGGTTGGACTAGATGACCTCCTGAGGTCACTTCCAACCCTAATCTTCTATGATTCTATGAATCAGTACCTATATGGAGTACATAAACTTGAAAATTAAGGGCTCTTCAGTCTAGCAGACAAAGACTTACTTTCCAAGTGCTGTGGTGGATTCTCAATCACTAGCAAATTAAGTCAAGATTGGAAGTTTTTCCTAAGGATTAGTGCAATAAAAAAGATGGAGAAAAGTTGTTCTCTGTTGCCACAGAGGGCAGGACAAGAGGCAATGGGTTCAAACTAGAGCAGATTTAGATTAAACCTCAGGCAGAGCTTCCTAACTGTAAGAACAGTAGGACAATGGAACAGACTGTCTAGGGAGGTCGCGGAAGCTCCTTCACTGGAGGTTTTCAAAAACAGACATATGGCTGTCCAGCCTTGGAGGGCTTAGACACAACAAATCCTGCTTCTTGGCAGGGTGTTAGACTAGGTGGCCCTCCTTGTGGTCCCTTCTAACCCTGTGGTTCTATGATCTGTGCTAATTCAAACAGTAATGAATTCAGGGCAGCCCTGTGGCCTGTGCTAAGCAGGATGTCAGACTAGCTGATCACAGATGTCTCTTCTGGCCTTGGAATCTACTCTAGGTGGATGGTGCTGGCAGTAACTGAGAGAGTTGGTGTCTCTCTCTTACACGGTAATGTCTGCAGTGAATTGTATGTGGGTCTGTGATCCAGCCATCCCTACTCCAAGCCCCAGCACTGATTGTTCTAGGAGTGGTGGGAGGGAATGATGGTTGCTGGTGAGGTGCAGGGAGGTAGCTGTGTACTAGCAGAATTGGTAGTCTCCTGGCCACAAAACCAAACCCACAAGGTTTACTGGTTGTGCATGGCTGATAGGATTGCTCCCAGAGAGAAGCCTTCTAAATCAACAGGCACTTGCAGCAGCTTCCCCCAGTTGGGTCCTCTGCCTGGCCTGGAGGGGGCAAGGGCTGGGATTGCAACAGGTTGGTGGGGGGCTCTTGGAAGGGCATAGAGAAATGTCGCTGTCTATTGGGAAGAGAGGAGGCTGCTTGGGGCCAGGGTGTTTGTCTACCTGGGAGGTGTGTTGGGTGAGGGCAGATGCAGAAAACAGCCTTGTGATTAGGCTGATTGTGTGTGTGTGTGGGTGGGGGGGCTGTGGCATGGGAACAATGCCAGCCCCTGCCCCCTCAGTAGATAATTATCACCCTGTGTGTGACTGCCTGAAAAACTGTCCCAGAGGGGTGAAGGCTGTGTGTGGGGAGAAGGATACCTGCCTTGGTGGGAAGACAGAGTGTTGTGTGGGTTCAATTGGGAGAGCTAGGGATGGGGTGGGGGGAGATATCTGTACATCCTGGAGGAGATTGGGGCTGGGGGCAGCTCTCCAGGAATGGCTGGTGGTTGTGATAATCTCTCCCTGAGGGCCGAAGGGTAGTGGAGTGGGTGGGGGAGAGGGGTGATCTCCCTGTCATGGCCATCTTGGTGTACGTCTCTTTTCCTGGTGGCCCTTCCCAACATATTCACATTTCCAGAACGGCAGATCCCCTCAACCACCCTACAGCCACTCATTCCCATCCCCTGGAGCCACCCAGCCCCACAGGCAGCTGCCTGGCTTGGCCCCCAGATGGGCCATGCCCCTTGGCTCCTGAGGCACTGTGACCTTCCCTGGGCTGGATGGGAGCTGACAGGCCCCTTCCCGCCTCCGGCTCCCCACGCAGGGGGAGAGCAGGAGCACAGTGACTGTGCAGGGCAGCCTGTGCTGAGTTGTGCTGAAAGCTCCTTCTCTGTGCTAAGCATCCGGCAGCCCCACAGGAGGTTGGGACACTTCCTGGCAGGCCTCCAAGGAGACACAAGGGATCAGATCAGTCTGGGGGGGAGCAGCAGGAGAACCAGGCGTAAAGCTGGTGATTGGAACCCACACTGTGAGCCTGGAGCCCACCTCAGTGTCAGAACAGAGAGACCCAGGTAAGTGTGGAGAGGGAGGTGTGTGTGTGTGTTGGGGGGGTCAATGGGGAGGGCAGTAGATGGGATGAGGGGTTTGGGGGCTGGATCACTAAAAGAAGGGGTGACTGGCCTCAGGGGGGTGAAGGACCCTCTGGGACAGGACAGGGCCCCTGGCCCTCATTCCCCCTGACCAGAGGAGTCTCTCATCCTGGGACACCTAAATCTGTGCCCCTATCATAGTCCCCTCTGCTTCCAACTTGTCTCCTAGCTAGAGACCAGCCTGTTCGCCCTCCCTTGGGGCTTTTCCAACAGGGACCAGGCAGATACTCCTGGGGTGCCTCTCTCATAAGGGGGCTGCATCGGCTGGGGTGGGGGAGATGTGTCTGCTCCATGTCCTCCTCAGATTGACACTACCCCATTACCCCCTTCACAGGCTTGTTTGCAGGAGTCCACTCGGGGATTGTTCCGTGTCACCACGCCCGGGGGCCACCATGCCAGAGCTGGAATCCCTGCAACACAGCTTCCTCGGGGTGCAGCCCAGAGTCTTTGGGGTGAGGCCTTTCCCAGGGAGACACAGAGCTGCGGCTTCCCTCCCATGTCTCCTGCCTTGGTCTCCTTGATGTTCCCTCAACCAACAGCTGGGGCAGAGCTCCCAGACCTGGCTCTGTGGGCAGTGGGGACCCAGCTCTTTTGCCATCCCTTAGAGATGAGGGTGGCACTCTGGGGGATGTGGAGAAGGTGGGTGGGGATCCAGCAGTGCCACTACCTGCTCTGGGAATAAGGAGAGGCCAATCTTCTCCCGGGCCTGCTCCTCTGCTGCCAGGATTCCAATCACCCATCTAAGGGTCCTGAGTAGCCCTATGGGCTCTGCACTGGCCCATAGGGCTACTTGGGATCCCTTCTGATAAGGCTTGAAACTCAGAAGAGTGGGGGCAAGCAAATGCCCATGTGGTTTATCAGCACCCCCCCCACCCCAGCCCTGATGCCTGGCTCAGCAAGGCTGGCTTGTGCTCCCTGCATTCCAAGGGATGGCATCCCTGCACATTGGTATCTGACTGGCATCCTTAGTGACTGTGATGCTCCCAGCCCCCTTGCCAATGGCTGTAGCATCTCTCATTGCCAGGCGGTGCTAGTGGTGGTGGGGCTGCTGCAGATGGCCTTTGGAACCCTCTTCGTCATCGACAGCTGCGCTTACACGGATAGTGTCGGCATCCACTTCTTCCCAGGAATCCTGGTAAGAGAATGAGTTGTCTCAAAAAGAACAGGAGTACTTGTAGCACCTTAGAGACTAACAAATTTATTAGAGCATAAGCTTTCATGGGCTACAGCCTACTTCATCAGATGCATAGAATGGAACATATAGTAAGAAAAAATATATATATATATACAGAGAAGGTGAAAGTTGCCATACAAACTGTAAGAGGCTAATTAATTAAGATGAGCTATTATCAGCAGGAGAAAAAAACTTTTGTAGTGATAATCAAGATGGCCCATTTAGACAGTGAACAAGAAGATGTAAGGATACTTAACTTAGGGAAATAGATTCAATATGTTGTCTCAGCTGCCCCTGCTGGCCCACCCACACACTCTTCAGTGCCCTGGGCTCCCCACATGCAGAACTCTGGTGCCTCTCAATCCCAGTCCTGCACCTCCTGCAGCTCTGCGGAGGCCCTGCAGTGCCAGCCCTGCTTTCCTAGTGCTGAGTACCCATCTCTCCCACAAAGCCCTGACTGTTACTCCTTGTGCTCTGACTCTTTCCCTAGTTATTCTTGGCTGGCATCATTGCCATCGCTGCTGACAGAGCACCTAGCATGGCCCTGGTGAGTGATCAATCCTGTTCCTCTGTATCTCTTTCTTTCTCCTTCCCCGCGCCACTCCCTTAGGCACCATGTTGATCCATAGCAGCATTGCCCATAGTTCTGCTGTCTTCCAGGTGAAGGCCTGTCTGGTGATCCAGATTATTGCTGCAACTGTTGTCATGGTGATCAACTTCCTCTACATGAGGGACCTGCTCTCCTATCTCAGTTTTGCCTGTGACCTCCAGGACCAACTCCAGAACTGCCGTGTGCACGATCAGATCCTGGTGGGTTCCCCCCCCCCGATCCCGTGTCTAGCCCTGCCTTGTTTTGGGAGGCCATTGACTGTTTTCTGGGGGAGATATATGATCCTGGGGGATTCAGTCTCCATCTTCTTTTATGCCTGGGCTTCCACTCCACCCCCTCAGTTGCTATAGATCTGAAGGCCAGGGTGGACTATTGTGATCATCTACTCTGACCACCCGCATAGCATGGGCCAGAGAATGTCATGTCTTAGGTTTTTCTCTCACCCCATTACTGTAGTATCTGAACACCTTACATGCTTTAATGTATGGATCCTGGGAGACAGGGCTGTGCTATTATCTCCATCTTACAGATGGGAAAGGCAAACTCTCACCACGCCTAAATACTCATGAGGATCTGGGGCTAAGTGACTTGCCGTAGATCACACAGGACATGGATGTCAGAGCCAGGGATGGTTGGACCACCCTTCCTCTCCCAATAATTGGACTTTACCCAATAATTTCTGCCCAGCTGAACCCAATACCTTGTGGGTTGAATTGCAGCATCTATCTGAAACCAGTCTCAATTTAAGAATTCCAACTGGATTTCAGCCAATGGGAAGCCATCACAGTGGTCCAGTGTTCCAAGATAGGAGCCCACCACCACTAAAGCCCCCACTGGATATCTTTGGGGAATTCTGAGGGTTTTGTTTTTTCAAAATCCTGCTCAATTCTCCTTTTCCTCCCACCCCACCCCAGTTTGTATTGGAAAATCTGTGGGATAGTCCCTCAATTCCCCCTGACATGAATAGGATGGTTGGCGTTTGTATTGGAGGTTACTAGAAATCAAGTTGACTTTTATTTGTCTGATCATTCTGAGTTTTCAAACAATTCTACTGACTTTATGCAATGTGCCTCTGAAGCTGCATGTCTAAATTAGTGCAATCTGGGACTCAGGGGAGCTGGATTGAAGAAACCTTATGGTTAAGGCACTGATCTGGAAGCCAGGAGTTCTGGGTTGAGTTCCTCAGTCTGCCACAAACTTTCTGTATGACCTTGGACAAGTCACTTCATCTCTCGTTGTCTCAGTTCCCCATCTATAAAATGGGGATAACAGTCCTTCTGGTCTCCCAGCTTTTGCCTGTCATGACTATTTAGACTGTAAGATCTCTGGGACACAGATCATCTCTTACAATCTACTCTTAGGACAATGGGATCCCAAGCTTATAGGTCCTACTGTAATATTAAATTATAATCGTAGTCTGGTAAAGTGCCCAGCACATATTAGGTGCTGCATAACTAATAAATGAATGATGACTATTAAATATTCACACAGTGTAGAATTTCTATGGTGTACATTTCCTATAGTCCCTGGCATCACTTACAAGGGGGCTGGATGAAGCTCTTAAGAAGATATTGCAGCAGTATAAGCGACCATCCTCCACAGACTGCCTCTGGGGATGGATGTAGTTGTACACTCTAGTTTCTATGCTGGTTTCCAGGGATATGTCTGTCTGTAACTCTCTGTCCCTGGTCTGTTCTCTAGATCTACTGCACGGGCATGCGGGGCATTGCACTGTTCACAGCGACTCTGGGGTTGTGTCTCACTGTTTCTCTGGCAGCGTTTGGATGCAAAGCTGTCTGTTACCAGAACTCTGAAGATGATGTGGTAATTAAACAGCAGCTGAATAGGGGAGAAGGGGAAGAGAGAGAGAATAGGAAAATGGGATTTTTATTTTAACAAAATAGCTATAACTACAGACACATACAGCTCCAGTTTCAGCTTTGTCTGTCTTGCTGACTGCAGGCTATGCGTTGCTGGAACTTTATACAGCACGGACACCTAGTGGCTGAGTAATACAGTACACATAAATTATATCATTACACAGATGGTGGGTGAGAATGGAGGAAGGACTGGGGTGAAGTTCCCAGGTACATTGCCTTTTCATAGCAGGGCAATCAGGATAGGTGGGTGCTGGGAGGAAGCAGGATGGCGGCCTGGGGGTTGGGTTTCAACACTGCTGTACTTATGGATTATTCAGCACGCTCTGTTTCATTTCTTTTCCAGCCCATTGTTGTCCTTAGCTCTCATGAGGTAAAAGCAGATCCTGAGTGAGAGGGGCCCTCTTCATGCCACCAGCCTGAGTGACATCATCAGACAGCTCCCCCAATGGAGATCCCAGTGGTTTCCCTGCCCTGAGCAAGTGCTGCTTCACTTGTGAGCAATAACCCATGGCAAGGGGAGGGGCCAAGTACCCAAGCAGTGCAGGATGCTGTGCCAAGGGGCAAAGCCAGGCAGACCTTCTCCTTAGTAGAGATTGGCAGATTTCCCACCTTCCCCTGCCACAGTGACCATTCCCAATGGCTTCTCCACCCAGCTGGCAAACGGCCTGGATTCTCCCCTGGTCAATAAATGGCCTCTATTTCCTCACCTGGGTACAATTAAAAACTGTACCCAGCTAGGCAAAAATACAGTCCACTGGCCAAACAGATCAGAACACTTCCATGCCCCTAGGCCACTCAGCTCCAAAGGAGTGAGAAAGGATGGGGTTATCCACCAGAACAAAGCCACTGGGCCATTTGCAGCCCTGGCCTAGGAAGATGCCCCAACATTGACTCCAAAGGGAGTCTGCACCCATTTACACCCGGACTGAATTTGACCTGTTTTGTCACCACGTTACATGATGGTACATTATCCCCCAATGGGACCTGTTAATATAGGGCAGTACCATCAAAAGTGGGTGTATGCAGGGATAATAGAGCTGGTGGTGCTTGGTGATTGTGTCTTCAGGGACAGACACGGGCATCAACTTGACCTGAGTTATTGCTGATCTAAAATGTCTCTTGCTTTCATTTTTTAAACAAATTAAACATTTAATTAAATCCCAGAGTTCCTTCTATTTCTGGTGTATCAGGAAAATGATCTTCCATGAATGCAGTGCTTCCCATCCTGATGGATGCCAGAGTCCTGACTTCAGAATGGTTCTATACACTAGAGCTGAGCAATCATTGGAATTTCCATCCCATAGGAAGTTCTGACATTTAGATGCTTGTTTCCATCTAAATCAGGACAAAATATTAATTCTTCACTGAACACAAAGTTCTGAAAATTTTTAATTCAGAAATGTCTAAACATTCCTTTTGCCATTTGCTATTGAAATGTTTTGAGATACTTCAGTATTTACAGCATATACCTTAGCTGCTGTAGTGCCTCATGGGAGTTATAGTTTGGAAGCATGATGCCCTCCATCTTCTTTATGGGCTTTGTTCTCTTGCTGGACTACATTTTCCATCATGCATCATGCAGCTTGGTTAGAGGGGAGGCTGAGTGGCATCATCTTTGAAAACTCATGGTGATCGGGGGAGGTCCCAGACGACTGGAAAAAGGCTAATGTAGTGCCCATCGTTAAAAAAGGGAAGAAGGAGGATCCTGGGAACTACAGGCTAGTCAGCCTCACCTCAGTCCCTGGAAAAATCATGGAGCAGGTCCTCAAGGAATCAATTCTGAAGCACTTAGAGGAGAGGAAAGTGATCAGGAACAGTCAGCATGGATTCACCAAGGGCAAGTGATGACTTGGCCTGACTAATCTAATTGCCTTCTGTGATGAGATAACTGGCTCTGTGAATGAGGGGAAAGCAGTGGACGTATTGTTCCTTGACTTTAGCAAAGCTTTTGACATGGTCTCCCACAGTATTCTTGCCAGCAAGTTAAAGTATGGACTGGATGAATGGACTATAAAGTGGATAGAAAGCTGTTTAGATTGTCAGGCTTAACGGGTAGTGATCAATGGCTCCATGTCTAGTTGGCAGCCGGTATCAAGCGGAGTGCCCCAAGGGTCAGTCCTGGGGCCGGTTTTGTCCAATATCTTTATTAATGATCTGGAGGATGGTGTGGATTGCACCCTCTGCAAGTTTGCAGATGATAATAAACTGGGAGGAGAGGTAGATACGCTGGAGGGTAGGGATAGGATACAGAGGGCCCTAGACAAATTAGAGGATTGGGCCAAAAGAAATCTGATGAGGTTCAACAAGGACAAGTGCAGAGTCCTGCACTTAGGATGGAAGAATCCCATGCACCGCTGCAGAATAGAGACAGAATGGCTAGGCAACAGTTCTGCAGAAAAGGACCTAGGGGTTACAGTGGACGAGAAGCTGGATATGGGTCAACAGTGTGTCCTTGTTGCCAAGAAGGCCAATGGCATTTTGGGATGTATAAGTAGGGGCATTGCCAGCAGAGCGAGGGATGTGATCGTTCCCCTTTGTTCGACATTGGTGAGGCCTCATCTGGAATACCATGTCCAGTTTTGGGCCCCACACTACAAGAAGGATGTGAAAAAATTGGAAAACATCCAGCGGAGGGCAACAAAAATGATTAGGGGGCTGGAGCACATGACTTATGAGGAGAGGCTGAGGGAACTGGGATTGTTTAGTCTGCGGAAGAGAAGAATGAGGGGGGATTTGATAGCTGCTTTCAACTACCTGAAAGGGGGTTCTAAAGAGGATGGATCTAGACTGTTCTCAGTGGTCATTCTCTTTAGTCCTGCCGACAGTCGTATTTTACCGTCTTCTGGCGAGCAGCCAGGAGATGAGAATGGCTAGCAGTCCTACTGCACCGTCTGCTGCGAGCCAAGTTGTAAAAGACAGATGGAGTGGATCAAAACAAGAAATAGACCATATTTGTTTTGTACTCATTTGCTCCCCCTCCCTTCCTCCCTCCATGAAATCAACGGCCGACAATTGTTTTGGTGAGGTCTGTCAGGGGCACCTTGAAAAATTTAATGGAGATATAGTCCTGCCTGGAATACAAGAGGGCAGGATAGCTCAGTGGGTTGAACATTGGCCTACTAAACCCAGGGTTTTGAGTTCAAGCCTTGAGGGGGCCATTCTGTGTGACAGTTTTTTTGTTTCTCCTTGATGTAAAGCCACCCCCTTTGTTGATTTTCATTCCCTGTAAGCCAACCCTGTAAGCCATGTCGTCGGTCGCCCCTCCCTCCGTCAGAGCAACGGCAGACAATCGTTCTGCACCTTTTTCCTTGAAGACGCCATACCACGGCAAGCATGGAGCCCGCTCAGATCACTTTGGCAATTAGGAGCACATTAAACACCATGCGCATTATCCAGCAGTATATGCAGCACCAGAACCTGCCAAACCACAACTGAGCGAGTAGGCAATGTCAGCGTGGAGACGAGAGTGATGAGGACACGGACACAGACTTCTCTCAAAACAAGGGCTCTGGCATTGTGGGCATCATAGTGCAAATGGGGAAGGTTCATGCCATGGAATGCTGACTCTGGGCCTGGGAAACAAGCACAGACTGGTGGGACTGCATAGTGTTGCAGGTCTGGGACGATTCCCAGTAGCTGCAAAAATTTTGTGTGCGTAAGGGCACTTTCATGGAACTTTGTGACTTGCTTTCCCCTGCCCTGAAGCACCAGAATACCAAGATGAGAGCAGCCCTCACAGTTGACAAGCGAGTGGCAATAGCCCTGTGGAGGCTTGCAATGCCAGACAGCTACCGGTCAGTCGGGAATCAATTTGGAGTGGGCAAATCTACTGTAGGGGTTGCTGTGATGCAAGTAGCCAACTCAATCAAAGATCTGCTGATATCAAGGGTAGCGAGTCTGGGAAATGTGCAGGCCATAGTGGATGGATTTGCTGCAATGGGATTCCCTAACTGTGGTGGGGCCATAGACGGAACCCATATCCCTATCTTGGAACTGGAGCACCAAGGCAGCGAGTACATAAACCAAAAGGGGTACTTTTCTATGTTGCTGCAAGCACTGGTGGATCACAAGGGACGTTTCACCAGCATCAACGTGGGATGGCCGGGAAAGGTACATGGTGCTCGCATCTTCAGGAACTCTGATCTGTTTCAAAAGCTGCAGGAAGGGACTTTATTCCCAGACCAGAAAATAACCATTGCAGATGTTGAAATGCCTGTAGTTCTCCTTGGGGACCCAGCCTACCCCTTAATGCCATGGCTCATGAAGCCATACACAGGCGGCCTGGACAGTAGTCAGAAGCTGTTCAACTACAGGCTGAGCAAGTGCAGAATGGTGGTAGAATGTATATTTGTACGTTTAAAAGCGCGCTGGCGCAGTTTACTGACTCGGTTAGACCTCAGTGACACCAATATTCCCATTGTTATTGCTGCTTGTTGTGCGCTCCACAATATCTGTGAGTGTAAGGCGGAGACGTTTATGGCAGGGTGGGAGGTTGAGGCAAATCGCCTGGCAGCTGGTTACGCGCAGCCAGACACCAGGGCGGTTAGAAGAGCACAGGAGGGTGCAGTGCGCATCAGAGAAGCTTTGAAAACCAGGTTCATGACTGGCCAGGCTACGGTGTGAAAGTTCTGTTTGTTTCTCCTTGATGATTCCCCCCCCCCCGGCTGGTTCACTCTACTTCCAATTAAGCTAACCACCCCCCTTCGATCACCACTTGCAGAGGCAATAAAGTCATTGTTGCTTCACATTCATGCATTCTTTATTAATTCATCACACAAATAGGGGAATAACTGCCAAGGTAGCCCGGGAGGGGTGGTGGAGAAGGGAAGCACCGGGTGGGGGTGGAGGAGGGAAGGAGAAGGCCACAGAGCACTTTAAAACTTATTGATTGCCAGCCTTCTGTTGCTTTGGCAATCCTCTGGGGTGGAGTGGCTGGGTGGCTGGAGACCCCCACCGTGTTCTTGGGCATCTGGATAAGGAGGCTATGGAACTTGGGGAGGAGGGCGGTTGGTTACACAGGAGCTGTCGCGGCGGTCTGTGCTCCAGCTGCCTTTTCTGGAGCTCAACCATACGCTGGAGCATATTAGTTTGACCCTCCAGCAGCGTCAGCATTGAATGCTGCCTCCTCTCATCACGCTGCCGCCACCTATCATCTTCAGCCCGCCACTTCTGCTTGCGTTCATTTTGTGCTTTCCTGCACTATGACATTGTCTGCCTCCATGCATTCGTCTGTGCTTTGTCAGTGTGGGAGGACAGCATGAGGTCAGAGAACATTTCATCGCGAGTGCGTTTTTTTCGCCTACTAATCTTCGCTAGCCTCTGGGAAGGAGAAGATCCTGTGATCCTTGAAACACATGCAGCTGGTGGAGGAAAAAAAAGGGACAGTGGTATTTAAAAAGACATATTTTATAGAATAATGGGTACACTCTTTCTTTCACGGTAAACCTTGCTGTTAACATTACATACATAGCACATGTGCTTTCATTACAAAGTCACATTTTGCCTCCCTCCACCGCATGGCTAACCCCTCCCTCCTCTTCCTTCCCCCCACTGTATGGCTAACAGCGGGGAACATTTCAGTTCAGCCAGAGGCAAACAGCCCAGCAGGAACGGGCACCTCTGAATGTCCCCTTAAGAAAAGCACCCTATTTCAACCAGGTGACCATGAATGATATTACTCTCCTAAGGATAACATGGGAGTAAAATGTCCTACCATGGTGGATGGAATAAGGCTGCCCTCCCCAGAAACCTTTTGTAAAGGCTTTGGGAGTACATCCAGGAGAGCTTATGGAGATGTCACTGGAGGATTTCCCCTCCATCCCCAGACATGTTAACAGACTTTTCCAGTAGCTATACTGGCCGTGAATTCCAGGGCAAATTAATCATGAAACATGCTTGCTTTTAAACCATGTATACTATTTAAAAAGGTACACTCACCAGAGGTCCCTTCTCCACCTGGCGGGTCCGGGAGGCAGCCTTGGGTGGGTTCGGGGGGTACTGGCTCCAGGTCCAGGGTGAGAAACAGTTCCTGGCTGTCAGAAAAACCAGTTTCTCCGCTTGCTTGCTGTGAGCTATCTACAACCTCATCATCATCATCTTCCTTGTCCCTAAAACCTGCTTCCATGTTGTCTCCATCTCCATTGACGGAGTCAAAGCACAGGGTTGGGGTAGTGGTGGCTGAACCCCCTAAAATGGCATGCAGCTCATCATAGAAGCCAAATGTTTGGGGCTCTGACCCGGTGCGGCCGTTTGCCTCTCTGGTTTTCTGGTAGGCTTGCCTCAGCTCCTTAAGTTTCACATGGCACTGCTTTGGGTTCCTGTTATGGCCTCTATCCTTCATGCCCTGGGAGATTTTGGCAAATGTTTTGGCATTTCGAAAACTGGAATGTAGTTCTGATAGCATGGATTCCTCTCCCCATACAGTGATCAGATCACGTACCTCCCGTTCGGTCCATGCTGTAGCTCTTTTGCGATTCTGGGACTCCATCATAGTCACCCCTGCTGATGAGCTCTGCACTCACCTGCAGCTTGCCACACTGGCCAAACAGGAAATGAGATTCAAAAGTTCGTGGGCCTCTTCCTGTCTACCTGGCCAGTGCATCTGAGTTGAGAGTGCTGTCCAGAGCGGTCACAATGGAGCATTCTGGAATAGCTCCCCGAGGCCAATACTGGCGAATTGCATCCACACTACCCCAAATTTGACCAGATAAGGCCAATTTCAGCGCTAATCCCCTTGTCAGGGGGTGGAGTAAAGAAATCGATTTTAAGAGCCCTTTAAGTAAAAAGAAAGGGCTTCGTCATGTGGACGGGTGCAGGGTTAAATCGATTTAATGCTGCTAAATTTGACCTCAACTCCTAGTGTAGACCAGGGCTTGGTCCTGTTTCTAAGAAGACTAGATCAAAGCAAACTAACCAATCAATGCCTGGAAGCTGACACTATTTTTTGTTGCATGAACACAGCATGAAATGTTTTTTTTAAAACCGAGACTGGGCTATCACTGATACAATCTTGTCATGGTAAAATTAAGCATCTGTACCAATGGCATATTACAGATGCTGAGTTTTGCATTCAGTCAGGAAGTGCCAGAGATTTAGGCCTTGGCTACACTTGCAAGTTAGAGTGCATTAAATCAGCCCCAGGCGCCCTAACTCCTGAGGTGTCCACAATGGCAAGGCACTTAGAGTGCCTGGATTCTGCAGATGGAGCGCATCTGGTAATCCACCTACATGACAAGCATAGAGCTTTCTGTGCCCAGGCTGGAGCACCGGGGTATTAGTATGGTGATGTGTTGCATTTCTGTGCTGTGATTGGCCCCCGGAAATGTCCCATAATCCACTGAAGTCAAGTGACCACTCTGGTCATTGTTTTGAACATGGTACAGAACCAACTCCCACAGGGGATCACTCCAAAACCTTCCTCCTCAGAAAAGCTTTTCCAGCTGTGAAGGGATAAATACCGCATCTTGGCTTTGAAATGGTTAATTGTCATGAGGATAATTAACTCATCTACCTGCCCCTGCAGGCCTAATTAAAGATGGAGCCCAGCTGGAGAAGAAGCTGCAAAGTGGTGACTATAAAGAAAGGAAGCACAGATTAGGAAGCTGCTGGGGCAGAGGGAAAGAATGTCCAGTCCCTCTCTGGGGATGGGTGACTAGGGAGATGAGGAAGGTCAAGGGGGAAGCCCAGGGGGAGAGTGAGGTAGCACTGGCATCCTTTTCTGAGTAGAAAAGTCGGGTAAGAGGCTGGCAGAGGCAGGCTGTGGTGGTGAGCCCTGATAATAGGGCAGGCTCTGAACGTCCAGGGAGAGAACCCTAGAGCATTTCAACAGAGGAAGAGACACAAGGTCAAGCCTAGGGAGGGCAGAAGCGGGTTTACATTTGTCTTTTGGTTTGGGATTTTGGTGGGGGAGGGTCCTGAGAGAAGGGTGAACTTCAAGAGGTGGGGGTGTTATGCTTATAAGAAGCACATGGAATCTTTTTAAAGGGGATAAGGTAATATGCCACATTTATTGAGAGTACAATTTAAGCATTGAAATCAGCATATGCTTCCACTCACACTCCAAAAGGTTCTGCAGCTGGATCTTAAAGTTACCAGTCCTTGGTGTTGCTCGGTCAGTTCCAGTGGCCAGCTGAAACTGCACATGAGGGAGGGAAGCTGGGCCTCTGTCGAACGTGTTCGAAGCTCTGATGTTGATGCAGAACGAACCCAAAGTCCCATAGAAGTCCACACACTTCTTTTATAGCGATAAGTTCCCATACAAGTCTATCGACCTTGCTGTGTCATACCGGAACTGTCAATCACGAGGTATTCAAAGTTGCTCTTAATTAGTATTATTTTGAGTTGTTACCGGGAGGTTCTGCAGCTGTTTCTTCTCTCGTCCCTTTGGCTCAACTCCTTACCTCCTCCTTGGAGTGTGTGCCTTTGCTTGAGGGTCGTCAATCTGCCATCTGGGTGATTGATAATAAAGTTGGTGCCTCTTGACTCCTCCACTCCCTTCTTGACCATCCAGCCTAGTTGTCCTTTCTCAGTTAATTACCATACATTCTTCACTCACACCAAACAGTAAATAAGGCAATTACAGCCATAAAACTCCTATCCTTCTAAGAACAAATGTTAACACAATCAGCAAAGAATAAACTCAGAACAATTTCTTTTTACTAATTCAAGGCTACAATTTCTTCTTACTAATTCAAAGCTAGCAAAATGGAGTATAGGCCAAAATAAGCAAAATGGAGTACAATTTTACTTTAGACAATTTCTTCCCATTAGGCTTTTGGCCTACGGGGGCAGGAGAAGGCCTGGAAAAGAGGCTACTCTAGGAAGAACTCCAGGCAGGTAGCAACAAGGAGCCTGAGGGAGCA
This sequence comes from Caretta caretta, assembly GCF_965140235.1. Lineage (NCBI taxonomy): Eukaryota > Metazoa > Chordata > Testudines > Cheloniidae > Caretta > Caretta caretta. The sequence continues at coordinate 13,653,088 of NC_134211.1, forward strand.
GACCTTGGGAGGATGAAGTTTGTGTGACATGCCTTGACATTAGAGGGTAAGGAGTTTTGAGAGCTCTGACATAAGGACCATGGGGCCCACAGCAAACTCAAGGAGTGGGAATATTAGTTTTTGGACTTTGTTACCCCAAAAGGGGTGGAACTAAAACGTGACCTCATTGAGTTGTGAGAAGATATGAACCACAGTGGGACTGGAGCAACCATGGACATGGGGTGCTAGAAACAAAAGACCTGCTACACCATGCCCACCCATGAGGGGGTGCATCTGCTGTGAGTCAAGTCTTGTACACTGACATAAGAATGATGCTTGTCCAACAATCAACCCCACCCCCACCTCAAGCAGAGTTTGGACCCTCTCAAGCGAGCAGTGCCAAATTCTGTTTCTCTCTGGCCATGTGATGGGAACTTGCCAATCCTGGTGATGATGCAGAACCCAATAGGCTCTGTGCCAGCTCAGGTCGGCCAGTGGGCCTCACATGGCAGGAGTGAGGTTAAAGCCTAACCCATCAGTGGGAGTATGTAGCAGGCATATGTGCTTTTGGGAAGTGGGGGTTACATCCCTACAAAATCTGTGGCTGGAAAGGGCTTTGCAGTAGAGCCCTGTGAATAATCTATTTTGTGGGGTACCAAAATGTTGCCGGGGGGGGGAGGGATTCACTTTTGATTGAACCACAACAAAAATAATTTCAACATTTTTGGCAAACCATAAAGTCAAGAAAAATATCATTTAGAGTTGAGTGGAAAGTTTCATATAACCAGTTTCATATAATGTTGTTTCATCTTTGAGCTATTATTTTTAAGGGTTTCTTAATTTTTTAAAAAGGAGACCAGTTTGGTTTTAAATGAAAAGGTGTGTTGAATCAATAAGTCTGGTTTTGAAAATGTCAAGTTGAAACCTTTCAATTTTTGTTCGGAAATTTTTAGGGTTTTTTCCCCCTCTGATTTGGAGAATTCAACACAAATTTGCAAAATATTTCAGCTGATCTGAATCTGCATTTTTCACCAGAAGAAGGTTCAGGCCAAATATTTCACCTCACTCTCCTTTCCAGGAGAGGGAAAGCTACCCCTGCATTGGGTCTAAGGCCGGAGGAAGTCTCCTGAAGGAGGAATGGGCGAGATGGGGACTGTGGATGGGTCACTCCCATGACTCCTGGGGGAGACTGATGTGCTAAGTATCTACAGATCCTTGAGCGAGGATGGGGGTGGGGAAGCAGACCAAGCCCGATGTTGAAAGTCCCTTGTTTGCGGTAAGCATCTGGCAGCCCTGTGGGAGGTTGGGACATTTCCTGGAAGGGGTGTCCTGGCTGTAATGTGACAAGGAGGATCGGATTGGTCTGGCAGGGGAGTGGCAGGAGAAACAGGCGCAGAGCTGGTGAATAGCACTCACGCCGAGAGCCCACCCCGTGCTGAGATAGAGCAACACAGGTGAGCGCCAGGGGGAGATGCAGGCCCCAGGCAGGGCTGGGTGTGTGAGGGGACAATGATGAGGGCAGTGGATGGGATGAGGGGTTTGGGGCTGGATCACTTGCAGGAGAGGTGGCTGGCCTGAGTAGGGTGAAGGACCCTCTGGGGCAGGACAGGATCCCTGGCCAGAGGAGTCTCCCACCCTGGGAACCCAAAATCTGTGTCCTTATCTGTTTCCTTATCCTCTGCTTCCCACTTGCTTCCTAGCTAGAGACTAGGCCTGTTCCCCCGTCCCTTGGGGCTTCCCCCACAGGGACCAGGCTGATCCTCCCAGGGGTGCCTCTCTAAGGAGGGGCTGCACTGGCTGGGGACAGAGAGACTGAAAGAGAGAGAATGGATGAATTCAAAGGGGAAAATACAGAGGGATAGAGAGGGTGGAAAAGTGAGAGAGAAGAGGCGAGGGAGACAGGCTCTTAATGGGGTCAGGACATGGAACTCCGTTAGCAGGCCATGGGAGTGATGCTGTCACTAAATGGGTTGCACGGAGGTGGTATAAGATCTCCAATTGCTCTCAGGTTTCTGGCTTGCTCTCAGGTTTTCATGGATTCCTAGATTTAAAGGCCAGAAGGGACTGTTAGATCATCTGGTCTGACCACCTGTGTGGCACAGGCCACAGAATGTCACTCAGTTACACCTGTGTGGAGCTCAGTAACTTGTGTTTGGCTGAAGCTTCTTCCAGAACAGCCTCCAGGTTGGATTTGAAGCCATCAAGAGATGGAGAATCCACCATTTCCCTTGGCAGCTTGTTCCATTGGTTAATCACCTGCACTGTTAAAAATGTGTGCCTCTTCTCTGTATGACCAATAACACGAATAAACTCTGGTACTACAGATCTATTGTCTGGCACTCTTTGCCAAATAGTTTGCAGAACAACATTATTTGCAGGAACTGCTTGAAATTCCTTCAATTTCTGTTTGGCAATAGGCAAAATAAAAGCTAATCAGATGTAGTGCAACATCAGCTTCCTCTGAACTTACTCCTTCATCATGCAACATGTAGACTCTGGATAAAGTGTCAGCAATTACTAATTCTTTCCCTGGTCTGTATCCAACTTCCAGTTGATATTTCTGGAGTATTAGCAACCACCTTTGAATCCTTGATGGAGTACTATGAAAAGGTTTTCTGAAAATGGCCTCAAGACACTTGTGGTTGCAGCCTTTTCATCTGCACGTCAGCACATTCAAGGGTTAAACTCACTCGCACAGAGTCAGACACAATACCACACGCAATGGGGTCTCTACTGAGTGAGGATTGTGCTGCCAGTTTTCCATCAGTCGCACGCTAGTCTATATTTTCCCCATCTGTCTGACTTCTAGTGAAACCTGTGTTCCAGTCTCATACGGGATATTTCTTGGCAGTGGACAGTATGCCTCAAACTTCCTGTTTAAGACCTGATTTTTTTTTTTAATCTACTGCATCATCAAATAGAAAAGTGTTAAATATGTCTCTCATTTCTTCACCTGCCACAGGAAGAAGTAATGCTGTTTGCAGCCACTCATCTTTTTGTCTGTGCCTCTCCCAGTGCCGTACAGCTTTGCTTCCATTTTCTCCAGTTTTCTGCTGCATTTCCTTCAAATGCAAACTTTCCTGGAGGCTTTAGTTGGTCCAGTGTTTTCCAGATTCATTCTCCTCTAGTCTTACTTTCAGTTTTGTTCTGACACCATGTAATAGCTGTTGCCAACTTGCTGTTATAACACCAGAAAAGACACCAGAGAGTAACAGTAAACACTTTCCTGAGTTTGTGGCTGAGAAATGTACAGATAAGTGTTGCTGGCTCGGCTCCAAATACGGCTCCCTGCATAATGATTTCCCCCATACAACATTATGGGTAACTGGTTACTCCAAAGTCTCTGCTATCATTACATGCCCTGTGTACGTTTTGTGCATGTTAGGCTGCTGAGCTGCCATAAGCAAGTCAGGCTCTTGTACCAGATATGGACTGGCTGCAGAGCCTTTCTCCCAGAGACGTCTTTGCTGTAAAATCCTTTCATTCACTGCCAGGAATGGTTTAACTAAGGTATATTCCACACGGCAACGCCTAGCAGCTGAACGGTATAATGCAGTTTTGCATTCCAGTGCACCCCATGACCCAGTCCCTGTTGCACCCACAGGGCTGTCTTTCCTGCTCCAGAGCCTGTGAGGAGTTTGGTCTATATCAAGAGGCTGGGTTCTGTCATGTCGGAAGCAGGACCCCTGATGCAGCGGTTCCTCCAGGGGCAGCCCAGAGTCTTGGGGGTGAGCAACGTGCATGGAGGGCGGCTGAGGGCTGGAGAGTCTCTCTCTCTCTCGCATGTGCACACACACACACACACACACACACACAAAGCTGTTGCCCCATCTCACAGCTCATCCCCTTGTTGCTCCAGCCTCACGCTCTCTGCCAGCCCTGCACAGCACCTGGGGTCTTTGGGATCCTCTTGTCAGATAGACCCCGCTGCCTGTTAGCCAGTGACTGGACATGGCGCCTGTCTCTGCCCCCTGCTGGTTGTCCTGCCCCCGCACAGAGCCATATGCTGATGGCAGGTTTGTTTCCCGTTTGCAGGCCCTCTTGCTGTTGGTGGGGCTGCTGCAGATGGCCTTTGGTGTCCTCTTGGCCATTTCCCCCTGCGTCTATAGGGATGAGCTGCACGTCCACTTTTACTCAGCAGTGCTGGTAAAGGGGTAGCTTTGGGGGGAGGGATAGCTCAGTGGTTTGAGCATTGGCATGCTAAATCCAGGGTTGTGAGTTCAGTCCTTGAGGGGGCCATTTAGGGATCTGGGGAAAAAATTGGGGATTGGTCCTGCTTCGAGCAGGGGGTTGGACTAGATGACCTCCTGAGGTCCCTTCCAACCCTGATATTCTATGAATGACACATTGCCTAAGCCTCCATGCCCAGCTCTGCCGGTGCCTCTCAGTCCTGACCCCCAACCCCTGCTATCTCTCTCCTGGGTTCTCTCCCTACCCCCAGCCCTGCTGATGTCCCCCAACCCACAGCCTTCTTGCTATACCAGCCGTGGGTTCCCCCCACCCACATTTCTGCCAATACCCCTAACCTGCAGCCTCCTGCTATCCCAGTCCCTCCCCACCCCAGCTCTGCCGATGCTCCTGATTATTTTCTTTTCCTCTCCAGTTGCTCTTGGCCGGCATCATCACTCTGGCTGCAGACACAGCCCACAGCCTGGCTCTGGTGAGTAACCTCTTGATAAAGCCTGGCCCAGGGCTGCATCAGGGCTTGGTCACATCCCTCCTCATTCCTCTCCCCAGACAAGCGACCCTCCTAAGAGGGACTGTACCCTCTGGGCCAGTTGGGGCTATGAGGCTCAAGGTAGCTGTGCCTTGCACTGGGGAATTCTGTCAGAGGGCGAGGTGGGGAGAAGAGGAGGAAGCCACTGGTGAGGGATGGGCCAGGAGCAGTGGCTGAGGTGAACCACATTTATAGTGGTGCTCTTAGGGGCAGCTGGGGTACCCAAGGCCCAGCTGCATGAAGGGGACATAGAGCCATAGGCAGATCCAGGGGACAGAGCCAGGACATGGGGCAGCCCTGGGGAAGAAAGAGGTGATCCTGGCCCAGTCCTCAGGAGAGGCAAGGCAGAGCTAGTTGGGAGGGAAGGGCAAGTCAGGACAGGAGGCCAAGCCCATATGTCAGTGTGAGATGGATCCAGAGAGGGGCTGTGCTAGGAGGTGATCTCTTGATGGGGCAGCTCCCCTCTGTACACTGGAAGGACTCTAGGGGAGCATGCTGGGGTTTAGGACTACAGCCGTTATCTGTCCAGGAGCATTGGCAGTCCCCCATTCCTACTCTCCAGCACCCTGGTGCTTCCTAGCAGCGACAACCGTTTCCCTTCATCTTCCAGGTGAAAGCCTGCCTGGTCATCGACATCATCTGCACGGTGGTGGTGGGCGTGATCAACTTATTCTACCTGGTGGACTTGGTGTACGATCCCCATAATCGGTACATCCGGTGTCCTTCCAGCAACAGGTTGCACTGCAGGCGGCTGTACCAGGTCTTGGTGGGTGCCTCCTCCTTGGAGAGCTATAGAAGAGCAATGGTGGGGCAGCCAGCTGGCTGTGATCGGGGGATGGGATGAGGGATGGGAGTTGGAGGAGGGGATATATCTCCTGAGGAACTCAGGCCTGGGCTTCATTTCTCTGTCCCCTGGGAACTGTCTCTTGGGGTAGGTGGGGGATTCATTAATTCCTGGAATTCCTCCTCCTGTTGACGGCTTCCTGGAGCTTGACTCACTGGAACTGGACAGGACATGAGAATAGACTGCAGGGAACACTCCTTCCCATTCCTACCAGGGGATGGACAATGGAAACAAACAGGGCTGTCCGGTCATTAGTTCCTCTGATCTGTGCTGAGTCCAGGGGCTTGTCTGTGATTCCCCATCTCCTGCTCTGTTTCCCAGCACTATTGCACGGGCATGCGGGTCATCATCCTGATCTTAACTTCGCTGGGGTTCTTCGTTTCCATTGCCCTGGCAGCCTTCGGGTGCAAAGCAGTGTGTCGCCAGAACTCTGCCGATGATGTGGTAACTACCCCACTGCTTCTGGGAGATGTGGGGAGGAGTGGGGTTAACACAGAGAGCTGGGGGGAAAGGGATGGAAGGAAAGTAGGGATGGACCCTGGGGGGATAAGCAGAGATGGCGAGAGCGTGGGAGACAGGCAGAGGGTGGCTGAGTAGAGAAGGGGAGCAAAGGGGTAAGACTGAGAGGCAGATGGGAGCAGATGCTCCATGGGGTGTCTATGAAGTGTTTATGTCTGTGCCTGGATAAGGGCAGGGAGATACTAAAGCAATGAACAGACAGGCCAGGGAGCAGCTGCCCATGGCTAGGAGGTGATCGGCCAGGGCTACCCCTCCTGAGCCATCACTGCTCACCCCATGACTTTGTGTTTTGCTCCCAGCCAGTCGCTACCCTGACAAATCTGCCTGCTTCCCATGAGGCCACCGCGGAGCCAGAGCCTGTGGTGTCAGAGGGACCCACAGCATGAGTGTCCCCTGGTGGAGAGACCGACAGCCCCCCTCAGTGAGCAGCTACCCCGTGCCCCTCAGTGAGAGGCGTTTCTGTTTCACCCTCTCTGCTTTCCCTCCATCAATCCCCCTTGTGGAAAACCCCTGCTAACTGCCATTGTGTGTTGTTGCTGCTCACATGTCCCCTGCTGAGCTGCCACACCATTGCGCCACGGCACAAGCACCCCCCAAAATCTATTAATGTCCTGCAAGCCAAGGGCCTGTCCTGCAAAATCCTGGATGGGGAGAGGATGGCATAGCACCATCTGATGGGCCCTGCAGCTAGCTAACAGGAAGTGGGCTAGAGAGCAGCCCAGAGCCTGGCACATGTTATGGATTCCCTCAACCAAGCTCTGAACCCAGCTTCATCCATGATGTGTAATTGTTATCTGAAAGCATCTCCCTGAAACCTGGAACTCTCTGATTCATGGAGCCATAGATTCTAAGGCCAGAAGGCACCGTTAAATCATCTACTCTGACCTTCTGTATAACACTGGTCAGTGCATGTCACTCAGTTACCCCTGCACTGCGCCTGATAACTTGTGTTCAGCTGAAGCCTCTTCCACAAAGGCATCAGTCTTGATCTGAAACCATCAAGAGATGGAGAATCCATCATTTCCCTTGGTAGTCTGTTAATCGTATGCACCATTAGAAATTTGTGCCTAATTTCTAATTTAATTTGTCTGGCTTCAGCTTTCAGCCATCGGTTCTCATTATGCCTTTCTCTGCTCGATTACAGAGTCCTGGTATTTGATCTTCCACAAGAAGTCTACCAGGGGCATCTCCTCCTGCTTTAATGAGTAGGTCTATCAGCGAAGCTGCAGGCATGGATCATGACATGCATTATTGCTCCAAAGAAATGGCTTTGCGGCTGATTGAGGTGTGCTGCCGTTCCCCGCAGGATGGTTTCTTAACATGTAGAACACCCCCTTCTTCAAAAAAATAAACAATCCAGTTTCACCTTGCTCATGGTTTGGTTGGTTTGTTTCTCTCTGTGATGAGGTTTACAGACCCCACAGGAGTCAGGAAAGGATTAATCGGAGCCCAGTCAGCCCTGCCCTGTGACACCTGTGCAGGTGTCAGTCTTTGAGGGAAGAGCTAAAAAGGGAGAACCCAGCTCTGTTGCTGCCTGGCTGGCTAGGAGAGCAGATCTGACATGCTCACTGAGAAAGAGAGAAGGCTGGTGGAGGCCAGGAAGAGGGGGAGACTGCTGCTTAGTGCAGCCTCCCTGTGGGAAGGGAAGAGTTTTTGTTTCTTTGTGTTCAGTTTGGACTTTGGTTGCCCTGGAAGTGGTGGAACATTGATGTGACCTAGCTAGGGCTGCGTCACGTCAGCCCAGAAGGGGTTGAAGGCTGGGTGGATCAGCTGAAGGCCAGGAAGAAAACAGAGGCCGAGCTACTGTGGTGCTGGTGGTCTATGCTGTGAGGGCGTGCGGCCACAGTCTCCTGAAATCTCTCACTTCTGAATGAAAACATGGAGTGTTAGCCCATCAGCTCCAGTCACCTGCCCTGCTGGTATCCCCGCTGTGAGGGGATAGTCATAGGAGACATTGCATCTTTCTCCTACTGGGGAGAGGTGGTACCCTACAGGGACAGCAGGAAAAAGGGCAGAGAAGTCTTAGACACCCACATATAAGAAGGAACCAGGTAGAGTTGGTGGAATTACTAGTGTGAGTAGAGAGGGGTGAAAGGTTTTGGCCAAAACTTTTTATCCACAACCTTTTTTTTCCTGGTGAAAAATGGAGATTCACCAAAAAACGACAGGTGAATTCATGTCCATGTTGCCAAATTGTTTGGAAATTGTTGGAAATAAACCTAAAAAAATTCCAACCCCCCTCCCAATTTTGTTTACACATTTTCAAAACTAAACTTGGGGGGGGGAGGGGTCCAAAATAAATTTTTGTTTCAAAATTTCCTTTAAAAAATTTAAAATGGGTGGGATTAAAACAAAACATTTTATTTTGTCAAAACATGCGTTGTTTTTTTTTAACTTTTGACTTGCCAAAAATGTCATTTTCTTTTCAACCCAAACCAAACTTTTTTAGACTTTCCTGCACCCCCAGGAATTGCCAGTGAACTGAAAAACCCGTTACTTGCACAACTCTGTTTGTGGGTAAATTATCAGATGGACTGATTTCAGAGTAGCAGCCGTGTTAGTCTGTATCCGCAAAAAGAAAAGGAGTACTTGTGGCACCTTAGAAACTAACAAATTTATTTGAGCATAAGCTTTCGTGAGCTACAGCTCACTTCATCGGATGCAGGCAGTGGAAAATACAGTAGGGGGATTTTATATACACAGAGAACATGAAACAATGGGTGTTACCATACACACTGTAACGAGAGTGATCAGGTAAGGTGAGCTATTACCAGCAGGAGAGAAAAAGAACCTTTTGTAGTGGTAATCAAGGTGGGGCATTTCCAGCAGTTGACAAGAACATGTGACCCTCCACATCAACATTTCACACAAAGATGGACTACAAGCCATCAGGAGCAGTATCCCCGATAATGTCACAGCAAACCTGGTGGCTGAACTTTGTGACTTTGTCCTCACCCATAACTATTTCACATTTGGGTACAATGTATACCTTCAAATCAGCGGCACTGCTATGGGTACCCGCACGGCCCCACAGTATGCCAACATTTTTATGGCTGACTTAGAACAACGCTTCCTCAGCTCTCGTCCCCTAATGCCCCTACTCCACTTGCGCTACATTGATGACATCTTCATCATCTGGACCCATGGAAAAGAAGCCCTTGAGGAATTCCACCATGATTTCAACAATTTCCATCCCACCATCAACCTCAGCCTGGACCAGTCCACACAAGAGATCCACTTCCTGGACACTACAGTGCTAATAAGCGATGATCACATAAACACTACCCTATACCGGAAACCTACTGACCCCTATACTTACCTACTTGCCTTCAGCTTTCATCCAGACCACACTACATGATCCATTGTCTACAGCCAACCACTAAAATACAACCGCATTTGCTCCAACCCCTCATATAGAGAAAAACACCTACAAGATCTCTATCAAGCATTCTTACAACTACAATACCCACCTGCTGAAGTGAAGACACAGATTGACAGAGCCAGAAGAGTACCCAGAAGTTACCTACTACAGGACAGGCCCAACAAAGAAAATAACAGAACGCCACTAGCCGTCACCTTCAGCCCCCAACTAAAACCTCTCCAACGCATCATCAAGGATCTACAACGTATCCTGAAGGATGACCCATCACTCTCACAGATCTTGGGAGGCAGGCCAGTCCTTGCTTACAGACAGGCCCCCAACCTGAAGCAAATACTCATCAGCAACCACATGCCACACAACAAAAACACTAACCCAGGAACCTATCCTTGCAACAAAGTCTGTTGCCAACTGTGTCCATATATCTATTCAGGGGACACCGTCATTGGGCCTAATCACATCAGCCACACTATCAGAGGCTCGTTCACCTGCACATCTACCAATGTGATATATGCCATCATGTGCCAGCAATGCCCCTCTGCCATGTACATTGGCCAAACTGGACAGTCTCTACGTAAAAGAATAAATGGACACAAATCAGATGTCAAGAATTATAACATTCAAAAACCCAGTTGGAGAACACTTCAATCTCTCGGGTCACTCAATTACAGACCTAAAAGTCGCAATATTACAACAAAAAAACTTCAAAAACAGATTCCAACGAGACACTGCTGAATTGGAATTAATTTGCAAACTGGACACCATTAAATTAGACTTGAATAAAGACTGGGAGTGGATGTGTCATTACACAAAGTAAAACTATTTCCCCATGTTTATTTTTCCCCCTCACACGCTCTTGTCAACTGCTGGAAATGGCCCACCTTGATTACCATTTTAAAAGGTTTTTTTTCTCTCCTGCTGGTAATAGCTCACCTTACCTGATCACTCTCGTTACAGTGTGTATGGTAACACCCATTGTTTCATGTTCTCTGTGTATATAAAATCCCCCTACTGTATTTTCCACTGCATGCATCCGATGAAGTGAGCTGTAGCTCACGAAAGCTTATGCTCAAATAAATTGGTTAGTCTCTAAGGTGCCACAAGTCCTCCTTTTCTTTTTGCAGATGGACTGAGTCATTCTCCCTGGTGGGGAGCATGTGTGATTTTTTTCCTCACAAGTTTGTTCTTTGCAGCTGCCTGCAGAGATTTCAGTTTATGGGGTTGTTCACTTTGCGCTGTTGTGCTGTGTGATTAGTCACCTCAGTCAGGTGGTATTGCTGCTGGTCCTTGACTGGATGGGTAAAACCTTTGAAGCAGGAGAATAACCAGTAACAGAGAGCAATAACTTATCTCTGTAATTAATTCTAATTTGGGCTAAAATTTGTGAAGCTATCAGGACTTGCAGCTGCTTTCCCGAATAAAATGATGGCCTCCAAATACTTATGTGCAACGAAGAACATGACTGCAGCAGTGTCTTTGCTCTCTGCATAACACTAAGAATAGCAGGAATCAGCACGGGCACAGCTGAGTTCCAGATAACTATGTTTACTAACACATAAGGCCTAGCTATATATATATATGGTCTGTTGAGTTCTGGTGGCTTCTCCCATAGAAGACATCGAGGTTCACTAGATGACTCCAAACTATTTAAAGGGATGTTATCCCATTCCTATACACTACAAACCCATAAACTGTGGCAGAGCAGGTTTGCCGTGTTTATTTGCAAACCATATATTTAATAAGCTTCCAGGATTGTCACTCAGAAGCCTGTTGAGCCAGCGTGAAGTGATGGAAGTGGCTACAAGCGTGGCTGAGAGCTCTTTTTGATCAGAATATTACCAGCTTGATTCATCACTGGGATTCACCATCTGTTACCGTCCAATTTTTTAAGTTCTCAGCCAGTAAATTACAGCTTGGGCTTTCAGCTAGTGTTATATACTTAATTAAGTGATAAAGAGTCAAGAAGGTTCCAAGAAAAATACTTAGAGACAGATCCTCAGCTGCTGTCAATTGTTATAGCTCTGTTGGCTTGAGGTCAATGCGCTATGACAAGTGACACCACTGGGGTGTCATTTAAGAAAAACTCATAGGGAAGAGGAGGCAATAGATGAGTAATGAATGCCCACCAGCATGGTGAAGGTTTGAGAGCTGCGTGACTACATCACATTGCAATCAACTGCATTCTGTACTGCTAGATCAGAAAAGAACAATGTTTGAAAAACTGCACTTCTTCTATATGTTTGTGAAGAAAAGTTTATGATTGATTATATAGCTTGGGAAATGCAATCATCTTATGTGTGATTATGTTATTTCCTGCAAAGTCAGAGCGGGCAGAGGGCAAAAATGGAGCACATAGACCTAAGAAAAGTCTGGCGGGGGAGCCGTGGGCAAGGCAAACCACAATCTGGAGGGGGCAACTGCCCTCCTTGACCTGTAGTAAATGACATCTCTTGACACCACATGAGGATTTGCCCCTTAGTGAAAGCTGACGTGCAGTAGATCCAGGGGAGGAGTGAGGACCCAGCTGGAACACTGTTTGTTTCATAACTGACACAATGTACCGTCAATTCTTTGAATTCGCTTTGTTGTTGTCAAGTCTGCGTGTTTGTGTTTTGACGTAGCGGAAACCACCGCAGCCAGCTGCAAAGCTCAGGTTTTTTCAATTTGCGAAGCATATTAAGAGCAGGAAAACCATCACCCGAGCTGATTGCTCACAGCAAGACCCAGGGGAGGTCAGTACAGCCCCCTTGTCTCCACAGGACATATGGGCTTTTACAGGGTTCAAGGCCAACTCATCAAATATCCCAAATAGAGACAGATCTCGCTGGGGAAGGGATTAAGTTATCTGGTCTATGGTAAACCACTGGAAGGAGTGTACCACAGCCAAACTAAAGCCATGAAGCACAGCTACTGAAGCTATCGACTCCAGTGGAGTAGCACTGATTTACACCAGCGGGGGATCTGGCCCATAGACAATTAGAACCAGATCCATTCAAATCCATGGGTGCTAGAGGCGTAAAACCTTTGAGGATCTGAGCCTTTGGGCTAGATTTTCAAAGTGCTTAGCCTGCCCCTTGCTCTCTCTTTTATCAGTGGGAGCTGTGGGGGGCGCTCAGTACTTCTGATTCATGCCCCGCCTCGTATTTATTCATCTGCCCATGTCTATCACTTGGCTAGGGTGCTAAGGTGGGGTTGGCTCAGGGCAAGGGCAGGTGACCGTTAGACTGATACATGGATGCGGCTTCTATAAAGAGCTCTGTAGAACCGCTAGGCCCTGTGGAGCTACCGTTCCCTTTAGCTCAGCACGTGACTGTCTGCGGTTTTCATTGGTGGGATTTATCTCTGGTGGGACTGTGGCTTGCAGAGACAATTATTACAATGTCTAGAGCATCGCAGCTCTACAATCCACCCCCACAGGTCAGAAATCATCAGACGGGGAGTGCTGCTACCTGGGTCCAGGCTGCAGAAGACTGGGCTTGTGAGGGATGGACCAGTCAATGGGGAAATCTCTTGCTGGTGAAACTGCTTAGAAATCTTCATGGGCATCTGCATAGAAACTGGACATGCAGCTCCCACAGGCCAATCTAGACACCAGTTAGTTGGGGTTGGTCCTGCTTTGAGCAGGCGGTTGGACTAGATGACCTCCTGAGGTCCCTTCCAACCCTGATATTCTATGATTCTATGATTCTTCTACCAGGTGGCAGGGAAAGTCCAATGGCTGAGGAAGGTTAACCCTCCATGATGGCCACTCAGAACAGCCATTGTGAAAGCCAGTGGCAGCAGATACAGGGAATACAAAAAGGCCTCACTGGACCCAGCAACTACACTCATACCACGGGATGCTGGTGACTTCCTCATCTAGGTCATGTAACCCTCACCCAGCCCACTGCTGCCCTGGCAACTGATTGATGGGCAAGGACCAACCCAGCCAATCATGACTCTTGGACAACTTTCTCAGGGGCCACCAGCGGCTGGCTGAAAGCCAGTTGAGTGTGCAGCAATCCGACCCCTCCAGCCTATCGGAGTGTGGGCAGCAGCATTCTCGCCACACCCTGATCAACAGCCACTGCGCTAAAGAAGCCTTTGTTGGCCGTGTCGTGGGAATGGCTGGATGGAGATGGCTCCAACCAAATGGGAAGCAGCAACAGATAAACTCAGGGTACCTGCCTGCAAAGAGCCACTGACTGTATTTGTTAGTCTCTAAGGTGCCACAAGTCCTCCTTTTCTTTTTGACTGTATGTGTGTGTGTGTGTGTGTTTCACACACACATACAACAATTTCTCTGCTGATGCCAATGGATGACACTCTAGAGAAGTCAACAGAGATCTTCCCCACCCCATTTACACTAGTAGAAAATCTGGCCCACGAATTTCTTTTAAACACTGAGGCCCAGATCCTCAATGGCATCTAACTCCCACTGACATCAATGAGTGTTGGGCATCTGTACACGTTGGAAGATCTCATAGAATCATAGAATCATAGAATATAAGGGTTGGAAGGGACCCCAGAAGGTCATCTAGTCCAACCCCCTGCTCAAAGCAGGACCAATTCCCAGTTAAATCATCCCAGCCAGGGCTTTGTCAAGCCTGACCTTAAAAACCTCTAAGGAAGGAGGTTCTGGGCCAAAGAGACCTGTCCTATTGAAGTCAAAGACAAAACTCCCATTCAGCTGTAATGGGACCAGGAGTGCTCCCAAGAAGAGCCCTTGGGGCAGAGAGATGCTCTGATCTTTGATTGTTTGGCTGGCTCCCTCGGCCACCCATCATGGCACTAAAATAATTCACCACGTCTAGTTCCTTTACTTTTGTTCTGGTAGGAAATGAAAGTTTCGTTTCTGATCGTATTCTGAAACCACATGACCGTGCAGCACAAGTTGAGCACCCAGTTGGCTACAAGAAGCTAAGAGGAGAGGCAAGAAGCCTGAAAGAAAGGCAGATAAATCCTATGTTTCCTTTGGAGGCGTCTTCCCTCTCTATTTCTGCTGCCTGAGATAAAGCTGGGTCCCAGCCCCGCTCTCCTGTTTGTCTTCACTCAGACAAGGAATAGGAAGTGGCTTTTTGAATCTACATTTGGACCTTGTCCAGCTCTTCATTGCTACGCAACAAAGGCGGCGTTGGTGGTCGACGGGACAGGTATCTTGTTAATTTCATGTACTAGCTAATGTGCATCAATAATTTCACAGTCTCTTACCTGCAAGAAGCTTTAATGAAAGTTTGTTAGCTCAGGAAATGTCAAGAGACCAACAGATTCTTCTCCAAGCTCTGAGGAATGGATGAAATGGCTTTTTGACTTTCGGGGTGAATGACAGTGTGGTTCTGAAATTAATGTGTTACCATGAATGGCTCAAATTTCACCCTAGCTTACCTCATATACAATGCCCCTGGAATTAATGGGGTTGAAGGGCATGTGATTTATGGCACATTTGGGGTCAGATCATGATCCCAGTGGCATAGGTTTAAATCTGGAGTGACTCCATTTAAGCTACTCCTGATTTACTCCAGCTAAAATGAGATCAGAACCCAGTCCAATGCTTCTTAGTACAGTTCACTGCATTGATGGTATAAGTGTTGTAGAAATACCTAGGTAAGCACAGGGTTATTACATGGAATTCCATGTATGATCTATGAGAGATGGGATTGTTCAGTGGTTAGCACATCCATCTGGGACTGAGGAGACCTAGGTTCAATTTCCTGCTTTTCTACAGACTTCTTGTGTGATGCTGGGCAAGCCACTGAATATCTCTGTGCTCCAGTTCCCTGACTGTAAAATGGGGACAACAGCACTGCCCTGCCTCACAGGGGTGTTGTGAAGCTAAACACCTTAGGTAGATATTGCCTTGTGCCACTTGGTGATTGGAGAGGAGTTGCCACTGTACCAAGAACAAACTCTCATGCTTTCTTGAGCACGGAGGGTTTGCACTCAGTGATGGAAGTCCAGCTGATTTCAGCAGGAGCAGGATGGAGCCATGAACATGCTTGTTACATTGGCAAGATACACTCTGTGGAGTCGGGCCCAGCTGACCACGTTACGCCTCTTTGCACCATGTGCACTTACCCAGGGAGCAAAGCTCTCTGCCCCCGAACAACGCATGCCCTGAAAATGGAAATGTTTCCCTTTCCAAGCGGTGGCTGCTTCCCTTCCCAAGCGGTGGCTGCTTCCCTTTCCAAAGCACGAGTGGGGAGAGAGGCAGAGGTGAATGTGGGGGTTTGTAGAAGAGGCAGGCTCTGAAGCTTTGGGGGAATGGGAGGTGTGGAGCGGCAGCAAGATTGATTTTCTGTTTGCTGTATAAACTCACTCCCCCGACTATTTTTCTTCTGTGGATCCTGATGAATTTCCCCCTCCCTGTGCTGTGCAGCAGGAGATCTTATTGCCTGTGCCCTACCTGGCTCCTTCAGGCACCACGCACACTGAAGTTGCTCTGGGAAGCAGAGGGACCCCTATGGTGTATGCTTCCCCATGGGAACTCAATCAACAGAGGACACCGCCAGTCAGATGACTGCTACCTATGCCTCTCGCCCACATGAGCTAGCTCTCTTTAGTGGAACAGGGGAGATGCACGAAACTGATGGAAGGACAAGAGTGATTTCGGTCCCTTCCCCCTTTATTCTGTAATCTCAGCTTTTAAAATACTTCATGGCCTCTCCTGACCAGAGAGAACAGTAGATTCTACTAAGGCTGATAAGTACAAAGAAATACCATTGGCTACTTCCTCTCTGCTTGTGTTGAATGCTGCTCAGGAAGGAAAACCTCTCTACTCTTAGCGCACTGCGGTGATGCTGTGGTCAAAAGCAGCAAGCTCCAGATGGAGCAAAGATATCAGAAGGGGCTTGTGAAAGGAGCGAGAAAGCATTTGTGAAATGAACAAGGTGCAGTTGCACAGACTAGCAATGAGCTCTACAGACACAGAGGAGAGAGGATCTTGTGCTGGCAGATAAAAACCAAGGACCTGATTCTCTTCTCTTGCACTCCCTTTACACTGACTTCAGCTGGGTTATTTCTGGTTTGTTCCCATGTAAATGAGAGAAATTGGAAAAGAAAGAAATTGGAAAGTGGACAAATTGGAGAGAGTCTAGCGGAGGGCAACAAAAATTATTAGGGGGCTGGGGCACATGACTTATGAGGAGAGGCTGAGGGAACTAGGATTGTTTAGTCTGCAGAAGAGAAGAATTGCGGGAGGGTGGGGGGGGGGGGAGTTGATAGCAGCCTTCAACTACCTGCAGGGCAGTTCCAAAGAGGATGGAGCTTGGCTGTTCTCAGTGCTGGCAGATGACAGAACAAGAAGCAATGGTCTCAAGTTGCAGTCAGGGAGGTCTAGGTTGGATATTATTGGACTATTTGGACTATTTCACTAGGAGGGTGGTGAAGCACTGGAATGGGTTACTTAGGGAGATGGTGGAATCTCCATCCTTAGAGGTTTTTAAGGCCCAGCTTGACAAAGACCTGGTTGGGATGATTTAGTTGGTGTTGGTTCTGCTTTGAGCAGGGGATTGGACTAGATGACCTCCTGAGGTCTCTTCCAACCCTAATCTTCTATGATTCAATGATTTTAAGGCTGGTGTAAATTGACATAGGACCACTGACTTCCCTGGAGCTACTCTGGTTGACATCTTCCAAACTTCAGTGCCTTCGGGTCTAATTCATCATTGCCCAGCACCTTGTGTTGTCATTTACATCACTGCAAAATGAGTGTGCACAGCAGAATGGCACTGTTTTACACTCAGTTTGCAGGGATATGAATGGCAACTCAAAGGGCAGTGCTGTGGGGAGTTAGGCCCAGATCCACAAAAGTATTTAGACTCCTAACTTCCATTGACGGTGGAAGTTAGGAGCCTAAATACCTTTGTAGATCTGGGCCTTAGTCCTAGTCACAGGGGCAGCTGGCCCTGGGGGCCAGGGCTCAGCTGCACCTTGGCCAGGCTTAGCCCATCTCCCCAGGTGAAGGGAACAAGTCCTGGGGTCACATGATGGTAGCATGTGATTCAGACACAAGCCTATTTGGACATACAGGCCAGGTTGAGGAAGAGACTCAAAGAAGTGGAAGGGAGACTCTCTTGCTTTCGGGGCCTGGGAAGTGAGAGAGACCTGCAGGGGACCACAGGGGAGTAGGGAAGAGATTATCTAAGCCACCCAGAAGGAAATGCCTGGCTGGAACTATCTGTGTATGGGGCAGGAGCAAAACTCCTAAGAGGGAATTAGAAGCCAAGGAGGGATGCAATGGACTAGTGAGCTTGGTTTTGAGTTAAGCTGTTAGTTTATGTTGGAAGGGGAGCAGAATTCAAATTCCCAGTGGGGAAACTGAGGCAATGGAAGGGTCCACCAGTGGATGAGGTATTACAAACATCCCTAGACACATACCTATTTCACATATTCTCCTTTCTATATCCACTATTGATTGGGTGCTAGGTGTCAGATCCTCTTCTGATGTCAGTGACTTCAGCTGAGGCTCTGGCTCTGGATGTCTAGACCCTCCAAGGAAAACTGAAGATCAGTTTTGAAAAGTCTTAACCTAAAAGACAGAGTAAGAAGAAAAACAGCTGCAGGCATACAAAGCCAACTGGCTCAATGGGATCTCTTCCCCATTCACCCAGCCATCTTGCAGTCATTCAGTACAAACGTGCTCCTTGGATAGCCACTGACTGTCAGGGCCAGGTTCTGCTCTCCGTCACACCAGCTGAAATCCAGTGGGGGAGGGGGCCATTGGCTACACCAACAACCAGCCTTAAGAAAGTGACTCAGGATTTACACTAGTGCAGTCGAGATCAGAATCTGCCCCTAGATGGATTTCCCATTTAGTGTAAGCTGAAAAACAGCCCTTAAACCAAATTGGCAGCTATAAAGGGGGCCTTACACAGTGGTAACTCTGTGGTTCCCCCATAGAAAGGTGGGGCATGGGGAAGATATAGAGATGTGCCCTTCCTGTGTGCTACAGAACGCTTCCTGTGCCCCAGCTTGCAAGCAGACTGGGACATGGGATCCATGTCCCTGGAGATGAACAGCCCACTCCAAGTCAATATGATGTAACAATGATTCCAATAGTGATCTGGTTGCTCATAAATTAACCTCTCTTGATCTCTCTCCCTAGATAAGCTGTGTCTCTGCTGTGTCTCTCCCCAGCAGCCATTGATATGCCATGGCCTTTCCCGGGACTGCGGCTAACAATGTGACCCTGCTCATCCCCCCACACAGCCCTGATGACACTCAGAAGAAATTCCCAAGAAAGAATGAGGCACTAGGGGTAAATCTGCCACCTTCTCAAACCTGCATGCATGGGAGATGGGGCACCCATTTCACTGTGGAGGAATGTCTGCTGTTCCCCTAAGGGGCTGCCAAACCTCATATGAACCACCACCCCATGAGCCAAAAGAGGGGGGGCATGATATGGCCTCAAGGAGGGAGGAAATTGGGGTTGATCTTCACTAATGCAGAGGCTAATGCGATGCACCCACACCTTGCCTGGGGAAGAGACAATTCAAGCTAGTTAAGAACATTGCATTAGGTGGTGGGTTTTTTATGGTGAGGTTTCCAAACAACTCATTCTGCAATGCTTCTAATCCCCCTAGGAGTGTGGGAATAATGCTTGGTTTCTGAATCAGTGAGGTCCTGGGCAAGCCACTTAACTGCTGTAGTGTCTCAGTTTCCCCCTCTCTTAATAACATAATACTCACTTAATAACTTAATATCTGTACTGTTAGCCTTTGGCATGAGCAGTTAGCCAATATTCAGGGCGTTGCGGAGTTGTTTCCATGAGGGTGAGAAATTGATGCTAAGCCAGGTATATTCTTTGGTGTGATCTTGTTTATTTACAAAGAATGTCCACAAAGTCCTCTTTCCCTGAACACAGTAGAACCAAACAGTAACAGGCAGCTTCCTGGCTCAGAAATCCCCAATGTCTGCCTCTCCAGTAAGCTCTGTGCCCAAACAATTCTGCTTCTGTTTCCTCTCAGGGTCACACTTGCAACTGCTTCTCCTGGCTTTTCTCTGCCTCCAACACAGAGAGCTGCAACCAATCTCCTAGCCCTTGTGTTTGCAACCAGGAAAATCCCACAGACCACATGGTTTAGTTCTGACCTGCCATGAACCTATTGCCTTGGGCAATAGCCTTCATTGTTTTCTGCTGTCTTTACTACATAAACGGCCTTGAGTGCACCTTCTGTTGAGCCTGGAGGAATGTGCTTGGCCCATCCATTAGCTGTAATGAGGTTTGTGATTGTGTTTGGATCCAAGAGCCCATGACGGCAGCTGGTAGCCCCTTTCAACTCCATAGGGAGTTGTGAGGTTTAACTAATTAATGTGTCTAATTAATTAACATGTAATGCTTTGGGGCACCTTCGGAGGTGGGTAAGTGCTTATCATTAGGAGAACCTTACTGACTGTACTGACTTTGTTCTCTCCCTGCAGGCCATACAGATCATCGTCGCCTTAATACACCTTGGCCTTGGGGGCATCTTGTTCTTCTCCTCAAAAGAATCTCTCCCCCTGTGCATGGCTTCCTGGTATCCGTTCTGGGGAGCAGCGCTTGTAAGTGGAATACATGGAATTATTATTGCTGAAACACAGGGGTGGCTAAATGGATGCTGGCTCTAGAGATAGGAACGATGTGGAGTTATGGATTGATGGCTGAATAAACGTGGTATTGAGAAAAGCAGTGGAAGGGTGGCTTCATGGATTCTAAATATGGTCTCCATAAATACTGCCATGCAGATTCGGCGCACCACAGTCGCACCACTTGGGCAGAGCAATGGGAACAGAATCTTCCCTTGCTGGGAATATCCCTGGCATGGGGGAATCCCCAGCAGGCAGACAACTAGCAGAGCTGACTTCTACCCATCCTGTCCCACATAGAATCATAGAATCATAGAATATCAGGGTTGGAAGGGACCTCAGGAGGTCATCTAGTCCAACCCCCTGCTCAAAGCAGGACCAATCCCCAATTAAATCATCCCAGCCAGGGCTTTGTCAAGCCTGACCTTAAAAACTTCTAAGGAAGGAGATTCTACCACCTCCCTAGGTAACGCATTCCAGTGTTTCACCACCCTCCTAGTGAAAAAGTTTTTCCTAATATCCAACCTAAACCTCCTCCACTGCAACTTGAGACCATTACTCCTTGTCCTGTCCTCTTCTACCACTGAGAATAGTCTAGAACCATCCTCTCTGGAACCACCTCTCAGGTAGTTGAAAGCAGCTATCAAATCCCCCCTCATTCTTCTCTTCTGCAGACTAAACAATCCCAGTTCCCTCAGCCTCTTCTCATAAGTCATGTGTTCCAGACCCCTAATCATTTTTGTTGCCCTTCGCTGGACTCTCTCCAATTTATCCACATCCTTCTTGTAGTGTGGGGCCCAAAACTGGACACAGTACTCCAGATGAGGCCTCACCAATGTCGAATAGAGGGGGACGATCACGTTCCTCGATCTGCTCGCTATGCCCCTACTTATACATCCCAAAATGCCATTGACCTTCTTGGCAACAAGGGCACACTGCTGACTCATCCCAGCTTCTCATCCACTGTCACCCCTAGGTCCTTTTCCACAGAACTGCTGCCTAGCCATTCGGTCCCTAGTCTGTAGCTGTGCATTGGGTTCTTCAGTCCTAAGTGCAGGACCCCGCACTTATCCTTATTGAACCTCATCAGATTTCTTTTGGCCCAATCCTCCAATTTGTCTAGGTCCCTCTGTATCCTATCCCTGCCCTCCAGCGTATCTACCACTCCTCCCAGTTTAGTATCATCCGCAAATTTGCTGAGAGTGCAAACCACACCATCCTCCAGATCATTTATGAAGATATTGAACAAAACCGGCCCCAGGACCGACCCCTGGGGCACTCCACTTGACACCGGCTGCCAACTAGACATGGAGCCATTGATCACTACCCGTTGAGCCCGACAATCTAGCCAACTTTCTACCCACCTTATAGTGCATTCATCCAGCCCATACTTCTTTAACTTGCTGACAAGAATACTGTGGGAGACCGTGTCAAAAGCTTTGCTAAAGTCAAGAAACAATACATCCACTGCTTTCCCTTCATCCACAGAACCAATAATCTCATCATAGAAGGTGATTAGATTAGTCAGGCATGACCTTCCCTTGGTGAATCCATGCTGACTGTTCCTGATCACTTCCCTCTCATGTAAGTGCTTCAGGATTGATTCTTTGAGGAACTGCTCCATGATTTTTCCGGGGACTGAGGTGAGGCTGACTGGCCTGTAGTTCCCAGGATCCTCCTTCTTCCCTTTTTTAAAGATTGGCACTACATTAGCCTTTTTCCAGTCATCCGGGACTTCCCCCGTTCGCCACGAGTTTTCAAACATAATGGCCAATGGCTCTGCAATCACAGCCACCAATTCCTTTAGCACATCCCTCAGTGCAGAGGCAGGATAGGGTTCAGGAGGGGTGGGCAGAGGTGTTCTGCCAACACCCAGTTGATATATGGTCCCTGAGGACCCCAGCTGCTATAAACTGCTCTGGGGGATCAGCAGCGTATCCCTTACAGCTCCCTGTAACTTGTGCCCCTAGTGTAAGCCAGGGGAGCAGAGACACAAACCCTTAAAGGCAAGGGAATGTGGCCCTGTCTCTTAACCATATTTTAATGCCCACGCCTACTGATAGAAGCAGGCTGCCTTCAAGAGATAAGGAAACACTTTACAGGCAGTGAATTCATCCCCCTCAGTCTGAGGCCTAACCTCAGCAGCGCTAGCAAACACTCAGCATTCGGCCAGTTGAGTGTGGTGTGTGGTCATGAGGGAAATGCGAGGAGGAGGCCTGCTGCTCCTACCTCCAGCATAACTCTGCCCACTTTCCCAAGCTGTGGGTAGACTGTCAAGTTCAGGTTTCAGAGTAGCAGCTGTGTTAGTCTGTATTCGCAAAAAGAAAAGGAGGACTTGTGGCACCTTAGAGACTAACCAATTTATTTGAGCATGAGCTTTCGTGAGCTAATGCATCTGATGAAGTGAGCTGTGGCTCACGAAAGCTTATGCTCAAATAAATTGGTTAGTCTCTAAGGTGCCACAAGTCCTCCTGTTCTTTTTGTCAAGTGCTGTGTCTGCTCTGTGCCAGCCACAGCTCCAAGGGTTGCAAAGCCACAGAGCTACTAGTGAGGCCAGACAGCACCTAGTATCAAAGCCGGTAACTCCTCTGCAACCATAGCTGCTACTCCTTCTGACTGACTGAGTGGGAGCCCGCAGCGTAGACTACCTCCTCCTCATGGTTTCCTGTCCAGATTTCTAAACAAAGAACATATGGCACAGCCATCTTCCTCAAGGACAGTCCCTGACTTCAATCCTATCAGAAACAATGGGAAGTTGTGTTCATTACGGTTGCCAACTTTCTACTCACACAAAAGCGAACACCCTACTACCCCCATCCCGCCCCTTCTCCGAAGCCCTGCCCCCACTCATCCCATCCCTCCTCCTTCTGTTATTCACTCTCCCTACCCTCACTCACTCGCTCATTTTCACCGGTCTGGGGCATGGGGATTGGGGTGCAGGGATGTGAGGGCTCCGGCTAGGGGTGCGGGTTCTGGTGTGGGGCTGGGAATGAGGGATTTGGGGTACAGGAGGGGACTCTGGGCTGGGGCAAGGGGTTGGGGTGGGGGGGGTGAGGGCTCTGGCTGAGGGATGAGGGGTTTGAGGTACAGGAGGGGGGCTCTGGGCTGAGGGATTCAGAGTGAGTGAGGGGGCTCCGGGTTGGGGCAGAGGGGTTACGGGTGCAGACGCTTACCTCAGGCAGCTCCTGGGAGCGGCGGCATGTCCCCACTCTGGCTCCTGCACAGAGGTGAGGCCAGGCGCCTTGCGCACTGCTCTGTCTGCAGGTACCACCCCCACAGCTCCCATTGGCCGCGGTTCCTGGCTAGTGGGAGCAGCAGAGCCGGCACTTGAGGCGGGGGCAGCATGCGGAGGAGCCCCCTGGGTACCCCTATGCATAGGAGCCAGAGCGGGGACATGCAGCTGCTTCCGGGAGCCGCACGGAGCCTCATCAGGCAGGGAGGCTGCCTTAGCCCTGCTGTGCCGCCAACCAGACTGTTAACAGCTCGGTCAGTGGTGCTGACCGGAACCACCAGGGTCCCTTTTTGACTGGCCATTCCGGTCGAAAACCGGACACCTAGCAACCCGAGGGGTCATAGAAGCAGCATCATTTTTACGTGGCAAGGCTTTAGTGGAATGGCAGCCATCTTCCTTGAGGGCAATCTGTGGCTTCAATTCCAATGGAAACAATGGGATGTGGCAACCATTTTTAGTAGAGGCATATGCCAGTGACCATGTTTATTGAGGGCATGAGTAGCTTCAATCCCATTGTGAATCATGGAAAATGGCAGTCATTTTGAGTAAGGGAAAATTGCTGCAACAATGGCAAAGAAAGGATACAGTGATCCTTCATAACTTTGCTTAACTGCAACCTAACTTCTTCAAATGTACACTGTCACTAATTTGCAGTGAGGTTTAGCAATATGGGAGTTGTCAGGGATAAAAAAACAGTCACTTGTTAGCAAACAAAGTCCAAAAGAAGGTGAGATGCTGGGGGGAGGCTTAAAGGTCCAATTTTTAATTATTTTCCCCTGAGAAACTAAATAGCAGATTTTAGTTGAAAATCTTCAGCAAATTCAGTCTTTACTCCACCCCTGCAATGTGGAGAATGATATGTAACCAATCCTGCTAGGGCCAGCAGTGGGATTTGAACCGGGAAACACTGAAAGTCTCTACTGCTTATGCTAAAGAACTAAATTCTATAAGCTGGAAGCTGTGTAAATCTAAAACTTTTTATATGAACCAGGCACTAGAAAGTGACAAAGACTCAGTGTGTGTTACAGAAACACTATATTGGACATCGACGACAAAGCGGTTGAATCCATGTTTTAAGTGAAAAACTGAATCCAGCCTTAATTATAGATACTCTGGACAGATGTATTCTCATATTTACCTATGGGCTGAATAGATCATAAATCAACATCCTTCTATCAAAGAGGGAGAGAGAGAACAGTGACACAGATGTTTCATAAGATGTTCCTATTTTTGTTTTGATTTGACCCAGACATATGTCTTGCCATGGGCCACTGGTTGCTTTCTGATCACTGGCACATTAGTGGGGCTACTGGCTGCTCCCTGATCACTTGAATTAACATGCAAGGGATAGGACCAAGCTGTTTTATTTTAACTTTCTTTCTGTAGGTGAAGTGACATGTTAGTCCCAGCCCAGGGCACTCTAATTGGGCTAATTTGTCACAGGAAGGATGTAGTCCAGGGGGGAGGGATAGCTCAGTGGTTTGAGCATTGGCCTGCTAAATCCAGGGTTGTGAGTTCAATCTTGAGGGTGCCTTTTAGGGATCTGGGGAAAAAATTGGGGATTGTCCTGCTTTGAGCAGGGAGTTGGACTGGATGACCTCCTGAGGTCCCTTCCAACCCTCCTATTCTATGATTAGGCAATGAGATGGACAGATGAGAAAGCTGTGAGAGGGATGGGTATGTATGCTTGGGGTTGGTGGGTGTATATGGATAGGGTGGGTGGATGGAATGTTCAGACCTATGGATGGGTCGGGGAGGAGCTCTTTATCTAAAACTTTAAAGTGACCCTCACCTTAATTAATGATCATTTTCTCTTTTCTTTACAGTTCATCATTTCTGGGTCCCTCTCAGCTGCAACTGCAACTGCAACGAATATCACAGAGGGTCTGGTGAGCTATGCAGTATCCTGTTATTGGGAGAGACTTACAAGTTAACACTAAGGGGAGAAATCAGAGCCCTTGTCTGTCAAGAATGCCCTCCGGGATATGGCTGGTGTCCCATGGGGAGGAGCATGCAAAGGTGAAACTCAGAATTGAACGAATTCCCCTCTCACTCAAGGAGAGACGGATTGCTGCAGAAGTACACATGGGTTTGCTTGAAACACGATTCCATATAATGGGTAGACTAGGGAGGTGGTGGAATCTCCATCCTTAGAGGTTTTAAAGGCCCGGCTTGACAAAGCCCTGGCTCGGATTGGTCCTGCTTTGAGCAGGGGTTTGGACTAGATGACCTCCTGAGGTCTCTTCCAACCCTAATCTTCTATGATTCTATAAAAATATGCATTAAATGTGGCATAATGCATGCAAAAGCTAGAAAATGCCTAAGTTAAGGTTGCCCACACAACTTTAACAGTGCCCCCTTGTGCATCTGCATTATTGCAGTAGTTTGTTTTCTCTGCATGACCAAGCCTGATTTCAGAGCATGGGTTGCATGGGGCTCAGTGAATGAGCCAGCTCTGCTCAATATTTTTCTTTATGCTTAACTCTTCCATGAATGGACCTCCTGCCTCATTCACTGAACACCATCCGAACTGCTTGGTTAATATGGCAGGATGTGACAGGATATACGATCCCTCAGAGACCTGAGAATGAGAGAGCCATAGGACTCAGGGCTGGGAAGGCAAGGGTTAATGGACAGAGATCAGTCTGCTAGGGCTCATTAGAGGTCCAGTCTGCAGTAGTTATAAGATGACAGCTTCCTGGTCTGAGGGCAATGATCCATCTGATCCTTGGAGGAAAAGGTTCTGTTTGTTTCCATTTGGGACTTGGACAGGAGTCAGTGAACTGAGATGAAGACAGTTTCCTCCTGAAGCAGAGCAGGCTGTGTCATTTTGGTTTGGATCTTCACCCCACACTGGGCATCAAGACCCAGCCATCTAGGTGAAAACTGGGAGTTCTAATTACTAGGCCACGTGGACCCAAACTTAGGTCTGGGTCTGGGAAAAAGCTTCTGGACTGATATTTAAAATAACTCCCCAAAAGCCGCTGTTTAGGAACATAGGAGATAGGACTGGAAGGGACCTGCTAGGTAATCAAGTCCAGGCACCTGACATGGTGGGAAACCACATCATAGAATCCAACACATAAATATACCAAGCTCCATCTTAAAACTAGTTGGGTTGTTAGCCCCCACTCCTGCTTTTGTGAGGCTGTTCCAGATCCTTGCTCCCTGCATGAATTGAAACTTTCCTCTCATTTCCAGCCTAAATTTATTCATGGCCTGTTTATCCCCATTCCTTCCTTTGCCAACATTGTCCTTTAGCTTAAATAGCTCATCTCCGTCCTTGGTGTTTACCAACCTGATGTATTTATAGAGAGCAATCAGATTCCCTCCCCCGCACCCAGACTTCATTTGTTTGAGGATCCCTTGTGGATCCTGTCTAAATTAATCTGCAGAATTAGTCTTCCCTTTAAAAGGAGAGGGCCCAGAGGATGTGGATATTTACCTTCCTGTGGAGGCATTAATTGTCCTATTAGGGACGAGGAAGTGGGTCTATGCCATGTTTTCTCTGGGGAAGAGGAAGGAATCTCAGGAGAGTTGGGGATGGCAACCTAGATGGCCACCTATAACTAGGGTCTGTTATTGGAATTCTAAGAGCTTGTCTAGATGGAGAGTTAGTGCTCAGCAAGCTGGGGTGTAAATCTTCAGTGCTGTGATGGGGTGGAGTAGGCCCAAAGGGCTCATGCTGGCAGCCTCATGGTCCTGCCACACCCCATCCCAGACAGGAGCAGAAGAGAAGTCCGCCAAGTGGCCTAGAGTGACTGCAGGGGAAGCAACCAATCAGAAGGGCTGCAGGAGTGGCCAATCAGGGGGCAGCAGTTCTATATAAAAAGGAGCGCTGGAGCTGGAAAAGAGGACTATGTTCCTGGTTGGGTGAAAAAGCAGAGGTTCATGGACAGCTCAGTGCGGCAAGGAACTGGGGGTGCTAAGAAGGAGCTCCTGGCTGGCTGCTGGGACTGAACAAGGACTGAGTCCAGGGAGGGCTGCAGGAACACAATGTCTCCAGAGAGGAGGTCCTGGGGCTGTGGCCTCATACCAGGGCTGGGGGAAGTAAAGAGTGCCTACCCTGGAAGGGGTTTATGATGTTCCACCTACAGTCAGTTTGTGTGGCTTGGCTGGATGGCTGAGTCACTGAAGACTCACCGAAGAAACCACTGGGGGTGGCGGGGCACTCACAAGAGGTGGGTGCTGCCCCATTCCACAAACTCTGTGATTGCAGGCACACACACTTGACCAGTTCGTGGTGGTTTCACTGAATTGTTTATTTAGAAAACAAACAAAACAAAAAAATTCAGAAAAAAAATGTTTTGACATTTTTGAAATGGTTTGAACTGACTTTTCAAATCAAATTATCCTCGAATTTTATTTTTATATTTTAAAAAAATGTTTGCAATTGTAATGAAACGTTTCATTTGGCTCAAAGTGAATTTTTTTTGATTTGCTGAAAAATTTTTATTTTGATGCCAAAACAATTGTTTTTATTTTTGAAAATTGCCAGTGAACCAAAAAATCCATGATTTGCACAACTCTAATCCTATGATACTATGTAAAATTGCCCATTAAGGAGACAGAATCCAGGTGTGATTAGCGCACTTAACTTCACCATTTCCTGACTTTGTCCTTCATTTAGCAATTTAATCATTTATTTCCGATGGCCAAGGTAAGATGTAATCTTTTTTCACTCTGTTAGTACTTTAAAAAAAATTGCTGAACTGTTTTTGTTCACATTTTCCCCAAAAGTTCATTCATGGGCTTAAAACAAACATGGAAAATTGCAGCCTAGAAAGTGAAAAGTTTGACGAAGTTCTAAGTAACTGAAAAAGCCCTTTAACATTCAGGCAACCTTAACCATAGAGTGTTGCTAATCACTCTGTCTATTAAAAGGGAGTGCTTCTCTGCCATATGTGTATTTTGTTGTTCTCTTTATCTGTGCGTGGAGGGATGAAGTCAGAGGAAATGGGGCAAAAGAAGGCTGGAATGTTGCAAATATGGGTTGCTGTGCTTATGTATGTATATGGCTCAATACTCAGTGGCCATGTGTCTGGGTATTGATATGACTGTCCTAACCTGTGCCCTCTGCATATCTCTTTCAGGAGGCAGGCAGCAATATGTTGAATGCCATCAGCTTCCTTGCCTCATTAGCTGGAGGAATAATGTTGGGAATTGATTTGATTAATATTTGCATTCTAAACAAGTACAAAGTTTCCATCCCAATTTTGGATAAAATCCACTTAGTCAGCTTCCTTCTCCCTCATCGCTGTGAAGAAAGCCCCATCCCTTGGGACTACTGTCAGAGCATTGGTTCTTACAAGACGGTAAGTGCTGTGGTTCCACAAGGTGCTATGAATTCTGTGTCTTCTGAGCTATTTAGAACTGGTGATGGCTCAGCATCTAAGGGGAGGGTCAGTGCTTGGGTTTGGAGAGTTATCCATGTTCATTGGACTCTCATGGACCTTAGTATTAGCATGGGAGATGTTTAAAGACAACAGGCACTGTCTGGAACTTGGATGCATGATAGCATGAGGAACATTGTTAGAAAATAATTGTAGCAAATGCTCATTAAACTCTCTGAAACATTAGAGAAGGTTCAAGTCTTGTTTTATGCAAACTGATAGGGTTTTGTTTTTCGTCTCCCCATTCAGGCCCTTGTGGTGTTTTCTCTCTTTGGGCTAAATTCTGCTCTTGGTTATATTGGTGTAATTCCCCTGAATCCAAACTGCATTGACTTCAGTGGAATTAACTCTAGATTTACACTGGTGTAGATGACACCAGATTTTGGCCCTATTAGTCCATAGCAGATAGTGTCACTAATTGTATCTCTCTCTTATTGGCTGTGTGGCATAGGGAATCTTGGCCTTGATGCTGATCTTCTCTGTAATCCAGAACATCGTTTCTAAAGACGCTATCTCCTCCGACTCGGTGAGGACTTAAGATGTTAAGTCAGTGGCTCTATCAGGGTGGGGGTTCTTTGTCTGGGCTGAGGGAGTGGATGGACAAGGAAGATGGTGGCAAGGAGACCCACCAGGTAGTGATTTTGTCTTTTCTTCCAGGATAAGTCACAGGATCATGAGGCAGAGCAAGTGTTTCCTTTGCTGTCACCCCCACAACCACAGTTCAGCAACGGAACCAGTCCTCCATGGCAGTAGTCTATCAGCAGCATCCAACAAACTCCAAGCAGCTTTCATGGGTAAAAAGCATATATGCGTGGTGCCTGAATCTCTCCCTCATCTTGCAGATAAGACGCCCTTCTCTCTCTTACTGAGTCTGGTCCAGAGATCACATGTGTTTTTACGCAGAAGGGAAGATGGGCAATAATGACTCACTAGCTTTATCCATCCTCTTGGAAAAGACCTCCTAAATGACTCTTACGCCAGCTTCTTCAATAATGGGTTGAAAAGGTATTGTGAGTTGGTTCTTTCAATCTCACTTGACCTGAGTGTATGGGAGTGGTGGGTGTACCTCTCATCTCCCAATGGAATGGATTTCACGGCAACTTTAGAAATCCTGGAAGACATTGTAACTGTGTTGAAATGTCACAGGGTGATGAGCTGTTTCCCAGACAGAGCATGGAGAACAGAAGAGACCTATTAAAGCAGCAGCAACCTCTATTGATGGTGGTTGGGTTTTTTTCTTTGCTCCCAAATTTCACCCTGTTAGGCTGAAATTTGCGAAGCCCCAGTTTGTTTTTAGGTGCACATGGAGTTTAAAAGGGGAAGTAGCTCAGCTACATCTGAGACTGTATAGAGGGACAAATACATGACATTCCCTACTTGTAAAATAGTTCTTATGCCACTCTTTTTTTTTTTTGAATGGTTCTCTTGCCAAAATGGGTAGCAGTAGAAAGATGAAATTTCCTAGAAAAATAGCCTTCATTTAGGAGAAGGACCCTGGAGAGTTCTGGTGAAGATCAGCTTGAATTTGGCACTAAAGGCTGAGGGTAGGTATCAGTTAAATAAGACACCTGTAGGGATTTTTACCCTTAATTACCTAAAAGCCAGGCAATTCAATACTAAGGTTAAATTTACAAGAAACCCAACATTAGAAAATGTGGAAAGTAACTATTAAAAAACCCAAACTACCTTAAGTCTGGCTTCCCTCAGGGACAGTTTGTGGAGCCTTTATTTTAGTGAGTAGAACTGGGTGAGTAATTGACTTTTTTTGATTTGGTGGCTGACCAAAAAAATCTGACAAGATTTTTGTTCTCGGGTTAACCCAAAATGACAATCTTTTTTTTTTTTCCCAGCAAGAAACCAAAGCCGCCACCACCACCACCACCAAAAACTTTGTTTTCGGTCAAATTAAATGTTTATTCAATCCAAATTGTTTTATTTTGGGGTCTCTTACCCTTAAGTTATGGTTTTTTTTAAGTTAAATCTAGCTGAATTTCTAAATAAAATGACACATTTCAACTTTGAAACATTTCCCCGTGTCAAAAGCTTTGCTAAAGTTAAGGAATAACATGTCCACTGCTTTCCCCTCATCCACAGAGCCAGTTATCTCTTCATAGAAGGCAATTAGATTAGTCAGGCATGACTTGCCCTTGGTGAATCCATGCTAACTGTTTCTGATCACTTTCTTCCCCTCTAAGTGGTTCAGAATTGATTCCTTGAGGACCTGCTCCATGATTTTTTCCAGGGACTGAGGTGAGGCTGACTGGTCTTTAGTTCCCTGGATCCTCCTTCTTCCCTTTCTTAAAGATGGGCACCAGATTAGCCTTTCCAGTCACCTGGGACCTCCCCCGATGGCCATGAGTTTTCAAAGATAATGGCCATTGGCTCTGCAATCACATCCACCAATTCCTTTAGCACCCTGGGATGCAATGCATCCGGCCCCATGGATTTGTGCTTGTCCAGCTTTTCTAAATAGTCCCAAACCACTTCTTTCTCCACAGAGGTCTGGTCACCCCTCCCCCCCCCCCCATGCTGTGCTGCCCAGCGCAGCAGTCTGGGAGCTGACCTTGTTTGTGAAGACAGAGGCAAAAAAAGCATTGAGTACATTGCTTTTTCCACATCCTCCGTCACTAGGTTGCCTCCCTCATTCAGTAAGGAGCCCGAACTTTCCTTGACTTTCTTCTTGTTGCTAACATCTGAAGAAACCCTTCTTGTTACTCTTAACATCTCTTGCTAGCTGCAAGTCCAGGTGTGATTTGGCCTTCCTGATTTCACTCCTGCATCCCCGAACAATATTTTTATACTCTTCCCTATTGAAGTAGTCTTATTGGTTCCAGTGGAACAACTCGCCACTTGTGTAAGGGAGCCACAATCTTGATCTGAGAAAGCCAGATCTTTAATCATCCCTTCCTTGTTCCCTTTGTGCATTCTTTTTCAAAGGAACCCAAGGGATTTAAGCACCCACCGCCATCAGCTCATATGAAAACCCCAGCCTTCATATCCAGGTTAAAAGGCATGCTTTTGTATCAGGGACTCAAAGCCTGCAGCTTTGCTTATTGCTTAAAATGTGTACAGCTTCTGTAGTTGTAGACTGCCCAGCTGCAAGGGGAGAAATGTACTCCACAAATAATTGGTTTAGAACTGGTTTCATGTTTCTAATATTAACACACTAGCTCTGTGTCTAATGATGCTGGCTGGCACATGGAATCACAGCACCCAGACCTGTGAGCTGCTGGGCACTTTGAAGGATTGGGCCTTTAATGACATGTAGGGATTGATCACG
The DNA here is from genome assembly GCF_965140235.1 of Caretta caretta. Classification (NCBI taxonomy): domain Eukaryota; kingdom Metazoa; phylum Chordata; order Testudines; family Cheloniidae; genus Caretta; species Caretta caretta. The sequence goes on from NC_134211.1 coordinate 13,684,973, forward strand.
ATCAGCATGTTATTTGTCTAATACAAAACTGGGAAAGCAGTGGGGTTTTTTTCTGTGGCATGTGAATGGCCTTTAAGAAAGCTAGAATCAGCATCACAACTGTGAGATTAAAAGTACAGGAAAGCATTCTGTCCATCATAGGCGCTGACTTTCTAATGTGCCAGGGGATGCTTAACCCCTGGCTCTGTGCCAGACCCTGCCCCCACTCCCCTCCTTCCCCAAGGCCCTGCCTCTTCCTGCCCCATTCAACCCCCTTCCCCAAGTGCACTACACACTCACTCCTCCCTTCTGCTGCCCCCAGCACCTCCTGCATGCTGCAAAACAGCTGATCACGGTGGGCGGAATGTGCTGGGAGAGAATGGGAGGCGCTGATCATTGGGGTCCACTGGGCGGGGGGGGGCGCTGATAGGGGGGCTGTCGGTCAGTGCTCAGCACCAACCATTTTTTCCCAAGCACCCACGGAGTTGGTGCCTATGTTCGTCAGCACTGGTAGGTGGAGACTAGGTAGCCTGAACCGAAAGTTGCCCAATTAAACCAGTTGAAAGACAAGAATTATCTCATAAGGCCAGGGGTTTCCAAAGGGCCACAGTAATATGTCAGCAGCCCCACCCCCTCCCCTGAGCCTGCCATGCCCTCGCTCCCAGTGCCTGGCAACCCCGCTGATCAGCACATCCCTGCACCTCCTGATCACTGTTTCTGACGTGCAGGAGGCTCTGGTGGGGAGGGGGACAAGCCAAGGCATGGCAGGCTCCGGGGAAGGGGTGGAGTGGGGGCAGGGCCTGTGGCAGAGCCAGGGGTTGAGCGGTGAGCACCCACCGGCACATTGGAAAGTTGGCGCCTGTAGCTTCAGCCCCAGAGTCGGTACCTATACAAGGAGCTGCATATTAACTTCTGAAGAGCCACATCTGGCTCCGGAGCAGTACATGCAACGTTAGCTCTGTCCCCTGTGGGTCTATGTCTACATTGCAGTATAAGCTCAGAGACAGGGATTTGAGTCAACTGGCCTGTGTTAGGGAATTCTTTATTAATCAAGTAATTTCATAGAGTTTTGTAGATATTAAGGTCAGAAGGGACCATTATGATCATCCAGTCTGACCTCCTGCACAACGCAGGCCACAGAATCTCACCCACCCACTCCTGCGATAAACCTCTCACCTATGGCTGAGCTCTTGAAGTCCTCAAATCATGGTTTAAAGACTTCAAGGTGCAGAGAATTCTCCAGCAAGTGACCTGTGCCCCACACTACAGAGGAAGGCGAAAAACCCCTGGGGCCTCTTCCAGTCAGCCACTCCATTATCTTCCCTGGGATCGATACCAGCTGACTGGCCTGTAATTATTTGGGTCAACCCGTTTACACTTTTTTTTTAATTGTCACAATACTAGCTTTCTTCCCCGGTGATTCAGGACTTACTGAAAGTCAATATTAACTGTCCAGTGAGCTCCTCAGTCAGCTCTTCTAAAACCCTTGGATGCAAATTATTTGGAGCTGCTGATTTAAAAATGTCTAACTTTAGTAGTTGCTGTTTAACACCCTCCAGAGATACTAATGGAATGGAACCGTATGATGAGATTAGCATCTGTTTAGTCTCAAGTACAGAACAGAAATATTTATTCAACCCTTCTGTTGCTCTTGTTCTCTACCTGTGGCACACAATAGTGTAGTGTCCAGAGGGCTGTAGTAGTGTGGCCTAGTTGTTGGAGTTGGTGTGTGGGGGCTGGGTGGTATTATTGGCCTCTGGCCTACAGGAGGTCAGACTAGATGATCTGGTGGTCTTTTCTGCCCTTAAACTCTAAGACTCTATGACATAGATGGACATTTTACAATGGTTGGAGCATTCGTGGCAGTAATACAGCTAAGGTTGCCTAAGCATTTCCAGATACTTGTTTTCGGTATCTCTGATCAGGCTGAAAGACTAAAGCTTTGGAGTGAAGTTTTCAAGCCCTAATCCATGTCCAGAGAGTCAAAATTTGAACAAAACTGGTTTCTCTGAAGAAAGAAAACAAAACCCAAACAAACATAATTCATTATCCATTCTCTTTTGTGAACTTTTTTTGGAGTGCTTCAGTGCTGAAGTGGGAGGGAGAGGGAGCTGACATCTGTCAGCGAAAACAGTTCAGATTCTGGTGCAAACTGGCTTTGATTTAGCTGAATGATACAGATTTGAAAAGCATAATTCATGCATCTGTGGAAGTTGTTTCTAGCATCGCAAGTGCTGCTTGGCAACCCTTTCTCAGAGCCCTAAAGGGAGGGGGCTAATTTAGGATTGCAGCAAAAAATGGTGAGCCCTGCTTTCATTTAATGTGCTCTTCAGGAGCCATTGCCACTCAGTGAAGGAGGCAGCGGCTTCTCATGTCCTGACTCATGCACCCAAACAAGGAGGCAGTGTGCTTTAATGGATAGATTACTGGCTTAGTATGCAGGAGACCTGAGTTCTAATCCTGGCTTTGTTGGGTGACCTTGGGCAAGTCATGTTGCTGCCCTGTGCCTTGGTTTCCATTGCTGTAAAATGAGGTTAATGATATTAATCTCCTTTGTAAAGGGTTTTGAGATCCAAGGGTAAAAAGAACTAGGTAGTAGTGTTATGAGCCAAATTCTATACTCACAATAGTGTGAATCATGGTGTATCATTTACTCCAGGTCTCCCTTCTTGGTGAGTGGACACAGTGCATCATGGAAGATATAGTCCAGCTGGGGAGCCTGGCCCAGGGAGGAGAATGGGGATATAAGGAAACTGAACTACAACTCCCAGGAAGTACCACAGTGGTAGATTTTAATCAAAATATTTCAGTTTTGGTTGTTTTAAAAAACTTTTTATCAAATTGAAATTTGCTTTTCTCTAAAACACTTTTCATGAACAATTTAGTTTAATCAAAAACCCAATTTTCCATCAAAAAACAGTTAAATTTTCAGCCAGCCCTGCTAAGATGCCTCTCTTAATGCATGTGGGCAATTCCATTGACTTCAGAATACAGTTGGAATGGATTGCCAGTTAAACAAGTTTGCAATAAAAAATTAGTTAAAAGTAGCTGAAAGGTCCCTAAAAACAGTTTGAAATCTCCAGTCCTTCTCCCTACGTGCTCCCACCTACCTCTTCTCATCACTCCCTACCTCAAAGGTTGCCTCCATTATGTATCCTTCCCTCTCACCCACCCGTTAAACGCTTGCAGTAATAACTCCCCACACCATTTGCCTTGCTCAGTCAGATGCGTTGTAGCAGATAAATGAACACTGTCAGCAGCCTGGTAGGCTCCTGTGTTGGAGGGATGGGTTCAGCAGGTGATCTTTCACCTGTAAAGGGTTAAGAAGCTAGAAGCTGGAGTGGGGGAGAAACAAAGGGTCTGAGTCTGTCTGTGTGATGCTTTTGCCGGGCCAGAACAAGAATGAAGTCTTAGATTACTTACTAAGTTCTAACTAGATATGCGTCAGATTCTGTTTTGTTTAAATGGCTGATAAAATAAGCTGTGCTGAATGGAATGTATATTCCTGTTTGTGCCTTTTTGTAACTTAAGGTTTTGCCTAGAGGGATTCTCTGTGTTTTGAATCTGATTACCCTGTAAGGTATTTACCATCCTGATTTTACAGATTCTTTTACTTTTTCTTCAATTAAAATTCTTCTTTTAAGAACCTGATTGCTTTTTCATTGTTCTTAGGATCCAAGGGTTTGGGTCTGTGCTCACCTATGCAAATTGGTGAGGATTTTTATCAAGCCTTCCCTAGGAAAGGGGGTGTAGGGTTTGGGAGGATTTGGGGGGGGGGGGAAGACATTTCCAAGCAGGCTCTTTCCCTGTTAGATGCTTGGTGGTGGCAGCAATCAATCCAAGGGCAAAAGGTAAAATAGTTTGTACCTTGCGGAAGTTTTAACCTAAACTGCTAAAAATAAGCTTAGGGGGTTTTCATGCAGGTCCCCACTTCTGTACCCTAGAGTTAAGAGTGGGGAAGGAACCTTGACACCATGTCCAGAAGTCTTTGATTTTTGGATGCCAAAGACATTAAACACTACTGTTGTTTATCACATTAAGACACTATTTAGTAATAAATGTAATTAAGGTCTGGCTTTAGAAAGTGCCATGCACTGAGTGGCCAAAAATTGTATGGGGTTATGAAGGACCAAACTAGGCTCATATATGGTGGAAAATTTCATGCATGTTTATACCTGCATTTCTTGGAAGTGGCTAATTGATCCACATGATGAAGGGGTTTTTTTGTTTGAGAGGAAGGAAGTATATGGACATATAAAGCAAAGCATACAGCGACTTCATTCTCTTTGCTTAAACCCCTGTGGGGGGAATAGAGGTGGAGAGCACTGAGCGATGGGGAAGGGGGAGGAGCAAAAGTTGGGGCAAGGCCTTGTGGGAGGGGGGGAAGATGTGGGGCAGGGGGAGGTTCTGGTGCTCCTGCTGTAGTGTCCCACAAATATATTTGGTGCCAGGCCCACAAAAGATTAATCTGGCCCTGTCCAGGAGTCACCATAACTGTACAAAAACTCAGAATTGGTTGCATAATGGAACTGAGGGCAAAAAGGAAAGGTTTTTGGCAATGAATGTATCCCGTGGAAGATTTTGCTCAAGGATCCTATGTGCTACTGATTTTTCTCCCACTGAACACTCTCAGTTGTTGAGAGGATTTTTTTTTTGAGGGGATGTAGCAGCAGGTACTTGTTGGGGGGCAACACCAAGGATGCTCATTGCTGAAACTAATGAAGGAAGCTGCAAAAAGAGAGGTGAGGTTCTTTCTAGCCAACCACTAAATAAAGCTGAAGTCATTGTAGCTGGGTTGGGGGTGGCTTCTCAGAAGCAGATTGAATAGCATTCCCCCAGGAGATTGGAGACAGGACTGTCTGAGTGCATGCCTGGACTGCAGGACTACATTAAAAGCTGACTCCAAACCTGGAGTGGGGTTCAGTGAGTGGGAAATGGGGAAGGGCTGTGGTACAGGACATTTGCCTGTTGGATATTCACACCTGTGGGTGGAGAACTGAGTTAATGACCTACAGACAAAGCTACCATGGGGGGAGGCTTTTACTGACCATTCAGGTAGATATAATGTTGTGTCTTCCCAAGTTGATGCCAGGTTCCATTTCCCCAAATTAAGTTCTCCTTGCTTCATGTAGAGACTCAGTTTGCTTGTGAGTGGGGGCAGTACTGCCTATTCAGTCATAGAATATCAGGGTTGGAAGGGACCTCAGGAGGTCATCTAGTCCAACCCCCTGCTCAAAGCAGGATCAATCCCCAATTTTTGCCCTAAATTTTTGCCCCAATTTTTGCCCCATATCCAAACCCTCAAGGATTGATCTTACAACCCTGGGTTTAGCAGGCCAAAGCTCAAACTACCGAGCTATCCAGGAAAAGTATTTAATGATCCCAGAAATTCTGGGTGGGGGCTTGAGCTAGTAGTGTGTGCTAGGGTTTTAAGAGATGCACCTAGATATTTGAACCAGCCTCTGATGCTGCTGAAAACATTGAGCAGAAAGAAAAGGAGTACTTGTGGCACCTTAGAGACTAACAAATTTATTTGAGCATAAGCTTTTGTGAGCTACAGGCTCACTTCATCAGATACATGAAGTGAGCTGTAGTTCACAAAAGCTCATGCTTAAATAAATTTGTTAGTCTCTAAGGTGCCCCAAGTACTCCTTTTCTTTTTGCGAATACAGGCTGTCACTCTGAAACCTGTCATTGAGCAGAAAGGTTACTTGTGTCATTTGCACCTGTATCAAATGTGCTCATTCTGATGTGGAAGAATTGTACCCCCACTTAGCAATGATGTAAATGACTCCCACTTATTCTAGAATGCACAGAGCACCATGCAGCTGCTGCTACTGATCTGTATCTAGCTACATGGGCTACCTATGTGCAACTAAGTTTGTAGGGAAAAACTAGTATGGTTATTGTAACCCATGCTCAGTGTGACTCTCTGCCCCTCTCTAGTGGGGGCTAGGCCACAGCTAGCAATCACTGAGCCAACGGCAGCTTTAGTTAGTAAAGCTGGGACTTCCAGCTCAGCTAGTAGACCTTACGTTTCAAAGGCTGTAGGTTTGATCCTTGCTCACGATGATATGCCCAAGGGCTCAGCATTGTGCTGTTATGAAAATGACCCAGGTGTAGATTTTTACACCTGATTTCTTGCTATGCTGATGAAGTGTGTAGCTAAGGAAGGTTGTGTTGCATGTGACTAACTTTGCTTCGTGGAGGAAAATTTTGACTGGACATGTTAGATGAGGCGTTCTTGTACGGTGCAAAGCTTGTACGGTGAATTTGAGCCATCAAAGGTGATCATATCATTAAAATGGGCAGCCAAACACCTGTCAGGGATGGGCTAGGTGTACTTGGTCCTGCCTCAGTGCAGGGAGATGGATTAGATGGCCTCTCGAGGTTCCTTCCAGCCCGGTATTCCTATGAGTATATAAATCATAATTCAAGGAGCTACTGGGATTAATTACTCATTTTGGCAGAGCTATGCTTAGAAAAGAGGATTTCTCTGCATTTAGAGAGACCCCTTCAGAGTCACTCCTGTTCATGTCCTCATCCTCCCACCCACCCTACAATCTTTTCCTGTCTTTAGAGCTAAAACAGACTGTGAGTTCCAGCTGTGCAGCATGACTGTGCCTTCTGGGCTTCTTTAGAGGTGAAGCTCTGACCGGGCTGAGTCGTGACATTCAGATTCAGAGCAAAGGTTCCCTTAGCCATTACACCAAGGATTTCCCCCTGGGTTAGATTGGCAGAAACCATGGGGGGGGAGGGGGTGTCACCTTCCTCTGCAGCATGGGGCATGGGTCACTTGCAGGTTCAAACCAGTGTAAATCTCTGTAACTTGAAGACTTTAAATCATGATTTGAGGAATTCAGTAACTCAGCCAGAGGTTAGGAGTCTATTACGGGAGTGGATGGGTGAGGTTCTGTGGCCTGCAATTTGCAGAAGGGCAGATGATCACAATGGTCCCTTCTGGCCTTAAAGTATGAGTCTGAGTTTAAGACCCTTAAGCCTCGGGTAGCATGAAAGGGGTGGGAATGTCCCCTCAGGACACCAGCTGCACAGGGGGCAGCCCCAGCTGGTGTAGTATGGGCACACCGCTACAGACTAGGGACCGAATGGCTCGGCAGCAGCTGGCAGAAAAGACCTAGGGGTGACAGTGGACGAGAAGCTGGATAGGAGTCAACAGTGTGCCCTTGTTGCCAAGAAGGCCAATGGCATTTTGGGATGTATCTGTAGGGGCATTGCCAGCAGATCGAGGGACGTGATCGTTCCCCTCTATTCAACACTGGAGAGGCCTCATCTGGAGTACTGTCCAGTTTTGGGCCCCACACTACAAGAAGGATTTGGAAAAATTGGAAAAAGTCCAGCGGAGGGCAACAAAAATGATTAGGGGTCTGACTTATGACTCATGACTTATGCGGAGAGGCTGAGGGAACTGGGATTGTTTAGTCTGCAGAAGAGAAGAATGAGGGGGGATTTGATAGCTGCTTTCAACTACCTGAAAGGGGGTTCCAAAGAGGATGGCTCTAGACTGTTCTCAGTGGTAGCAGATGACAGGACAAGGAGTAATGGTCTCAAGTTGCAGTGGGGGAGGTTTAGGTTGGATGTTAGGAAACACTATTTCACTAGGAGGGTGGTGAAACACTGGAATGCATTACCTAGGGAGGTGGTGGAATCTCCTTCCTTTGAGGTTTTTAAGGTCAGGCTTGACAAAGCCCTGGCTGGGATGATTTAGTTGGAGATTGGCCCTGCTTCGAGCAGGGGGTTGGACTAGATGACCTCCTGAGGTCCCTTCCAACCCTTATATTCTATGATAAATACTCTGCACCAGTCCTGATCTCAGCCCCTGGCATAAGGGTTAGAATCGGTTACATGACCGGAGTACACTGCATTCTGGCTATTCTCTGCTTCTCAAAACCCCCAGGGGCCCCATGGAAAGCAAAGGCTAAGTTTGAGCAGCCCTGAGGCAGCTCTAACTTACAACAAGAGCCAGGTAGGCCTAGGCACAGCTCCAGAATATAGGAGCCTCCCCCACTTGGTTCCTGCCCCAGTGCAGAGAGGGAGTAACTGAAAGCTCTGTATCGAGTTCTCCCAGAGTCCACTGAGGTTTGTGTATTCAGGCTTTGGTCCTACCTCTACACACAATACCTCCTACAGGCACCACCCTGTAACACCACCCAACAGTATCCGTGAGATGAATCCCAGGTTTACTCAGTAGGGGTCCCTTTCTATCAGAGCAGGAGCAGCATCCAGGATCCAGCTAGGCTGTGACAGACAGGGTGTCTGCTTCTCTCCCCAAACTGCTCTCTCTCTGGGGAACATTCTGAGCAGAGCAGAACTAAGCTATAAGGCCCCAATCCTCGGCCACTTTCAGGCCACTAAGCTCTACCGATACAAGCAGCTCTAAACCCTGCAGATCCAGCTCTGCAAAGATTTTTCTATGCTGTGATGGGTGTTCACACAGGAGTGGAAGGGGTTAGTGGAGGCATTGTGGGATTGCCATATTCCAGCCCAGAAAAGAGTAGTGGAGGTGAGTCCTCCAAGCAGCCTAGAGAGGCTGTGCAGAAAGCACCTAATGGGAGAGAAGTGGCACAGAGCAGCCAATCAGGGCCCAGCTGGCTAGCATAAAAGCAGCTGCAGGGCAGAATAGGAGACACTGCTGTGGTGAGTGGACACCATTGCACCCATACAGAGAAATAATTAGATATCCTATAGCCACTGCTATGCCTCCCAACTGCTGGCATAGGGGGCATGGCCCAAAGAAGAGTGATCAGTTGTGGCTCATGTCTGTATCCAGCAATCCACAGCTGCCAGAATATCCCCTTAGGCCTGGAGCAGCCTGGACAGGGACTGTTCAGTAAGAAAGTGACCTCAGGATGGGGGCAAGGGCTCTTTCGCGCACGTGTCCCTTCTCAGTCCAGCTGAGGATCTGGCTTTATATCTCTCTCAAACACACAAGAGGAGCAAATGCTGTAACTCACCTGGCCCTTTTGAGTTTCTTTTCAGCTGCAACAGAGAGGGATCCAGAAGCGATGAACTGTCCAAAAGGGAGGAATCGATCCTTGATTTACTTGTTGGTTTTACATTTACAGAAACTTTCCCCATAGAATAAACTCTCCATCTGTTCCAGCTCCCTGTACCCATCCACCCACTCATCACAGGCTAGTGAATCCCACCACAGCCAAGACTGCACCAAAGTTTCTATTTATCATCCACACTCTGCAAACTTTTCTAAAATCCACCTTCTAAACCGGTTTCAGAGTAACAGCCGTGTTAGTCTGTATTCGCAAAAAGAAAAGGAGTACTTGTGGCACCTTAGAGAATAACCAATTTATTTGAGCATAAGCTTTCATGAGCTACAGCTCACTTCATCGGATGCATACTGTGGTAAGTTTAGAAGATCTTATTATATACACACAAAGCATGAAAAAATACCTCCTCCCACCCCACTCTCCTGCTGGTAATAGCTCATCTAAAGTGACCACTCTCCTTACAATGTGTATGATAATCAAGGTGGGCCATTTCCAGCACAAATCCAGGGTTTAACAAGAACGTCTGTGGGGAGGGGGGTAGGAAAAAACAAGGGGAAATAGGCTACCTTGCATAATGACTAAGCCACTCCCAGTCTCTATTCAAGCCTAAGTTAATTGTATCCAATTTGCAAATGAATTCCAATTCAGCAGTTTCTCGCTGGAGTCTGGATTTGAAGTTTTTTTGTTGTAAAATAGTGACTTTCATGTCTGTAATCACGTGACCAGAGAGATTGAAGTGTTCTCCAACTGGTTTCTGAATGTTATAATTCTTGACATCTGATTTGTGTCCATTTACTCTTTTACGTAGAGACTGTCCAGTTTGACCAATGTACATGGTAGAGGGGCATTGCTGGCTCATGATGGCATATATCACATTGGTGGATGTGCAGGTGAACGAGCCTCTGATAGTGTGGCTGATGTTATTAGGCCCTGTGATGGTGTCCCCTGAATAGATATGTGGGCACAGTTGGCAATGGGTTTTGTTGCAAGGATAGGTTCCTGGGTTAGTGGTTCTGTTGTGTGGTATGTGGTTGCTGGTGAGTATTTGCTTCAGGTTGGGGGTTTTTGCTTCAGGTTGCCTTGTCTGTAGGCAAGGACTGGCCTGTCTCCCAAGATTTGTGAGAGCGTTGGGTCATCCTTCAGGATAGGTTGTAGATCCTTAATAATGCGTTGGAGGGGTTTTAGTTGGGGGCTGAAGGTGACGGCTAGTGGCGTTCTGTTATTTTCTTTGTTAGGCCTGTCCTGTAGTAGGTGACTTCTGGGAACTCTTCTGGCTCTATCAATCTGTTTCTTCACTTCCGCAGGTGGGTATTGTAGTTGTAAGAATGCTTGATAGAGATCTTGTAGGCGTCTGTCTCTGTCTGAGGGGTTGGAGCAAATGCGGTTGTATCGCATAAACACCACCCTATACTGGAAACCTACTGACCGCTATTCCTACCTACATGCCTCCAGCTTTCACCCTGACCACACCACACGATCCATCGTCTACAGCCAAGCTCTGCGATACAAGCCTATTCAAGCCTATTTCCCCTTGTTTTTTCCTACCCGCCCCCTCAGACGTTCTTGTTAAACTCTGGATTTGTGCTGGAAATGGCCCACCTTGATTATCATACACATTGTAAGGAGAGTGGTCACTTTAGATAAGCTGTTACCAGCAGGAGAGTGGGGTGGGAGGAGGTATTTTTTTCATGCTTTGTGTGTATATAATAAGATCTTCTAAACTTACCACAGTATGCATCCGATGAAGTGAGCTGTAGCTCACGAAAGCTTATGCTCAAATAAATTGGTTAGTCTCTAAGGTGCCACAAATACTCCTTTTCTTTCTTCTAAACCGAATTGACTTGAAAATTGGCATGCCCGTTCAGGAGCCACGATAGAGATTGTGGCACAAATTTGAGGTCATTTGATCTTGGGGTTCCTGAGATACAGCCTCCCTCCCCCATCCAACACACTTTTCACATTTCAGCTTTCCTACAATGCTTGTTTTCACAGACCTAGGAGAAGTATTATCCATGAGCAGTTTCCACATGAAACGTCTACCACTGGGATTAAAGCTGGGTGAATAACCGATTTTTTTCAGTTCCCTGGTAATTCCATACCACGTAGGGGGGAGGAGGGGGAATAATTGGGTTGAGCCGAAAATGAAATGTTTGGCAAATCAAGAAGTTAAAAAAAAATTTCTGGGGTCAAACAAAATGTTTCATTTTGATTTTGGGCATTTTAAAACTTTTTTTAAAGGTAATTTCTAGAAGAAAAGACCTTTCAAAGCAAAAAAAAAAAATTCTAAACCTTTTGAAAATGTCAGTGAAACACCTTGAGTTTTTCAGAATATTTTTAGGAGTGGGAGGTTGTTGGTTTGTGTTGCCAAACCAGTTCAGCACAACCAGCACGAATTCACAAAGCATTTCAGGATCACCCCATCTCCATTTCTGACTTTAAAAAGTTTCAAACAAAAATGTCACCAGCCCTTCCTGAGATGCCCCTGTTCAGATCTAGTGCCTGGTGCCAAGAAGAAGTTCCAGATCCCAATTAATCAGATGTTATTAGACTCTTATTTCTGGTTTTATGGACCTATGAATGAGTGCCTTGTGGATCTGGGCACATCCCTGCCCGCCCTTCCCCAGCACGGGGAAGATCAAGTTGTATGCTCCCATCCACCCTCAGCACCCATCCATTCATTTCCACCCCTCCGTCCCTCCCTCCCTCTGATCCAGCTAGCAAGGATATTCCTCTACTGATAGCTCCTAGATATGGATGCTCAGTTTGACTCAAACAGGACTCTGCTCTGCTGACTCAAAAAGAAGGCTCCAATGGTATTTGGAAATCATGGGGGTATCAACTGCTACTTTGTCTTCTTAACTGTCTGTGTATAAAAGATTGTCACTTTAAGAGAAAGTGCTCATGGGATCTCTCCAGTGGCTATAAAAAGCCTGGCTGGAGAATAGGGTTGGATAGCCAGGCAGAGAGGTTGCCAGCAGTGTTACTGTTGCATATTTGGTCCCTTATGGGGAAACAATGTATATGTTGTCCACTGAGACCAGAGCAGATGGCTGGAGCCTGGCTCAGTTTTTGCTCTTGGCAGTATATTGTTTCGGTCTGTTGCTTTAAAATTAGCCCTCCTCCCCCCCCATTTGAAATGTTACATTCCTTATCCCTGGTCGCTCTGTGCCATACATTAGCAAGATCCACCCACCATGAGGGTCATGCTATTGTCACCCTATCCAGGGGGGTGAGCTCCATGGTCCCCCTCATTGGGTAACGTCAGCAGAAAGGCCCAGAATGGACCAACCCTTGAACTCTCCTCTCAGTCTCTTGTGATGGACACTCCCTTCTCTGGTAATTATGTCCAAGCCCTCTGCCCTTGTGTTGGATTGGAGAAGCAACCTATAGCTTTAGGGGAAGCAGGAGTTCACCTAGAAACCAACATCAGTCCCTCTGTCACTGATCAGAGCACCCTCTTCCCCAGTGGGCTCAGGCTGATTCTCGAATGCGATTGGAACAGGGTGACATTTTGTGACCAAAACTTTTTTTGATGAAAAATGCCGATTCGGCGACCCCCAAAGCATTTTGGGAATTAGTGTTGGTTTTGCCAAATTGTGTTGGTCGGGGCGGGGGGACAACAACAAAAACCTAAAATGCATTCTGAAAAAATCAATATGATTTGGTGTTTTGGTTCAAAATGACTTTGTCTCAGTGTCCTTTGCTTTTGTAATGAAATCAATCCAAAATGATTAAACGTGGCTAAAATTAAAATGAAACATGCTGATTGTGGAACAGGTGCGCAGAAAGGAAAGAGAAGGGGAATTCTGGTGTCAGGCAGGGAGAGGGGAGTTTGGGGGCTGAAAGAAGAGGGGCGGAGGTGGGTCCCACTTGTAGCCTACAGGGCTAGTCTGTTTGCTTGCCTACATATCTTTTTTTACGAATTTCTTATTTTCTTATGGGTTTGATTTGTAATATATTTATATTAAAGTATTTTGGCTGTGGCAAAGTTAGCATACATGTCTGGGAATCTTTCACCTAGGTAGGTGGTGATGAGCTAAAGCATAAGGTCCATATATGGCTGCAACCTTTAATATAGATAGATAAAGGATATATGGAAGCAGGTTGGCATAGGGGGCTTCTTAAGTTCATATCCTTTTAAACTTAATAGGTAAACCACAGGGAAAGAACCAGAATAACCGGGTAGGACAGAAATAACAAATGTGAGAATGAGCTAATGTCATTAGTATGTATGTATGTCATCAATACGTACAACATACCAGCCTATGAAGTAAGTGTACCCCAACAGTTTGTGGGTGAGGAAACTAAGTTTGGACTTAGGAGAGCTCAGGTACTCAAGCTCTATAAGAGGAGTGACCAACCATGCCAAGGAAGCTTCTGGGTTTCTAAGCTTCAAGTTTCCAGGCTGCTTTGGTTGTTAGTCTATTAGTCTGTTAGTTCTTAATTGTAAGTTTTAAGACCGTTAAGTAGAATTCTGTTAGGAGAAGCTGAAGAGCTATCAAAGCTAAGTTCTCCACCTACCGTTCAAGAACTGAGGAACCTGGACCTGAACTCTCTTGGCATGCCAGAAGTGAGGCTGGTCCTTTGTGTCTTACCACTAGGTTATCAAGGAAGGGTGTGAGTATATTAATCAAAAGCTCTCTAGTATACAATATCACATGTAGCTCTAGAACAATATTATTGCCTTTGCAAAAAGAAAAGGCGTACTTGTGGCACCTTAGAGACTAACCAATTTATTTGAGCATGAACTTTCGGGAGCTACAGCTCACTTCATCGGATGCATACCGTGGAAACTGCAGCAGACATTATATACACACAGAGATCATGAAACAATATTTCATGATCTCTGTGTATATATAAAGTCTGCTGCAGTTTCCACGGTATGCATCCGATGAAGTGAGCTGTAGCTCACGAAAGCTCATGCTCAAATAAATTGTTTAGGCTCTAGGGTGCCACAAGTACTCCTTTTCTTTTTGCGAATACAGACTAACACGGTTGTTACTCTGAAACCTGTCATTATTGCCTTTGTAACTTGGATTATTTTACCATTTGATTACTATTCCATTTATCTCATAAAAGTTGTTAAGGCTACATGTAAACTCTTGCAAACTCTGCATAGCCTGATTCTGGGACAAGAACCTTTTAATATCTTCTGATGAGATTAACTGGTGAGTCTGTAACCCATACTATCCAAATTAATATTAACTTCCTAAAATCAGGCAACACACTCCAAAGGGGATTCCAGCTGTGAAAGCAATACAGCCATCCAAGTGGCTGTGTTGGGAGCCTCCTGTCAAAGAGACACCTGCAGCCAGCAGGGTGCGGGGAATAGACCCAGCATGATGAGCAGAGTAAGAGCATTGTAAATAGTGTGATGAGGCTATTGGTGAAAGCCCTGGAGAGGGTGCAGCGCCAGATCAGCAGCGGGGGCCTGGAGGGGTGGCGGTCCTGTAGCACCTTTTGCTGGCCAACCTTGGCTCTGCACTACCTTTCTTGTCTCGGTTTGCCGACAAGTTAGGGTTTCCATATAAGAATGACACCAAAATTGTCTGTGCTTATGCCCTGTCTGGGCTTCTTTATTGGTATAATGCAATGCTATCACTTTTCAGGCATTGATTTCAAAGTGTGTCATCATCTTTATTGTATTTATCCTCGCTGTACCCTGGGAGGCAGGGCAGGGCCATGACAGAATCACAGAAACATAGGTCTGGAAGAATTCATCAAGTCCAGTCCCCTGCACTAAGGCAGGACCTAGGAACCCTAAACCATCCCTGACATGTGTTTGCCCCATCTGTTCTTAGAAACCTCCAACAATGTTCCAGAGCTGAACTACCCTTAGAGTTAGAAAGTTTTCCCATGTTGCCCTACCTATAAAAGGAGGGCTAATGCTTCTCTACATCACAGACAGGGCATAAGGATGCAAAGCAAGGCCTTGTGCTTAACTTGATATGTCTGTGTGTTGCATCTGCTCCACTCCAGAATTGCAGGGAATGTTGTAGATTTCCATTCTATTGATCTGGGGGACCACTGATCGCTATGGTTATATAGGTTCTGGGTACTGGGGTGAGGCAGTGACCTCAGGGTGAGGGTAGAGGTTAAGTTAGGGCTAAAGTGTCAGAGAGCTCTGGCTGCTGCAGCAGAAAATAGGTATTCTGGGGGCTGGATTTTAGTGGCCACCAAGTTGCCGGAAGCCTCTTGGTCAAGATCTGGCCATGTATACTGAGCAAGGGCCTCACCCAGTGAAATGAATGGCCCTGACATTTTCAAGAAAAGAAAGGAAGCCGTCCCAGGGCCTGTGGGGCTCCGTGCTGCATGAGGCCATTGAGTGCTGTGGCTGGCTCTTCCCGTTGTCTGACGGTTTCACTCCCTACAAGTGGGCTTGGACAGAGTGCTCGCGTCTAACCCTGCTCACCCAAGGAGCCTGCGCGCCTCTGCGTGAAGACCTTTCCCTGCTCCCGCTCCTTACAAACGGGTTTTCACTCTCCTCCGGCTGCTCCGCTGTGTAAATACCGGTTCCTCCCGTTCTCGCTCCGCGCCTCTGACCCGCGGCCCCAGCAGCCCCGGGACGGTGGCGTTTCCGTCCCACGCCTCCCTGAACGGATTGAACGGCGGGGCAGGGGCAGCCGCCGCCGGGGGGCCCCTGCAGCTCACCCCCCACCCCAGGGCTGCGCGCCCGCTTGCTGCTCCTGCACGATCAGGGCTGGAGCTCGCGCTTGTGAATAAATTCCCGCCCCCCCGCGCGCCTTTCCCTGCCGTGTGCGCGTCCTCCAGCGCCTCTGTCTCCGTGAGCTCGTCCTCCGCGGCAGCCGGTGGGATCGCCCCGGCTCCTCCCCAGCTGGGCAGCCGGGCCGGCGCTCGTGGGCCAGGCTCAGCCAGGCGTGGGGCTGGGGGGGGGCGGATGCAGCTTCGCGTCCAGCCGCCGGGGACCCCGCAGGGCTGGGAGCGAACACCCCGGTGGCGTCCATGTCAGGGGAGGGGACCATACGGCTGGGGAGACGCGCCGTGATGTACAAGGCGGAGACGATCCCCAAGGGGAAGAACCGAGTGATGGGGGTGAGTGTGGCTGAGAGATGGGAAAAGTGTGTGTGTGGGGGGGGGGGCTGCACTGGGCAGGGGGGTGCGGGGACTGGCAGGGCCCGAGCCGCCTCCGAGTGCCGGGGAGAGGTGGGGCGCATCCCCCTCCTGGCCTGTGCTAGGCGGGTTGTCAGACGAGGATCGTAGCGCTCCTTCCTGGGCTGGAAACCCATCAGCCAAAGCCCCCTGGAGCTGCCCCTCGGGCTGCTCTTCCTTGAGAGGCGCTTGTGTGGCAAGGTGACCCCCACGCAAGGGTGACCAGATGTCCCGGTTTTATAGGAACACTCCTGATATTTGGGGCTTAGTCTTGTATAGGGGCAGATTACCCCCCCAACACACCCCCTCCTGTTTTTTCACACTTGCTATCTGGTCACCCTGCCTCTTGCTCAGGGGCCTGCCAGCCTGATTCTCCAGCTGGTGGAGAGAGCAGGGGAGCAGAAGGGAGGGGCAGGCAGACCTGGGCTGACACCTGTTCCAGCTGGCACCCCCCAGGTGCTGCCAGCCCTGGGATTGGCAGCAGGCCAGGGTGCGTAGTGGCAGCAGGGGCTCTGGTCAGTGTCAGGAGAGCAGAGTCCTGGCACCAGCATGGGCATAGGGGAGGCTTCCAGAGACTGCCCACCTGAGGGCACTCTGCTCTGCCTTGGCTTCCAGGGCCAGCCCTGCTCCCTCCCTCCTCTTGGGGAGGTCAGAGGCTGGCAGCCCCACTGAACCCCCTGGGCCTGTTCTCTCCTGCAGGGAGCTCCGCAGAGCAAAGTGCCGCTCTCACATGTGGCAGACTCGTAGGCCCATTCTCCTGCTGGCAGAGGCTGAGGTTTCTGCACAGCTGCATCCTAGCAAGGGGGTTATAGAGCTCTGCTTTGGGGCAGTGGGGAGCATCTTTTGCAGGACCCCCCTCAGTCTGGGTAAAGAACAGCCCCCAAAAGGAAGGTTGATGGCCATGCATGGAGGGGGAAATGCTGGGGGGACATGGGTACCCCCCCACAATTCCAGAATATGGCAGAAAAAGGAATCCTGCTCTTGCACTGTCCTGGCTTGAGGGCCTTTCATGATGCTCTTCCCAGACACCACTGAGGAGGTCAGAACTCATCACACAGCAGTTCCAATCTTTCCCCTTCTTTTGTTCTCCTCTGGCTCTCGCCTATGGTCCTGAGCTCAGTGTGGCTAGGAGTCAATCACTCCTGAGCACTAAACCCAGCTTGATTGGGTGGAAGAGCTACAGCAGGTCACTTCACTGCTCTGCCTCAGTTTCTCCATCTACTAAATATGGGAGGGTTAGCTGATGTTTATGTCACTGACCCCAGCTTGAGTCAACAACGGGGTTTGAACTCTCGGCTTTCAGAGCTAAAAAGCACAAGCTACTCGGTGATAAGCTGTAACAGTGCCCTCAGTGACCCGTACCTAGCCCATGCTGCATTTGCACAGTGCTTTCAAAATGCAGAGCTGCTGGGCACCCCTCTGTAAAGTCAGCAGCATGATGGCAGGGATGACTGTGACCCATGTTACTGCTGTGATCATTCTCTCAGACCATCCAGATCATGATGGGCTTCATGCATATCGGCTTTGGGATTGTCCTGACGACCATCACCAATGTTTACACCTCTGTCTTTGTGATTGGAGAGATCCCGTTCCTGGGAGGAGTATCTGTGAGTAGCGTAAATGGAACTGAATGAATCCAGATTGGGTTGGCTTCCCATGACAATTCCATGTTCTCTCCTCTCCACTCACCTCAGACTGGCTTCCCATGACCAGCCCATTTTTCTCTCCTCTCTACCCACCGAGGACTGGGTGGGTAGGACTGTCCCATGGTCTAGCCTGAAGGGATTGTCTCTCACTTGAATGTCTTTTAGAGGCACCTGCGGAGGATCAGAATGCTGATGAATTAGATGGATTGTTATTATTTATGTTGCAGGATCTCCTGGGGCCCCTAGTCCTGGACCAGGATCCCATAGTGCTAAGTGCTGTGCAGACACAAAACAAAAAGATGATCCATGCCCCAGGCCTGGATCCTCACGGGATATTTAGGGACTTAACTCATGGATTTCAACAGGAGTCAAGCAGCCACATATCTTTGAGGGCCTGGACCTTAGTGGCCCTGTGCCTGAAAGTATGGAGCCTACTTACCTGGAGAAACCCACCTTCCAGCCGGACAACAGAGACTCCGGATTGCAGGAGTCCAGAGAGGTAGTTGCTTTCCAGCAGAAGCAGACTCATTTCTGAGCTCCCCATCCTGTTTGCCCTAGCAGGGAGAAGGGGTCCATGCTTCTGCCTCATTTCCATCAGAGGCGGGTCCCTTAGGGGAACCAGAATTGATCCCAAAGTTTAAAGAGACCCACAGTTTAATAATATGAGGCTGTGAAAAAGGCTAATGCAGTCCTAGGATGCATCAGGCGAGGTATTTCCAGTAGAGACAGGGAAGTGTTAATACCCATTATACAAGGCTCGGGTGAGCCCTCCCCTGGAATACTGTGTGCAGGTCTGGTCTCCCATGTTTAACAAAGATGAATTCAAACCAGAACAGGTGCAGAGAAGGGCTACTAGGATGTTCTGAGGAATGGAAAACCTCCCTTATGAGAGAAGACTCAAAGAGCTTGGCTTGTTTAGCCGAACCAAATGAAGGCTGAGGGGAGATGTGATTGCTCTCTATAAATACATCAGAGGGATAAATACAGGGAGGGAGAGGAGTTATTTTAACTTAAGTGCCAATGTGGACACAAGAACATATGGATATAAACTGGCCATCAACAAGTTTAGTCTTGAAATTAAAGGAAGGTTTCTAGCCATCAGAGGAGTGAATTTCTGGAACAGCCTCCCAAGGGGAGCAGTAGGGGCAAAAGACCTATCTGGCTTCCAGACTGAGCTTACTAAGTTTATGGAGGGGATGGTATGACAGGACTGCCTACAATGGCATGTAGCCAATCTGTGACTTCTAGCAGCAAATATCTCCAGTAGCTAGTGATCGGACACTAGGTGGAGAGGGCTCTGAGTTACTACAGAGAATTCTTTCCCAGGTGTCTGGCTGGTGGGTCTTGCCCATATGCTCAGGGGCTAATATTTGGGGTGAGAAAGGAATTTTCCCTGGGGTCAGATTGGCAGAGATCCTGGTGATTTTTTGCCTTCTTCTGCAAAATGGGGCATGGGTCACTTGCAGGTTTAAACTAGTGTAAATGGTGGGTTCTCTGTAACCTGAAGTCTTTAAATCATGATTTGAAGACTTCAGTAACTCAGCCAGAGGTTATAGGTCTATTACGGGAGTGGGTGGGTGAGGTTCTGTAGCCTGCAATGTGCAGGAGGTCAGACTAGATCAGGGGTCTCAAACACGCGGCCCGCAGGGTTATTTTCTGCAGCTCGCCAGCTCCCCGCAGCCCCCCCAGCGTTTATCTAGAGCGGCTCCGGCCCGGCCCGGCACACACCGAGGGCAGGGCAGGCTCCCTGCCTGCCTGCCCTGCCCCCGCGCCACTCCGGGAAGCAGCCAGGACCTAGTGGGGGCACAGGGGTCTGTGTGCTGCCCTGGCCGTGATTCCCCGTTCCCAGCCAATGGGAGCTGCGGGGGGTGGTGCCTGGAGGCGCAGCCAGGGCAACACACAGACCCCTGTCCCCTGCCCCCCTCCAAGGTTCCAGCCGCTTCCCGGAGCGGCGCGGGGGCAGGGCAGGCAGGAGGGAAGCCTGCCCTGTCCCCGGTGCATGCCAGGCCGGAGCCCGCCCCCGCACCCCTCCTGCAGCTGAACCCCCTGCCGCACCCCTCAACCTTCCTGCACCCCAACCCCCTGCCACACCCCACACCCCTCCTGCACCTCAACCCCCTGCCCTGAGCCCCCTGCCGCAAACTGACCCCCTGCTGCACGCCACACCCCTCCTGTACCCTGAGCCCCCTGATGCACCCTGAACCCCCCCTGGGGGCAGGGAGGGGGTGGAGTTGGGGCGGGATTTCAGGGAAGGGGTTGGAATGGGGGCAGGGAAGGGGTGGGAAGAGGTGGGGCGGAGCAGGGCAGCGGGGGAGGGTCAGTGATGCGGCCCTCGGGCCAATGTACTAGTCCTCATGTGGCCCTCGTGGTCATTTGAGTTTGAGATCCCTGGACTAGATGATCATGATGGTCCCTTCTGACCTTGAAGTCTGGGGTAATGGCATGCTCAGCTGTATTATACTGTTCTGCCACTAGGCAGTGCTGTGTGTGGCATGCCTTACTTAAACTCACAGCAGTGCATTCAAGGATCTTACAATTTAGGCATCTGGTGTATATAATGAAGCTCTGTAGCTAGGCCATATCTGGTACAGATGCCTGATGGTCTAATAACAGCCCTGCAACCAGCCATGAACAAGGTGCACCTGACAATGATAATTTCACCTTCCCCACACAGTTCATCATTTCTGGCTGCCTCTCTATCGGAGCCGAGAAGAGCCCAACCGAATGCGCGGTGAGTCCTAGCATTGCCTTCCCTTCAGAGGCTTTAGTTTAACTCCACTTGAACCAGGGTGAAAGCAGAATGCCAGGCACCAGGTGAACACAAAGGCTGAATTCCTCCCCTCCCCCAGGAGGTGTGGTTTCTGGTGTGGGAGAAGAACCTCTCCAGGGCAGGGGTGGGGTTCACATGAAGCATCTGATGATATTTCAGGGCATCCCCCTGAAGCATGTGGTGCGGGTTTGTCCTCCATTAAAGGTTCAGGGAGTGGAGAGGGATGTTATGTTGCAGTCCACAGGTAGGTTTGTCTGAAGATCAGGAAAGCCCTCACTCTAAGTCCTGAGATGTTTGTCTGAATGAGGAAAACCATCATCTCAGATATATTCCAGGGACAGGGATACAACAGGGAGATGGATACAGAGGGGCCAATGAGTTCTGTGTAGGCTCGTAACCTTCGTCCACCAATAACGGTTCTCAGTTGCACAGCTGCAGCCATGTTATGAGGAGCTATAACCAAATTATGGACCAACCTCATGAGGGCCAGCTATACACCCAAAGTTCAGATGCTTCTCCAAACTCGAGCAACACAGGAACTCCCACACTGGATCAGGCCCAAGGCCATCCAGCCCAGAACCCTGTCTCTGGTGGTGGCCAATATCAGATGCTTCATAGGAAGGTCCAAGAAACCCCATAACCTGCCCCTATTGAAAGTTCCTTCCTACCCACAGATAGCTGATAACTGGTTTGTTCTCTGTAGCAAGCGAGTTTATATCTAGTCTAAATTAATTTTAATCCTGTCTAATGTGGCTATGGATGTTCTCATTCTCCATATTAACATCTAATCTTATTGAGCTCTTTGATGTGCAAGATCCCAGGCTGGGAACATCGTCTCGTGATTTCTGGAGATTCCTATTCCAGGTCAATCCTCGGGAAAGCTTCAGAGGCTGGGTTTCCAGAATGTGGGTTTTTACCCCCCAGGTCCAGACAAAGCCAGGAGACACAGATCCATGGTTTCAGATTAGAGGGTTGGTTCAAGTTACTTGCAAGTTACTAACCAGATTCCAGCTGATTATTTATTTCATCCATACCTAGCAATATCCCTTCCCCCCTCTGTGTGTATGTTCCAGGTGAAAGGAAGCCAGACCATGAATGTCATCAGTGCCATCTTTGCATTACTTGGGATAGTGGCTTTTATAATAGACCTGAATATAAATGGACTGTACCACTCCAACTATGACTACTACAATTATCTAGTGATGGTAAGTGACTGTTCACATCCTGCTGGCAGCTTTCTATTCACAGATCATCTTGGGGAGATCTGTTGGTTTGGAATGAACATCTTGGGGAGATCTGTTGTTGCTCTAAGAGAGATGGAGAGAGAGGAGGATCTAGCCTTCTATGTAGGAATGGGAACAGTGACGAGGGGCTCAGATGCCAAGGTGATGAGTCTGGCACAAATTACATTGGCATTGGTTGGTATTTTGAGAGTGACCCCCTTTTTAGACAAAAATGCTGCTTTTGTCAAAATCGAAATGTTTAAAAACGTGCCAGCAGTGACAATGTTTTGTTTAGGAAGAAAAATTGGGAAAAAGCAGTTTTGAAAATGTCAAAATGTCCCATTTCAGCATGTACAGAACAGAACAGAACATTTTGAGAGGACTATTGCAAAGAAAACTTCATTGTTTTTTTTTTTAAGAAAAAAAAGTATAAAAACTTGCACTGAGCAAGGCGTAAACCCTGAGATAGATTCCCTTGGAAAGGGATGAGGCTTCCTCTTTGTTAGCACTGAAGTCTAAGTCAAGAATCTGAAGGGGATGTGCCCAAGACATTCTAGATGCTAAATAATATGGATTGAGGATAAGAGAGAGACAAGGTGGGTGAGGCAAAATCTTTTATTGGACCAACTTATGTTGGTCTGAAGTAGAGTTCTGTCTAGCTGGAAAGCATGTCTCTTTCACCAACAGAAGTTGGTCCAATAAAAGATTTTGCCTCACCCATATCCTGGGGCCCACCCAGCTATAACCCTGCAAACATGGATTGAGGATGACGCTGGGGACAGATCCTCAGGTGGTGTAAATCGGTGTTGCTCCATTGAAGCCAATTCAGAGCTGATCTACACCAGTGAATAATCCGGCCCTTGGGGTGCAGCATCCTGGCAGATAGAAAAGTCTGAGATGACACTGGGGGGAGCCACTGGAATGGATTCTTAGTGTACCCCGTTGGACAAGGGGAAGAAGTGGAACTGGATTTTTGTGCTTCTAGGAATGGACTCGGGGGGGGGGGGGGCAGTTCGAGGCAGGAGAGGGCGTGAGTTGTATGTAGCACACAGCAGCCTCAGCCCTGGTCAGGGGTATAGGGTGTTAATGGCTATGCTGTTGTGGTTTTCTGTTCTCGAGCAGGCCGGGAACGGGATCTCCATTGTGCTGCTGATCTTCACCATCCTGGAGTTCTGCATTGCCGTCGCCACCGCACTCTTTTGGTGCCGGGCAACCCGCCTCAACTCCCACGAGGTGAGCATTTTGATCCCATGAGGATGCTGGCCAGCTCCATGTCTGGGAAGCATGGCAAGAGGTTTGCTTCCATTTAACCCCATTCCTGATTAGCAGAGCATATCTCAGGGAGGCAATAGTGGGGCTTGGGTAACATGGGCATGGTGGCCACTATGATTCAGATGATGCCAGGAAGATGGCAGTAGGTGTAGCGGATGCTGCTGGTGAACAGGACATGGTCTAGTGGGATCATTGGAGAGATGCCCATGGACCTCGGTGGGCATTGGCTCAGTTCCTCTGAGACTGCATGCAGGTGATGCTGGTGGTGATGATGATGCCAATGACAGGCTGATTTCCCTGTTTTCCAGTCCATGCTGATTGTGCCCAATACCATCAGGGCAGACCTCATAGTGCCCACTGCAGAATTGCCTCATCCACCAACTTACAATGATGCGGCCTATGATCCGAAGAACCAGTCTGAGTGGGAGGCCCAAGAAAGAACCTGAGGAGAAGTCGGCCCAAGAGCAGAAGCAGCAGCTCCTCCTCCTCTGAGGAGCAAATTCTGGCCCCCTGCCTGCATGACAGATTTCCTTCAGTTACTGCCAATGTTCTGCCCACCCCTGGTCTCTGTCTTGAGTTCCAAGGGACCTGCTCTCCCCTTCTTCTGGGACGGGCTCAGGACTGTGTGTTGCCCACAAATGAGACTTTAAAGCATGTTCCCCAGCCTGGTCTACCTTGAACCAAGAGGTAACATCTAGCCCGCATTCCCTGTAGGCTGCATGGGGAATTGGTCAATGAATCTGTCAAGGGGGCAGCACATCCCCTGTGCATGAGTGCCCCCTGGGCAGAGAGATCTGAGAGCAGGCAGGGGGCCAGAGTGAAACTTGGGGCAGGAGCACCTCCAAACAAACATGTGACAATCACCCGTGTATCTAGCTGCGCTCTCCCAGGCCCCCTTTCAACCCTCTGTCAGCACAGAATCCAGCACAGGAACAGGGAGTGGCAGCTTGGAATCCTGACCCTGAGCTAGTTAAAACAGCCTTGAGGGATGCTCTAATTCCACCTGTCTTCCCCTGGTCCCCGTGGCAGCTGGAGAATAGCCAGTGCATAGGGCTGCCCTGGCCGCACACCCTGGAAACTCCTGATCCAGGGGTTTTCTGCACTGGGGGAACAGCCAGGGGTGTTGTTACTTTGCACGGCTTTGGAACAGTGTAACCAGTGTCCAATGGCCGCTCTCTCTCCATCTCTGGATTTTGCCCCAGGCTGCGACCCAGCAGGCCTTCACTGTGGGTGGATGAAGGGCACAGACTTTGGAGCCTCCAGACATTGATGCTAATGTAGCTGCAGGTCAGCAGTGGCTGGAAAGCATTATCATCTGACAACCCGGTGTCCCATGTGAAATGGTGCCTCACTCTTAGTAGGTAAGGCCGCCAGGTAACAAAAACCCCACTATGATGGGCCTCAACTCCTATGACACAGCACCCTGAGGGGTTGGCAACTGCTCTGCAGAGCAGGGCAGGGGGTAAAAGGTCCGGGTTGTAATGAGAGATTCCCCATCTCCTGGTTCCTCCACAGCTAAAAGGCTGGAGAGCCCTATCTAGACAGAGGGGTCATGGCCTCCCAGGCAAATATGGGTGCCGCAAGAAGGAAGCCATTGGTTTATAACCAGTCTCTCTAGCCTCATGGTGTAGCCAGTCCCCAAACAGATGGGCATGGCTTTTTTCTCCCCTGTAGTGTGACTGAGTGATTTTTCTCTAATTGCCTATTGGCTTCTTTTGAGAAGAGCCTTATAGGGGAAAGGTGGGTGGGTGGGTGGGGTGGGGTGGGGGAGTCTCCCACTGGCTTCTATAGACCTTGCATCAGGTCCTTTAAAAGCAATCATGGGAAATTTCTTCCGGCTATAAAAAGCCTATCTGGAAATCAGGGATCCTTAGCGTGAGGTGACCTTTATAACAGTCATCCTTTGGATACGTCTACCCTGCAATAAAAGACCCGCTGCATTGCCACGGCTGGCTTGGCTCAGCTGACTAGGCCTTGTGCAGGGCTATAAAATTGCAGTGTGGATGTTCGTGCTGGAGCCTGGGCTTTGAGACCTCATAAAGGGGGAAGATCTCAGAGCCTGGTCTCCATCCCAAGCCTGAACATCTACACTGCAATTTCATAGCCCTGAGAGCCCAAGTCAGCTGACCCAGGCGCTGAACCTCAGTGCCATGGGTTTTTTACGCAGTGTAGACATACCCTTGTAGTTGTAAGTTTGGTAACTTATAGGAACATTTAAGATATATTGAAATTTGCCTAAATGTCCTGCATCTGGCTCAATCTTTTTTATGTTTGGTTGTATTTCTGGTTGTTTTTATTTTACTTTTTAAATAAACCACCTGTTTAAAACTTTAAATCCTGATCTCTGGGTATTTTGTGCCATCTTGGAGCGAGATACACCCTTGCAGCCAGTCTCTGTAGAGATTACAGCTAGGTGAATAATAGAATTTTCCATTTGTTGGCAATTTCAAAAAGTTGAGAAAAAAATTTGTTTGGGGTCAAACCAAAACCACAAATGTTCAAATTTTTCGGCAAATCACAAAAATAAAAGCAATATTTAGGGCTGAACAAAACGTTTTGTTTTCACAAAATTGTAACATTTCATTTAGATTTTGACCATTTTTAGATTTTTTTAAAAACAAAATGAAAGGAAATTTTGAAATGAAAAGTTAGTTCAAGCCAAAACACTGAAAGGTTACAATTTGATTTTTTTCAAGAATTTGGGGAGGAGGGTTCCCAAAAATGAACAATATGGCAAAATTCACATGAACTCACAAAATATTTTTGTGTCACCAAATCTGCATTTGTCACCAAAAAATAGTTTAGTGTGAAAAGTTTCACCCAACTCTAGCAGAGAGCCAAGGATTGAATGGCACAAAGAAAGCCAATGCCTTTCTCCCCTCTGGAATTAATCATTATTTCTATCACCACAAATCTGGTGCCAGTATTGAATGGCCCAAGCAGGCAGTGGTCCCTGGTACCACCTGACTTTTGGAATAGCTACTCCCTAGGACTTTGCAGTCTGAAGTCCAGCTGCGCCAGCCTTTCTGGACCATGTTTCACAGGAACCAGCCCCACAGCTTTGTCCATATTGGGCACACGACCCAAAGGACAACGGAGAAACTTCTCAAAGGTGAGCATTGGGGGTAAGTGTTGTATGAGCAGCCTATTCATTGAGATGAAGGTGTTTGTGACAGGGTGCACCTGGCCTTTAGGGCTCTCTACAGGGGGCCCCATGGTCCTGGTACACCCTGCCCCAGGAAGCAGCAAAGGGGTGGGGGGGAATGCAGCAGCAAAGGAGCTCCTGCAGGCCTGTCAGGAGCAGCCATCTTGGAAACTACAGATATGTGACCTTCCAAGGGCTAGTGCCAGCCAGTCAGAGCCCAGCAGGCTCAGGTAAAAGGAGCTTCAGGCCCTTAGCAGGGCAGTGTGGAAGCTGTCTGGGAGCAGAGGAGCAGGGAAATGTGTTTCTCTCTGGCCACAGGAGCCTGAGGATCAGCCAGGGTTTATCTGCAGCTGCATTTGTATAGCTGGGTTAGCAGGGAGAGCGGGACCTGACCAGGGGCTCCGGACCCTCCACCTGCCCTGGGCAGCGACACCACGAGGGCAGGGACATGGGCTGGGGGCTGCTCTCGGGCATCCCAATCCCACACCCAGGGCAGGCGGAGAGTCCGGGGCTCTCCACAGCAGCTGGGGCTCCCTGGGTGGCTCTTACCATGGCCCCGCTCCAGCTTCTGGCTTGGCCAGGGGGCAGGGCCTTGGAGGGAAGAGGAGGAGCAGGGGTGAAGCCACAGAGGTGGGCAGGGCTCCTGCATGTGTCCCACTTTTACCTTTTGAAAAGGTGTTCACTCTAGGGAAGTAGCAACCACAAACTGAATTAGGGTGACCAGATGAAACGGAAAAAATATCGGGACACATGGGGGAAGCAAAAAAAAAAAAAAAAAACCCGCCGGAGCAGCCAAAGCCACAATATCGGGACAAATGGCGTCCCCACCGTGCATCGGTCGGGACACAGGACAAAGAACTAAACATCGGGACAGTCCCGATTTTATCGGGACAGCTGGTCACCCTAAACTGAATTGAGCAGTATATGGCTGATGTTTATCAGGTCCCTGGATTGGGATCTGGAGTAGTGGGCAGGCCTGAGTCCCCCACCAGCAAACTGGTGTAAATCTGAAGAATCGGGGGATAAACCTAACCTAAGCCCCAAGAATGGAACAGGACTTGTTTGGAAGCCAGAGTGAAGGGCTGAATTTAAAGGGTTCAGAGCCAGGGCTGAAGACTTTGGTGAGACCAGATAGATTGTTTGTTTATTGGACTCTGCCACCCCAGAAGGGGCTCATTTTGGCTGTGTGACCCACTGAAATCCCACCAGGGGAGGTTGACATAGAATCATAGAATATCAGGGTTGGAAGGGACCTCAGGAGGTCATCTAGTCCAACCCCCTGCTCAAATCAGGACCAATCCCCAACTATGTCATCCCAGCCAGGGCTTTGTCAAGCCTGACCTTAAAAATCTCTAAGGAAGGAGATTCCACCACCGCCCTAGGTAACCCATTCCAGTGTTTCACCACCCTCCTAGTAAAAAAGATTTTCCTAATATCCAACCTAAACCTCCCCCACTGCAACTTGAGACCATTACTCCTTGTTCTGTCATCTGCTATCACTGAGAAGAGTCTAGATCCATCCTCTTTGGAACCCCCTTTCAGGTAGTTGAAAGCAGCTGTCAAATCCCCCCTCATTCTTCTCTTCTGCAAACTAAACAATCCCAGTTCCCTCACCCTCTCCTCATAAGTCATGTGTTCCAGCCCCCTAATCATTTTTGTTGCCCTCCGCTGGACTCTTTCCAATTTTTCCACATCCTTCTTGTAGTGTGGGGCCCAAAACTGGACACAGTACTCCAGATGAGGCCTCACCAATGCCAAATAGATGGGAATGATCACATCCCTTGATCTGCTGGCAATGCCCCTACATATACATCCGAAAATGCCGTTACCCTTCTTGGCAACAAGGGCACACTGTTGACTCATATCCAGCTTCTCGTCCACTCTAACCTCTAGGTCCTTTTCTGTAGAGCTGCTGCCTAGCCCCTCAGTCCCTAGTCTGTAGCAGTGCATGGGATTCTTCCATCCTAAGTGCAGGACTCTGCACTTGTCTTTGTTGAACCTCATCAGATTTCTTTTGGCCCAATTCTCTAATTTGTCTCGGTCCCTCAGTATGCTAGCCCTACCCTCCAGCATATCTACCACTACTCCCAGTTTAGTGTCATCTGCAAACTTGCTGAGGGTGCAATCCACACCATCCTCAAGATCATTTATGAAGATATTAAAAAAAAACGGCCCGAGGACCGACCCTTTGGGCACTCCGCTTGATACCGGCTGCCAACTAGACATGGAGCCATTGATCACTACCCGTTGAGCCCGATGATCTAGCCAGCTTTCTATCCACCTTATAGTCCATTCATCCAGCCCATACTTTAACCTGCTGCCAAGAGTACTCTGGGAACTGTATCAAAAGCTTTGCTAAAGTCAAGGAATAACATGTCCACTGCTTTCCCCTCATCCACAGAGCCAGTTATCTCATCATAGAAGGTAATTAGGTTAGTCAGGCATGACTTGCCCTTGGTGAATCCATGCTGACTGTTCCTGATCACTTTCCTCTCCTCTAAGTGCTTCAGAATTGATTCCTTGAGGACCTGCTCCATGATTTTTCCAGGGACTGAGGTGAGGCTGACTGGCCTGTAGTTCCCTGGATCCTTATTCTCCCTTTTTTTTTAAAGATGGGCACTACATTAGTCTATTTCCAGTCATCCGGGACTTCCCCCGATTGCCTTGAGTTTTCAAAGATAGTGGCCAATGGCTCTGCAATCACATCCGGCAACTCCTTTAGCACCCTGGGATGCAGTGTATCCAGCCCCGTGGATTTGTGCTTGTCCAGCGTTTCTAAATAGTCCTGAACCACTTCTTTCTCCAGAGAGGTCTAGTCACCCCCTTCCCATGCTGTGCTGCCCAGTGCAGTAGTCTGGGAGCTGACCTTGTTCGTGAAGACAGAGGCAAAAAAAGCATTGAGTACATTTGCTTTTTCCACATCCTCTGTCACTAGGTTGCCTCCCCCATTCAGCAAGGGGCCCATACTGTCCCTGACCTTCTTCTTGTTGCTAACATACCTGAAGAAACCCTTCTTGTTACACTTAACATCTCTTGCTAGCTGAAACTCCAAGTGTGATTTGGCCTTCCTGATTTCACTCCTGCATGCCTGAGCAATATTTTTATACTCCTCCCTGGTCATTTGTCCAATCTTCCACTTCTTGTAAGCTTCTCTTTTGTGTTTAAGATCAGCAAGGATTTCACTGTTAAGCCAAGCTGGTCGCCTGCCGTATTTACTATTCTTTCTACACCTCGGGATGGTTTGTTCCTACAACCTCAATAAGGATTCTTTAAAATACAGCCAGCTCTTCTGGACTCCTTTCCCCCTCATGTTATTCTCCCAGGGGATCCTGCCATCAGTTCCCCGAGGGAGTCAAAGTCTGCTTTTCTGAAGTCCAGAGTCCTTTTTTCCTCACGTCAGAATCCTGAACTCAACCATCTCGTGGTCACTGCCTCCCAGGTTCCCCTCCACTTTTTCTTCCCCTACTAATTCTTCCCTGTCTGTGAGCAGCAGGTCAAGAAGAGCTCTACCCCTAGTTAGTTCCTTCAGCACTTGCACCAGGAAATTGTCCCCTACACTTTCCAAAAACTTCCTGGATTGTCTGTGCACCACTGTATTGCTCTCCCAGCAGATAACGGAGTGATTGAAGTCCCCCATGAGAACCAGGGCCTCAGTAACTCTGTTAGTTGCCTGAAGAAAACTTCGTCCACCTCATTCCCTACAGGGACACCAGGAGCAGGGAAAGGACTACTGTACTGCACCCAGCCACAAAGAGACACTCAAGGGATGAGTCCCGCTTACAGCATTAAAAATTATTTAAAGGATATATCAGAAGGCACGTTGCTCTATATAGAAACATAGGCACAGCTTCTCAGCTGATGGAAATGGCTGCAAAGGAGCTATGCCTGTTTTCGCTGACTGAGGATCTGACCTTTGAACTGCTCTCACTCAGTATGACGACAAGGAATCCTGGAAGCTCTGGACTCCTGTAAATACCCATGGGGACCTCTGTGGAATCAGCCGCTAATATACTAGAGAGCCAGTAGCAATCAGCAGAGTAGATCAGTACAATAAACCCACAGAATTCACAGTGTGTGTTATCAGCTGAGCAGCAAGTCGGCATTTGAAAGAGTGGTACGGTTACATAAGCGACTAGATTTAGGGCAACAAATGTACACTGTGATAGTAAACAACCTTAGTGTTGGCATGATTATGTCACTGACTTTACAGCCACTAGACAGATAGGTGTCATGTTCCAGCGTTGACCGCTCAGGACTCAGGTACCTGGGATTACTCCTTACAGAGTAAGTAACTCCTCGGGCCAAGTCTAGCCATTAGTAATAATAATACCTAGTACTCTTCATGAGTAGATCTCAAATCACTTTACCAAGGAAGTCAGTATCATTATCCCCATTTTACAGATGGGGAAACTGAAGTACAGCAAAGGGTAGTGATGTGCCGAGGTTGCCCAGCATGCCAGAGCTGGGAAAAGAATGGAGGTTTCCTGAATTCCCAATCCAGTCCACTAGGCCACAGCCAAGATTTTTGAAAGTGCCTACTGATTTTTGGTGTCCCCCCTTGAGAAATCCTTTAAAGGGACCTGATTTTCAAAGGGTGTGTGGCCCTTTAAGAGGTTTCCATTTGGGTGCCCCTACACGGCTAGTCACTTTTGAAACTCTTGATCTTAAAAGAGGGACAAGGTGGGTGAGGGAATATCGTTTATTGGACCAACTTCGGTTGGTGAGGGAGACAAGCTACTGAGTCACAGGGAGCTCTCCTTCAGGTCTCAGCAAGGTACTCAGTGTCACAGCAAAATGCAAGGTGGAACAGATTGTTTAGCATAAGTAATTAGCACATATTGTAAGGAACCGTTCAAGGTAGAGTGGCCCATTAACACCTCTGCAGTCATAGGACAAAAAGTGGAGTTAATAGGTTACAAATTGTTGTAAGAAGCCATAAATCCAGCGTCTCTATTCAGTTCCTTTGATTTTTAGTGCCTCGCAGAGCTATGAATTTAAGTTCCCAAGTTTGTCTTTTGAAGGCATTGTGCAGATTTCCTTTGAGGGTGAGGACTGATAGGTCAGATATAGGTTATGGCTACACTACAAAGTATTTAGATATAACTTACATCACTCAGAGGTGCGATTAATCCACATGCTTGAGCCACGTAAATTATACCAACCTAAGTGTCAGTGTACACATAGCAAACCCCAGTGTCAGCATAGCAACAGCCTGGGGAATTAGCTCAAATGGTAGAGCGCTCGCTTAGCGTGTGAGAGGTAGCAGAATTGATGCCTGCATTCTCCAGAAGGTGGTATGCTTTTCACTATGGGGCTTTCAAGAAATTCCTTTCTGGCTTATGAAAAAAGAAAAGGAGTACTTGTGGCACCTTAGAGACTAACCAATTTATTTGAGGTTAGTCTCTAAGGTGCCACAAGTACTCCTTTTCTTTTTGCCAATACAGACTAACACGGCTGTTACTCTGAAACCTGTATTTTAAAGAATCCTTATTGAGGTTACAGGGACAAACCATCCCGATGTGTAGAAAGAATAGTAAATATGGCAGGTGACCAGCTTGGCTTAACAGTGAAATCCTTGCTGATCTTAAGCACAAAAAAGAAGCTTACAAGAAGTGGAAGATTGGACAAATAACCAGGGAAGAGTATAAAAATATTGCTCGGGCATGCAGGAGTGAAATCAGGAAGGCCAAATCACACCTGGAGTTGCAGCTAGCAAGAGATGTTGAGAGTAACAAGAAGGGTTTCTTCAGGTATGTTAGCAACAAGAAGAAAGTCAAGGAAAGTGTGGGCCCCTGACTGAATGAGGGAGGCAACCTAGTGACAGAGGATGTGGAAAAAGCTAATGTACTCAATGCTTTTTTTGCCTCTGTCTTCACGAACAAGGTCAGCTCCCAGACTACTGCACTGGGCAGCACAGCATGGGGAGGAGGCGACCAGCCCTCTGTGGAGAAAGAAGTGGTTTGGGACTGTCAAGGTTCCTTCCCCACTCTGAACTCTAGGGTACAGATGTGGGGACCTGCATGAAAACCTCCTAAGCTTACTTTTACCAGCTTAGGTTAAAACTTCCCCAAGGTACAAATTAACTTTACCCTTTGAATTTCCACTGCCACCACTAAACTTTAACTGGGTTTACTGGGAAACGTAGTTTGGACATGTCTTTCTCCCCAAAATCCTCCCAACCCTTGTACCCCACTTCCTGGGGAAGGTTTGGTAAAAATCCTCACCAATTTGCATAGGTGACCACAGACCCAAACCCTTGGATCTGAGAACAATGAAAAAGCATTCAGTTTTCTTACAAGAAGACTTTTAATAGAAGTAAAGGAATCACCTCTGTAAAATCAGGATGGTAGATACCTTACAGGGCAATTAGATTCAAAACATAGAGAATTCCTCTAGGCAAAACCTTAAGTTACAAAAAAGACACACAGACAGGAATAGTCATTCTATTCAGCACAGTTCTTTTCTTAGCCATTTAAAGAAATCATAATCTAACACATACCTAGCTAGATTACTTACTAAAAGTTCTAAGACTCCATTCCTGTTCTATCCCCAGCAAAAGCAGCATACAGATAGACACAGACCCTTTGTTTCTCTCCCTCCTCCCAGCTTTTGAAAGTATCTTGTCTCCTCATTGGTCATTTTGGTCAGGTGCCAGCGAGGTTACCTTTAGCTTCTTAACCCTTTACAGGTGAGAGGATTTTTCCTCTGGCCAGGAGGGATTTCAAAGGGGTTTACCCTTCCCTTTATATTTATGACAGCATCCGTATCTGACAGAGGCACTCCATAGGTGTGTAGGCATTGGTCCTCCAGGGCACATATGCAAAAGCCAAAGAAACAATGAACAGAGAGAGTATTGTGAGTGCACTGAAAGCTGAGAGTCACAGAAGTCTCATACACCTCTTTCTCACTGTCCCTTTGCTAGCACACAGCTCAGTGAGAGTCCCAAATATGGTGAGTTCAGCAAGGGGTGGGGAGGTTGGCAAGTGGGGAAGGGACAGTGGGCAAGAAGGGACAAAGGGTCTGGGTGATTTGTAAAGACGGTCACTACACACGCCTAGAGAGAATATTGGTACCCTTTTCACAGGCTGGGGTAATCGAACCTGATATCTCACTCCTGAGAGTAACCCAGGATCCAAGCATGCATCTCCTGCATGTGTGTGGCTTCAAACCAGCTCTGTATGCTGCTCGCCTGTGTGCCGTTGTGGTCCCTACAGAAATAATTGCTGTTTGGCACGGCAAAGTTTCCTACAGTGGGGGGAGAAACAAGGCAGCTCTGCCAAAGAACCTTTGGCAGAGGATTTCAGAATACCTACAGGAAAGTTTCCTAGAGCTCTCTGTGGAGCATTCCTGGGACAGCCCTGCAAGCATTAACAAACTTTTCTGCCAGGCCCTCACTGCGTAGCTGAACAGGCTGTGTCGCCAGATAACCCTGTCGCATGTCCCACATCTTCCTCCAACTCCACTTCCTCATCCACCACTTCATCCTCAGGGTTGACTCCGCTGGCCACTGCCTCCAGTCCCTGCAAAGAATTCAGTGGGCTCATGGCGGTGGGGTCACTGCCGAGGGTGACATGCAGCTCCTTGTAGAAGTGGCATGTCTTCAGCGCTGCATCAGAGTGCTGGTTGCCCTCCCTTGCCTTCTGATATGCCTGCCTCAGCTTCTTGCTCTTAGGACGGCACTGCTGCGTGCCCCTTTCATGTCTCTTCTCCGGCAGGCCGCAAGCAATCTGCCTGCAAATATCCAGATTCCTATGGCTTGAGCAAAGCTGCAACTGCCCAGCCTTCTCTCCCCACAGACCCAGCAGATCGAACAGCTCCATGAGGGGGCGTATCTGTTGTGGCAAGCTGGCATGGTCAGCTAGGAAGATGCTGTGTGAACAGTCCACACCGAGCAAATAGAAAGACAAATTTCAAAAATTCCTCGGCCTTTAAAGGGGGGAGGGCACCTGTGTACCTGCAGGGCAGTGGAGTTCAAACTACTGACCAGAGCCGTCATTGGTGGGCACTGAGGGACACCTCCTGGAGGCCAGTTAGGGCAACATAAGCAAGTGCACTGTCTATACTGATACTGCATCGCTCTAACTATATAGCAAAGAGCTCTATGCCGCTTGTCAAGGTGGTTTTGTTTTGTCAACATTGCAGGGGAGTTAAAACAGCAGGAGGAGCGTTGTTGTGTGTACACCTCCACTGTTTTGTCTACAAAAGTTGACTTTTGTCGACAAAACTGTGGAGTGTAGACAAGGCCTAAGTCCCAACTGCAGGGACTGTCTTCACTTCACTTTGCTTTGCTTCACTGTCTTCACATTCTGTCTTCACTTACCCGGTGTCATATCCCTGAAGGCAGGAATGGCACACAGGTATATCTGAGGGAAGAATTTGAAGCCAATGGGAGTGTGGAGGTGTAAATAACAGGGAAAATTGGCTCTTAGCATCTTTATTACTGGCAAAAAAAGATGCAGAGGCACAGTTTCACTTTCAGCTGCTGAGATCAGATTGGTAGCCATGGGGTAGTCGTTAGGATTTGAATGTGGGGCCTTCAGCATTGCCGCACCTGCCCCTACTTGAGCTACAGGACTGTAGCCATTACGTGGGAAAAGCAGCAGCCAGCTAGCTTCTTTGGCTCAGCCACAGAGTGGGGACTTGTAGTACACATCAGAAAGGTGTTACATAATCCCCACCTATGCGCTGAATCACGTGGGCTGCCACTTGCAACACAATGCCCCAGCTTTGGCAGTGAGGATTGAACCTGTAACCTCTAGATCTTAAAAGTAGGAGCCCCTTTTGCCTGAGCTGAAAAGCTTGACCCTTTAGTAGGCTCTTCAATGGGTCCATATCCAAACAACCACCAGAGAGCGACTGGGCACCCCACTGAATGGTATGGGTTATATAGTTACATTAATGCACCATCTTCAGCTCATTAAGCAGAGACACCCAAGTTACAACATTCAATTCCAGTAAGTGTTTCAGTCCCTGAATGCATCTGTCTCTGGAACTGCATTGACATAGTCCTGGAGTTACCACTATCCCAGGTGCTATAAATTCATTGGTCACACTCTACATGATATTTCTATTTATAAATGTCTTATGAAGGATTATGCAATGTTTTTGTAACCTTATCAGTCCTAGGATCTCAGAAAGACAAAGTGGGTGAGATAATATCTTTTTGGACCTCACCCACCTTCTGTATCTTAAAAAGGATCACTCAGTGATTAACAGATGCTCTAAGCAAGTTACAGATATGAATAGCATATGCTATGGTTGGTTAACACCCACCTTGTCTCTCTAACAATTGATTAATCATTTAGTAAGACATCTGTTAACCACTTATAAACTATTTATACCTGAAACCTGAGTATACAGGATGAAGCATTAATCCTTTGCAATCTAAGTGACTGCTGATCATTCACCCAGAGAAGTAGTCAAGCTCAAATGACTCCACACATTGTCAATCACATAGGACATTTGCCAGCTGTATTGCTGATCAGGCTCATTACCTGGACACAGAGTGCTGGGGGAGGAAGGTTATTTAAAGAGCAATCTGGGCCTTCTTACAGCCTTTGCAAAGGGATTCAGAACATCTGAGCCAATCTCCCAGGGAGCTGATGTGATGTGAGCAGGGCTGGATTAATGCCCGGGTGTTAGGGGCTGCAGCCCAGGGCCTCAGGCTAAGTGGGGGCCCGTGGGCCGGATGCAGCACGCTGCTTCTTTTCATCTGGCCTGCGGCAAGCCTCCACACTCTGGGCCTGGACACTGAGCCTTGGCGGCCCCCGCTGCTCCATAGGGCTGGAGCTGTGAGTGCCGGCTTGCTGGCATGCTCCTGCAGCCCTTAGGCAAGGGGTGTTCAGGGAATCTCTGCATGCTTCCCCCTCCCCCAGCACCAGCTCCCATTGGCCAGGAACTATGACTGTGGGGGGCAGCACCTGTGGGCACAGGCACATGCTAGGGGCCGGACATGCCGGCCACTTTGGGGAGCAGAGCAGCATGGAGTCATGGTAGGCAGGGATCCTGCCTTATCCCTGCTGCGCCGCTGACTAGGAGCCATTTGAGGTAAGCGCCTCCCAGCTGGAGCCTGCACCCCTACCCCAGCCCGGAGCCCCTTCCTGCACCCAAACTTCCTCCCAGACCTCATGCCCCCATCTGCACCCCAACCCCCTGTCCCAGCTCTGAGCCCCCTCTCACACCCCAACTCCCACCCAGAGCCTGAACCCCAAACTTCCTGCTGCACCCCACCCCTTGTTCCATCCCTGCCTCCCCAGCTGGAGCTGCATGCCATCCTGTACCCCAATCCCGTGCCCCAGCCCTGAGTCCATTCCTGCACTCCAAGCCCCCAGGGGCCCCACAAAATCTAATAGCCCCAGGCCCCCAGGAGAGTTAATCTGGCCCTGGATGTGAGCCTCCCAGAGAAGGAGGAAGAGAGGCAAAAAGGAAGAAAAAGGGAGGCGGTAGCAGCAGCAGCAGTGACCTGGCATTAAATAACAAGCCTTGCATGTGAAATGAGGGAACTTCCTGGCGAGGTTCTGCTGTTGCCTGGAGGAAGATCAGACCCAGCTCAGCAGGGAGCTTGGTGTAAGTGCATTGTAACAGGTCTTGTTAATAACACTGAAAGCCCTGGAGAGGGGTGTGATGTTGCACTCCCTATATTTTATGGAAATGTGCTTATGAGTGTAAATAAGATGTAACTGGAATATGCTTTCTGCAAAAGGTCTTTTGTAAGGTATTCTAACAAAGGTTATCACCTACTGAATATATTCCTCCTATTTGCATGCATGTATCATTCTTGTATCTGAAGCTAGAAATGTGACGTATAACTCTGAGGTCCGATTGTAATATGCAAAGCGTGGGCCATTAATGGTGGTTTAGAATCTTGATGGCTCCCCTTGACTAGGACAATTGGTTGTAAATGGTTTATTTACCTGAAAACCTTCCTGTGTACATGTGGGCCAACCCAAGAAGAATGGAGATTGGGGGGGGGGCTTACAGTGACATGTGACCATGTCACATGATACTAGAACCCATCTTAATCCTTGTTCTTTTCCATTGATGAGGCTGGGGTGGGGACAAGCACAGATAAAAGATTCCCAGCTTGTGCCAAACCTATAAATGGGGTGGAGCAGGAAAAAGGGTGCAGCCAGTCATGAGAGAACCCCCTGTTTACCAGCTGAGATGTCTGCTGGATCTAACAAAGACTGTACCAGGGGAAAGGATTAGGCCCAGACTAGGGAGGAGTCTAGTCTGTGAAAGAAGCTTATTGGAACATCTTTGAGGGTGAGATATTACCTGTAATCCGTTTCTTAATGTATTAAGCTTAGACTTGTGTGTTTTGTTTTATTTTGCTTTGTGACTTGCTTTGTTCTGGCTGGTATTACTTGAAACCACTTAAACTCTTCTTTTTATACTTAATAAAATCACTTTTGTTTATTAATAAACCCAGAGTAAGTGATTAATACCTGGGGGAGCAAACAGCTGTGCATGTCTCTCTATCAGTGATAGAAAGGGTGAACAATTTATGAATTTACCCTGTATAAGCTTTATACAGAAATGATGGCATGTGGTAAACCCCATCCCTGCTGTGAGGAGCATGACTGATGCAAGGCCTGGTAAGAACTGGAGGAAATGATGAGGAATGGGATGATACCCAGGAATTGTCCCACTGGATCAAACCCGTGGGTCCATTTAACCCAGACTCCTCCATCTGATTGTGGCTGGCACTAGATGCTTCAGAAGAAGGTTCAATAAAACCTTGTGGCAGGGGGTTATCGGGCAACCTGCACCCAGGGAATTGTCCCCCTAGCCTCCACTAACTGGAGGTTGACTGATACTGGTGGTGGTTATAGGGATGAGGAAGATGATGATGATGATTTCCACATTGTCTTCTGCTTCCCAGGCTACATACTCTGTGCCAAACCCTCTCAGCAGAGACCTTGGGGCTCCCTCCATAGCAATGCCCCACCTGCCAGCTTAGAACAACAGAGGTTATAATCCTGAGAGACAGGCTCAGCAGAGCATCCAAGAAGGGAATTGGAAAATTCACTCCAGCAGCAGCGCCTCTGAGATGTAAAACTGGACCCCTGGCTCCATCCAGATTCTTCCTTCAATCACTGTGAGGGTGGCGCTCGCTCCTGGGCTCTTGCTGATCACAGTGGCACCGGCCCCCACCACGTGAATGTAGCCCACTGGTGCGTGCACCTCACCACGCACCTTCATCCTGCCCAGGGTGAAAAAGCAGCCATGATGGGGAAGAACAATTAATCGCAGTCCTCTTTATAACAGCCCTTACCATATCTGAAGACTAGGAGTACTTGTGGCACCTTAGAGACTAACCAATTTATTTGAGCATGAGCTTTCGTGAGCTACAGCTCACTTCATCTGTAGCTCACGAAAGCTCATGCTCAAATAAATTGGTTAGTCTCTAAGGTGCCACAAGTACTCCTTTTCTTTTTGCGAAGACAGACTAACACGGCTGTTACTCTGAAACATATCTGAAGACTGTTATCCTTCCACCTCTGGGCTGCTGTAGGTATCTGTAGTTGGCTAGCGTCTTCTGTCCCAGATGTTTCCACATGTGCCCGGCAGTCCAGAGCAAGACCGTCTCAAGAAGTACAAGCTCTTCAGTTGAAGGGACTGTACATCTGGAGGAGAGTGGCATAATGGTTTGTACACAGGACTCAGGATTCTGTTCCCCATATCATTATTTTGGTGAAAAATTGTCCATTTTCAAAATTCTTAATTTTTAATAGATTTTTTTCTTTGGAGTGTGTTCCTTCTTTTCATTTGTCATCCTCCCTCTCCTTCCCACCCCTTTTGTTTTTTCTCTTTTCTTTCTGGCCATTTTAAACAGATTTTCTCCAAATATGACTTGGGGTACAGGGAGATGGAAAGAAAGGGGGGGGGACAGAAAATAAAATATGGGAAATCAGAATAATATACTCTAACATTCTCCAATTCTGAAAAAAATTGGTCCATATGAATTCATTTCCAAGGTGTTTTCACTTTGCAGGGTTCAAGATGGACCCAAATAAATATAAAACTCTTTTTACCATTTTTCTGCTGTCCATTTTTTAATTAATTAATTTTTTTGGACCACTTTGCTAGACAGGTGTAAAGTAGAATAAAATATTTCTGGATTCATTGCTGTGGTCTGTGTTGTGTCAGGAGCAATCAATGTTGCATGTGATTTTCTGCCTGTGTATTCCCAAGTGTGTAGCTTGGAGGCTTTCTGTCATGCTTCTGGCCTTCACCTCTCTGGAGTTCTGGGTACCTACTTATGTTCTCCAGCTCTGATCAGTTGAGTCTCCAGTTAAATGAGAACCTCTGGTGCCATTTCTGCTTCTGATAAACCCCGTCTATAAGGAGCACAACCAAGGCCCTGACAGGCGGGGATGGAAGAAATGATGGATGTGGGGTTGGGGGATAGGAAGATGACTCTTAGAATGAGGGTGGTGTTGGTGATGAAGAATATGACCATGGGAGAGCTGCTCCAAAAAGGTAAGTATGATGTAAGGTTTAAAAAAATAATTTTTTTCATTTCTTGTCCTGATTAGTTTTGGTGGGGAAAATCTCACTTCTCATCTATTTTTTCCTACTTTTTTTCCACTGGTGGGGGGTGGGGAAAGGAAATGGTAAAATAATTTATTTTTGTTTAAGTAAAGTGGGATTTCAAACTTTGAAACGAAATATTTTTGACAAGCATTGTGGAAAACCCAGAAATGTTCACACAAATCAGATTTCTCCACAGAAAAATGTCATTGTTGTCACAACCTTGTTTTTCATTTTTATATTTCAACTGGCTCTTGAGGATGGCAGTAAAAAGGGGATGAGGAAGATGATGGTGGGGGGGGGCAGAGACAGAGATGAAGTTTTCCCATGACAAATTTTAGTGTTGTTGAAACTGGTTTTTGTTACAATTTTTTTTTGACCAGTTCTAGAGGCTGGCAATAAAAGGGGGATGAGGAAGCTGTTTCGTGGTGAGGAGGAGGAAGATCATGATGACTTGCATATTGTCTCTTCTGTTTCCCAAGCTACATGCTTTGCGCCAAACTCTTTGAACAGAAACTGTGGGGCTCATCAGGCAGCAATGCCCCTTCTGCCAGTTTGAGAACTGTGGGGGCTGGTTTGGCCTTAGGACAGCTCTAATTTGTACCCCTGTGTTGCTTTGCATAGGTGCAGAATAGCCAGCATGTCAAAAGGGCTTGGCTCCACCCCTTCCCTACTCTGGCGTGGCTCAGCTGAGTGCAGGGGCAGGACTTAGCTGGCTTTATATCACTATTCTCTCCCCATCCCCATTCCTGCCCCCAAAATACCCCCTCCCCTATGATGCAGGAGTGGAGGGTGCAACATTCAAGGCTGACCTTTGACGGAACTCCCCAGGTGCTACTCTGGCAGCATGCGGGGGCCTTGCCACGGGCCGTGCATGTGGCCCCTTGAGCTATAACCATGCATTGTCTACAAACCAGCATGCCCTCATTGGCCATACAGAGACTAACCGTGCTTACGCTTTATGGCTTCAGTGGGTGCTGTCCTGGCTGGGATGTCAGGGGTTAAAGAGCAGCAGAGGCTGAGTCCCTATCAGGGAAACAAAGGGCATGTGGGAAGGAGGGGGGAGTTTCCCAGGAGGCAGGCAAGTTGGATGGGCTGGGCCTAGGGGCTGTGGATGGAAAGGGCTCCACGCCTGCTTCCATAAATCATTTCTCCTCTCATTGCAGTTCCCAGAGAGCTGACTCACGGGGCAAAGAGCATGGTTTATGGCAATATTTCCCAAGCTGGGGTGGCACTAAGTGGGGGCAGGGAGAAGGAGCAGGGGGGCGGGCGGGCAGGGCAGAGAAGTTGCAGGATCCTGAATCCACCATGTCTCCTCCTGTAAAGATACTGCTGCAGTTGTGGGTGACAAGTGACCTGAAAGCCACCTTCCCC
The DNA here is from genome assembly GCF_965140235.1 of Caretta caretta. Taxonomy (NCBI): domain Eukaryota; kingdom Metazoa; phylum Chordata; order Testudines; family Cheloniidae; genus Caretta; species Caretta caretta. The sequence goes on from NC_134211.1 coordinate 13,726,051, forward strand.
CCCTCCATGCTTTTCTATCCGCCCCTGCTACAGCCAGGCCTGGGTACAGTGCGCGCACACAGGGCATCGGGCTGAGGCTTCCTTGCTCCCACAATAGTCTGCTATGAAAGCTGCTGTGGCCCAGCCCCAGGTGTCATAGGTGCAGCCACCGTGGGGTTCAGATAATAAGGACCTGTCCCTCCTACACCACCACTCCATCGTCTTTGGAACTCCCCTTCAGGTAGCTGAAGGCTGTTATCAAATCCCGCCTCACTCTTCTCTTCTGGAGACTAAACAAGCCCAGTTCCCTCAGCCTTTCCTCGTAAGTCATGTGCCCCAGCCCCCTGATCACTTTTGTTGCCCTCCACTGGAGTCTCTCCAATTTGTCCACATCCCTTCTGTAGTGGGGAGCCCAAAACTGGACGCAATACTCCAGATGTGGCCTCAACAGTGCTGAATAGAGGGGAATAATCACTTCCCTCGATCTGCTGGCAATGCTCCTACTAGTGCTTAGGTCCTGTCTGCCTGTGAGAGAGCAGTATTCCTGATTATCTAGTGCACGGGTCCCCAACACAGAGGACTGGACAGGTGTCAGAGGTCATGCCATCCACATGGCTGCAGAACAGTCCTACCTTTCAATTTCCCCTTGTTCTTGTGTTAGGAGGCAGGGAGAACAGAAGCTCCCAGTCTCCCTTCTCTAAATCATGCATTATTTGTAGGCTTGGAGGGATTCGATCTTCATCAGAAAATGTCGGTAAACTTTGATTTCACATTACGCACAGAAACCAACAACAAAAATATTTCCATTTAATGACCATTGAACTGGACAGAGGCAAAGTAAAGAAAATGCTGTCTGAGAACATTAGAATTTGATTTAAAGATATTTACTTTGTATATTTTGATGTGTGATGTTGACAATTTATATTTTAAGTTATAGTTTTAACTTTATGAATCTCAACATCTTACTGTCATTAAATAATTACTGCCTCGTGCCCCCCCCCATAGTTTCCCACAACTGTGAAAATTTAAATGGATCGACATAAAAAAGTGCTTAAACCACATAATTTTGTGCTGATGTAAATAGATAAGTCAGGAACAATGCTTAAAAATAAACTATTATCTGTCAAAATTATAAAAAAATCTCATGCTGCCAAGCCTAATTATTTTATAGTTTTACCATCTGCCCTCTTATTCATTTCCTTTCTAAGGTAACAATCCTAGTCTTTTCAATCTCTCTGCCTATCAAAGCTTCTCCAGGCCCCTGTTCATTCTCATCCTTTTCCCCAAGCCCTTTTTGTTCTGCAATATCCTTTTGGAAATAGTTGTGAAATACTTGTACAACAGTATAGTTTTTTTTTAAAAAAAAATGTGCTGAAGTTGGTATGTGCCACTTTCCAACTCCACTACGACATGAGCATATTTCTCAAAGTGGAAGGTTTTTTCCAGTAACCAAGTGTCTGAATGAGTGTATGGTGGAACCTCAAACAAACATTGTTAACTTGCACTCTGGGGAAAAGAGCAGCTTGGGCTCATTCAACTTTCCCTGCACTTCAAACAGTTTTTCCACTGAATGCTTGCTCCAAAGGATTGTTTGCTTCTGGCAAACACAGATCAGGTTCCATCTGGCCTAGCAACAGGTCTCCATGCTGTAGCTATAAAAATATCCACATTAGAATTGATTAAATGAAAAGCTGGAACATTTCAGGTGTCCTAAAAGAGAATCATAGAATATCAGGGTTCGAAGGAACCTCAGGAGGTCATCTAGTCCAACCCCCTGCTCAAAGCAGGACCCATCTCCAACTAAATCATCCCAGCCAGGGCTTTGTCAAGCCTGACCTTAAAAACCTCAAAGGAAGGAGATTCCACCACCTCCCTGGGTAACCCATTCCAGTGCTTCACCACCCTCCTGGTGAAATAGTGTTTCCTAATATCCAACCTAAACTTCCCCCACTGCAACTTGAGACCATTACTCCTTGTTCTGTCATCTGCTACCACTGAGAACTAGATCCATCCTCTTTGGAACGCCCTTTCAGGTAGTTGAAAGCAGCAATCAAATCCCCCCTCACTCTTCTCTTCTGCAGACTAAACAATCCCAGTTCTCTCAGCCTCTCCTCAGAAGTCATGTGCTCCAGCCCCCTAATCATTTTTCAGAGTAGCAGCCATGTTAGTCTGTATTTGCAAAAAGAAAAGGAGTACTAGTGGCACCTTAGAGACTAACTAATTTATTTGAGCATAAGCTTTCGTGAGCGAAGCATAAGCTTTCGTGAGCTACAGCTCACTTCACTCACAAAAGCTTATGCTCAAATAAATTGATTAGTCTCTAAGGTGCCAATAGTACTCCTTTTCTTTTTGCTAATCGTTGTTGCCCTCCGCTGGACTCTTTCCAATTTTTCCACATCCTTCTTGTAGTGTGGGGCCCAAAACTGGACACAGTACTCCAGATGAGGCCTCACCAATGCCGAATAGAGGGGAATGATCATGTCCCTTGATCTGCTGGCAATGCTCCTATATATACAGCCCAAAATGCTGTTAGCCACCTAGGCAACAAGGACACGCTGTTGACTTATATCCAGCTTCTTGTCCACTCTAACCCCTAGGTCCTTTTCTGCAGAACTGCTGCCGAGCCATTCAGTCCCTAGTTTGTAGCAGTGCCTGGGATTTTTCTGTCCTAAGTGCAGGACTCTGCACTTGTCCTTGTTGAACCTCATCAGATTTCTTTTGACCCAATCCTCTAATTTGTCTAGGTCCCCCTGTATCCTAGCATATCTACCATTCTTCCCAGTTTAGTGTCATCTGCAAATTTGCTGAGGGTGCAATCCACACCATCCTTCAGATCATTAATGAAGATATTGAACAAAACCGGCCCCAGGACCAACCCATGGGGCACTCCGCTTGATACCGGCTGCCAACTAGACATGGAGCCATTGATCACTACCCATTGACCCCGATGATCTAGCCAGCTTTCTATCCACCTTACAGTCCATTCATCCAGCCCATACTTCTTTAACTTGCTGGGAAGAATACTGTGGGAGACCGTATCAAAAGCTTTGCTAAAGTCAAGGAATAACACATCCACTGCTTTCCCCTGATCCACAGAACCAGTTATCTCGTCATAGAAGGCAATTAGGTTTATCAGGCATGACTTTCCCTTGGTGAATCCATGCTGACTGTTCCTGATTGTTTTCCTCTCCTCGAAGTGCTTCAAAATTGATTCTTTGAGGACCTGCTCCATGATTTTTCCCGGTATTGAGGTGAGGCTGACTGGTTGAATCTTGGGGTATCCTATGAAATGCCAACACTGTCCCAAGAAAACTGGGATATGTGGTTGCATTATGTGAGGGGAAAAGTTGAAGTTGAAGGGCTGTTTACAGGAAATACAGATTGTTTGTTTGTTTTCAGTGGAAATTCAAATACCAAAAAATTTAACCAAATAATTATATCTGAAAACTGAAATATTCAATTTGGAAATGCTGCCATGGTGCCTCATGCTCCTATTCTCCTGGAGAGGCAAGTCTCTGACCAGACTGTATTTGGCTCTGTATTTGACAGTCTCTGGCTGTATTTCAAGGAATCCCTGTTGAGGTTACAGGGACAAACCATCCCGATGAGTCGAAAGAATAGTAAATATGGCAGGCGACCAGCTTGGCTTAATGGTGAAATCTTAGCGGATCTTAAACATAAAAAAGAAGCTTACAAGAAGTGGAAGGTTGGACATATGACCAGGGAAGAGTATAAAAATATTGCTCGGGCATGTAGGAATGTTATCAGGAGGGCCAAATCGCACCTGGAGCTGCAGCTAGCCAGAGATGTCAAGAGTAACAAGAAGGGTTTCTTCAGGTATGTTGGCAACAAGAAGAAAGCCAAGGAATGTGTGGGCCCCTTACTGAATGAGGGAGGCAAACTAGTGACAGAGGATGTGGAAAAAGCTAATGTACTCAATGCTTTTTTTACCTCTGTTTTCACTAACAAGGTTAGCTCCCAGACTGCTACACTGGGCATCACAAAATGGGGAAGAGATGGACAGCCCTCTGTGGAGATAGAGGTGGTTAGGGACTATTTAGAAAAGCTGGACGTGCACAAGTCCATGGGGCCGGACGAGTTGCATCCGAGAGTGCTGAAGGAACTGGCGGCTGTGATTGCAGAGCCATTGGCCATTATCTTTGAAAACTCGTGGCGAACCGGGGAAGTCCCGGATGACTGGAAAAAGGCTAATGTAGTGCCAATCTTTAAAAAAGGGAAGAAGGAGGATCCTGGGAACTACAGGCCAGTCAGCCTCACTTCAGTCCCTGGAAAAATCATGGAGCAGGTCCTCAAAGAATCAATCCTGAAGCACTTGCATGAGAGGAAAGTGATCAGGAACAGCCAGCATGGATTCACCAAGGGAAGGTCATGCCTGACTAATCTAATCGCCTTCTATGATGAGATTACTGGTTCTGTGGATGAAGGGAAAGCAGTGGATGTATTGTTTCTTGACTTTAGCAAAGCTTTTGACACGGTCTCCCACAGTATTCTTGTCAGCAAGTTAAGGAAGTATGGGCTGGATGAATGCACTACAAGGTGGGTAGAAAGCTGGCTAGATTGTCGGGCTCAACGGGTAGTTATCAATGGCTCCATGTCTAGTTGGCAGCCGGTATCAAGTGGAGTGCCCCAAGGGTCGGTCCTGGGGCCGGTTTTGTTCAATATCTTCATAAATGATCTGGAGGATGGTGTGGATTGCACTCTCAGCAAATTTGCGGATGATACTAAACTGGGAGGAGTGGTAGATACGCTGGAGGGGAGGGATAGGATACAGAAGGACCTAGACAAATTGGAGGATTGGGCCAAAAGAAATCTGATGAGGTTCAATAAGGATAAGTGCAGGGTCCTGCACTTAGGACGGAAGAACCCAATGCACCGCTACAGACTAGGGACCGAATGGCTAGGCAGCAGTTCTGCGGAAAAGGACCTAGGGGTGACAGTGGACGAGAAGCTGGATATGAGTCAGCAGTGTGCCCTTGTTGCCAAGAAGGCCAATGGCATTTTGGGATGTATAAGTAGGGGCATAGCGAGCAGATCGAGGGACGTGATCGTTCCCCTCTATTCGACATTGGTGAGGCCTCATCTGGAGTACTGTGTCCAGTTTTGGGCCCCACACTTCAAGAAGGATGTGGATAAATTGGAGAGAGTCCAGCGAAGGGCAACAAAAATGATTAGGGGTCTGGAACACATGAGTTATGAGGAGAGGCTGAGGGAGCTGGGATTGTTTAGCCTTCAGAAGAGAAGAATGAGGGGGGATTTGATAGCTGCTTTCAACTACCTGAAAGGGGGTTCCAAAGAGGATGGCTCTAGACTGTTCTCAATGGTATCAGATGACAGAACGAGGAGTAATGGTCTCAAGCTGCAGTGGGGGAGGTTTAGATTGGATATTAGGAAAAACTTTTTCACTAAGAGGGTGGTGAAACACTGGAATGCGTTACCTAGGGAGGTGGTAGAATCTCCTTCCTTAGAGGTTTTTAAGGTCAGGCTTGACAAAGCCCTGGCTGGGATGATTTAACTGGGAATTGGTCCTGCTTCGAGCAGGGGGTTGGACTAGATGACCTTCTGGGGTCCCTTCCAACCCTTATATTCTATGATTCTATGATTCTATGACTCCATCTCCAATAATGCACCATTGTCCCCTCTCTTGGAGGGAGAGTATCATGGGAGTCATTGTCCACAGTGCATCATGGGGGTTGTAGTCTGACTGGGTAGCCCTGCCCATAGAGGAAAAAGGGGGTGAGGAACAACTCACAAGAGATACCATTCTAAATCAAACTATTTGGTTTTAAGGCATTAGGCTTTTTGGATGAAAAATCCAATTTGTTTTCATGGAAAACAAACACTTTTTGCAAAAAAAAAAAAACCAGAAAACCAAACATACCAATTTTCCACTAAAAAAGGTTTAAGGAAGTTTTCAACGACCCCACTGTGGGGCACAAGCTTTGGCATGGATTAAGTACTAGTGAAGTGATAGTAAGTAACTCTTCTGAATGTAAGGAGGCCAACAGTGGGGAGGCCCACAGGTTGCTTTTGGGACATTAGGACATTTGCTATCTAGGGCTGACCCATCACTCAGTTCAGTGAATCCCATCTTTTTTGCAGCATCTTTGGCACAATAAGGGCATTAGTAAGTGCAGCCAATGTTCATGGTCTTTCACACAAATGCTCCATACATCATCAGGCTGGCCCAGTTGGTCTCTGGTGTGGATTCCTCAGCCATCGGGGATGAGGTGGTCCAGGAATCAGCAGGTTGGGGCCATGAATCCTGAGAGCTAACCTTTAGGGGCTACGCATCACAGGAATCAACCTCAAAACAGCATACAGCAATTTGAATCAGATGGTGGCGCAGGCATTCCTTGGAGAAGAGCCCAGAGCACTGGGGGTGAGTGATTTCTACCCACAGTTTGGTCCATGGGGACTAATCAATTCAGTGCATACAGGAGTGGGAAGGATCTCCAAAGGTCTGAATGTAGAGCAACCAAGGATGAGCAAACTCCAGGCTTCACCCTTGTTTGTTTGGATTTTTTTTAATTGAACAGATTTTTGAAAATAGAAAAGATCCAAAGAAGCAGAAACTGTAGAGCAACCACGTCATTTCAGCCAGTGTGACTTTTATTTTAGCAGTAGGGTACGTCTATGCTGCAGGTGGATGTGTAATTTCCATCTTGGGTAGACGTATATCAGGCTAGTGTGCTTAAAAATAGCAGAGTAGCCACACCAACTGGGGCTAGCTGCCTGAACACAATCCCCTCGGAGCTCCTAGGTATGTTTGCCGTGGATACGCTGCTCTTGTTAGTGCACTAGCTCAGTCAAAGATAGCTCAGGTATGTCAGCCCCAGCTGGAAATTACCTCTCCAGCTGAAGTGTAGCTGTACCCTAGGAGAAATAGGGAAGAACAAATGAGGGGGAGAGCGCACACAGTGTGTGGCTCCTCCTTTGTAACATGCCGCATTAACTCGATCTCAGATTGACATAAGGCAGATGACTTACATATTTAATGGTGCAGTACACAGAAAACAGTCATACCACAGGAAGCAGGCAGGTTAACCCATCTCTGCTGTTTCCAGAATAAGGCGCTATTGATCTACTGAGATCCTCATGTGGTTTCCAAAGTCATCTTTTGAGACAGAAAGGCTTCAAGTTCACATTTCAGTTCATACACTGGGTTTAATATTTTGCCATGGGATAACCACTGCACTTCACCATGTAAGAGTAAGTGTTGGCGTTCGGACCGCATTTCTTCACTCATTGTAGCAAAGATGTGAGAATTGAGTCCATTTGCTTTCACAGAATTCACAATTTTAACAACTATACTGAGGACAATACTAAGCACTGGAGACAATTTCTTGGCTGCCAAGACCTCTCAATGAACAAAGCAGTGAGTTGCTTGAGCAACTTCCATCATTTTTGCTACTACACCTGAGTGTCTGCCTGTCATTGCAGCCTGTCCCATACTCATTTAGGACCCAAAAGACTTCAGCACTAGTCGAGTTTTGTGGCAGTTCTTTTCAGTGGAGTAGATATTTTATGAAATGTGCCTTCATAGGCATAGTGCACATAAACAGAAAGAACCGCTGTGTTAGAAATGTCCATTGACTCATCTGACTGAATTGCACACCAGCTTGGTACTCTCACCCTTTCTATCAACTGAGCTTCGATATACTCTGCAATATCAGGTTTCAGAGTAGCAGCCGTGTTAGTCTGTATCCGCAAAAAGAAAACGTGGACTTGTGGCACCTTAGAGACTAACCAATTTATTTCAGCATAAGCTTTCGTGAGCTACAGCTCACTTCATCGGATGCATCTGATGAAGTGAGCACATCCGATGAAGTGAGCTGTAGCTCACAAAAGCTTATGCTCAAATAAATTTGTTAGTCTCTAAGGTGCCACAAGTCCTCCTTTTCTTTCTGCAATATCAGTTATTCAACGTGAGACAGTATCAGTGACAGTAGAATACAGCTCACTTTTTGGCAGCTGTATCACACAAGGCTTCGTGACAAGCATCTATTACTGAAGGCATGATTATTTCTTCACCAGATGTAAATGGCAATTTGCATTTAGCTATGCATAGGGACAGCAGATATGATGCTTTTAACGTACCTTCATTTGATGTTATGGCGGTGTGCAGTAGTTTCTTTTGCCTCTTCTCTTCATCTCACTTCTAGTGGAAGAATTCCACTGACTTTTCTTTTAAATTTGGATGTTTGATTCAGAGTTGTGCCACACACAACACAGAGGTTGAGCATTCTACATCCTCTCTTGCAGCAAACCCGTTCTCCATGTAAGATGAAGAGTATTTCTGATTGAAGGCCGAATGTTTCTTTTCTTTTCTTCCTTATCACATTTGGAGTCACTTGCATCTCCATTCTGTTTTTTCTGAACTTTTGTTACCTCTGAATCCATTTTTTGGAACTATCTGCTTTGACAATGACATTGTGTGGTTTAGCTAAGTAAAAGTTTTACTAGAACTTAAATTTCACTCGCTGCTTTCCGTTAACTACTTCCTTCCAACAAATGCGGGCAAACTTGCTTTGCATGTCAGCACCATGGCAACTGATGTCAACTCGGTTGGTTGATTTATTCATTTATTTTTAATGTTCAGAAATAATTGAATGAATACCGTGAAGTAAAATACAAGTACAAAAACATTACATTTTAAATATTAATATTCTATGCTAGGGAAATCTCAGGGACTGGCAAGAAGGGCCATCATAGACCGGCGCCGGTCCATGGACCAGTCATTAAGAAACACTGGGATAAATGAAAAGCTGTCAACAGACAGAATGGGGCTAATCCTCAGATGGTTTAAACAGACACAGCTCCATTGAAGCCAATGGTGTTATGCTCATTTACACCAACTGAGGATTTGACCCCTAGTGAGCCCTATTCCTTTCCGTGCAAGACAGCTCACTTGGATGGAAGTTCAGGAACTTTACAGAAGAGCAGAGAGTATCTCAGGGGCGTCACAGGATGGGCTGGTCTCTGAGCTGCAAAGTGCTCACTGCACTTTACTGCATCTTGGTTACTGTGCAGTGAACGAGGTTTGGCTGCTGCTTACTGTGAATGCTCATTCTCTGAAGGAGGCAAATCATCCATAGCGGACCTTGCCTCCTTCGCAGAACGTTCTCCTGGGGAAGCGGTGGGAGCTTAGATCACCATTTTCACAAACAGGTGCCTAAAGTTAGGCTCTGACATCTTTATGGAGGCTCCTAAATGAGTGAGCTGATTTCTGAAAATACTGAGCACCCAGCAGCTCCCACTTGAAATCATTGGGACCTGCTAGGTGCTCACCACTTTGGAAAATCAGACCAATTACTGACTGACATAAATACAGATTTAGGAGCTTAAATTTAGGCTCTTGTTTTTGAAAATCTTGATCCCAGTGTCATTGAGAAATTGATGCAGAAGGGGGTCAGCACCTGAAGATCTGAGCTCCTTTTAAAAAAATCTGTCCACTTATTTTGGTGACAACCTGGGAGCTGAGCTCTTGTCAACCCGGTGGCATTCCAACGAGCAGCATTTTTGGCATTCTGCAGCTGTCTACCAAGTTTAATAGTGAAGGTATTTTATTGAATCCATTTCTTTCAACCACCAACCAAGCCAGGAAATTCCATATGAAATTAATATGAGAAGAGCTTTAAGAAAAAATTACTTTTTCTCTTTTACAAATAGTTCACTGTTTCTGGAGCCCTCTCTGTAGCAGCTGGGAAGCTACTCACAGTTAGGTTGACCAGATGTCCCAGTTGTATAGGGACAGTCCTGTTATTTAGAGCTTTGTCTTATATAGGTGCCTATTACCCCCCTTCTCTGTCCTGATTTTTCATACTTGCTATCTGGTTACCCTACACACAGTTCAGCTGGTGAGTTATAAGAATCCTTTGCATTTGTAACGTGGGGGCATTGTAGTTTCTCTGCTTTGTTCAGAACACGACCTACATTGAGAGTGGATGACGGGGGAAAGCAAAGGCCTTGTTGATCAAGGAATGTGTGAATCTAGAGAGAGGATTTAATACTGACCCCAGTAGAGATGTAGATGTAGTGGGTAGTTTCCACTAAGGGAGAGTTTGCATTCCAACATATAACACTGGGGTGAGAGCCAGGACTAAATTAACATAGAGTTCCAGATACTCATATGGTGTAAAATCAACATGCAGCATTTACTTCAGTGCACTCTGATTTACATCAGCTGAGGATCTGGCCTTGAAGTCTTATCTTGCTCCAGAATAGGAGGGTCTCTCCGGCACAGAAATGTATTGTGGTGGCACAGAAATGTGTCGTGATTGGATTCTGGTTTAAATGAACATGGAGACTAAATTCTCAATGTGTTTTTTACCTTTTTCAACTGAAAATGTGGTTTCCACAAAATTTACACTTTCAGTAATGTACTTTGTGGAAAGTTTGATTTTCTATAGGGAAAATTGAATCATTTCAGGTAGTTTCAATCTTAATCTACATCTTCCTGAGCCACTGTGGAGCCTTATGGCAGTTGTAGTTAAGGTATCCCATGCCTCATTTTCCCCTCTGGGCCAGGCTCCTTGGCAGGACTATATCGTGTGTCCTCAATGCATCATGGGAGATGTAGTCCAACTGGGGAGCGCTGCCTATAGGGGAAAATGTGAGCATGAGGCACTCGGGACCACAACTCCCATAAGCTCCTGTGGTTGCTTAGGAAGAGACCGATTAAAAGTAGAACCAACCCGAAACAAAATGTTCAGACATTTCCAAATCAAAAAATTTTGGGACATATACAAATGTCAAAATATTGGACTTTCCCACAGGGCAGAAATTCCGTTATTTCCTCAACTCTAGTTATAATTTTCATAGTCTTAGTTCTCTGAGCCCCAAATCGCCACCTTGCAGACATGCCACATTCCCTGTTCCGGGGAAAACTCCTCTGAGAGTGAGAAATTACCTCAGTCTCCATGGTCCAATCAATCCTTGCTCTTTCTGTTGCAAATGAGAACAAAGGTGCCAATTATTGACAGCAGGGATGGTGGTTTTATTAATAATACTTAGCTTATCAGTGGATCTCAAAGCACTTTACAGATGAGGTGAGCATCACTAGTCCCAATTTGCAGATGGGGAAACTGAGGCACAGAAGTGATGAGACTTGCTGAATCATGGACCAGGACCTTATTGTGCTAGGCATTATACAAAAACAAGAGACAATCCCTGCCTAACATAGTTGAAAATCTAAGTGACAGTGATTCAGTATCTTGGTTAGGCCTTTATTGGCATCTTGGCACTTCCTGTCTTAGACAAAGTCAAGAAATTTGACAGCTGTTGAACAAAGGGAAAACAAGACTCTTTCTAGACTCCCAAAGAAATTCAGGGATCTGAGGGGTGTGTGTGTGTGTTTTTTTTTATTTTAGCCAAAACCTGTTTGTCCTCCTGCCGGTCCTTTTCATAGAATCATAGAATATCAGGGTTGGAAGGGACCCCTGAAGGTCATCTAGTCCAACCCCCTGCTCGAAGCAGGACCAATTCCCAGTTAAATCATCCCAGCCAGGGCTTTGTCAAGCCTGACCTTAAAAACCTCTAAGGAAGGAGATTCTACCACCTCCCTAGGTAACGCATGCCAGTGTTTCACCACCCTCTTAGTGAAAAAGTTTTTCCTAATATCCAATCTAAACCTCCCCCACTGCAACTTGAGACCATTACTCCTCGTTCTGTCATCTGCTACCATTGAGAACAGTCTAGAGCCATCCTCTTTGGAACCCCCTTTCAGGTAGTTGAAAGCAGCTATCAAATCCCCCCTCATTCTTCTCTTCTGCAGGCTAAACAATCCCAGCTCCCTCAGCCTCTCCTCATAACTCATGTGTTCCAGACCCCTAATCATTTTTGTTGCCCTTCGCTGGACTCTCTCCAATTTATCCACATCCTTCTTGAAGTGTGGGGCCCAAAACTGGACACAGTACTCCAGATGAGGCCTCACCAATGTCGAATAGAGGGGAACGATCACGTCCCTCGATCTGCTGGCAATGCTCCTATATATACAGCCCAAAATGCTGTTAGCCACCTAGGCAACAGGACACGCTGTTGACTTATATCCAGCTTCTCGTCCACTGTCACCCCTAGGTCCTTTTCCGCAGAACTGCTGCCTAGCCATTCGGTCCCTAGTCTGTAGCGGTGCATTGGGTTCTTCCGTCCTAAGTGCAGGACCCTGCACTTATCCTTATTGAACCTCATCAGATTTCTTTTGGCCCAATCCTCCAATTTGTCTAGGTCCTTCTGTATCCTATCCCTCCCCTCCAGTGTATCTACCACTCCTCCCAGTTTAGTATCATCCGCAAATTTGCTGAAAGTGCAATCCACACCATCCTCCAGATCATTAATGAAGATATTGAACAAAACCGGCCCCAGGACCGACCCTTGGGGCACTCCACTTGATACCGGCTGCCAACTAGACATGGAGCCATTGATCACTACCCATTGACCCCGATGATCTAGCCAGCTTTCTACCCACCTTATAGTGCATTCATCCAGCCCATACTTCCTTAACTTGCTGACAAGAATACTGTGGGAGACCATGTCAAAAGCTTTTGTGGGTCTCTTGGGAGCTGCCTGGGAATGAGCCTGGCTTGTGCTCTTAGTTCATTTGCTGGGATCGTTCTGTTGCTAATGGATCTGATCCCAAACACCGGACGTTGCGACGATGCCTCTAGTAGGGACCTTCTGCTGGTAAGTGACTGGACTCTGCCTGGAGATGTGACTTCTCAAATTGCTTAATGTGTTTAGAAAGCCAAGACCTGGAGTTGTCCCAATCCCAGCTCTGGAAGCCAGAAATTTTCTAGGAGTTTGGGTCCAGATTTGCCAGAATTCAGTAAAAACAATGGCCACTGGACTGACTTTTTTTTTTTTAATGGTGCTGATATTGGTCACATTGAGGCTAACGGCAACACGCCTCTTGAATCAGGGGAAGCAGGATCAGACTGAAGGTCAGGCTTTTGTTTAAAAATAAAATAAATGTGGCTAATAAGTCAGGGCTGGACTTTTCTCCTTTTACTTGGTGTTAAGAGCAGGAAGTCACTTGCAGTCATAAAAACTTGTTCTTATGTGCCAATAGGTGGCGCTCTTTCTATTAACTGTCTATATAGACCTGTGTATAGCATACATATGCATCTCTTCTATAGAGCACTCCTGGAGCAAGCAGTACCTGGCTTGTGGAGCAGTCTTGTTGGTCGAGAGATTAAAGTCTCCATTGGGACTATTCAAGCAGAGTAAGAGCAGCTGAATTAGGCCTTAAATAATTATGGGTGAGGAGGAGATGCTCCAGGGAGTGCTTGGGAGGAGGAAAGAGACAGACCTGGATGTCTGTGTCCTCAGGAATGGAGGGGAAGGAGAGCTGCAGCCCTGGGGAAGGTGTTATCTCTAATAGTCAGTAGGAAATGACATGTGACTTTGAGCCCTCCAGGGGATTTTGCCCATGCTGCTCTTGACACCATTGTGGAGTTTCGCTGGTCCCTGGCTCGGGTGTGTGCTTCGGGCTACAAGTCACCTGTTGTGACCCTGATACAGTGAATGTTTCATTCCTCAGTGGAATTGAAGTGAGGTCATAGTTTGGAATGATGTTTGCTCCTGCTAGACTTGATAACTGATGGCAGAGGGGTATGACTGGGAGTGGGGGAAACTAGGGATTGAGATTATAACTGAATTTTTTTCACTGAAAGTTTTTTTATGTGAAACACCATTTTCATTGAAAGTGAAACATTTTAAAATGTGACTATTTTGATGAAATTTTTTTGGTGGGGGGTGGAATAAAAAGAAACAAAGCATCCTGATAATTTCAAAATGTCCCATTTCAACATTTTTGGAATTAAAATTTTTTATCTTTTTCATTCCAAAATGATTTCTCAAAAATAAATTAGTTGAGGTTTTAATATTTGTAAATATAAATCCCTCAACATTTTTAAAAGGTCAAAATTAAAATGTTTTGAATTGACCCCCAAACAATTTTTTTTCAAAATTTCATTTCACTAGAAATTTCAGATGTTTTTATTTTTGTTTTGGAATGGGGGGGGGGGGGGAGGAATGTCAGAATTGTGGAATTTCCTGCAAAATGGAAAAGCTGCTTCCCATCCTGCTCTAGCTGAGTGATTATAAATGTCGTGGTATCACATTCCTTTCCAGTCAGCTGGCAGCTCAGCCCAATTCTGTGGATCATTTTATTAAAGGATAAAATCATTTCTGTTTTCACTGCCACCACATTGATCCCTAGCTTAAGTGTGCTAAAGATCAATAGCAAACATGCAGCTTGGCCAACCTGTCTTTCTCCAGAAAGGCCAGTTCAGTCATTTGAGGCTAAATACTCAGTTCTTCACACTGCTCATCAAAAGGGTCTGGGACTTTGATTCTGATGCTCTCAAGCAAAGGTTGCTATAAGTGTAAATGCCTTTTCATTCTTCCAACAAGAGCTTCAAGAATCTCCATTCAAAGGGTATGTTTACACTGCAAATAAAGATCCGCAGCAGTGAGTCTCAGAACCCGGGTCAACTGACTCAGGCTTGTGGGGTTCATGCTATGGGGTGAAAAATAGCAATATAGACTTTTCTGCTCAAACTGGAGCCTGGACTCTGAAACACAGCAAGGAAGGAGGGTCTCAGTTCCTGGGCTCCAGCCTGAGCGAGAACATCTACACTATTTTTAGTGCCATAGTATAAGCCTGAGTTAGTTGACCTGGGCCCGGAGAGACTCTCAGCTGTGGGACTTTTTTTGCTGTGTAGACATGTCCAAAGTATTGAGGGTAACAGCAAGTGACCAGCAGCATGTTTCATAGTACCTGCCCACTGACCTCTCCAGGGAAAAGCATATGGCTAGTAAGTAGGCGGTTCATATTGGCATTGGTGGTGATGGACCAGATTCATCCCTGGTGTAACTCCATTGGGGTCCTAACAGGAATGAGTTGGGCCCAGGGACTTCCATGAGGATGGTAACGAGAGGGATGAGGATGGTGGTTGGAGGAATGATGAGGATCATATTACCAGTGAGGGCTGACTTCTTTTGTTTTGCAGGCCATGTTTTCTGCACCATATGCCATCAGCGTAGATCTTGGACCTCCCTCTGCTCCAGTGCACCCTTTGCTGGCTTATGGTAGCACTGCTTCAGCATGTGGCAGTAGTGTACCAGCTTATGGCAGCTTTGCTCATGCTCCCAAGACACACACTGAGCACAGGGCCTGCGAAGGAACCCACAGGAGAAATCACTCCTGCAGCAGCAGCTGCTCCGAGGAGTAAAACCCAACACCCTCCCCTCTGATAGATGTCCTTCCTTTTCTTGAGTGCAATCTTAACACTCAGCTCCCTCACTGGTCAGTCTCTCTGCTCTTCACACTGTGGGTGTGTCTGTCACATTGGTACGGGTTCTCAGTCATTAGCTGGTTTCACACAGTGCAGATTGCAGTAAGATCCATGATGACCATCCTTTGGCAAATGCCCCCAGCAGGCCTTACACCCAAACATTTTCCCACCGGCTTCTTCAATACAAGACTGAACAGGAGCCCTAAGTTGGGTCTTTTCATGTGTTTGTTCACCATGGTGCATGTGTGTGAGTGTGGGGGTGCATGGCTCTGTATGTGTGTATACACACATGGGGGGTGTATGGGTGTGAGTGTGGGGATTGCATACCTGTGTATGAGGATCTGTGTGTGTATATATATGTGGTGTGTGTACATGGGTATGCAGTGGTGCATGTGCATACACACATGGAGTGTGTGCACATGTTGGGGTGTGTGTACATGGGTGTGGGGTATGGCATACCTAAGTACATGGGGGTATCTGTGAAATCATAGACATGGACATTTGACAAAGACATAGACAAGAGGGTACCTGTGAAACATAATAAACAATATGCCCTTAGAGGTTGGGGACCAGCCTATAAAAACATTGTACCAATGATAGGCTGTCAGTTCTTTTTCAGACTTAGCAATTTTTAGCATGTCTCCATTTGTATGTAATATTTGAATGACATGCTTCCCTATATCCCTCTGTGTCTGTTGTAAAAACGGAGTCACCTTTGTTTCTGACAATAAGTGATCCGTTAGATCACGCTAATCCAGGTCAAGGTTAACAGAGAAATTAACTGGGGTGGCAGTTATAGTGCTCTGGGCTGCTTCTATCTTTGGTAGCTAGTACCTGTGATTGCACGAGTGTATAATGCACGAGCATTACATCTACAGTCATCCACGGGGGTTGGCTGATACTTGCATCCTCCCAAAATATTGTTTCCTAGGATGTAACACATACACATTCTGTTGTACAAAACGTGTGCCACATTTTCTAATTCATCCCATACACATGTTCTCAATTATGTGTCCTTGCTGCATGGTTCTGTGGTGACAGGTAGGGACAAGCACATCCATTTGAGGGCTCCATTCCATATACCCTCAGATGTCCAATAATTTCTCCTCTTTCCTAGCCCACTGATCCATAACCTGGGGTAGCCAAAAGGATCCAATGGTCAATTTTGCGAGCTGGCTCACTTTCCATATCTGTCTCCATAGATTGTTGGTGAACAATTTTAATAATTTCACATACTAAATCAGGCTTAACCATGCTGGAAACATATTGCATCCATTCATATTTGTAGGTGTCAAACAAGGACCTCTTCTGTTTTAAAAGATGTGTTAATACTCGAACATTCCCAGATATTACCCAAAACATTTCGTGTTCCAGTTTCGTGCTAAACTAAGAATTTGCATCTCAGTACATCCTATGGCCAAGGCAGCTTTATTCCCTAATTCTATTTCTTGTTCATACAGCAGCCAGGAGGTGGTGTTTAGCCACCGCCACATAGTCCATGTTGCTTTTAGGTTTCCCTTACTTTATACCAAGTTCACAGTAGTATCTGACTGCTTGTGAATGAGACTATCTTACAGTTGTGACAAGGAACTTAACTTCTTCTTAATTACCTCCAGGTCTAGAGTATTCATAATCCCTGCTCCAAAACCAATCCCTCCTAATATGATGTCTGTTACATGAGGATGTTTCCCTGTTAACAGACTGGCATTTCTTGACCTCCGCCCTTCTGCAGCATTGGTTTCTGTAAATACAGTTCAAATGCTTATTAATCCTTTTCTGCCTAATGCAGTAGGCTTGGGTTTTTTTGGTAACAATATACAATGCTAGCAACAAAACAAGACAAAAAAACCCACAATTTTTGTCATGCCAGTAGATTCATGGTATTCTGGGTTGCTCTTCAGCTGGTACCAGCTTTTCCTGAAGTTCTGAAAGACAAAACATTTTTCTACCCCTTTTGGGGTGGCAGATTATTGCTTAAAATATCCCTTTCTTTTACAAATACCCTTGCTGATTTCAGGCAAAACAGAGGAATTATCCCCATACTTTCCTGTGTTTTTGTTCTATAGGCAGGCCAGATTGAATGTTTTTTAGGCTTTAAGAGAAAGTATCCCACTGTTCAGTCATTAAATTCATGAGGTGGTGTACCTCAGTTTCCCTTTTTATACAACAGGCCAGGTTTGTAATGTTTTTTCTGCTGTGCTAAGCTTTAAGTTTATTCACAGGTAATAGCTGAGAAGCATCATTACCATATTACCTTAAAGGTTTTTTCCAAAAATATCACACTTTACATTGTTACAGGGGTACTTATTAATATTAACATTGGGATAACTTTAATGTTAACATCAAATCTATTAAAAGTAGCTTGTTATACCATGCCTTTTATTTACATAATTTGTTTTTGAGGCCAGTGTATTCAATGTCCTCTTTAAATCTTTGCATAGGCTTTAATTTAATTATATCCTTGGGGTTTTAGTGAATTAAAAGGTAGGGGTGTCATGCATGTAAGCAAACCCCTTTTGTATGGGTCTTCAGATTTCAGCACTGCATACACACATGAAAAGGTTTGGGTGTTTTTTCTACTTAGGGTTAACCCTCTCATTCTTAGGGTTGACTTTTTCCACCTTCCTCTGGAGGGTCATAATTTGAGCCTTTTGGTTTCAGGTAGTTTGTTTGCTGACCAGGTATATCCTTTATCTGCAGCTCCTTTGTGCTGTCATTTATGGGCAGTTCTCTCCTTCCTCTATCGGTTAGACAATTTGCATCAACACAGACGCTTTCTGACTTGCTTTTGGATCCAAAGCCATCAGCAGCTCAGAGACTCGGTCTTAAAAGGGAAACAATCAACTTTCACCAGAGTTTTGATTACTTTTCACTTTTAACTCCTGCTTCCAAAACACACAGCGATCCGAAAAAGAAAACCCAACCTATTGTGGCTCCTTTTGGAGCCCTAATAGGATTTTAATTAAGTAGCATTTTTTTTGCATTTCTTTTACCCCTTCTACAATATACACTGTAAATGTCCTGGGGAAAATGCACATTCCTTCCATAGTTTAACTTTTATAACTTTATATTAGCCATATCAATTTTTACATAAAGTGTAACACTTTTGTGCTCAGCATTTTCATGTACCCTTATCAAAGTGACAGCCTGATTACTCAGAGCCACCTCAAGGCTCAGTGTTTCTAACATTGCTTCTTTGTGCACCACACCCCAATGTTGCTCCAGAGGGGCACTGTCCTTTTTTTTTAATTTTATTCTTTTACTACAGCTCTTATCTGCTATTTTGTTACCAAAAAACAAATCCAGAATCTCTTTCCATTCTCCTGGGTTTGACTGCCCTGCTGCAGCCATGACTTTGATCTTTAAAAAGATATTGAACGTTATAAAGCATTGAGATACCTTAAGGGTTAAATGCTAAATACCAAAGCCAAACACCACTAGTTACCTGCATCTGGCAAAAAGAGTCTAAGTTTTGCAACTTTGAATGAAAGATTCAAATGGATTTTAGTGGTATTATTTAAAAACAAAACCAATTTATCTTAAACCTATGAAACAGTTTTACAGACCAGGAGTGTTGATTTAGGTCCTTAAAACCTCACATATTTACACAGTATATTTACACACACATTCTTTTATTTAAGATCCCTTACACTGCTTTAGTTTTTTACACAGCTGTACATAGATTACATTTGTATACGTTTGGGGGCAGTTAAGTTCCAATAGAAACCCCTTAGTTCTTTTAGCCAGTTGACTAAATTGTTCATAGTCAAATGATTTAAATCAGATTGTCTCTTTGCCTGGCTTATTTACAGACATTCCTTTGGAAAAGGGACCATTTCCCCTTCAGAATGGCTGGAAAGAAACCAAGAATTTTCTTTCTAGGATACTTTTTTTAAAAAACATTTTTACAAAGTTTAACTGCTTAATTCCCTCCAGCCCCTGCAGAGTTAGCTTCTTACTCTCTCTTCTTAAATCACTTGCTTATCTGTTGCCAGCCTACTTGTCTGGGCCCAATCCTGCTTTCCTTGCTGAACCAGCCCTTTTCATGGACACAGGCTTTGTTCCACTATCAATTTAGCAAGGAAGGTGGGCTCCTTAACTAGTCCCAACACCTCCTGGTCCCTTTTCTTAAACATTTTTCTTAAAATTGTGAAATCACAACTATAACCCACAATCCTATATCCTTCAGAGAGTGAGGTCTTACAGAAATCTACTTCTTATTTGCTCACGCTTGTGCTGGGACTTACACAACACAAAAAGTCTATACCCACTAAAAACTCTGCCTGACAGAGCAGGAGGGGGGAACTCTAAGCCCTCTACCTTTTGCTCTTGATCCTGCTACGACCAAGGGTATATTCACCTATGCAATTTTTCCCTGACAGACGGGTAGGAGCGAGGACTGTAATCCTCCCCCTTATGGCCCGGCACCTCTACAACTGGGAGTGTATGTACCTAGTGTGGCAGAGCTCCGACCTTGTCCCCGTGGGGCCCATGTGGTTTATGCTAGCCTCAGAGGCTCACTGGGACCCTCCACATAGCACTTCTCTCTCTAGGGCCAGGGTACAGTCTACTGAGCCCTTTTCATCATACACCAGCAAGGAGGTTGGTGAGAGAACTCCCACAGTCTCTGTGGTCCCTACAGGCTTATTCAAGAACAGTTTAGCCTCCTGTCCTGACAGGGGCCTGTCTTCCCCTCCCAGGAGGTGTTTCTGTAGTGACAGGTTGGGGGGAACCCATGCCCGCCCTCTACTCTGGGTTCCGCCCCAGGAACCTTAATGGCAGCAGCTGTTGGCAGCCAACCTTTCACTGCCAGAGTTATTACATTTCCCTGGGCCACTTCCCCACAGCTCCCCAACTTCCTTCTCTTAATGTCTTCTTCTCCCTTTCCAGTGGTTTGAGGGTGTCTTCATTACCCAGCCCTTCAGCCACACTTCCTCTCCTCTGGCTCCCTCCAGCCTGACTGGAGTGAGCCCTTTTATAGTATTAGAGGGGCCTTAATTAGAGTCAAGTGTTCACATTAGCTTAACAGCCTTACCTGACTCTTTGCAGGTTAATTGAAGTCAGGTGTTCACCCTAGCCTGAAGCAGCCCCTGCTTTGATCAGCCAGGGAACAGAAAACTGCTTATCCAGTGGCCAGTATATCTGCCTTCTACTAGTCTGCTGGTACCCAGCTGGCCTGGGTCTATCACACTAGACAGTTTGTGTATATCTTCTCTGTATAATTTTCCCCGACTGACAGGTCGGAGAGAGGACTCTAATCTTCCCCCTATTGCCCAGCACTTCTACCACCGGGGGTGTGCACACCTGAATGATCGATCACTTTACATGTATGGTATACCTTTTAGCAGTATTTTCAACAATCACAGTGCATGTCTTCTCCCGTTTGCAATTCTCCACCAAAAATGTTATGCTTCCAAGAAGCACATCGGATCTTTTTCAGGGGAAAAGGCAATACGCCACGTTTATTGAAGAGACAACAATTAGCATATGTATTCAATCACACCACCCACCCATCCACCCACTGTCCCACCAGTTGATGTTATAGTTACCAGTCCAGAGTCCGGATCAATCTAGTGGCCAGCTAGGTTGATCACGTGTAGGGAGGAGCCGGGTTCTGTCAGTCACGACACGGTGCTCCCGGGAAGTCTTGGCAGGACAAACCCAAAGTTTCATAGCAAGGTACCCTGTTTATATAGTGATTTTTTCTTCACTGGGACCAATGAGTTTTGCACTGTCATGCTGTAATCAATTGGGGTGCTTGTTTTCTTAAATTGTTTTTCTCATCCTTTATCTTGTTCTTTCATCAAGTCTCTCAGGGAGTTACCCCATGCTGGTTTTGATCACTGCTATCTTGTCCCTACTGATAGGTTCCTGTCTCATCTTTAGAGGCATCAATCTGCCTTCCTCTGACATTTCAATAGGGGCGTGTTGCAGCCTCCTGGCACCCTTGCATCTGTCTCCTGTACTCCCTAGAACATCTGGTTCAGTGGCGGCCTTCACACTTAGTTCTTAACACCCATTTCTCATTCAAACACAAAACAGAATTAATTTACACAGAACATTTTGAACAGGAACATCAAATTGCAATGCAAAATAAAAACAATCATGGCTACATTATTATCTTATTATTCTTTATCCTTCATTCTAAATTATACAAAATACAAACATAAAATCCTACTACTACACGGTATGTGTGTGTATACACATATGGTGTGTGTTTGTACACGTGGGGGAATAGGGAGGGGGTGTATGCCTGTGTATATAAGGGTGTGTATGTTGGTGTGTGTTTGTAAACACATGGGTGGGTGTGTATGTTACCCAGGGTTTTAGAACCCAGGGCAGTTGTAACTTAACTGTTTGGGATTTTTAGGTGGTATTAGGAATAAATCAAGGGGGGCATAATTCATCTGTCTGATACATGATTGATACACACCAGAGTGCTTTTACCTAAAACTACTTTTTATTAGGTTTTAAGCACATACACACACACACATGCTGTTGCAGTAGGTTCAGACCATTTTAAACCTTTATATTTACCAGAGTTAAGATGGTTTTGAGGAATCAATAACCAGGCTTCTGGGGGTCCCCCACTTCCGTTTAACTGCTGGGGAACTTAGGTGTCTGATTGTTGCCCAGAGGAAAGCTTCCTTGGACTGCTTTAAAGCACATTTTTTAATTAACCATTTTATAATTTTTTTAAATAAAGCGTATAACTTATAATAGCCTTTAGTAGGCTAACTTTTTTTCAGCAACAGCCAATAACAATTTATTATTCTGTAACCCTTCTGCCCTGTGGAGTCGGCAGCAACAAGGGCTGGGTGCAGTATCTAGGGGTTCCTTTTCACCAGTACAACACAAAACCAGCTACAGTCCCCACCTAGTGACCTGGGACAATTACACACCACCCCCAGGGCACCCGTAAGAGGCAATACTTCCCCTCTCTCAAGCACAGAGCCTAAGGGAGATGTGATGGTATTAAGCCAATGCTTCAAAATATTTCCTCTTCTCTACTAACATTAGCTCTATCTTGGCTGGGTTTAGCCCCACCTAATGGCATTTGGTCACTGCTTCATCACTCAAGTACTAGGCAGCTGGGTGATGGGAGTGTGTTTATTTGATATCAAGGAGATCCAGAGATGAGTATTATCTGTGTACACCTGGCATCTAAGATCACAGAGCCTCACAATTTCTCTTAGTGGTAAATGCTGACTATGAAGTTCCTAAGTGTTTAAGCTGCTTAGATGCAGCAAAGTAGGATGCTACAGAAAGAGAGAGAGAGAGAGAGAGAGCATGCCTTGGAGATGAAAAGCACTAGATAAGTACTGAATGCTCTTATTAGAGCTGTTTGGAAAAAGGCCTTTTATCCATGGCAAATGTCAATTAAAATGGTCATTTTCATTAAAATTTTCAGTGGAAAATTCCTAGTTTTCTTCGAAAAACTGAAAATTATTCAGTTTTCAGACAATTTTTTTTCTGGGTGTTCAGCTTTCCAATGAACCGTCAACAAATTTTGAGGAAACCTGGTGCTATCTGGCAACACTTTTGATGAAAAACTGGGTTTTGGAATAAACAATCAAAAGTTTTGATCTGAACATGTCCAACCAGTTGTGGCAGTTCCCTTTAGGCAAACAGGAAAAGGAAGGGTCTCGTTTTACTCAGTAGTGACCCTGGTGTCCAAAGGGTAGTGTTGGTGGGCTCCTATGTGGAGCCCCATATGCTCTGAGCCAGAACGAATGGTGATTAGGATGCGGAAAAGGCATATGAGGAACCCGGATGGGGATGGGGGAAGGGACCAGGACTAGGGAACAGGACTTTGGAGTCCTGCTGTAAAACAGGGCAGAGAAGGAGGGAGGAGGTGAGTGTGATCGTCAGGGCAGGATTCAAAGTCTGATGCTAATAAACCCCTTCTGCATGAGCCCGTGAGAATTTCCTGGTGAGGCTTGGAGTCACCCACAGCTGGACGGAGGAGAGCAGCCGCGGTGACAGAGTAAGTGCATCGGCAAACACTCTCCTTGGGTGATTGTTAAAATTGGGGGTTGGTGGCCGTACTGGGTGAGACGGCCATGGGGATGCCCTGAGATCCTTTCAGGACTCTTGTAGGAAAATGAGGTCAGAATTTAGAGAGCACCAGATCCGATTACCTGACAAGTGGGGAAGGGAGGAGGGGGGAGAAATTTGTGGCTCAAAGCAGCATGCGCCTGTGTGAGAAAGTGTCACTTCCCAAACCTCTAGAAAATGTTCACACAGAAAGGTGGAGCAGCAACATAACTTGCTTGCATTGATTCAAGTCTTTTCACATGTCAGCTGCTCTCTGCTATTTGTAGGGTTGCCAACTTTCTATTTGCAGAAAACCGAACACCCCTGCCCCACCTCTTCTCCGAGGCCATGCCCCTGCTCACTCCCCTCTCCCTCCATCGCTCGCTCTCCTCCACCCTTGCTCACTTGCTCATTTTCTCCAGGCTGGGACAGGGGGTTGGGGTCTGAGGGCGGGGAGAGCTCCGGCTGCAGGTGTGGGCTCTGGGGTGGGGCCAGGGATGAGGGGTTTGGGGTGCAGGAGAGGGCTCCGGGCTGGGGCAGGGGGTTCGGGTGCGAGGGGGGTTAGGGCTCCAGCTGGGGGTGCAGGCTCTGGGGTGGGGCCAGAAATGAGGGGTTTAGGGTGTGGGAGGGGGATCCAGGCTGGGACAGGCGGTTGGGGTGTGGGGGGGTGAGGACTCAGGCTGGGGGTGCAGGTTCTGGAACCAGGGGTTTGGGGTGCAGGAGTGTGCTCCGGGCTGGGGTAGGCGGTTGGGGTGCAAGAGGGGATGAGGGCTCCGGATGGGGATGTGGGCTCTGGGGGGGCAGGGTTTGGGGTACAGATTGGGGCTCAGAGCGGGGCAGGGGGTTGGGCCATGGAAGGAGGTTCAGGGTGCAGGCTCTGGATGGCGCTTACCTCAGGCAGCTCCTGGGAAGCTACCTGCATCTCATTCCAGCTCCTAAGTGGAGACACGACCACGTGGCTCTGCGTGCTGCCCACACCTGCAGGCACCGCCCCCTCAGCTCCCATTGGCCACGGTTCCTGGCCAACGGGAGCAGCTGAGATGGTTCTGGGGGTGGGGGCAGCGCAGAGAGCCCTTGTGGCCATCCCTTTGCCCAGGAACCAGAGGGAGATTCTGGTAGCTTCCTGGATAGCGGAACCAGGTGGGGAGCTTTCCTGCGCCAACAAACCGGACTTTTAACAGCCAGGTCAGCAAAGTTGACTGCAGCTGCCAGGGTCCCCTTTTGACTGGGCATTCCAGTCAAAAACCAGACACCCGGCAACCCTAATGACGTGGCTCTAGCCAGTGAATAAAAACACAGGGTTCAGAGGTCAGACTGGAATTGATATTGTCTGTGACGTCTCCTGTCTAATAACAGCTGGATCTGGGGTGAGCATTTGGTGCTGATAAAGGTCGGTGCCTCCAGCTCTTTTGAAAATATAGACACAAGTGGTGTCACCCTGCCACCTTCCCACTCCCACAACATCCCCCAGCCAAGGAACAAAGTACTCTGGCCCGGCCAGTGAAAGGGAAACAGAAATGGGACAAAAGTGGGTTGCACAGGTTGGAGAGAATAGAATCTCTGGGAAAGAAGAGACAGTCCTGACTATTCCCATGGCCCTTTAGCCTTTCCTTCCTCTAACTACATAGGTTAGAACGGCATTTAGATTGAAAGCTTCAGGGTCTGAAGGAATCATTATGGTCATCTAGTCTGATCTCCTCTGTAACAGAGGCCATAGAATTTCTCCCCAGGGATTTTGTGCATCAAGCCCCTTAATTCCTGCTTGCACTAAACTGAATTTATGCTTCCAACACTGGATCTTGTTTTCCCTTTGTCTGCCAAATGAAAGAGCCCTCTACCCTTAGAAATAATCTTCCCACTTACAGACCATGATCACAACCTGCTTTCCAATGCTTGTTAATACTTAAAAAATATCTAGAGCCTCTTAACATGCCAAACCTAGCATCAGACCCTTTCCACACACACAAATATCCACTTAATAGAAAACCCAATTTTCCATCAAAAACCGTTTTGGTGGAAAATTTTTGGCCAGCTCTTTCGTAAATGCTTTCGGGTCTGATCCCATGCCTTTGAAGTTAACGGGAATGTTTCCTTCACTTAGATGGAAGCAACAGCAGAGTCTTTGTGCCAAAGAACCCGAGATAATTTCTCCCTCTATCAGCCCTAAGATAATCAATTGCACAGCTCACTAAAATTCCATCCCAAAAAGTGAAAGATCCAGTAAGTTAAAAGCACCTGGAAAACGAGGGGTAGAATGGAGATAATAGAGCTCCTGGGTTGAGATTTTAAAACCCAATGAGAAAGTTGAAATTAATGGGAGTTGTGTGGTTGAATCCTTGAGTCAGCTTTTGAAATCTCAACCCTGAGCTTTACGGTGTTGCTCGTGTTCCAATTACAGCTCCAGGAGAAGGACAAAATCTTGGCAGGGACTCAAAAGGGGTTGAGCAATAGCTAACTATGATTCCTACTCAGCTAATTTGGGGAGTCAGTGTTATTACATATGGCTTAATCTGGGCCAATCACTCTTTTATGCAGCATCTTCGTTATCATGGCAGCACCAGGAAGCACGGCCAATGGGGTGCTTATATTCATGCCCCCAAACAGCGCTGGTGTCATCCACCAAGGCCAGGGGGTCTCTGGTGCCATTTCCCAGATTCCTGAGATGGTGCAGTGTGGGCCTCAGCAGTTCACAGTCATGAACCCTGGGAACCAAACTCTTGGGTCAATGTACCCCAGGAGTCCCGCTGAACAGGTCGCACAGCTGAAGAAAGTAGGGATGATGGAGATATTCCTCAAAGCACAGCCCAAGACCCTGGGGGTAAGTGTGATCTTTGCTCTCAGTCCATGTGAATGAGTCATGCACAGGTGACTGAATGACTGAGCATGAGCAAATTCCAGACTCCACCCTTTTCTTTTTTACTTTAACCAACAGCTTTATGGGAAGGGTCAATGACCCAGTGTCTAGTTGGCAGCCGGTATCAAGTGGAGTGCCCCAAGGGTCGGTCCTTGGGCCAGTTTTGTTCAATATCTTCATAAATGATCTGGAGGATGGTGTGGATTGCACCCTCAGCAAGTTTGCAGATGACACTAAACTGGGAGGAGAGGTAGATACACTGGAGGGTAGGGATAGGATCCAGAGGGCCCTAGACAAATTAGAGGATTGGGCCAAAAGAAATCTGATGAGGTTCAACAAGGACAAGTGCAGAGTCCTGCACTTAGGATGGAAGAATCCCATGCACCGCTACAGACTAGGGACCGAATGGCTTGGCAGCAGTTCTGCAGAAAAGGACCTAGGGGTTACAGTGGACGAGAAGCTGGATATGAGTCAACAGTATGCCCTTGTTGCCAAGAAGGCCAATGGCATTTTGGGATGTATAAGTAGGGGCATTGCCAGCAGATCGAGAGACGTGATCGTTCCCCTCTATTCGACATTGGTGAGGCCTCATCTGGAGTACTGTGTCCAGTTTTGGGCCCCACACTACAAGAAGGCTTTGGAAAAATTGGAAAGAGTCCAACGGAGAGCAACAAAAATGATTAGGGGACTGGAACACATGACTTTTATGAGGGGAGGCTGAGGGAACTGGGATTGTTTAGTCTGCAAAAGAGAAGAATGAGGGGGGATTTGATAGCTGCTTTCAACTACCTGAAAGGGCATTCCAAAGAGGATGGCTCTAGACTGTTCTCAGTGGTAGCAGATGACAGAACAAGGAGTAATGGTTTCAAGTTGCAGTGGGGGAGGTTTAGGTTGGATATTAGGAAAAACTTTTTCACTAGGAGGGTGGTGAAACACTGGAATGCGTTACCTAGGGAGGCGGTGGAATCTCCTTCCTTAGATATTTTTAAGGTCAGGCTTGACAAAGCCCTGGCTGGGATGATTTAGTTGGGGATTTGTCTTGCTTTGAGCAGGGGGTTGGACTAGATGACCTCCTGAGGTGCCTTCCAACCCGGATATTCTATGATTCTAAGGATGCCAAGAAGCCAGTGCTGTCAGGTTACTTGGCACTTCAGGGACACAGGATAGGTCTGACCTCTTCTTGATACTTCATTGCTTTGGGGTCGGGGATATAGACGCAGAGTTCCAGGGGTAGTGAATCGTCCTAGCTGCCCAAACAGGAAGAAATGAGGATTAATCAAGCAAAGAAGAAAAAGTCAGGGAAAGATTATAAACCAGCTGTTTCTGTAACTAGTGGAATGAAACAGCCCCATATTGGGGAGAAGAGGATGGCGATTCAACTGTTATAAATCAGTGTAGCTCCATTGTGCTAATTCACACCAACCGAGGATCTGGTCAGAGAAGAAGCAGTTCAAACCCAGTGTCCCTCTCCTAGTTACTGCAGTGCAGAACTGATTCCATTCAGCCTTGAACTACTAGTAAAATCAACCAACATGCAACTTCTATCCATCGGTCTAGAGAGATACACCAATGGTTGTTTGTTTATAATCATATAAATAAATAAATGAGTTAATAGATTACTGGTTTTAGGCCAGTAGGGACCACTGGGATCATTTAGTCTGACCTAGGCCAGAGAACCATAAGCCAGAGAACATCTCTGAATTAATTCCTGTTTGAATTCAAGCATATCTGTTAGAAAAGCATCCAGTCTTGATTTAAAAATTGCTGGTGATGGAGAATCCACCACAACCCTTGGTAAGTTGTTGCAATGGTTAGTTACCTTCACCGTTAAACATTTTCACCTTATTTCCAGTCCAAATTTGTCTAGCTTCAACTTCCAGTGTTTGGATTTGCTAGACCTTTGTCTGCTAGATTGAAGAGCCTGTTACTAAATTTTATTTCCCCACAGAGGTGCTTATAAATTGTGACCAAGTGAACCCTTAGCCTGTTTTAGTTAAGATCACCAGAGTCCTGAGAATGGGCATGTTTGAATTATTTTGTTGCAATGTTTGGGCTCCTCTAACTCAAAAGGCATGGTCCAAAATCTCTGCTGGTGTATATAGTCACAGCCCCATTCCTTTCAGTGGAGTTTTCCCTCCCAGCAGGGAATTTGTTCAGAGGGGTAGGTGTGGTGATCCATGGGTTTCTTGTATACAGTTGTCTGTAGGGTTCCAGTGTTGAAACTGATCATGGTGTCCAGCAAGTTGATGCTAGTGTGGGAGAGAGTTTAACAGACAGATGAAGGTTGTTGAAGTTGTGGTGGAAATCTATGAGGAAATTTAAGTCATTTGTCAAGAGGATGAAAATATCATCGATGTATCTCAGGCATATCATTCATTTCATGGTGCATTTGTTCAGACATTCTTCTTCAAGATGGCCCGTAAAAAGTTTAGCGTACTGGGGGAGTCATCCTAATACCCATGGATGTTGCTATGGTTTGGACAAAGTGTTGGTTGTTGAATGTAAAAATAATATGGGTAAGGATGAAATGGATGAGTTTGGATATGTGCTTGTAGTAGATATCTGAGGGTTGTCCATTTTCTCGTAAATATTTGAGTCAGGCAGCTTTGCTGTCACTGTGAGGGATGTTGGTGTATTGAGAGGTGACATCCTTAGTGGGAAGGGTGGTGTTCTAAAGGAGGTTGTTGATGTTGCGGAGTTTGTGGAGGAAGTTGGTTGTATCCTGGAGGAAGCTGACCCTTTGTGTGGTGTGTGGTTTGAGGATGGTTTCTATGAGTCCTGATATTCCTTCAGTAAAAGAGTGCTGTGGCCAGATATGATATGTCTGCTTGGGTTCCATTGTTTGTGTATCTTGGGAAGCAGGTAGAAGTTCCCTGGGTTGGGTACGTAGGAGAGGAGTTTGTAGAGATTCTCTTGGAGCTATTTGGGGAAGGATGAGGTGATATCCTTACATTCCTGGGTAAATTGTGGTGTGGGGTCTTATTTGAGTTCTTCATAGTAGGTGGTGTCGGAGAGTTGTCAATTGGCCTCATTAACATAGTCATCATAGTTGAGGATTACGATGGCAACCCCTTTGTTTTCTGGTTGGATCACTCTCTGGTTAGATTTCTGGGACTGAATGGTTGTCCTCTTGGCAGTAGAGAGATTGTGGTGGATGTGAGGGTTGTTAAGGATTTCATATCTTAGTCAATTCTTTTTTGAAGCAATCAATGTAATCACCAAGAGTGTAGTTTTGTCTGTTCTGTGGCGTCCAGTCAGATGAGTCTTTTTTTTTTGATTGATTGATTGATTGATCGTCAGTGGGGATGTAGTAATTGTGAGTGGTGTTGTCATTGTGAAATAATTCTTTGAGGTGGAGTCGGAAGAAGAATTCTTCTAGTTCTCTACATGTTAGTATGGTACTGGGTTCTGTGGTGCAGAAGAAGTTCAGTCCCTTAGGGTATGTCTATACTGCCCGCCAGGTCGGCGAGTGGCGATCGATCCAGCGGGGATCGATTTATCACGTCTAGTCTAGATCATCTAGTCTAAATCGACCCCCGAGTACTCTCCCGTCGACTCCTGTACTCCATCACTGCAAGAGGCACAGGCAGAGTCGACGGGGGAGCAGCAGCAGTTGATTCACTGCAGTGAAGACATTGTGGTGAGTAGGTCTAAGTACGTTGACTTCAGCTACGTTAGTCACATAGTTGAAGTTGCGTAACTTAGATCGATTCCCCCCCACCCTCACCCCAGTGTAGACCAGGCCTTAGAGAGTATAGATAATTCCGCTGCAGTTAGGGATAGTCTTGATAAAATGATGATGTTCATCCGTTGTGTACTGTCAATGTTGTGGGTATTCATAGAATCATAGAATATCAGGGTTGGAAGGGACCCCAGAAGGTCATCTAGTCCAACCCCCTGCTCAAAGCAGGACCAATTCCCAGTTAAATCATCCCAGCCAGGGCTTTGTCAAGCCTGACCTTAAAAACCTCTAAGGAAGGAGATTCTACCACCTCCCTAGGTAACGCATTCCAGTGTTTCACCACCCTCTTAGTGAAAAAGTTTTTCCTAATATCCAATCTAAACCTCCCCCACTGCAACTTGAGACCATTACTCCTCGTTCTGTCATCTGCTACCATTGAGAACAGTCTAGAGCCATCCTCTTTGGAACCCCCTTTCAGGTAGTTGAAAGCAGCTATCAAATCCCCCCTCATTCTTCTCTTCTGCAGGCTAAACAATCCCAGCTCCCTCAGCCTCTCCTCATAACTCATGTGTTCCAGTCCCCTAATCATTTTTGTTGCCCTTCGCTGGACTCTCTCCAATTTATCCACATCCTTCTTGTAGTGTGGGGCCCAAAACTGGACACAGTACTCCAGATGAGGCCTCACCAATGTCGAATAGAGGGGAACGATCACGTCCCTCGATCTGCTCGCTATGCCCCTACTTATACATATTGGTGCATTTGTTTCTCCCAGAGTGGGTATTCTGGGGGTTGTGGAGTAGTTGTGGTTGGTTCCACATTTTGTTTTTAATTTGGATGCCTGTCATCAGATTTCTTTGACAATTGTTTTGGATTTTTTGCACGATTTCCAGGTAACTTCCCTGGTGGTGGTGTTTTTTTTCTTCCAGTGTGGAGCATGTGACGATTTCTTGTTTGAGATGCTCCCTTCTGCAATATATGAGGTGCAATAAATGGTTCCTTAGTTTTTCTAAAGTTCATCTGAAGTGCTGTTCAGCATGTTTGGAATTATATGTCGTGGTCAGAGGGTCATGATGGTGAGACATCTGGGGATGATATTTTCTGTCTTGAACTTGCTAAGGAAGTAGATGTCGCTCTTAAGTTTTGTTTCCTTTTTCTTCGTGTTGTGGAGTTTCCACTTCAGACAGCAAATTCGATACCTTCCGTTATTATATTCAGTGTTATAGCTGTGTTGGTCTCAGTATATTAGAGAGACTAGGTAGATGAGGTAACATCTTTTATTTATTGGACCAAGTTCTGTTGGTGAGAGAGAAAAGCCTTCGAGCTCACACAGATTTGCTTCTCTGATTCATTCTTTGGTGGTGATTCCTGTCACTGTTGAGGGAGTCACTAGGGGAACCACATTTTTTCAATGGGAAATGTAGTTTCCGCAAAATCAAAATTTTCCATTGAGAAAATCAAAAACAAAATATTTTGTTTTGGATTGGGACTTCCCAGATCAATTATTCAGTTCGTCAAACTGAACTGAAATGTTTCCCCTCAGGTCAGTTTGACATTGAAACGGCATCCACCTGAGCTGCTACAAAGCCTCAAGGAAGTTGTAGTTCAGAGGGTGGTGTAGGACTGGCTCCCTGTTCCAAACTACGTCTTCCAAGACGCACTGCGGTCTTCTCTTTTACTGGACCACTATGGTATGTCATGGGAGTCCCGTGATTCCACAAATGTAGGTGTAGTCCGGCTAGGAAGTTATCCCATAGCAGAGAATGGGGACACTAGGCACCCCAACTATAATTCTCATAAGGCAACACACTGACTCAGGTAGACTCAGTCCAGCATTAACCAAGCCTACATGAAATATTTCAAGTCAGTTTGACAAACTGAAACAAAATGTTTCAACATTTCCAAACTGAAATTTTTCAGATTTTGGATTTAAACAGCTGTCAAAAGACCAGAATTTCCCATCAGCTCTGCTCGGGACATTGTGCTTTGCTCCTTCACAAGATGGCAAGGAATTGGCTCCTTTTACTGCTCCATTCTCTTCCCACAGGCCATCCAGATCCTGATTGGGCTGATGCACATTGGCTTTGGGGGTGTGGCTGCAGTTTTTGTCGGATACAACGTTTACATTTCCATCTCTGTTATTGGAGGATACCCCTTCTGGGGAGGACTTTTTGTGAGTAGAATAAATGAAAACATCTATGAAATGATGGCATGGCCACTTGGATATATAATTATTGTCTATGATTAATGCTGTACCGATATATGAGGATACACATAAGATAAACAGAGGGCAAGACAGACACTTCCAGGATCCTAATGCACTTCCTAACATGAGTGAACTAAATCTAATAAAACACTAGTGAGTTAGAATTATTTTCCCCATTTTACAGATGGGGAACCTGAGGCACCAAGGGGCTAACAGAGTCACCCAAGGTAATGTAGTTGAATTGTGGCAGCACTCGGTATAGAATCCAGATCTCCTGATTCCTCCTCATTTACTTCAAACTTCCTGTATGTATCAAGAGGCAATGCAGACTGTAGCTATGGTTATCAATAAGTAACAGATACCTAGTACCTCTCTACCAAAAGAAACCCACAAAGGCAAAGAGGCAGTGTGTGGCCAGCTCAGGAATCTGCAGCAGATGTTATTCAACAGGGATATAGTAGAATGTTAGTCCATCCAAACTGGCACTTAGCGTCCTGTCACACTTCCTGCTGTCACTTGGTAGATCATTGGCCCATCTAATGTGCAGACCCATTTCCTGCTATTGCTCAGCAGATCATTAGTTTGCTGTCCTGCAGCAAGCAGTGCCCCATGCGAGGCTTCAAAAATCCTTCCCCACATGTCACCTTAGACCCCCAATAAAACCAACCCACACACACTTGAAAGACAGGTGCCTTCCACCAACTACCAGCCCTGAGTGCCACTCTCAAAATCCCTGCTACCCCACCTTGCCTGTTCTACATGTCAGGTGTCTTGGCTTCTCATTTTTGACAATCTGCTCACCCTATTCACCAAAACTGTCTTGTTGGGCTGGTGTTAGGGGCCAAGCTGCTGTGAAGTCCCTGCCTTAGCCCCTCTGCTGGGCTGATGTTGGCGCTCAGACATCCATGAAGTCATTGCCTCAGCACCTCTGACTACTTGGATGATGTCAAGGTCCAGGCCTTGGTGAGGTCACTGTCTGAGCACCTCTATCTTACTAAGCTGAGGTCAAGGCTCAGGTCTCGTCCCTTTGCAACACCCTTGGCTGATTTGGGCCTTGTTAGGGTTTGTCTGCCTTGAATGGAGGGAGGGGGAAAAACCTTGGCTCATCAGCAAAAAGGACAAATCTCCTGCCAGGTTCCAAACCAGAGACCATTCAACTGTCAAGTGAAAATGGTGACTGATCTGCCACAGAAAACAGTGTGGAGGTGACAGCAGGGGGCACTGCAGGTCTGGATTGAGACATGTTAGCACAGCTGGGAGGCTGGGGAGGACAGCACTGGAACAGCAGGGGGTACTGCAGGTCAGGCTTGAGATGTGGAGCTGCTCAGATCCCATGGCGATGGAAGTACTATAAAATCTCCATAGGCAGACACATAGGCAGGGTATGGCACAGCTGCACTGGGTGGAAGGTGGGGTGAGGAACCTGGTGACTTCCTGAGCTCTTCTCAGGACCATCCAGTCACTGCTCTATTTATGGGGAGAAGAGCAAGTTCAGTTGTCAAAAAGGAGCAAGAACTCAGAAGGAGGAAAGAAGAGGAGGAGAATCTGGGGGGAAGGATTATGACATGGGTGCCACCTTAACTGGATTTAGATGAACCTGGATGGCAGCATTATTTGATGGAAACTACTCTCCAACACTTGGTATAATTATTATGACTGCCCCAGCTGAGGGAAGAGTGCCATTCTTTCCCTTTGCTTCCATCACATACAGCCTGTCTTGGAGGAGTGATCATTCTTGTAAGTGTGAAATATGAATGACGGTTTTCTCTTTCCTGGGCAGTTCGTCATTTCTGGATCCCTCTCGGTTGCAGCTGAGACTCATCGCAACACCTGTTTGGTGAGTTTCTAGATATTGTTTCCTCCTCTTCCCTAACGTGGGGGATACTCCGAGTTTAGCTCTGCTTCGCCCAGGGCACTGTCCAGGAAGAGAGTTGCTGATGAGAGAGCAGAGAGTTTGTTCATCAAGAACATGGGGAAGGAGTGTTGGAGAGGGAGAAGGTGGGGGAGGTAATATCGTTTACTGGACCAGCTTGTGCTGGGACACGTGTTGGAGAGGAAGACAGAAGAGACCAATGAGGAGCCGAAGGAGAAAAGGGGCTATTTTAAACTACTCCCTGCTGACTGCCTCAGTATTTTTAACAGCAGCTTGTGGCCCAACAACTACCTTCAATTTTTCTATTGACTAATAAACCTCAATTAGGAGCCCAATAGAAAGTAGAGCTGCAAACAGCTGCTGAAAAGGCAGCCAGACTACCAGGGAACAAAAGAAAGACAAAGGGTCCAGGGAGTCTGCAAAAAAAAAAAGGGGGAATTCAGAAGAATTAAAGTAGCCAGAAATATATTCAAAATAGTAAAGAGAAGGGGACTTCCAGAGAGGCCGCTATGGAGCAAAGCACTAAGTATCTGTGAGACTTTAGGATGTGCTAAAAATTAAGCATGTGTTTAAGTGCTTTCCTGAATTGAGACCTACAGCAGATCAAAAAATATGGGAATAAATGAAAAATGTTGCAGAATTCTTTTCACCATTCACCCCCTCCCCCCAAAAATTCACATCAATGACATTTTGAAAATTTCAACCAGTTCCGCCTCTTACCTTTTACCTGCTATTTTCTTTTCTCTGCATAGTACGAACTGTCTTTTCTAAGTGGCAAGACACATTGTATAATTCACCCCATGAGCCATACTCTAATAACCATGAGATGCTCCCGGAAATATATTAGCTAGCTATTGGTAGGCTTCGCAGGTGACTAAGGGCTTAAATAGCCAACTGCTATGGTTTATTGCTGTGGTCATGAGAAATGAACTTCCAAAGTGTCATAGGCTTGGCTTGTATGAAGCCCTAAAAGTCAGTCTAGGGTTTTGAATTCCCAAAATTACATAAGCCCTGAAATTGCATTTTAAGTGAATTTAGCGCTTATAAGAGGTCCTAAGACAGAAAAATCAAGCTCACTATTTACCCTGGAACATACACAGCATGTGTAAGTGACTGTTAAACCAGCCACAGGGTTTAGAACTTGGGAACCTTCAGCACTAGAAGGAAAAGTCTCTTCTACTTGAGCTAGCAGACAGGGAGCCTTAAGTGGCTTCAGCAGCAGCCTTATAAACCTTCCATGAGGCTCAGCTACTAGAGGCAGACAAGAACTCCACCCTGTCCTAGCATGACTTGCCTATGGACAGTGCAACATTAGCCCCAAACCACCTCACTAGTGCGCCTCACCCCAGGCGTGCTGGGATCACTTCTGAAGGTGAGCGTCTAAATCACCCTTCCAGCCCAGTCAGTTCTTGGCCTCTCTTCTACAGCCAGAGTGCAGGATGCTGGCCAAATTCTTGGAGATTCTTGTCCAAATAGGAACTGGTCTGAGACGTCCAGCTCCTTTCACGTAATCTGCAAAATGTCAGATAGGAGCAATTCTTTGTCACTAGTCTGGATTGGAGCTGGACACATAGGGGTGAAAGGCCCCAAATCCAGTTACAATTTCCCCAAGAAGAATCGGGTTTTTTGGTCATGAGTGTTCTAGTATTTCCAGGGAGGAAATGGTGGAGTTGGGCTTTTTTTTTTTTTTTGGGCTGAAGAAAAAATACCCATGGAGAAAGGCCAAGCTGTTCTCATGGCATCTCCCCATTCTCAGTCCTAGCTGCAGTACGGAGTGGTGACAAGCTCAAAGCATAGGCTAGTGGTGCTGAACTGAGAGCCAGTAGAGCTGAGTTGATTCCTCACTTTTCCGGTAACCTTTGGCAACTCACTTCACCTCTCTGTGTTTCACTGGCCCTCTTGTGTGTTAGGTCATAAACTC
The DNA here is from genome assembly GCF_965140235.1 of Caretta caretta. Taxonomy (NCBI): domain Eukaryota; kingdom Metazoa; phylum Chordata; order Testudines; family Cheloniidae; genus Caretta; species Caretta caretta. The sequence goes on from NC_134211.1 coordinate 13,761,914, forward strand.
TTTGAGGCAGGGACTGTGTGTGTGTGTACAGCACCCAGCACAATGAAGAACCTGTCTCCATTGGAACCTTTAGCTGTTATCATAATATGAGTCAGCCGGGCTTATCTAACTTTCCCAAAGAAGTGCAGAGTTTGAGTTGAGTGTAAGGGTTCAGGGATGGTTCTTATATCTTTTTTTCTATTACATTTTTATTACAATTTTTCAAAACCTACATACAAAATAAAAAAAAACTATATATAAACTTCTCATAATATATTAACAAGTTGCTACCTAATCTTAGCTGTACTTGAACCATTTAATTATGTATATGTGTATCTATATAATATGAATGGTTCAAATATAAATCAATTATTTGTATTATACAATTTACAAACAAACAATTTGTTTATCAAAATTCAATTAGTTAAAGCAAAATTATTAAGTTAACCTAAAGAATAAAAGCAAAGTTCAGAGGAGGGGGACACAGATGGGGAAGAAATGAAATGGATAAAGAGGAGGGGGAAGTAAGGGAGCCCATTCGTTTAACAGGATCATTCAGATACTTCCAGGAGAGCATCCCATATCTCTGAGAATTTTGTGGGATATGTCTGTTACGGTACACACGTCTTTCCATGGTGGCCACGCTTACGATATCTATGCTCCAGTCGTCAATTTCACTTTTTGGACTTTCATGCTTGTAGTACTGGTCTCGTAGCAATTACTAGTGCTCTGCTTAGCCAAGGTTTTTCAGATTTATTCAGCTTCCAACTAACATCCATTAGGGTTAAAATTACATTTTGACTTGTAACACAATTTTATCTGATAGAAAAAAGTGACTCTGCAATTAAGTTCTGCCCAAAACATACGAGTGCTGGAGCATTCCCAGAACACACAGGTGGGCTGGTTCTTATTTTAACCAAACCTGTTCTCTGCCTACACACAGCCTGACCCTCTGCATGTCTCTTTCAGGTGAGAGGCAGCCTGGGAATGAACATCACTAGCGCCATCTTCTCAGCCATTGGGATCATTCTCTTCCTCACGGAGCTGATTATTAATGTGTCAGATTACAGCCGTAACTATGAGGTATATCTTTAGTTGGTAAATGACCAGACTCTGCCATAGAATCATAGAAATGTAAGGCTGGAAGGGACCTCAAGAGGTCGTCCAGTCCATCCCCCTGCACAGACTCCCCCTGGAGTCTAACAGGTGTGTTTAAAATACCAGGTGCCTGGAATTGTCCCAAGCCTTTGACCCCAGGGTAGAAACTATCCATGTGTTCAACTCCAGACTTTCTGATTTGGTTTTGCTGGATAAAGCCAGTGTCAAAACTCCTGTCCATGTCAAATATCAGGCCAGGACCATGTTTTTCTTCTGTTTTGTACAACACGTAGCATGATAGAGTCCTGATTCATGACTGGGGTTTCCAGCTGCTATCAACATATAAATTAATAATAACTCCTATTGATTTCAGCAGGCATAGGATTGGATTCCAATGTCTGTTTTATTTTATTTAATCCCACTTTGCACAGATGGGGACACTGAGGCACAGGGGAGTGAAGCCACTTGTCCAAAGTCACAAGCAAGTTAGTGGCAGAGTTTGGAACCAAATTCAGCTCTTCTGAGTTGTAGTCCAGTGTTTGAGCGACTAGGCCACACACCTTCCCCTAGGCTTTATGATCCTCCATCTTGACAAATGGCTGCATCTCAGGGGCGCAGCTCCCTGCAGACCCAGGAGAAAAGAGAATCTTATGACAGTGGTGTGGCTCCATGCATCACAATTACTGGGGCTCCTGAGTAGTTTGAATGAGGAGGAGAATTCTGTGTGCCTGGGAAGAGAAAAGAACCGGGACTGCATTTCTGCATTCCCAGAATTGGACTCCCCAGTGCATCCCCTCATGACAGCCCTGTGTTACCTCTAGCAGTCAAGAGTAATTAGCATCCTCTGTGGTTTTGTGCTCCCCAGGATGCTGCGAAGGGGATCACGGTCATGCTGTTCTTGATGACCATCCTGGAGTTCTCCGTTGCTGTCTCAACCTCATACTTTTCATGCCAAGCCATCTGCTATACCCCCAACACCGTGAGTCTTTCAGCTCTCAAACGGGATGTGAGTCAGAGCATGTGGTGAAAGGAAGGGAAGATGTTTGCCTGAATGAAGGGCCCTCCCTGATGGGAGGAGTGTCCTTGGGGAAGGGCCTGAATGTGTATGAGGGAGGCAGTGACGGAGGAAATGACAGCCCCTGATTTAGTCCTGGTTGAAAATTTTGTCTAATCATTTTTTAGATGGGAAATTGGGGTTTCAACTATATGAGAATTTTAGCAGAAAGCACCTGCTTTCTCCAGAAAATATTGCTATTTTGCCAAAACACTGACCACCTGAAAACTAGGGCAGTCAAATGATTAAAAAATTAATGCTGACTAAAATAATTAATGGCAATTAATCACACTGTTAAACAATAACAGAATACCATTTATTTAAATATTTTTGATGTTTTCCACATTTTCAAATATATTGATTTCAACTACAACACAGAATACAAAGTGCACAGTGCTCACTTTATATTTATTTTTATTACAAATATTTGCACTCTAAAAAGAAACAAGAAGTTGTATTACAATTCACTTAATACAAGTACTATATTGCACTCTCTTTATAATGAAAGTTGAACTTACAAATGTAGAATTATGTACTTAAAAAATAACTGCACTCAAAAATAAAACAGTGTCAAACTTTAGAGCCTGCAAGTCCACTCAGTCCTACTTCTTGTACAGCCAATCGCTCAGACAAACAAGTTTGTTTACATTTGTGGGAGATAATGCTGCCCGCTTCTTGTTTACAATGTCACCTGAAAGTGCGAACAGGTGTTCGCATGGCACTCTTGTAGCTGGCATCACAAGATATTTACGTGCCAGATGCATTAAAGATTCATATGTCCCTTCACACTTTGACCATCATTGCATGGGACATGCATCCATGCTGATGACAGGTTCTGCTCGATAATCATCCAAAGCAGTGCAGACTGACGCATGTTCATTTTCATCATCTAAGTCAGAAGGTTGATTATCTTTTTTGGTTGTTCGGGTTCTGTAGTTTCTGCATTGGAGTGATGCTCTTTTAAGACTTCTGAAAGCATCACCTCGTCCTTCTCAGATTTTGGAAGGCACTTCAGATCTTTAAATCTTGTGTCGAGTGGTGTAGATCTTTAGAAATCTCACATTGTTACCTTCTTTGTGTATTGTCAAATCTGCAGCAAAAGTGTTGTGAAAATGAACAACATGTGCTGGGTCATCATCCAAGACTGCTATAACATGAAATATATGGCAGAATGCAGGTAAAACACAGAGCAGGAGACTTACAATTCTCTAACAAAGAGTTCAGTCACAAATTCAATTAATGCATTTTTTTAATGAGCCTCATCAGCATGGAAGTATGTCCTCTGGAATGGTGGCTGAATCATGAAGGGGGTTATGAATGTTTAGCATATCTGGCACGTAAACATCATCCGATGCCAGCTACAACAATGCCATGTGAACGCCTGTTCTCACTTTCAGGTGACATCGTAAATAAGAAACGGGTTAGCATTATCTCCCATAAATGTAAACAAACTTATTTGTCTGAGCGATTGGCTGAACAAGAAGTAGGACTGAGTGGACTTGCAGGCTCTAAAGTTTTACATTATTTTGGTTCTGAGTGCCGTTACGAAGCAAAAAAAAAAATCTACATTTGTAATTTGCACTTTCATGATAGAGATTGCACTACAATCCTTGTAGGAGATGAACTGAAAATACTATTTCTTTTGTTTATAATTTTTACAGTGCAAATATTTGTAATCAATAATAATACAAAGTGTACAGTGCTCATTTTATATTCTGTGTTGTAATTGAAATAGATATGTTTGAAAATGTAGAAAAACGTCCAAAATATTTAATAAATTTCAGTTGGTATTCTATTATTGTTTAACACTGTGATTAAAACTGTGATTAATCACGATTACTTTTTTTGAGTTAATCATATGAGTTAACTACTATTAATTGACAACCCTACTGAAAACCAAACTATTTAGACTCAAAGCAGAACTATGGTGCCTGGTGGCAATTGTTGTTCAGCTGCCATGTGCTATCATTTTCCCCTATGGGCCGTGTCTTGCAGCACTTATATCTCCCATGATGCACCATGGGCAGGGACCTTTGTGACACATCCTCTCCCCTCACCAACAAGGGGAAAGTGATAAACCATGGGAGAAATAGTTCTGCATGTAAACATACTTTCATTGTCCTGTATGAGCTGTAAGACATCCAAACTACAACTCCCGTGAGGCACTGTGGTTCCATGTTGAATCAAAATATTCTGCTGGTTGATAGATTTTTGTTGACATTTTTGGCAGAAGAAATAACCCTATTTTCTGGCCCTTTTTTACCCTGATTCCTAACCAGGCTGCTGGCACCACGCTCCAAGTTACTGAATCTTTTTTTAATGGGAGGGGGAAGTAATCCCAGTTTTCACAGCCGCCACATTGACCTTCATTGTCAGTGTTTTAATTTCTGTGGAGCTGCATTTCATCTCCCCGCGCCAGGTAGCAGGGTGGGGTGTGGCGGGGTGGGGAACAGGAAACTGTAACTGGGCCAGAACCTGAGCTGCAATCCCACCCTTTTGTGCCACTGAAAGTCACTGGAGCTCTCCAGCAGAGAATTCCCTTGGCATGAAATTCCCCGCCTGGCACAGCCAGCTCTTACTCCCTTGGTGGAGGGGATGTATTGAGGCATGGACAGAGTCCTTTGTACTTCAGCAGTACTTGACAGATGGACAGCTCCTTGGGGGTCATCACTAGCCTTTGTTTTAGAGCAGCTCATGGGGCTCGCATAGAACCAGCCATGGAATCATGATGCTGCAAACTCCCCTCCCAAAAGCTACAGCTGTGGACATTCCCTCCAGGGACAATGTTTCTAGGCAAACAGAAAAATAAATGAATCGAGGCAACAGGAAACGCCTTGTTTGGAATACAACTCACTACTGTGAGGCTGATGTGACTGTGACCTCCCCAAAGGCTGGCTGGCTGCCTCCCATGCAGCAGTTCTCCTGGCCCCTCCTCTGAGCATCTTGGAAGAGTGAAGGGTGTAGCTGTGATGAGGTTAACCCATGGTTTACCTGGGAGTTGGTAGGCTCACACACTGATAAACTAATGTTTTCTCAATCTGTGTTGAAAACTGTGTTAAGTTTTTATGAAAAAAAACCCCACCTGTTTTTGTCTAAATTTTCCAGGCATTTTATATTTTTTGGCAGAAATTTGAATACCAAAGTATTTCAACAAAACCCAAAAGATTTCAATGTAGAAATGCTGCTGCGGTGCCTAATGAGGATTGTAGTTTGAATGCGTCATGTTGCCATTCTCCTTTGTGGGTAAGGCTCCTTAGTCCGACTACAACTCCCAACATTGTCCCCCTTTTAGTGAGGGGAGGTTGTTGCATCCCGGGAGTCCCTGGCCATGGTGCATCATGGGAAATGTAGTCTCGCCAGTAAGCCTGATCCATAGCAAAGAATGGGGGACAATAGGCAAACAAACTACACCTCCCATGTGGCACTGCAGCATCTCCAAATTGAAATGTAGTGCCCAACTTTAAAAAAGGGAAGAAGGAGGATCCTGGGAACTACAGGCCATTCAGCCTCACCTCAATCCCTGGAAAAATCATGGAGCAGGTCCTCAAGGAATCAATTCTGAAGCACTTAGAGGAGAGGAAAGTGATCAGGAACAGTCAGCATGGATTCACCAAGGGCAAGTCATGCCTGACTAATCTAATCGCCTTCTATGACGAGATAACTGGTTCTGTGGATGAGGGGAAAGCAGTGGACGTGTTGTTCCTTGACTTTAGCAAAGCTTTTGACATGGTCTCCCACAGTATTCTTGCCAGCAAGTTAAAGAAGTATGGGCTGGATGAATGGACTATAAGGTGGGTAGAAAGCTGGCTAGATTGTTGGGCTCAGTGGGTGACCAATGGCTCCATGTCTAGTTGGCAGCCGGTATCAAGTGGAGTGCCCCAAGGGTCGGTCCTGGGGCCAGTTTTGTCCAATATCTTCATAAATGATCTGGAGGATGGTGTGGATTGCACCCTCAGCAAGTTTGCAGATTACACTAAACTGGGAGGAGAGGTAGATACGCTGGAGGGTAGGGATAGGCTACAGAGGGCCCTAGACAAATTAGAGGATTGGGCCAAAAGAAATCTGATGAGGTTCAACAAGGACAAGTGCAGAGTCCTGCACTTAGGACGGAAGAATCCCATGCACCGCTACAGACTAGGGACCGAATGGCTAGGCAGCAGTTCTGCAGAAAAGGACCTAGGGGTTACAGTGGACAAGAAGCTGGATATGAGTCAACAGTGTACCCTTGTTGCCAAGAAGGCCAATGGCATTTTGGGATGTATAAGTAGGGGCATTGCCAGCAGATTGAGGGACGTGATCATTCCTGTCTATTCGACAGTGGTGAGGCCTCATCTGGAGTACTGTGTCCAGTTTTGGGCCCCACACTACAAGAAGGATGTGGAAAAATTGGAAAGCGTCCAGCAGAGGGCAACAAAAATGATTAGGGGACTGGAACACATGACTTATGAGGGGAGGCTGAGGGAACTGGGATTGTTTAGTCTGCGGAGAGAAGAATGAGGGGGGATTTGATAGCTGCTTTTAACTACCTGAAAGGGGGTTCCAAAGAGGATGGATCTAGACTGTTCTCAGTGGTAGCTGATAGGGGGGAGGGATAGCTCAGTGGTTTGAGCATTGGCCTGCTAAACCCAGGGTTGTGAGTTCAATCCCTGAGGGGGCCATTTAGGGATTTGTGGCATAAATTGGGGATTGGTCCTGCTTTGAGCAGTGGGTTGGACTAGATGACCTCCTGAGGTCCCTTCCAATCCTGATATTCTATGATGACAGAACAAGGAGTAATGGTCTCAAGTTGCAGAGGGGAGGTTTAGGTTGGATATTAGGAAAAACTTTTTCACTAGGAGGGTGGTGAAACACTGGAATGCGTTACCTAGGGAGGTGGTGGAATCTCCTTTCTTTGAGGTTTTTAAGGTCAGGCTTGACAAAGCCCTGGCTGGGATGATTTAGTTGGGGATTGGTCCTGCTTTGAGCAGGGGGTTGGACTAGATGACCTCCTGAGGTCCCTTCCAGCCCTGATATTCTATGATTCTATGACATCCTTAAGTTTTAGGGCATTCAATTTTTGGATGAAAAATTAAATTTTTCCCTGGAAACTGGATACTTTTCATGAAACAATTCATTGAGTTAAACATAAAAGTTTGGAGTTTGGGGTTTTTTTTTGTTTGTTTGTTTTTTTCTTTGAAAATCAGCTTGTTGACAGGAAATTTTCAAGCAGCCCTAGCAAGGAGCACAGAGGGACACTCTGTGGCATAGTGAGACCTACCACAATAACCTTTTAAGTGCCTCACACAAACCTGCTGCAGTCAAGACCCAAGAGAATGTCTAGTTTCCATATCCAAAATGTCATCACTATATCAAGAGACCAGGTTCATGTTCTATGACACCTGGGACCCATGCCCCTCCACAGGAAAAATCCTACCGATAGCAAGTAGGGTGTTGACAGTGATGATGCCACAGATTCATCCCTGGTGTAATTCCAGTCACAGCAGGAGAGTTATACCAGCGATGCACCTGCCCCAGTTATAAGAACTAGAGGGATGAGGAAGACGATGGTGGTAGTGCTGAAAAATGTGTTGATGAAAGGGAGTGGAAGGGTGAGGAAGGTGAAGGGGGTGAGCATGGAGGACTGAGAAAAGTGATGGTGGCAAAGAATGTGCGGAAGATGCTGGAGCGAGAATGGAGAGGTGAGGAAGGTGCTGGGTGTGAGGGCTGATCTCTTTTGTTTTGCAGGCCATGTTGTTCATGCCATATGCTGCCAATTCAAACTTTGCGGTTCCTTCTGCACCAATGGCCTCTCCACCACCTTACACCAATCGGGCTTATGACTCCAAAGAAGAGACCGAGCAAGGGGCCTCATAAGGAACTCCTACGAGATATGGCTCCAGCAGCAGCTCCTCTGAGATGTAAAACTCAACCCCGTCCTGTATGATAGATTGTAATCCATTTCCTGAGTGCAGTTCTAGAACCCAGCTCTGTCACTCTTCACAGAGAGAACTCGCTTCAGTCAGCTTCTCCCTGGCTCTGCACCGTTCATTGAATTCACATTATGCAATGAAATAAGATGATGACTCACCAGCCCTATCCAGCCCCCAGAGGCTTTGGTCCTGAATGTTTCCCCTGGCCACTTCTTCAATAAAGCTTCAAAATGGATCCTGAGTCAGTTGTTTTAAAGCCTTTTCTCACAGATGCATGTGTGTGCATGTAGCATGTGTGTCTGTGTGAACATGTAGCATATAGGTGTGGGGTGTGTGGGTGGGCGGGTGTTTGAGTGTGCATGTGGAGTGTGCATATCCACATGTAACTCTCACCACACGCATGTGGAGCAGACGGTCTCCCTTCACCCATATCAGACATCACAAAAACTATTACTACAACTAGCACTAATTTGCTTGGGTCGGGCCCCAACTCCTTTTACACACTCTCTTCCTTTGGAATCTGGCAGAGGCACTAAGATATAGGGCAGGAGGCAGGGGACACAGGCCTCATGGACATTCCGCTTCTCTCCCAGCCAGAGCTGGAGAATGGCAGAGCTGTGTCCAGCTAGAAGGGGAATGACCCCAAACACAGATGCATGTAGGTGCTGTCTGCAAAGGGTTTCTTTGAAAAGAAGAAACGGTAAAGGGGTGACTTGATCACAGTCTATAAGTACCTGCAGGGAAAAGAGAAATCTGATAATTCCTGGCTCTTTAGTCTAGCAGACAAAGGTCTAACAAGATCCAATGACTGGAAGTTGAAGCTAGATAAAGTCAGACTAGAAATTAGGCACAATTTTTAACAGTTAGAGTAATTAAACATTGGAGGAAATTATCAAGGGCTGTGGTGTCTTCTTCCTCACTGGAAATTTTTAAATCAAGACTGGGTATTTCTCTTCAAGATCTGCTCTAGTTCAAACAGGAATTAATTCAGGGTAGTTCTATGGCCCGTGTTATAGTGGAGGTGAGACTAGATGATAACTGTGGTCCCTTCTGGCTTTGGAATCTATTAAAATGGAGAGAAACCCTATTAGATAAGCATATAGGGCCAGATCCTCAGCTGGGATAAATCCCCACTGACCTGAACAGGGTCTGGGCACCCCCACAAGTTTTTCCCATGGTGCGCACTGTCAATCCCCGTGGGGCCATCCCTGCTGCAGTTGCTGGCCCCAGCATGTCACCTGCCTAGTCCACACCATGTTCAGCTCCCACCTTCTAGCACAGCCCGCACAGATGCAATGTCACTCCCCATCTCTGGGAAGGGACATGGGCTTTTGGAAGTGGGGCAGGGTTGGGCAGGTCCCTGGAGATGAATTGTGGTGCAGGAGCTTGCCCTACACCTGAGGCAAAGAGTAGCGGCATGCATTCAGTCAATTTTGGCTCCACCACCCCCTTGTCATGACAGACGGTCAGAGTGCTAAACCTGAACTGGCAGCGAGGTGATCAGCGCTGGTGCTCCTCACTGTTGCCAATGGTGTGTAATATGCGTACAGCTGTAGGCACTACTGAATAGGACTATGTCGATTTACACCTTTGCAGGTTTTTGGCATTCAGTCTTTAATCCCTCATATGAAATCTGAGAAATAGCATAATATATCAGCAAAAAGAAAAGGAGTACTTGTGGCACCTTAGAGACTAACCAATTTATTTGAGCATGAGCTTTCGTGAGCCACAGCTCACTTCATCAGATGTGTACCGTGGAAACTGCAGCAGACTTTATATACACACAGAGGTATTGTATTCTCTGTGTGTATATAAAGTCTGCTGCAGTTTCCACGGTACACATCTGATGAAGTGAGCTGTGGCTCACGAAAGCTCATGCTCAAATAAATTGGTTAGTCTCTAAGGTGCCACAAGTACTCCTTTTCTTTTTGCGAATACAGACTAACACGGCTGTTCCTCTGAAACCTGTCATAATATATCAGAGCATTTTTTGTAGACAGGTGTGTATCATCTTGTAATGTTTTCTTCATTCTGTGATACTGACAATATTTTTAGTGTTATAATGATCCAGCTGCTTTTCAGTGGCTTAGACATTTTTTACGGTAAATTCTTTCCTCTCTGATCTGTACTTTAATGTCTTCAGCCTCCATGTACTATACATTTTTCTTTCAACCAGCTTTAGGAACAATTGAGGGTGTGAGGCAGTTATGTACTAATGGCTATAATTAGCTGCTGTATCTAGGCCATTGAGGTTCACAGCTACGTTAGATATTTTGTATGTCCGGATTACTGTGTAGTTTTCACTAGAGTTGAGCAAAATTTTTCAGCCACAGCTTTTTTCACCAAACAAAAATGCAGATTCGGGTTGATCAAAACATTTTACAAATTTGTGTTGAATACGCTAAATTGTTTTGGTTGGGAGAAAAAAAAGTTTAAATGTTTTGTTTCAACATTTTCAAAATTAAAAGTTTTGACTTCAATTCAAAATGACTGTTTTGTATTTTATTTCAATTTTATTTAATTTTTTAAAAGTTTAAAAAAAAAACAAAAAGAAACATTTCCTTTTGGGTCGACCAAAACATTTTGTTCAACCAGCAGCAAAAATTTTTTTGACTTTTTCAGTTCGTTTTGGGTTGACCTGAAACCATTTTTTTTTTTTCAATTTTTTTTTTTTTTTGGTTCACCCATTCAGTCAAAAATTGGTTCTTCACACAACACAGAATTTCATAGAAATGCCTTTCCTGGGCTCTAGTTAACTGTCATGCACAGAGCAATGTTCAGTACTACCTGATATATTTTCCACTGTATGCATCCGATGAAGTGAGCTGTAGCTCACAAAAGCTTATGCTCTAATAAATTTGTTAGTCTCTAAGGTGCCACAAGTCCTCCTTTTCTTTTTACAAAAGCACCCAGAGAACAAGCACCCTGTAGGAAGGTAGTGTGGTCTTGTGGTTAACACACTGGACTAGGATTCAGGATACCTTGGTTTGCGTCCTAGGTTTCCCACAGTCTGTGTGATTTGGGTGTGTCACATAGTTTCTTTGTGTCCTCGTTCCCTTTCTATAAAATGGAGATAGTAAAACAATGCTTGCTTTTATTTATCTTTTATCTCTCATGCCTATTAGTATGTAAGTGTGAGGCCTAGTACGTTGTGTGCCTCTAGCTGCTACTCTGATAATAATAATAGATTTCATAGACTCATCGGACTGGAAGGGACTGTGAGAGGTCATCTGGTCCAGTCCCCTGCATTCATGGCAGGACTAAGTATTATCTAGACCATTCGTGACAGGTGTTTGTCTAACCTGATTAAAAATATCTAATGAAGGAGATTCCACAACCTCCCTAGGCAATTTATTCCAGTGCTTAACCACACTGACAGGAAGTTTTTTTCTAATGTCCAATCTAAACCACCCTTGTTGTAATTTCAGCCCAGTGCTTTTTGTCCTATCCTCAGAGGTTAAGGAGAACAATTTTTCTCCCTCCTCCTTCTAACAATCTTTTATGTCTTCTCTTCTCCAGACTAAACAAAATCCAGTTTTTTCAATCTTTCCTCATAGGTCATGTTTTCTAGACCTTTAATTATTTGTTTCAGAGTAGCAGCCGTGTTAGTCTGTATCCCCAAAAAGAAAAGGAGTACTTGTTGTACCTTAGAGACTAACAAATTTATTTGAGCAAAAGCTTTCGTGAGCTACAGCTCTTCTCTAAAATAACAGGACACCCCCAGCCGCTCGCCCTATGTGTCCTCCTCCGACTCCTCCCCACCACACACAAGGCTGTCATTCATTGCTGGAACGCTGAGGCGGGCCCCCCTCATGAGTTTGTCATCTGTCACTGTAACCTTGCAGGGGGGCCCCTGTCACCTGTGGCTGCTGACGCCTGTCGCTGGATCCTTGCCAGGGCCCTGCTGGCTACCAGCTCCAGAGTCCTGCAGCCCCTAGGCTCTGTGATTCCGTGACTTCCATGACCCCCGTGACATAAATGTAGCCTTACTTATCATAGAATCATAGAAGATTAGGGTTGGAAGAGACCTCAGAAGGTCATCTAGTCCAACCCCCTGCTCAAAGCAGGACCAACCCCAACTAAATCATCCCAGTCAGGGCTTTGTCAAGATGGGCCTTAAAAAACTCTAGAGGAAGGAAATTCCATCACTTCCCTAGGTAACCCATTCCAGTGCTTCACCACCCTCCTAGTGAAATAGTTTTTCCTAATATACAACCGAGACCTCCCCCACTGCAACTTGAGACCATTGCTCCTGCCACCACTGAGAACAGCCGAGCTCCATCCTCTTTGGAACTCTCCCTTCAGGTAGCTGAAGGCTGCTATCAAATCCCCCCCTAATCCTTCTCTTCTGCAGACTAAATAAGCCCAGTTCCCTCAGCCTTTCCTCATACGTCATGTGCCCCAGCCCCCTAATCATTTTCGTTGCCCTCCGCTGGACTCTCTCCAATTGGTCCACATCCTTTCTGTAGTGGGGGGCCCAAAACTGGACTGAATATTCCAGATGTGGCCTCACCAGTACCGAAGAGAGGGGAATAATCACATTATCTTCTAGGTGTTTACAAACTTATTGCTTAATCATTTGCTCCATTATCTTTCTGGTTACTGAAGTAAGCTAACTGGTCTGTAATTCCCCGGGTTTTCTTTAATTCCCTTTTTATAGATGGGCACTATATTTGCGTTTTTCCAGTCCTCTGGAATCTCTCCCATCTTCCATGACCTTCCAAAGATAATCACTAATGGTTCAGATATCTCCTCAGACAGTTCCTTCAGTATTCTAGGATGTATTTCACCAGGTCCTGCTGACCTGGAGACATCTAACTTGTCTAAATAATTTTCAACTTGTTCTTTCCCTAGTATAGCCTCTGATCCTACCACATTTTCACTGATATTGACTATTTCAGATGTCCAATCGCTACTACCTTTTTTTGGGTGAAAACCGAAACATCATTTCCACATTTTCTGTTATTGTTCCCCCGCACCCTCCATTGAGTAACAGGCCAACCCTGTCTTTGGTCTTCCTCTTGCTTCGAATGGATTTGCAGAATGTTTTCTTTGTACTCTTTATTTCTCTAGCTAGTTTAATTTCATTTTGTGCCTTGGCTTTTCTAGTTTTGTCCATACTTGTGTTCTTTGTTTATATTCAGCCTTTTTAATTTGACCTAGTTTTCACATTTTGTAGGACTCTTTTTTGCGTTTCAGATCATTGAAGATCTTCTGATTAAATTCATTTAGTCACAGCCATTTGCTTGCATGTGACAGATTCCTTCAGTTCATAGCACAGAAGCAGTGACAGGCCCTTTTCATGCCAAGTGGCTAGTCAAAGTTTGGAGCCCTGTGGGTGTTCCAGTCGGGAGCAGAAATTGGTGCTAGCCAGGTGGTTCTTTGATACTTTACAAGGAATGTTCAAAGTCCTTGGTCTCTGAATGCAGACAGAAGCAAACAGCAGGAAACAGCTTCTTTTCCTCACAGCACCAAGGACACCCTTTTAGCCTGCTCCCTGACCCAAAAACCTCTTTCCCAGTGTTTTCCAGGGTCAGCCACCACACTTTCAGCTGCTCCTTCAGGCTGCCTGCCTCTCTCTCAGGGTATGTCTACACTATAGCAACACAGCTCTGGCACCTCAGGGCCATTGTGTGACTGCTTCTTACATCAATGGTAGGGGTTTTTCCATTGAGGTAGCTAATCCATTTCTGTGGGAGGCTAGATCTTCTGTCAACCTAGCCATGTCTATTGTTGTATCCTTGGGGGCAGCAGTTTTAGGAAGAAATCACTTGAGACACAGAGAGCTGTGAGCCATGAAAGCAGCCATTTATTTTCCACACATTGAACTAACCAAACCAGCCCAAACTGGCTGGGCTATCTGTTAGGGGGCTTATTCCTTCACCCACTTACTTCCCTGGTCCTTCTCGCATGAACAGAGAGCAACAATACCCGAAGTCCAAAGGTGCAAACAATTCGATGTTTATTGGGGTGAACTTCCAGCAAGCATGATTCCAGTTTCCTTCCTTAGTATCCTCCTTCCCAGCTCTGACACCACAGAGCCTTACACCTGTGTCCCTGTTCCCATTCCTGCCCTTAGCCAAACATGATTCCAACTTCCTTACTCCCATTCCCTGTTCCCATTTCCCCCTTTAGCAAAACATGATTCCAATTTTCTTACTCCCATTCCCTGTTCCCATTTCCCACACCCACATGCCCACCCACACCCAGTCACTTCCTCATTGACTACAGATTATATAGTAAAACTTGAGTTCTGCTTAGCTATACGTTAACCAATCATTTTCCTGAAATTTAACTAACCAATCCTAACATATTGTAACATGATTATGTAACCAATTATATCCCACCACCTCAATTAGTTTACACCCAGCAAAATTAATTATACAGCAGACAGGAAACAATCACAGAACCAGACAGAGATTATACAGACAAACAACAGCAAAGTGGGAACTATAATGACAAAACAATACAGAAGTGAGGATTTCACATCCCAGCTATTGATAAGTGAGTTCTTGCCAGACAGGATGCTATCAAACTAAGTTTCCTTTTACATTTGGTAGGCACTTCCCTTTCTCTGGAGGTGATAGGAATACAATCCTGTCCTGATAGTGCCTAACAGCCCAATAGCACCTTATTTCAATGTGACTAGTTTGGAATGTGAGGATGTGACCGTTCGCTTCCCAGCTTATGGCTGCCTCTGTTGCTTAGCCAAAGGCCTGAGCCTAAGCACAGGGCCACAAACTGTCACAGTAAGAGAAGGCCCTTACACTGGCAGACAGTGGTTTTGATTCTTTCTTTTATACCTCTATCACTAGCCAAGTGATAAGAATACACCTAAATTCTTAGAGTATAGGCCTTTACAGACAGGCCTGAATATCTATATCCTAACACTATCCCCTAATAATCTAGCTCAGTTGCCATAGTAACAACAAGGTGCTATTACCACGATAACCAAATACACAACATCTATGCCAGGAGTTTGGGGGACATAACTACAGTGCTTAGCATGTGGAATTTTTCACAGCTCTGAGTGATGTAGGTAGGTCATCCTAACTAAGATTTAAGTGTAGACCAGCTCTCAGTCTGTTCTTGTCTGACCTCAGTTTCTGTGTGATCTCTTTCTCGCTTACACACACACACAGATGCACAAAACAATACTCAGCCAAAAGCTGCTGAGTGGCTTCACACACACATTTTGTTGTAAGTGGGTCTTAGGCTTAGAGTTATGTTAAGTGAAGGGGTAACTAAGAGTGCTTAGAATCATAGAATATCAGGGTTGGAAGGGACCTCAGGAGGTCATCTAGTGCAACCCCCTGCTCAAAGCAGGACCAATCGCCCAATTTTTGCCCCAGATCCCTAAATAGCCCCCTCAAGGGTTGAACTCACAACCCTGGGTTTAGCAGGCCAATGCTCAAACCACTGACCCAGAGCCCATTAAAGTCAATGGAAGGACTCCTGTTGACTCTAGGCCTTCTGGCCAAGATTTTCAAAGGTGAGTAGTGATTTCAGGTACCCAACTTGAGACACCTTGCAAATGCCTGATTTTCAGAAGGTGGGTCCTCAGCACTTTCTCATCAGGCCCCCATAAGGGATCAGAAGCTGAATATCTCAAAGCCACTAGTCAGCTTGGCCCAACATCCTTATTCCTGTTAAGGAAAAGTTAGCACATGTGACTCCATTTTGGTTTGGGGCCCACCATTGTTTAAATGCCAGCACATCATACACCAGGAGGAGTGATCCTTAGATACTGAATCCCTGTGAAAATCCTCCTCCTTGTCTCCAGCTTGCCTTGACTCCCAGTATCTGGTTTTTGTTAGTCTCTAACTCCCTGTCTCTTGGCCTTGATGTGAGGCCTCCCATTCTGATAATAAAAGTTACTGATGCATGGCTTTAGGACCATGCTGTGTAATTAACATACTGGTATAGCACGAGGAATGCACCAAGCAGGGATAGGTGGTAGATAAGACAAGGGTTTGTTTATTGGCTAAGGTTTCCGATGCACGAGGGCAACATGCTTTGCTAAAAAGTAT
Source organism: Caretta caretta (assembly GCF_965140235.1). Taxonomy (NCBI): domain Eukaryota; kingdom Metazoa; phylum Chordata; order Testudines; family Cheloniidae; genus Caretta; species Caretta caretta. The sequence goes on from NC_134211.1 coordinate 13,777,984, forward strand.
ATAACCTTTGTATAATCTATATTCAGGGTCCCCCCCTGGCTAGCAGGGGGACACCATGCTCGAGCGTAATAAACTTAGTGTCTTTTGGGAACTCTGCAGTTGTGGACTTTGTTTCTGTGCCTCTGCCTAGATTCGAACTGTGCGTGACCTACCAGGTATAATTCGCAGCATTGGTGTGCGTGTCCTACCAGGTGTAATTCGTAGCATTTGTGTGCGTGTCCTACCAGGTGTAATTCACAGCAGTTGTGTGCGTGTCCTCTCAGGTGTAATTCGTAGCATTTGTGTGTGTGTCCTACCAGGTATAATTCGCAGCATTTGTGTGCATGTCCTACCAGGTGTAATTCGTAGCATTTGTGTGCGTGTCCTACAAGGTATAATTCGCAGCAGTTGTATGCGTGTCCTACCAGGTGTAATTCGTAACAGTTTTGGCGACCACGATGGGACTCTAGGCTCACCCCAACAAGCGAGACTACACTCCTCCATTCGGACAGCTCCAGCCGGCACAGGGTGAGTTCACCTTTGAGAACTCCGAGGAGGGTGGGGTGTGAGCCGTCGCTTAGGCGATAAGGTGGCACATTTTGTGTTCTTTTGGTAGCCCATTATGGGTTCTGGGCAGAGTGTAAGTAAGGGGACCCCTTTGGCTGAAATTCTCGAGAATTGGGGGAATATTTCTGGCACCCATGGGTTAGGTAGGAAAAAAGCTGTTATTTTATGTAAGGTTGAGTGGCCAGCACTAACAACTCAAACATCTGTTGAATGGCCACCGGATGGGTCCTTTGCTGGGGATACATTAACAGCGCTTAGAAGGAGGCTGGAGGACAAAGCTCCAGCCCAGATGGATTATTGGTATGTATGGGACAACTGTATGGGACAGAAACCCTCGGCTTTCTGACTTATGCCCGTCACCTCCTTGCTTGCCAATTAGCCGTGCTTTCTGTCCAGGTGACAAGCCTCATGTGGGGAGGACTCAGGTAGCCCTTGTAAGTAAAAATATTTAAGAAAAGAGACCAGGAGGGCTGGGGACTAGTTAAGAAGCCCACCCTCCTTGTTAATTTGGTAGTGAAACAAAGCTGGTGCTCATGGAAGGGACAGTTCAGAGAAAAAAAAACAGGATCGGGCCCAAGCGGGCAGGCAACAAATAAAGAGATTGGAAAACAGGTTGGAAACTTGAAGGTCATAGTAAAAAAAGAGGAGTAAATAATTACAGGAATGGAAAACGTAAATCCCGGAATAATACTTGGAATGGTAAAATCTAAGTTAATTGGGTGTCGTTTTGGGAAATAAGCAAGTGATTTAAGAAAGGAAAGTAAGAAGTTAACTCTTTAGTTGCTGGAAAGAATTAAGCAGATGAACTTTGTGAAATACTGGAAAGAAAAAGAATTCTTGGTTTCTTTGCAGCCATTTTGGAAAAAAATGGGCCCTTTTCCAAAGAAATGCAATTATACAGTGCTACTTAATTAATATCTTGTTAGGTTCCAAAGGGCTACAATAGGTGGTGTCTTCCTTTTCAGGTCGCTGTGTGTTTGACAGCAGGAGTTAAAAGTAAAAGGCAATCAAAAGTCTGGTAAAGTTTATTGTGCCCTTTTTAAAGTAAGAGTCTTTAACCTGTGAATCCAAAAGCAAGCCGGAAAGCATTTGTTTTAATGTAAATTACCTAACTGATAAGGTAGAGGCCACTGAAACCTGGGCTGCCTATAAAACAAATACAAGAAAATATGGGTAATTCCTCTGTTTTGCCTGCAATTAACAAAGGTATTTGTATAAAAAGGAAATATGTTAAGCAATGACTGACTGCCCAAAAGGGGTAGATCTGTGGGGTTTTTTTTGTCTTTCAGAAAATCAGAAAAAACTGATGCCAGCTAAAAAGCAATTCAACATCTCATGAATTTACTGGCACAATAGGAATTCTGTTCTGTGTTCTATGTCCTGTCTTGTGGTGTTTGTCTTGTGGCCAGAATTGCTGTGTTTAATTTTTCATAGGACAGTTTAATTTAAAACTAAATAAAAGGGTTAAATCAAAATGCAGATACTTGTTTTATTCAACTTGGAATACAAAGTGTTTGAATAATATTAAAAAATGTAATATACTAAAGTTTAATACATTTGCTTAAATAAAAAAAAAATTAATTGGCCAGATCTTTTAATTAAAAAAATTGTTGTTAAAATTTGCACACCAACAGTCTTTGGAAGCAAGGACATGAAAGGTTAACCCACTCCCCATATTATACATGAGATCCTTCTGGCTACCTCACATTTCTAGCCAGAGGACTGAGGAGGGAGGAAAGCTATTGGACACCAGAGGTTCTACCAAGTGGACTCCTCAAAAGTGGGTGTGCTTGTCCTGGCTTGTTGCTCCAAAGCTCTGTAATAAAGTCATTTTCCTAGAAGGGTGTATGTCACATACATTATACAATAAGACTGAAGTGCTGTATAATGGGCAATGTACATGTGTTCCTTTTTAAACAAAGGTGTATGAGTAAAAAGTGAAAGTTTCCTTTGCAGGTTAATAAAAGCCAAGAAAGGAAAAAAAAAAAAATAAAACGGAGGACGAGCTAATTCAACGCTGTAGCTGGCAGGCTCGGTCCAAAGATAAAACACTGGCCTGCCCAAGGACACTACTCACAGCTAGGATTTGGCTAACAGCCAAGAAAGAGGGGGGCTTGAATGTGCCCAAGCAGCTGTGAGATCTGCAACACACTGCCAGACATTAATAAAATGTGTTAGGTCTCTGTATTTACAGGTAAAAGAAGTCCTGCTTCAAGAATCCTGAGCAAACCTGCCATTTGTTAAAACCAGGTGACTGGGTCTACAGAAAGGTCCATCAACAAAAGACTACTCTGGCCCCATGCTGAAAAGGCCCTTATTAAGTCCTGCTAACTACCAACACCGCTGTGAAGTGCCAAGGACTGACTGCCTAGACCCATGCTTCTTACTGCAAAAAGACCCCTCCACCTCGAGGTGACTTCACTTCGACTACTGATCAGCCTGTCCCTCCTTCTGGGTTTTTTTTCTTTCCTCCTTTTAAACAGCAAAAAAAAAAAATCCAAGGTGAAGTGCTAGTAACCTCTCCCTTGTCCACTGACAAAGCTAACCTGCATTCAGTATTTGCTAAAAAAAAAACAAAAAAACAAAGCACTACAGGGTGATGTGTTAGTAACCTCTCCCCTGTATAATGCAAAACCATGACTGTTCCAAAAAAAAAAAAAAAAAAAAGCCTGCTCTGCTAAAACCACCAAAATCCAAGGATTCCTGACTGCAAAAGACACTGAAAATTGGCCTTGATGGCAAAGACAGAGCATTGTACATTGGCAGGGAGGAAGTTGCGGGATGTATTCTTGGGGTATGTCTACACTATGGAATAAGGTCGAATTTATAGAAGTCGTTTTTTTAGAAATCGGTTTTATAAATTCGAGTGTGTGTGTCCCCACAGAAAATGCTCTAAGTGCATTAAGTGCATTAACTCGGCGGAGCGCTTCCACAGTACCGAGGCAAGCGTCGACTTCCGGAGCGTTGCACTGTGGGTAGCTATCCCACAGTTCCCGCAGTCTCCGCTGCCCATTGGAATTCTGGGTTGAGATCCCAATGCCTGATGGGGCTAAAACATTGTCGCGGGTGGTTCTGGGTACATATCGTCAGCCCCCCGTTCCCTCCCTCCCCCCATGAAAGCAAGGGCAGACAATCATTTCGCGCCTTTTTTCCTGAGTTACCTGTGCAGACGCCATACCATGGCAAGCATGGAGCCCGGTCAGGTAACCGTCACCCTATGTCTCCTGGGTGCTGGCAGACGCGGTACGGCATTGCTACACAGTAGCAGCAACCCCTTGCCTTGTGGCAGCAGACGGTACAGTACGACTGGTAGCCGTCATCGTCATGTCTGAGGTGCTCCTGGTCGCCTCTGTGAGGTCGATCAGGAGCGCCTGGGCAGACATGGGCACAGGGACTAAATTTGGAGTGACTTGACCAGGTCATTCTCTTTAGTCCTGCAGTCAGTCCTATTGAACCGTCTTATGGTGAGCGGGCAGGCGATACGGACTGCTAGCAGTCGTACTGTACCATCTTCTGCCAGGCAGGCAAGAGATGAGGATTGCTAGCAGTCGTATTGCACCATCTTCTGCCAGGCAGGCAAGAGATGGGGATGGCTAGCAGTCGTACTGTACCATCTTCTGCCGAGCAGCCATGAGATGTGGATGGCATGCAGTCCTTCTGCACCGTCTGCTGCCAGCCAAAGATGTAAAAGATAGATGGAGTGGGTCAGAACAAGAAATAGACCAGATTTGTTTTGTACTCATTTGCCTCCTCCCCTGTCTAGGGGACTCATTCCTCTAGGTCACACTGCAGTCACTCACAGAGAAGGTGCAGCGAGGTAAATCTAGCCATGTATCAATCAGAGGCCAGGCTAACCTCCTTGTTCCAATAACAACGATAACTTAGGTGCACCATTCCTTATTGGAACCCTCCGTGCAGTCCTGCCTGAAATACTCCTTGATGTACAGGCACCCCCTTTGTTGATTTTAGCTCCCTGAAGCCAACCCTGTAAGCTGTGTCGTCAGTCGCCCCTCCCTCCGTCAGAGCAACGGCAGACAATCGTTCCGCGCCTTTTTTCTGTGCGGACGCCATACCACGGCAAGCATGGAGCCCGCTCAGCTCACTTTGGCAATTAGGAGCACATTAACCACCACACGCATTATTCAGCAGTATATGCAGCACCAGCACATGGCAACGCGATACCGGGCGAGGAGGCGACGTCAGCGCGGTCCCGTGAGTGATCAGGACATGGACACAGATTTCTCTGAAAGCATGGGCCCTGACAATGCATGCATCATGGTGCTATTGGGGCAGGTTCATGCTGTGGAACGCCGATTCTGGGCTCGGGAAACAAGCACAGACTGGTGGGACCGCATAGTGTTGCAGGTCTGGGACGATTCCCAGTGGCTGTGAAACTTTTGCATGCATAAGGGCACTTTCATGGAACTTTGTGACTTGCTTTCCCCTGCCCTGAAGCGCATGAATACCAAGATGAGAGCAGCCCTCACAGTTGAGAAGCGAGTGGCGATAGCCCTGTGGAAGCTTGCAACGCCAGACAGCTACCGGTCAGTTGGGAATCAATTTGGAGTGGGCAAATCTACTGTGGGGGCTGCTGTGATGCAAGTAGCCCACCCAATCAAAGATCTGCTGATATCAAGGGTAGTGACCCTGGGAAATGTGCAGTTGATGGCTTTGCTGCAATGGGATTCCCTAACTGTGGTGGGGCTATAGACGGAACCCATATCCCTATCTTGGCACCGGAGCACCAAGCCGCCGAGTACATAAACCGCAAGGGGTACTTTTCGATAGTGCTGCAAGCTCTGGTGGATCACAAGGGACGTTTCACCAACATCAACGTGGGATGGCCGGGAAAGGTGCATGATGCTCGCATCTTCAGGAACTCTGGTCTGTTTCAAAAGCTGCAGGAAGGGACTTTATTCCCAGACCAGAAAATAACTGTTGGGGATGTTGAAATGCCTATATGTATCCTTGGGGACCCAGCCTACCCCTTAATGCCATGGCTCATGAAGCCATACACAGGCAGCCTGGACAGTGGTCAGGAGCTGTTCAACTACAGGCTGAGCAAGTGCAGAATGGTGGTAGAATGTGCATTTGGACGTTTAAAGGCGCGCTGGCGCAGTTTACTGACTCGCTTAGACCTCAGCGAAACCAATATTCCCACTGTTATTACTGCTTGCTGTGTTCTCCACAATATCTGTGAGAGTAAGGGGGAGACGTTTATGGCGGGGTGGGAGGTTGAGGCAAATCGCCTGGCTGATGGTTACGCGCAGCCAGACACCAGGGCGATTAGAAGAGCACAGGAGGGCGCGGTGCGCATCAGAGAAGCTTTGAAAAACAGTTTCATGACTGGCCAGGCTACGGTGTGAAAGTTCTGTTTGTTTCTCCTTGATGAACCCCCCCCCCCCCCCGCCCCTTGGTTCACTCTACTTCCCTGTAAGCTAACCACCCTCCCCTCCTCCCTTTAATCATTGCTTGCAGAGCCAATAAAGTCATTGTTGCTTCACATTCATGCATTCGTTATTCATTCATCACACAAATAGGGGGATGACTACCAAGGTATCCCAGGAGGGGTGGTGGAGGAGGGAAGGAAAATGCCACACAGCACTTTAAGCACAGCACTTTAAAAGTTTACAACTTTAAAATTTATTGAATGACAGCCTTCTTTTTTTGGGGCAATCCTCTGTGGGGGAGTGGCTGGTTGGCCGGAGGCCCCCCCACCGCGTTCTTGGGCGTCTGGGTGTGGAGGCTATGGAACTTGGGGAGGAGGGCGGTTGGTTACAGAGGGGCTGCAGTGGCAGTCTGTGCTCCAGCTGCCTTTGCTGCAGCTCAACCATACACTGGAGCATACTGGTTTGGTCCTGCAGCAGCCTCAGCATTGAATCCTGCCTCCTCTCATCACGCTGCCGCCACCTTTGAGCTTCAGCCCTGTCTTCAGCCCGCCACTTACTCTCTTCAGCCCTCCACGTCTCCTCCCGGTCATTTTGTGCTTTCCTGCACTCTGACATTATTTGCCTCCACGCATTCGTCTGTGCTCTGTCAGTGTGGGAGGACAGCATGAGCTCGGAGAACATTTCATCGCGAGTGCGTTTTTTTTTCTTTCTAAGCTTCACTAGCCTCTGGGAAGGAGAAGATCCTGTGATCATTGAAACACATGCAGCTGGTGGAGAAAAAAAAAGGGACAGCGGTATTTAAAAAGACACATTTTATAAAACAGTCGCTACACTCTTTCAGGGTAAACCTTGCTGTTAACATTACATACATAGCACATGTGCTTTCGTTACAAGGTCGCATTTTGCCTCCTCCCACCGCGTGAACGGATTTTGGTTGAATGCCAGCAAACATACACTGCAATGCTTTGTTCTACAGTGATTCCCCAGTACGTGTTGCTGGCCTGGAGTGGTAAAGTGTCCTACCATGAAGGACGAAATAAGGCTGCCCTCCCCAGAAACCTTTTGCAAAGGCAGAACCGCAAATGCCAGGGCAAAGTAATCCTTTCACATGCTTGCTTTTAAACCATGTATAGCATTTTAAAAGGTACACTCACCAGAGGTCCCTTCTCCGCCTGCTGAGTCCAGGAGGCAGCCTTGGGTGGGTTCGGGGGGTACTGGCTCCAGGTCTAGGGTGAGAAACAGTTCCTGGCTGTCGGGAAAACCGGTTTCTCTGCTTGCTTGCTGTGAGCTATCTACAACCTCCTCATCATCATCTTCTTCGTCCCCAAAACCTACTTCCGTATTGCCTCCATCTCCATTGAAGGAGTCAAACAACACGGCTGGGGTAGTGGTGGCTGAACCCCCTAAAATGGCATGCAGGTCATAATAGAAGCGGCATGTTTGGGGCTCTGACCCAGAGCGGCTGTTCGCCTCTCTGGTTTTCTGGTAGGCTTGCCTCAGCTCCTTCAGTTTCACGCGGCACTGCTTCGGGTCCCTGTTATGGCCTCTGTCCTTCATGCCCTGGGAGATTTTCAGAAAGGTTTTGGCATTTTGAAAACTGGAACGGAGTTCTGATAGCACGGATTCCTCTCCCCAAACAGCGATCAGATCCCGTACCTCCCGTTCGGTCCATGCTGGAGCTCTTTTGCGATTCTGGGACTCCATCATGGTCACCTGTGCTGATGAGCTCTGCATGGTCACCTGCAGCTTGCCACGCTGGCCAAACAGGAAATGAGATTCAAAAGTTCGCGGTTCTTTTCCTGTCTACCTGGCCAGTGCATCTGAGTTGAGAGCGCTGTCCAGAGCGGTCAGAATGGAGCACTCTGGGATAGCTCCCAGAGGCCAATACCATCGAATTGTGTCCACAGTACCCCAAATTTGAGCCGGCAACGTCGATTTAAGCGCTAATCCACTTGTCAGGGGTGGAGTAAGGAAATCGATTTTAAGAGCCCTTTAAGTCGAAATAAAGGGCTTCATTGTGTGGACGGGTGCAGGTTTAAATCGATTTAACGCTGCTAAATTCGACCTAAAGTCCTAGTGTAGACCAGGGCTAGGGAATGTGAAGTAAAGTGGTGGGGTGGGTTTATTCCAGAGGCTGGAACCTGTGCTTGTAGGCAAGTATAAATACCAAAAATGCCTTACAGCCACGAACATTACTCCCACCATCTGCCACCACTCCTTTGCAGGTAAAGGTTCCTGGATCCATCATAGCTATGTTAAGTTGGCGCTGAGATCCCCACCTGATCCTGACAAGCCATTGGATGAGCCACTTCACGAATGAACACCACGACCAACCCATGGACTAAGCTTTCCAGCTACTGGGACCTTCACAGCCCACCAGGACTTTTTGTGTTCCTGTTTATTGGACTTACATTGGGGGTAGTGCTTTTTTGTATGGTACAGGGGAGGATGTCAACATTGGTATGGTTTGCCTGGGGGGGTCCTCTCCCTATTCCCAAGTCCAGTACAAGGATGGAAGGGCAATAGCTTCTTGAATTTAACCCGTGCTATCAAACAGGTGTAAATCGAACGCAGTGTTGGATTTGTATTCGTACCCCCACATATTTAGGTCAGGGGGTCCGTTGGTAGGGGTACCTATCCCCCTTAATCGAAAACTCCAAGCTAAGCTATGGGCAAACACTACATTTAACTGAAATGTTACAATCCAATTATGGTCTATTGATATGGTGGCCCAGGGTAATTATGCTTTATGTGTGTCACGACGTAAGGGCATAGAAAATACAATTTTTGTAGGGAATTTTGTAGGGTGCAAGGACACCACGCAAATCAGCTCTGGTGCGGGAGGCCCCTTTACCTACTCCAGGACCCCGTGGCCAGTCCCCGAGGGGTCTGGCTGGTATTGGTTATGCAATCACACAGCCTATAAGGTTCTCCCAGCAGGATGGTGTGGTACATGTACCTTAGGGGCTATAGTACCCGCCGTGACAGTACACCAGAACCTGATCCGGGGAGAGATCCGCAATCTAGTATGGAGGGACCGACGAAGTATTCCTTTAAACCCCCTTTCTTATCGGCCCAAAGGCTTTCACTCCTTTGTGCGCTGGTTTCTGCCATGGTTGGGAGTAAGCGAGCTGAAAAAGGCTATAGTTAACATTTCAGCTGCTTTGGAACTAATGGCAAATGCTACTGCAGATGCTCTCTCTGCCCTTCAATTGAAGTCACCCAGCTATCCCAAACTACATTGCAAAACTGCCTAGCCCTGGATTATCTCCTTGCAAATCAGGACGGGGTTTGTGCTCTGGTCAATTCAAGCTGTTGTGTATTTGTAAATCAGCACCATAGGGTGGAAACTGACATCCACATCCTCAAGCAACAGGCAGCCCTATTCCACCACATCAGCCTCGACACTACCAACGCCGGATTCCAGGAGGTCTGGGACTGGCTCACCTCATGGCTACCGGATGTGGGGATTTGGGGATGGCGTATTTTGTATTTACTTTTTTGACTGTTATTGTTTTTGCATTATTTTTTGTATGCCTACAATGCTGCAGTATGTGCTGTCGGCAGTTGCTAACCCTGCAGCGCGGTTACTCAGCCCCAATATAGCTTACTGACGTACAAAAAAAAAAGGGAGGACTGTTAAGGAAAAGTTAGCACATGTGACTCCATTTTGGTTTGGGGCCCACCATTGTTTAAATGCCAGCATATCATACACCAGGAGGAGTGATCCTTAGATACTGAATCCCTGTGAAAATCCTCCTCCTTGTCTCCAGCCTGCCTTGACTCCCAGTATCTGGTTTTTGTCAGTCTCTAACTCCCTGTCTCTTGGCCTTGATGTGAGGCCTCCCATTCTGATAATAAAAGTTACTGATGCATGGCTTTAGGACCATGCTGAGTAATTAACATACTGGTATAGCACGAGGAATGCACCAAGCAGGGATAGGTGGTAGATAAGACAAGGGTTTGTTTATTGGCTAAGGTTTCCAATGCACGAGGGCAACATGCTTTGCTAAAAAGTATATAACCTTTGTATAATCTGTATTCAGGGTCCCCCCCTGGCTAGCAGGGGGGCACCACGCTCGAGCGTAATAAACTTAGTGTCTTTTGGGAACTCTGCAGTTGTGGACTTTGTTTCTGTGCCTCAGCCTAGATTCGAACTGTGCGTGACCTATCAGGTATAATTCGCAGCATTGGTGTGCGTGTCCTACCAGGTGTAATTCGTAGCATTGGTGTGCGTGTCCTACCAGGTGTAATTCGTAGCATTGGTGTGCGTGTCCTACCAGGTGTAATTCGTAACATTCCTATATTTGTAACCTCACCACAGACCCACACGATGGCAGGAGAAGGGTTCCTCTCCAACTATCAATGTTTGCTAACAAGAGAGAGGCTAATAAGGGGTCATGCTTTTTAGCTTTTCTATGCACCCACAAGGGCTAGTAACCTATATTTTAAAAAAATGAAAGCTAAAATTCTCTCACAATCATAAAAAGAAAAGGAGTACCTGTGGCACCTTAGAGACTAACCAATTTATTTGAGCATAAGCTTTCGTGAGCTACAGCTCACTTCATCAGATGGCTTATGCGCAAATAAATTGGTTAGTCTCTAAGGTGCCACAAGTACTCCTTTTCTTTTTGCGAATACAGATTAACACGGCTGTTACTCTGAAACCTCTCACAATCATAGGACTTCATGAGCTGAGACTTTAAGAGAAACATCAAATATTGCATGACTCAAAAAAAACCATCAGAGTTTGTAGTGATGAGAGTCTATCTTCTTTATTCCAAGTCATTAAATTCTTCTCTTCCTCATTATTCACTGGCTAGCTTTGAGCTAAGCACTGAGGAAGACTGTGTGGCATCTGTTGCTGATCGGTTTGTTATCAAAGCAACGTTTATATCTATCTGGTTCAGATGGGCTGGGCCATTCTCTGAGGTCACACCAGGCAATTTCAGAGTCTCTTCCTTGCTTGAGATCTTTATTCTAGCCTTTCTGGGTTCTCTGCTGTGTGAGTCTACTGATTATGCAGGTTTCTCATAAAGCTCTGGTTTGTATACAATGATACAGCACAGCTGGACTCTGGGTCAGGATTTATCTTCAATTCCTACCCTATGGAGATCAGCTTGTCCTGCATCTGGTAAGTTCTTGTGGGCAGCAGAGGCTTGTCTGGTGTTTTCCTCTCAGCTGCTCTGCAGCAAGAGCCAGCTGGCATTTAAGACCACAGAGACTCACAATCTCTCTTAGTGGTAAATACTGAATAAGAAGTTCCTAAGGGCTTGTCTTCACTACTGCACTAAATTTTTGCTGCTGCATCAATGCAGCGTCATCCATTTAGCGCATCTGGTGAAGCCATATTATGTCAACAAGAGAGCATAATTACTCCATCTCAACACTTTAAGTCAATGTAACTCATGGAACTCTTTGGTTGGTTTTTTCACACCTCTGAGCGAAGTAACTTACATCAACTTAAATGGTAGTGTAGACAAGGCCTAAATGTTTATCATACTTAGATGCTGCACCTGGGAATGCTACAGAAGGAGAGAGAGAATGCCTTGGAGAGGAAAAGCACTAAGTAAGTACTGAGTGCACTCATTACAGCTGTTTGGGCTTTTTTTACATAGAAAATTTAATTAAAACAAAAAGATCATTGACATCAACATTTTCAGTGGAAAATTCCTAGTTTTCCTCAAAAAAACTGAAAATTTCAGTTTTCAAACATAATTTTTTTTCTGTGTTCAGCTTTCCAATGAATCATCAACAAATTTTGAGGAAAGCTGATGCTACCCAGCAAGTTTTATACTCAATAAACAAGATTCCACCGGTGAAAACTTTGATCAGAAAACTTCCAACCAGCCCTTGCTATTTTTGTGGCAGTTCCCTCTAGGCAAACAGGAAATGGAAGGGTCTCATTTCACTCAGCAATGCCCCTAGTGGCCGAAGGGCAGTGTTGGTAGGCTCCTATGGGGAGCCCCATATGTTCTGAGCCAGAAGGGATGTGATTAAGGCATATGAGGGACCCTGAGGCAGATAAGGGAAGGGAACAGGACTTTGGAGTCCTACAGTAATACAGGGCAGAGAAGGAGTGGCTGAGTGTGACTTTCAGAGCAGAATTCAAAGTCTGATGCTAATAAAAGCCCGTGACAATTTCCTGGTGAAGCTTGGAGTAGCCCACGGCTGGATGGAGGAGAGCAGCTGCTGTGACAGAGTAAGTGCGTTGGCAAACACTCTTCTTGGGTGACCATTAAAATTGTGGGTTGGTTGACATACTGGGAAAGGAGGCCATGAGGATGCCCTGAGATCCTTTCAGGACCCTTGTAGGAAAATGACGTGAGAATTCAGAAAGCAGCAGATCCAATTACCTGAAGAGAGGAGCAAGGAGAAATTTGTGGCTCAAACAGCATGCTCCTGTGAGAGCAAGTGGCACCTGCCAGACCTAGAAAATGTTCATACAGAAGGGTGGAGAAGTGACAAAACTTGCTTGCCTTCACCCAAAGCTTTCCATGCATCGGCTGCTCGCTACTAAGTGGCACTAGCCAGTGAGTAAAAGAATCAGGGCTCAGAGGTTGGACTGGTGTCGATATCATCTGTGACGTCTCCTGTCTAATAACAGCTGGATCTGGGGTGAGCATTTAGTGCTGCCATAGGTTGGTGCCTCCAGCTCTTTTGAAAACATAGACACAAGTGGTGTCACCCTGCCACCTTCCCACTCCCACAACATCCCCAAGCAAAGAAACAAAGTACTCTGGCCCGGCCAGTGAAAGGGAAACAGAAATGGGACAAAAGTGGGTTGCACAGGTTGGAGAGAATACAATCTCTGGGAAGGAAGAGGCAATCTTTACTATTCCCATGGCCCTTTAGCCTTTCCTTCCTCTTTACAACCACATAGGTTAGAATGGCGTTTAGATTGAGAGCTTTCAAGACCTGAAGGGATCATTATAGTCATCTAGTCTGACGTCCTCTGTAACAGAGGCCATAGAATTCCCCCCAGGGATTTCTGCATCAAGCCCTATAATTCCTGTTTGCACTAGCCTGAATTTATGCTTCCAACACTGGATCTTGTTATACCTTTTTGTCTGTCAAATGAAAGAGCCCTCTACCCTTTGAAATAGTTTTCCCACTTACAGATTGTGACCTCATCCTGCTTTCCAGTGCTTGTTAACACTTAAAAAAATCTAGAGCCTCTTAACATGCCAAACCTAGCAGCAGCTGGGAGTATTATCAAAACTGGACCCTATGGGGTTAGTGCTGTACATTGCCATGTGGGAGGACCCGTAAATGTCTCACAAAATGGGACATAGGCATATGTGCCTCTGCAGCCATCTTTCTTTTAGAGTCTTGGGAGATTATTAACTAGTCTTTGTGTTGTTAACTAGAGCCAGTTGACAAAATCAAATTTTTCCACAGAAAAAATCAATCTTCCATGGAAATCTGAATACCAAAATATTTTTATTTGGAAATGATGACTCATAGGAGGTGTCATTCCTGTGCCTCATTGCCCCCCTTTTTCTCTGTAGGCCAGAAATCCTGGTCAGACAACTTCTCCTATGGCACATCATGGTCCTTCCTCCTGGAAATGGAGGCAGTGCATCATGGGAGTCATTGGCCATGGTGCATGATGGGAGATGTAGTCCTGCCAAGGATCTCAGCCTGCAGAGGAGAAAGGTGATATGTGGCACCTGAACTACAAATCCCATGAGGCACCACAGCAGCATAGCTGAATTGCAATATTTCTGGTTTAGTGCTTTCAGTTTTATGACAAAAAGGTGAAAAGTTCTGTGCAAAGGAGACCCTTTCCACACACACAAATATCCACTTAATGGAAAACAATTTTCAAATGAAAAACAGTTTTAATAGAAAAATTTTGGCCAGCTCTTTCATAAATGCTTTTGGGTCTGATCCCATGCCTTTGAAGTTAATGGGAATGTTTCCTTCACTTCAATGGGAGCAGGAGCAGGGCCTTTGTGCCAAAGGACCTGAGTAAATTTCAAAATCTATCAGCCCTAGGATAATCAATTACACAGCTCTGGAAAATTCCATCCTGAAAAGTTAAAGATCCAGAAAGTTAAAAGCACCTGGAAACGAAGGGGTGGAATGGAGACACTAGAGCTCCGTGGTTGAGATTTTAAAAGTTTAATTTAATGGGAGTTGTGTGGCTGAATCCTTGAGTCAGCTTTTGGAATTGCAACCCTTATTTGTGGGTGTTGCTCGTGCTCCAATTATAGCTGCATGAGAAGGACAAAATCATGACAGGGACTCAAAAGGGGTTGAGCAATAAGTAATGAAGATTCCTACTCAGCATGGCCCAGGGGCTAATTTTGGAACCAGTATTATTACATATGCTTTAATCTGGGCCAATCACTCTTTTATGCAGCATCTTCACCATCATGGCAGCACCAGGAAGCACGGCCAATGGAGTGCTTGTGTTCATGCCCCCAAACAGCACTCGCATCGTCCAACAAGGCCAGGGGGTCTCTGGTGGCATTTTTCAGACTCCTGAGATGGTGCAATGTGCGCCTCAGCAGTTCACAGTCATGAACCAACTTGGGAACCAACCTCTTGGGTCAGTGTACCCCAGGAGTCCCGCTGAGCAGGTCGCGCAGCTGAAGAAAGTAGGGATGATGGAGATATTCCTCAAAGCACAGCCCAAGGCCCTGGGGGTAAGTGTGATCTTTGCTCTCAGTCCATGAGAATGAGTCATTTCTTTGCAGAAGGGCCTACACAGGTGGATGAAGGCCTGAGCATGAGCAAACTCCAGACTCCACCCTTTTCTTTTTTACTTTAACCAACAGCTTTATGGGAAGGATGCATCAAGCCAGTGCCATCAAGTGACTTGGAATCTCTGAGACCAAGGGTAGATCTGACCTCTTCTTGAGACTTCATTGCTTTGTGGGGGGGAAGGGAATGAGAAAAATACATACAGGGTTCCAGGGGCAGTGAATCCTATTAGCTGCCCAAACAGGGAGAAATGAGGATTAATTAAGCAAAGGAGAAACAATGGGGGAAAGGATGACAAATCAACTGTTTCTGTAACTAAATGAATGAAACAGCCCCAAGTTGGCAGGGGCCATCTCGGGGAGGAAGGGACTGCAATTCAGCTGGTGTAAATCGATGTAGCTTCATTGTGCTAATTCACTCCAGCTGAGGATCTGGTCTGAGAAACAGCAGTTCAAACCCAGGGTCCCTCTCTTAGTTACTGCAGTGCAGAGCTGATTCCATTCAGCCTTTAACTACTAGTGAAATCAACCAACCTGCAACTTCTATCCATCAGTCTAGAGGAATATGCCAATGCTTCTTCATTTGTTTATAATTATGTAAATAAATAGGCAAATAAATTAATAGATTTTAAGGCCTGTAGGGACCACTAGGATCATTTAGTTTGACCACCTGTGTATCACATCTGTATCACCAGAGAACTTCCCTGAATTAATTCCTATTTGAATTCAAGCATATCTTTTAGAAAGGCATCCAGTCTTGATTTTAAAATTATCAGTGATGGAGAATCCACCACAACCCTTGGTAAGTTGTTCCAATGGTTAGTTACCTTCAGTGTTAAACATTTGTATCTTATCTCCAGTCCAAATTTGTCTAGCTTCAGCTTCCAATGATTGGATTTGCTAGACCTTTGTCTGCTAGATTGAAGAGCCTGTTACTAAATTTTATTTCCCCACAGAGGTGCCTATAAATTGTGAACAAGTGAAACCTTAATCTTTTTAAGATAAGATAACCAGATTCCTGAGAATGTGCCGGTTTGGACTATCTTGTTGCAAAGTTAGGGCTCCTCTGGCTCAAAAGATCCAAAATCTCTGCTGGTGTACATAGTCACAGACCCATCCCTGTCAGTGGAGTTTTGTCCCACAGCAGGGAATTTGTTCGGAGTGGTTACTGGATCAGTGAATGTCAGTGTGGTGATGTCAAGGTTCCTTCCCCACTCTGAACTCTAGGGTACAGATGTGGGGACCTGCATGAAAGACCCCCTAAGCTTATTCTTACCAGCTTAGGTTAAAAACTTCCCCAAGGTACAAACTTTGCCTTGTCCTTGAACCGTACGCTGCCACCACCAAGTGTCTTAAACAAAGACCAGGGAAAGAGTCCACTTCCCCAAAAATATCCCCCCAAGCCCTACACCCCCTTCCCTGGGGAAGACTTGATAAGAATCCTCACCAGTTTGTACAGGTGAACACAGACCCAAACCCTTGGATCTTAAGAACAATGAAAAATCAATCAGGTTCTTAAAAGAAGAATTTTAATTAAAGAAAAGGTAAAAGAATCACCTCTGTAAACTCAGGCTGGTAAATACCTTACAGGGTAATCAGATTCAAAACATAGAGAATCCCTCTAGGCAAAACCTTAAGTTACAAAAAGACACAAAAACCGGAATATACATTCCATCCAGCACAGTTTATTTTACCAGCCATTAAACAAAAGGAAATTAATGCATTTCTAGCTAGATTACTTACTAATTTAAGGAGTTGTGAGGCTGCATTCCTGATCTGTTCCCGGCAAAAGCATCACACAGACAGACCAAACCCTTTGTTCTTCCCCCTCGCCTCCAGATTTGAAAGTATCTTGTCCTCTCGTTGGTCATTTTGGGTCAGGTGCCAGCTAGGGTACCTTAGCTTCTTAACCCTTTACAGGTGAAAGGGTTTTTCCTCTGGCTAGGGGGGATTTTATAGCACTGTATACAGAAAGGTGGTTCCCCTTCCCTTTATATTTATGACAGGTGATCTGTGGGTTTCTTGTACATAGTTGTCTGTAGGGTTCCAGTGTTGAAGTTGAATTGTGGTGTCCAGGAAGTTGATGTTGGTGTGGGAGTGTTCCAGAGAGAGTTTAACAGAGAGGTGAAGGTTATTGACATTATGGTGGAAATCTATGAAGGAGTTTAAGTTGTCTGTTCAGAGGATGAAAATACCATCCATGTATCTCAGGTATATCATTGGTTTCATGGTACATTTTCCAGACATTCTTCTACAAGATGGCCCATGAAGAGATTGGCATACTGGGGACCCATCCTAATACCCATGGCTGTTACTATGGTTTGACAAAGTGTTTGTAATTGAATGTAAAACTATTATGGGTGAGGATGAAATGGATGAGTTTGGCAATGTGTTTGTGGTAGGTATCTGAAGGTTGTCCATTGTCTTGTAAATATTTAAGGCAGGCAGCTTTGCTGTCATTGTGAGGGATGTTGGTGTATTGGGAGTATTAAGGATGGCATTCTGCGGGACTTCATTGATGTTGCAGAGTTTATGAAGGAAGTCAGTTGTGTCCTGGAGGAAGCTGTCCCTTTGTGTGGTGAGTAGTATGAGGATGGTTTCTGTGAGACCCTATATTCCTTCAGTAAGAGTGCTGTGGCCAGATATGACGGGTCTGCCTGGCTTCCCTTGTTTGTGTATCTTGGGAAGCATGTACAAGGTCCCTGGGGTGGATTCATGGTGGATGAGTTTGTAGAGTTTCTCTTGGAGCTATTTGGGGAAGAATTTGAAGATTTCCTTAAATTCCTGGGTAAATTGTGGTGTGAGGTCATCTTTGAGGTCTTTATAGTCGGTGGTGCTGGAGAGTTGTCAGTTGGCCTCATTAACGTAGTCATCATGGTTGAGGATTATAATGGCAACCCCTTTGTCTTCTGGTTTCATCACTCTGGTGATTAGATTTCAGGGACTGTACAGCTGTCGTCTCGGCAGTGGAGAGATTGTGATAGAAGTGGTGATTGTTAAGGATTTCAGTAAAAAATCAAGTGTGGTTTTGTCTGCTCTGTGGTATCCAGTCTGATGATTTTTTTCTGATTGTCAGTGATGATGTGGTAATTATGAGTAGAGTCATCAATTCTTTGAGTGGAGATGGTAGAATAATTTTTCCAGTTCTCTACATGTTAGTATGGTATCAGGTTCTGTTGTAAGGCAGAAGTTCAGTCCCTTAGAGTACAGAAAATTTCAGCTGCAGTTAGAGACAGTCTTTGTGAAATGATGTTTGGCTGTTGGGTAGTGTCAATGTTGTGGGCACTGGTGCCCTGGTTTCTCCTGGAGGTGCGGTTGTGGGTTGTGGAGTAGTTGTAGTTGGTTCCACTTTTTGTTTTTGTGTTGAATACCTGTCATCAGATTTCTTTGATGATTTACAAGTAACTTTCCTGGGCTTTTAGTTCCAGTGTGTGGGAGCACATGAAGATTTCTTGTTTGAGATGCTCCCTTCTGGAATATATGAAGTTCAAAAAGTAGTTCCTTCATTTTTCTGAAGTCCATCTGCAGAGCTTTTCAACATATTTGGAATTATATGTAGTGGCCAGAGGGTTATGATGGTGAGATGTCTGAGGATGATATTTTCTGTCTTGACTTTTCTCAGGAAGTAGATGTCGCTCTTAAATTTTGTTTCCTTTTTCTTCATGTTCTGGAGTTTCTACTTCAGATAGCAAAATTTGTTATCTTCCATTATTATATGCAGTGTTGTTGTAGCTATGTTGGTCTCAGGATATTAGAGAGACAAAGTGGGTGAAGTGATATCTTTTATTGGACCAACTTCTGTTGGTAAGAGAGAGACAAGCTTTCGAGCTCACACAGATTTGCTTCTCTGATTCATTCTTTGGTGGTGATTCCTGTCACTGTTGAGGGAGTCACTAGGGGAACCACATTTTTTCAATGGGAAATGTAGTTTCTGCAAAATCAAAATTTTCCATTGAGAAAATCAAAAACAAAATATTTTGTTTTGGGTTGGGACTTCCCAAATCAAAGTGCTTCAGTTTGTCAAACTGAACTGAAATGTTTCCCCTCAGGTCAGTTTGACATTGAAACGGCATCCACCTGAGCTGCTACAAAGCCTCAAGGAAGTTGTAGTTCAGAGGGTGGTGTAGGACTGGCTCCCTGTTCCAAACTACGTCTTCCAAGACGCACTGCGGTCTTCTCTTTTACTGGACCACTATGGTATGTCATGGGAGTCCCACGATTCCACAAATGTAGGTGTAGTCCAGCTAGGAAGTCTAGCCCATAGAAGAGAATGGGGACACTAGGCACCCCAACTACAATTCCCACAAGGCAACACACTGACTCAGGTGGACTCAGTCCAGCGTTAACCAAGCCTAAATGAAATATTTCAAGTCAGTTTGACAAACTGAAACTAAATGTTTCAACATTTCCAAACTGAAATTTTTCAGTTTTCAGATTAAAACAAGTCTCTAGAGATTAGAATTTCCCACAGGATGGAATTTTCAATTTCCGATCAGCTCTGCTCAGGACATGGTGCTCCACTCCTCCACCAGGTGGCAAAGAATTGGCTCCTCTTACTACCCCATTGTCTTCCCACAGGCCATCCAGATCCTGACTGGGCTGATGCACATTGGCTTTGGGGGTGTCTCTGCAGTTTTCATCCGACACTACGCTTCCATCTCTTTTATTGGAGGATATCCCTTCTGGGGAGGACTTTCTGTGAGTAGAATAAATGGAATCATTCATAAAATGATGGCATGGCCACATGGATAAATAATCACTGTCTATCATTAATGCTCTACCCATCTATCAGGACTGAAGTGATACACATAAGATAAACAAAGGGCAAGATGGACACTTCCAGAATCTTAATGCACTTTCTAAAAATGAGTGAAATACACCTCATAAAACACTAGTGAGTTAGATATTATTATCCCCATTTTAAAGATGGGACATCAAGGGGCTAATGGAGTCACCCAAGGTAATGCAGTTGGATTGTGGCAGAAGTAAGTATAGAATCCAGATCTCCTGATTCCTCCTCATTTACTTCAAACTTCCTGTATGTATCAAGAGACAATGCAGACTGTAGCTATGGTCGATAAGAAACAAATACCTAGTACAGCACTACCAAACTCAACCCACAAAGGGAAAGTGACAGCGTGCGGTCAGCTCAGGAACCTGCAGCAGATGTCACTCCACTGGGATATGGTAAAACGTTAGTCCATCTAAACTAGCATGCCTCTTAGTCTGCTGCCACGCTTGCTGCTGTCACTTGGTAGATCATTGGCCCATCTAAGGTGCTGACCTATTTTCTGCCATTACAGCAGATCATTCATCTGCATCATGCAGTGCCCCAGATCAGGCTTCAAAATACCTTCCCCATGTTTGTGTCACCTTAGACCCCCACCCAATAAAACCCACCCACATGCACTTGAAAGACAGGTGCCTTCCACCAGCTACCACTCTCACAATCCCTGCTACCCCACCTTGCCTGTTCTACACATTGGGTGTCCTGGCTTCTCGTTTTGAAAATCTGCTCATCCTATTCACCAAAACTGTCTTGTTGGGCTGCTGTTAAGGACCAAGCTCCTGTGAAATCCCTGCCTTAACCCCTCTGCTGGCCCAATGTTGGCACTCAGACATCTGTGAAATCATTGGCTCAGCACTTCTGGCTACTGGGCTGATGTCAAAACCCAAGCCTTTGTGAGGTCACTGTCTGAGCACCCTAGTTTACTAGGCTTAGCTCAAGGCTCAGGTCTCCATCCTTTAGTGAATCTCCTGGCTGAACTAGACCCTGTTAGGGTTTATCTACCCGGAGTGGGGAAAGAACCTTGGCTGATGAGCAAAAAGGGCAAATCTCCTGCCAGGTTCCAAACCAGGGACCCGTTCAACTGTCAAGTGAAATTGGTCACTGGTCTGCCATAGAAAGCAGAGTGTGGAGGTGACAGCAGGGGTCACTGCAGGTCTGGACTTTATTTAGCATGTACATAGTCATCTAGCCAAGTGATGGCATCTTCAATGGCGTGATGCAGTTCTTCTAGGCCACAGCTGGACTGAGGCATGTTAGCACTGCTGGGAAGCTGGGGAGGACAGCACTGGAATAGCAGGAGGTACTGCAGGTCAGGCTTGAGATGTGGAGGTGCTCAGATACCATGGTGATGGGAGTACTATACAATCTCCATAGGTAGAGAAGTAGGCGTCAGATGGCACAGCTGCACTGAGTGGAAGATGGGGTGAGGAACCTGGTGACTTCCTGATCTCTTCTCAGGACCATCCTTTCATTGCTCTATTAATGGAGAGAGGAGCAAGAACTCAGAAGGAGAAGAGAAGAAGAGGAGGAGGAGAATCTGTGGGGAAGGATTATGGTATGGGTGTCACCTTAATAGATTAGATTGAAGTGAACCTGGATGGCAGCATTATTAGATGGAAAGTGCTTTCTAAGCATTAGGTATAATTATTATGACTGCCCCTGCTGAGGGAAGTGTGTCATTCTTTCCCTTTGCTTCCATCACATACAGCCTGTCTTGGAGGAGTGATCATTCTTGTAAGTGTGAAATATGAATGATGGTTTTCTCTTTCCTGGGCAGTTTGTCATTTCTGGATCCCTCTCGGTTGCAGCTGAGAATCATCGCAACACCTGTTTGGTGAGTTTCTAGATATTGTTTCCTCCTCTTCCTTAATGTGGGGGATACTCAGAGTTTAGCTCTGCTTCGCCCAGGGCACTATCCAGGAAGAGAGTTGCTGATGAGAGAGCAAAGAGCTTGTTCATCAAGAACATGGAGAAGGAATGTTGGAGAGGGAGAAGGTGGGAGAGGTAATATCATTTATTGGACCAGCTTCTGTTGGAACATGTGTTGGAGAGGAAGACAGAAGAGACCAATAGGGAGCTGGAGGAGAAATGGAGATACTTTAAATCACTCTCTGCCGTCTGCCTCAGTATTCTTAGTGATGCTGAACTGAGAGCCAGTAGAGCTGAGTTAATTCCTCACTCTGCCGGAAACCTTGGGCAAGTCTCTTCACCACTCTGTGTTTCACTATCCCTCTTGTGTGTTTAGATCATAAGCTCTTGGGGGCAGGGACTGTATATGTGTGTGTATGTACAGCACCCTGCACAATGAACAACCAGTCTCAATTGGAACCTCTAGCTGTTATCATAGTAAGAGTCAGCTGGGCTTATCTAACTTTCCCAAAGAAGTTCAGGGTTTGAGTTGAGTGTAAGGTTCAGGCTGGTTCTTATATCTTCTTTCTATTAAATTTTTATTTAAAATTTCTCAGTATATACTGTGACAAAGTTCCTCCTCTACCTTGGTGGGTCTTGCGCTTATTGGCAGATTTGCTCACCTTGGAGCTTCGCGGCAGCCCTCAGTTTGGCCGTTTTCATGAACCCACAGTCCAGGTCAACTCCTCCTGTGTCTGACCAGGAGTTGGGAGGTTTGGGGGGAACCCGGGCCCACCCTCTACTCCGGGTTCCAGCCCAGGGCCCTGTGGAATGCAGCTGTCTAGAGTGCCTCCTGGAACAGCTGTGCGATGGCTACAACTCCCTGGGCTACTTCCCCATGGCCTCTTCCCAACACCTTCTTTATCCTCACCATAGGATCTTCCTCCTGGTGTCTGATAATGCTTATACTCCTCAGTCCTCCAACAGTATGTGTTCTCATTCTCAGCTCCTAGTGCCTTTTGCTCCCAGCTCCTTACACACACACCACAAACTGAAGTGAGCTGCTTTTTAAACCCAGGTGCCCTGATTAGCCTGCCTTAATTGATTCTAGCAGCTTTTTGATTGGCTGCAGGTGTTCTAATCAGCCTGTCTGTCTTAATTGTCTCCAGAAGGTTCCTGATTGTTCTGGAACCTTCCCTGTTACCTTACCCAGGGAAAAGGGACCTACTTAACCTGGGGCTCATATATCTGTCTTCTATTACTCTCCTGTAGCCATCCGGCCCAACCCTGTCACAATACAGAATAAATAAACTATATGGACACTTTTCATAATACAGTAACCATTTGCTACCTAATCTTAGCTGTACTTGAAACATTTAATTATTCATATGTATATATATAATATGAATGGTTAAAATATAAATCAATTATTTGTATTATACAATTTACAAACAAGCAAAATTTGTTTATAAAAATCCAACTAATTAAACCAAAAAAATTAAGTTAACCTAAAGAATAGAAGCAAAGTTCAGAGGAGGGGATTAGAGATGCGGAGGAAATGAAATGGGTAAAGAGGAGGGAGAAGTAAGGGAGCTCATTCATTTAACAGGATCATTCAAATACTTCCAGGAGAGCATCCCATATCTCTGAGAATTTTTCTTGGGTATGTCTGTTACAATACACACGTCTTTCCATGGTGGCCACACTTATGATATCTATGCTCCAGTCATCAATTGTTGGTCATTCTTTGGATTTCCATGCTTGTAGTACTGGTCTCGTAGTACTAGTGCTCTGCTTAGCCAAAGTTTTTCAGATTTATTCACCTTCCAGTTAACATCCATTGGGGTTAAAATTACATTTTTGGCTGGTAACACAATTTTATCTGACAGGAAAAAGGTGACTCTGCAATTAAGTTCTGCCCAAAACATATGAGTGCTGGAGCATTCCCAGAACACACAGGTGGGCTGGTTCTTATTTTAACCAAACCTGTTCTCTGCCTACACACAGCCTGACCCTCTGCACGTCTCTTTCAGATGAGAGGCAGCCTGGGAATGAACATCACTAGCGCCATCTTCTCAGCCATTGGGATCATTCTCTTGCTAACGGAGCTGATTATTAATGCATCAAATTACAGCTACACTTATGAAGTATTTCTTTTGTTGGTAAGTGACCAGACTCTGCCATAGAACCATAGAAGTATAAGGCTGGAAGGGACCGAGGTCGTCCAGCCCATCCCCCTGCACAGAAGCAGGGTTACGTCTACCTGGAGCATTCCTAACAGGTTTATTTAAAATACCAGGTACCTGGAATTGTCCCAAGCCTTTGACCCCAGGGTAGAAACTATCCATGTCTTCAGCTCCAGACTTTCTGATTTGGTTCTGCTGGATAAAGCCCGTGTCAAAACTCCTGTCAATGTTAAAAATCAGACGGGGACCATGTTTTTCTTCTGTTTTTACAGCACCAAGCACAATATGGTCCTGATCTATGACTGGGATTTCCAGGCGCTTTCAACATACAAATTTAGAATAACTCCTGTTGATTTCAGCAGGAGTGGACCCAAATGTCTGTTTTATTTTATTTAACCCCACTTTGCACGGATGGGGCACTGAGGCACAGGGAAGTGAAGCCACTTGTCCAAAGTCACATGCAGGAAAGTGGTAGAACTCAGAACTGAACCCAGCTCTTCTGAGTTCTATTCCATTGTTTGAGCGACTAGGCCACACAGCCTCCCCTAGGCTTTATGATCCTCCATCTTCACAAATGGCTGCATCTCAGGGACACTGATTCCTGTAGATCCAAGAGAAAACAGAAGTCTATGATCTCCTGACAGTGGTGTGGCTCCAGGCATCACAATTACCAGGGCTGCTGAACAGTTTCAATGAGGAGAAGAATTCTGTGTGCCTGGGAGGAGGGAAGAACTGGAACCGAATTTCTGCGTCCCCAGAATTGGACTCCCCACTACGTTCCCTTGGAGGGAAAAGAGGGGTTTTTATGTACCTCATGGCACCCCTGTGCAGTGTGTTACCTCTAGCAGTCAAAATTAATTAGCATCCCCTGTGGTTTTGTGCTCTCCAGAGTGCCGGGAAGGGGATCACGTTCATGCTGCTTTTGTTCACCATCCTGGAGTTTTCCATTGCCGTCTCAACCACATACTTTGCATCCCAAGCCATCCGCTATACCCCCAACACTGTGAGTCTTTCAGCTCTCAAACGGGATGTGAGTCAGATCATGTGTTGAATGGAAGAGAAGATGTCTGCCTGAACAAAGTGCCCACCCTGATGGGAGGAGTGTCCCTGGGGAAGGACCTGAATGTCTCTTGGGGGCCACTGAAGGGGGAAAGTGACAGCCCTTGAGTTGGGCTGGTTGAAAATTTGGTCAAATAGTTTTCTTGATGGGAAATTGGGGTTTTGACTAAATGAGAATTTTAGCAGAAAGCACCTGCTTTCTTCACAAAATATTTCCATTTTGCCTAAACACTGAACACCTGAAAACAAACTATTTAAATACAAAGTGGCACCATGCTTCTTGATGGCAGTTGTAGTTCAGCTGCGGCATGCTCCCATTTTCCTCTATGGGCTGCGTTCTCTAGCTGGACTACATCTCCCATGATGCACCATTGCCAGGGCCCCTGTGACACATCCCCCTCCTCTCCCCAACAAAGGGAAAGTGGTAAATCATGGGAGATATAGTCCTGCCAGTGACCATGGCTCTTAGAGGACAATAGAAGTTGTGATGCACCATGGTTGCACGTTGAATCAAAATATTTTGGCGGTTGACAGATTTTTGTTGACATTTTTGGCAGAGGAAATTGCCCATTTTCTGGCCCTTTTTATCCTGATTCCTAACCAGGCTGCTAACACCATGGTCCAAGTGAATGAATTTTTTTTATGGGAGGGGGAAATAATCCCAGTTTTCACTGCCACCACATTGACCTTCATTGTCAGTGGTTTAATTTCCATATATCAGAGGGGTAGCCTTGTTAGACTGGTCTGTAAAAGCGGCAAAGAGCCCTGTGGCACCTTATAGACTAACCGATGTATTGGAACATAAGCTTTCATGCATGCATCCGACGAAGTGGGTATTCACCCATGAACGCTTATGCCTTAATTTCCACAGGGATTCATTTTATCTCTCTGTGCCAGGTGGGGAGGAACAGGAGACTGTAACTGGGCCAGAACCTGAACTGCAATCCCTCGTTTTTGTGCCACTGAAAGTCACTGGCTGTCCTCAGCAGAGAATTCCCTTGGCACAGAATTCCCACCTGGCACCACCAGCCCTTACTCTCTTGGTGGAGGGCATGCACTGAGGGCACGGTCAGAGTCCCTTGTATTCCAGCAATACCTTGGGGGAAGAGGCGCCATCTTTCTCAGTTGCTGGGGGGTGCTCAACCCCCGTTCTGCCCCAGGCCCCAACCCCACTCCACATCTTCCCCAAGCCCCTGCCCCGCCTCTTCCTGCTCTGCCTCTTCCCGCCCTGTTCTGCCCCCTCCCCCAAGCGTGCCCCTCACTCCTTCCCATCCCCCACCCCTAGCACCTCCTGCATGCCGCTGAACAGCTGAGCACGGCAGGCAGCAGGCGCTGGGAAGGAGGGGAAGGAGCTGATCAGAGGGGCTGCCGGTGGGCTGGAAGCACTGGGGGGAAGGGTGAGAAGCTGATCGGGGGGGCTGCCAATGGGTGCTGAACACCCACTATTTTTTATGTGAGTGCTCCAGGGCTGGAGCATCCACGGAGTCAGTGCCTATGCTTGGGGTCATCACCAGCCTTGATGTTTTAGAGCAGCTGTTGGGACTAACACAGAGCCACCCATGGAGTCATGATGCTGCAAACTCCCCTCCCAAAAGCTACAGCTGTGGACATTCCCTAGAGGGACAATGTTTCTAGCCAGACAGCAAAATAAATGAATCCAGGCAACAAAAACTCCTTGTTTGGGGTCAACTCACTGCTGTGATGCTGGTGTAGAATCTGACCTTCCCAAGGCTGTCTGCCTCCCATTCAGCAGTTCTCAGGGCGGTTCCTCTGAGCACCTTTGCATAACAAAGGGAGTTGCTGAGGTGAGGTTGACCCTTGTTGACATGGGAGTAAGTAATCTCACACACTGATGGACTAACATTTTCTCAAACTGTGGTAAAACTGTGTTTTTATGAAGAACCCCCCCTCCCCCCGTTTTTGTCTAAATTTTCCACAGACCTTTTTTATTTTTTTCAGCAGCAATTGTAATACTACAATATTTTGACAAAACCAAAATATTTCAGTTTGGAAATACTGCCATGGTGCCTGATAGGGGTTGTAGTTTGAATGCCTCATGTTGCCATTCTCTTACGTAGGCCAAGCGCCTTGGCCTGACTACAACTCCCATGATGCGAAATTGCCTCCCCTCTTGGTGAGGGGAGGTTGTTGTATCCTAGGCATCCCTGGTCATGGTGCGTCATGGGAAATGTAGTCTAGCCTGTGTTCCTGACCCATAGCGAAGAATTGGGACACCAGGCGACCAAACTGCATCTCCTATGAGCATCTCCAAATTGAAATCTTTCGGATTTCAGGCACTCTTTTGAGGTGAAAAATTTAATTTTTCCCAGGAAACAGGATACTTTTCATGAAATATTTCACAGAAAAGTTTGGGGCTTGTTCATTTTTGGTTCTTTTTGTTTTGTTTTTTGGAGGGTTTTTTTGTTTTGTTTTTTAAAATCAGCATTTCGACAGGAAATTTTCAAGCATCCCTAGCAAGAAGCAGAGAGGAATGCTCTGTGGCATAGTGAGACCTACCACATTAACCCTTTAAGTGCATCTCAGCAAATCTGCTGCAGTCAGGACTGAAGAGAACCTCTAGTTTCTTTATCCAAAATGTCATCACTATATCAAGAGACCAGAGTTATGTTCGTGACACCTGAGACCCATGCAACTACACAAAGAAAATCCTACCAATAGTGAGTAGGGGGTTGATAGTGATGATGGCACAGATTCATCCTTGTTGTAATGCCAGTCAGTACAGGAGATTTACACGTGGGATGCACCTGTCCCAGTTATACCAACTAGAGGGATTAGGAAGACGATGGTGGTAGTGTTGAAAAATGTGTTGATGAAAGGGAGTGGAAGAGTGAGGAAGGTGATGGGGGTGAGCATGGAAGACTGAGAAAGGTGATGGGGGTGAAGAATGTGAGGAAGATGATGGAGCGAGAATAGAGGGGTGAGGAAGGTGATGGTTGTGGGGATGAGAATGGAGATAATGATGTTACCAGTGAGGACTGATCTCTTTTGTTCTGCAGGCCATGTTGTTCATGCCATATGTTGCCAATGCAAATGTTGGGGTTCCTTCTGCACAAATGGCCTCTCCAGAACCTCACACCAATGTGGCTTAGACCCCAAAGACGAGACCGAGTAATGGGCTTCATAACGAACTCCTACCAGAGATTGCTCCAGCTGTGGCTCCTATTGAGAAGTAAAATCCAATGTAAATGAATTACACAAAGTTCTGTATTAATATGCCTAGTAAGGAATCTATTTGTCAAAAAAAAATGTACCAGACTTTTATGGGGGGGGGGGGGGTCTGTATTGTTACAGACATACTTGCTGACCGATATTTTGAAATAAATTACCAAAATAATTGTAACTTGCATTAGTATATTGTGATATTTTAACAAATAAAATATATGCAGATTGTTCCTTCCTGAGTGCAGTACTTTGAATTTGTCCTTATTGAATTTCATCCTATTTACTTCAGACCATTTCTCCAGTTTGTCCAGATCCTTTTGAATTTTTATTCTATCATCCAAAGAATTTGAAACTGCTCCCAGCTTGGTATCATCCTTAATCTTTATAAGTGTACTCTCTCTGCCATTATCTAAATCAGAGGTCAGCAACCTTCGGCATGTGGCCCATCAGGGTAATCTGCTGGTGGTCCGTGAGACATTTTGATGACATTGACGGCCCCCCGCAGCTCCCAGTGGCCGTGGTTCACTGTTCCCACCCAATGGGAGCTGTGGGAAGCGGTGGCCAGCACGCCCCTATGGCTCGCCGCTTCCTGCAGCTCCCATTGGCCAGGAACGGCAAACCGCGGCCACTGGGAGCTGGAGGGGCTGTGCCTGTGGATGGTCAATGTCAGCAAAATGTCTCGCAGCCCACCAGCGAATTACCCTGATGGGCCGCATGCGGAAGGTTACCAACCCCTGATCTAAATCATGGACAAAGATATTGAACAGAACAAGACCCAGAACTAATCTCTGCGGGTCCCCACTCAACATACCCTTCCAGCTTGACTGTGAACCACTGATAACTACTGTCCGGGAATGGTTTTCAGTTATGCACCCACATTATAGTAGCTCCATCTAGGTTGTATTTCCCTAGTTTATTTATGAGACAGTCATGTGAGTCAGTTTCAAAAACCTTACTGACATCAATATATACCACATCTACCCCTTCCCCCATCCACAAGGCTTGTTACCCTGTCAAAGAAAGCTACTAGGTTGTTTTGACATGATTTGTTCTTGACAAATCCATGCTGACTGTTACTTATCACCTTATTATCTTCTAAGTGTTTGCAAATTGATTGCTTAATCATTTGCTCCATTATCTTTCTGGTTACTGAAGTAACCTGATGGGCCTGTAATTCCCCGGTTTTCCTTATTTTTTTTTTTTAATGGGAACTATATTTGCTCTTTTCCAGTCCTCTGGAATCGCACCTGTGTTCCATGACTTTTCAAAGATAATCGCTAATGGCTCAGATATCTTCTTCAGTATTCCAGGATGTATTATATCAGGTGCTGCGACCTGAAGACATTTAACTTGTCTAAATAATTTTTAACTTGTTCTTTCCCTAGTATAGCCTCTGATCCTACCACATTTTCACTGACATTGACTATTTCAAACGTCCAATCGCTACTACCTTTTTTTGGGTGAAAACTGAAACAAAAAAGTCATTTCCACATTTTCTGTTATTGTTCCCCCGCACCCTCCATTGAGTAACAGGCCAACCCTGTCCTTGGTCTTCCTCTTGCTTCGAATGGATTTGCAGAATGTTTTCTTGTTACCCTTTATGTCTCTAGCTAGTTTAATTTCATTTTTTGCCTTGGCCTTTTTAATTTTGTCCCTACATACTTGTGATCTTTGTTTATATTCAGCCTTTGTAATCTGACCTAGTTTCCACATTTTGTAGGACTCTTTTTTTGTATTCCTGATCATTGAAGATCTCCTGATTAAATTCATTTAGTCCTAGTCATTTGCTTGCATGTGACAAATCCCTTCAGTTCATAGCACAGAAGCAGTGACAGGCCCTTTTCATGCCAAGTGGCTAGTCAAAGTTTGGAGCCCTGTGGGTGTTCCAGTTGGGAGCAGAAATTGGTGCTAGCCAGGTGGTTCTTTGATACAGTTGTGTTTCTTTTCAAGGAATGTTCAAAGTCCTTGGTCTCTGAATGCAGACAGAAGCAAATAGCAGGAAACAGCTTCTTTTGCTCACAGCACCAAGGACACCCTTTTAGCCTGCTCCCTGACCCAAAAACCTCTTTCCCAGTGTTTTCCAGGGTCAGCCACCACACTTTCAGCTGCTCCTTCAGGCTGCCTGCCTCTCTCTTAGGGTATGTCTACACTACAGCAGCACAGCTCTGGCACCTCTGGGCCATTGTTTGAATGCTTTCTACATCGACAGAAGGGATTTTTCCATTGAGGTAGGTAATCCACTTCTGTGAGAAGCTAGATCTTCTGTCAACCTAGCCACATCGACTCCGGGGGTTCAGTGAACCTAGCTACGGTGCTTAGGGCGTGAAATTTTTCAGAGATCTGAGCAATCTGGTGAGGTTGACCTAAGATTTAAGTGTAGACCAGGCCTTAGTCTGTCCCTGTCTGACCTCAGTTTGCGTGATCTCTTTCTCGCTTACACATACACACATGCACAAAACAATACTCAGCCAAAAACTGCTGAGAGGGTTCGCACACACCTTTTGTCTTAGATGGGGCTTAGGCTTAGAGTTATGTTAACTGAAAGGTTAACTAACAGTGTTTCGAGCCTCACCCAGAGCCCATTAAAGTTCATGGAAGGACTCCTGTCGACTCCAGGGCCTCATAACTAAGATTTTCAAAGGTGAGTAGTGATTTGGGGTACCCAACCTGAGACACCTCGCAAGGGCCTGATTTTCAGAAGGTGGGACCTCAGCACTTTCTGAACATCAGGACCCTTTAAGGCATCACAAGCTGGATATCCCCAAACCACTAGTCAGCTTGGCCCAACATCCTTACTCCCATATTCGTAACTTCACCATGGACCCAAATGAAATTAATGGGCAGCAGGTTTAAAACAAATAAAAGGAAGTTCTTCTTCACACAGCGCACAGTCAACCAAGGAACTCCTTGCCTGAGGAGGTTGTGAAGGCTAGGACTATAACAGGGTTTAAAAGAGAACTAGATAAATTCATGGAGGTTAGGTCCATTAATGGCTATTAGCCAGGATGGGTAAGGAATGGTGTCCCTAGCCTCTGTTTGTCGGAGGGTGGAGATGGATGGCAGGAGAGAGATCACTTGATCATTACCTGTTAGGTTCACTCCCTCTGGGGCACCTGGCATTGGCCACTGTCAGCAGACAGGATCCTGGGCTGGATGGACCTTTGGTCTGACCCAGTATGGCCATTCTTATGTTCTTCTTATGACCCACACAATGACAGGAGACAAAAGGTTCCTCTCCTACCATCAATGTTTGTAAACAACAGAGGCTAATAAGTGATACCATAAAAGGGAAGTGTGGTTCATAAGGGATCAAAGCACTCACTCAAATACTCTTTTGATATTGGTCAAGCCAGCCACCGGATTGTGTCACAGCACTGACGGGAAGCTGAAAGACAAGATGTGGTTGTGCTTGACTTTGTTACAGTTACACCCCTGAAGGCTTTGGCCCATGCAGGTTGACACTGAGTTGGCATCACACATTTTGTAAGAGTAGGAAACCTGCGCAGCAGAGGCTGAATTAGGCCAAATAATGGATTTTTTTAGTTCGCTGGCAATTCTGAAAAATTGAAACATTTGTTTTGAGTCAAACCAAAACTGAAATTTTTCTATACATCCGATGAGAAAATAGTCAAAACAATATTTCTGGTCAAAAGAAATTGTTTGTTTGAACCTAAATGAAATATTTTGTTTCAGTTTTAAGCAGTTTTATAACGTGTTAATTGCATTTAATAAATGTGAAGGAAATTTCTAAACAAAAAGTTGTTTTAAACCAAAAAATTGAAGTGTTACCTTTTGGATTTTTTTTGTTTTGTTGTTATTTGGGGGGTGGTCTGTTTTGTTTGAACATGAACAATTCAGCCAAAACGAAACAAATCTGTGAAACTTTTTGATGTCTCTGAATCCGAATTTTTTGCCAATAAACATTTTGGCTGAAAGATTTTGCCCAGCTCTAGCTGGACACAGGATTGCCATTCTCAACCATAGAAAAATTGTCATTCAGGTCCCACAAAATCATGAGACTTTTTAAAAAATATTGGGTTCTTTTTACTGATATTTTGTGTCTGAGCCACTAGGGGTCATAGTTTTTTAGCTTTTCTGTGCACCCACAAGGGCTAGAAACTTACGATTTTTTTAAAAAAATGAAAGCTAAGATTCTCTCACAATCACAGGACTTCAAGAACTGGGGCTTTAAGAAAAGCACCAAATATTGCATGACTTGCAATAAAAACATCAGACTTTGTAGTGATGAGAGTCTCTCTTCATTAATTCCAAGCCCTTAAATTCTTCTCTTCCTCATTATTCACTGGCTACCTTTGAGCTAAGCATTGGGGAAGGCTGTGTGGCATCTGTCACTGATCTGTTAGGTATAAACATTGCTTGTGATAACTATCTGGTTGTGATAGGCTGGGCCATTCTCTGAGGTCACACGCAGGCAGTCTAAGTCTCTTCCTTGCTTGGGATCTTTACTTCAGCCTTTCTGGGTTCTGTGTGAGTCTTCTGATTATGGGGATGTGCAGTGTCTGAGTTTTCTTATACAGCTCTGGTTTGTATATGATGATCCAGCACAGTTGGACTCTGGGTCAGGGTTTACCTTCAACACCTACCCCATGTTGGGGACACTGGGGCATGGCCACTATGTAACTCGAGGGGATGGAAGACCACAAGTGTCGATGAAGCCCCCTTGCACTAGACCCAAGTGTCCTTGGCCTCCCCCCCCGACCTGGAGGCACTCGCAGCCGCTATGCTGAGGATCTGCAACAATATGTTGCAGAGTCAGACTGCCTGAAACTAAACAAGGCCAAACAGGGCAGATATGGAAGAACAATGCTGAATAAAGCAGCTTTATGTATGGTTTAACAAATGATACAGAGAACAAGGGAACTAGCTGGTAACTGGATTGGCTGGCTATATGGATACTTAGGGCAGCTTGCTATTGGATAAGTATGCTGAAGAAAGGGTGTATAAAAGCCTGTGTAACTTCCTGCTCTGTGTGCAGGATTTGAGATTCTATTCTCCCTGTGCCTTTTTTGCAGCTGCAAATAAACTTTTCTGCTTCTCCACCCCGTTGTGATTATTGGATGACACACACCGGGTAACGAACCCCTGCTGTTGTTTTGCCTCTTGGTACTGGGTGCCGGCAACACCATGGAGATCAGCTTGTCCTACATCTGGTAAGTTCTTGTGGGCAGCAGAGGCTTGTCAGGTGTTTTCCTCTCAGCTGCTCTGTAGCAAGAGCCAGCTGGCATTTAAGACCACAGAACCTCACAATCTCTCTTAGGGGTAAATGCCGAATAAGAAGTTCCTAAATGTTTAAGATGCTTAGTTGCTGTCCTGGGGATGCTACAGAAGGAGAGAGAGAGAGCGCCTTGGAGATGAAAACCACTCGGTAAGTCCCGAAAGCATTTATTAGAGCTGTTTGGAAAATGGGCTTTTTTCCCATAGAAAATTTCATTAAAACAAAAATGTCATTTACATCAAAATTTTCAGTGGGAAATTCCTAGTTTTCTTCAAAAAACTGAAAAAATTTCAGTTTTATGGACATAAATGTTTTTTCAGGCTGTTCAGCTTTCCTCTGAAACATCAACCAATTTTGGGGAAAGCTGGAGCTTCCTCGTAACATTTTTGTTTAGTCAAAAACCAGATTTTCCTGATGAAAAGTTTTGATCAGAAAATGTCCAGCCAGCCCTCATTACTTTTGTGGCAGTTCCCTCTAGACAAAGAGGAAAAGGAAGGGTCTCATTTCATTCTGTAGTGCCCCTAGTGGCCAAAGGACAATGTTGGTGGGCTCCTACGGGGAGCCCCATGTGTTCTGAGCCAGAAGGGATGGTGATTGGGGTGGGGAAAAGGCATAAGAGGGACTCTGAGGGGGATGAAGAAAAAACATCCAAAGGGGAAGAGGACTTTGGAGTCCTGCAATAAAACAAGGCAGAGAGACAGGGAGGAGCTAAGCATAACAGGCAGGGCAGGATTCAAAGTCTGATGCTATTAAAATCCCTTTTGCATGAGCCTGTGAGAATTTCCCGATGACTCTGGGAGTTGCCCACAGCTGGAAGGAGGACAGTAGCTGCAGCGAAAACAGAGTAAGTTCATCAGCGCAAACATTCTTAGGGTGACGGTTAAAATTGGGTGTTGGGGGCCATACTGGGGGAGGCAGTGGGGACACCCTGACAAGGACCCTTGTAATTTATGCCTCTAGAGTTGAGGGGAAATAAGGTCAGAATTTAAAGAGCAGCAGATCCCATTACCTGACAAGCAGGGGAGAGAGGAGAGGAGGAGAAATTTGTGGCTCAAAGGCATATGCTCCTGTGACAGCAAGCGGCACCTCTCAGACCTCTAGAAAATGTTCATACAGAAGGATGGAGCAGTGACACAACTTGCTTGCATTCACCCAAAGCTTTTCATGCATCAGCTGCTCTCCACTACGTGGCGCTAGCCAGTGGGTAAAAGGGGCAAGGTTCAGAGATTGAGATGGTCTTGACACGGTCTGTGATGTCTCCTGTCTAATAACAGTTGGCTCTGGGGTGAGCACTTGGTGCTTCCAAAGGGAGGTGCCTCTGGCAAACGTGGTGTCAATCGGCCACCTTCCCACCCCCACAACCAGGGCTGGCTCTACAGTTTTTGCTGACCCCAGCAGTGAATAAAACTGCCACTGCAGACGGCAAAAGGGACAAACTGCCGTCGATTTGCCGCTGCGGCCGGCGGGACAGAGAAGCTGCCGCCGAATTGCCGCCGCGGCCGGCGGGACAGAGGGGCTGCCGCCGAATGGCTGCCACCACGGAAACACTGCAGCCCCTTTCTAACTGCCGCCCCAAGCACCTGCTTGGACCACTGGTGCCTGGAGCCAGCCCTGCCCACAACATCCCCCAGCCAAGGAACAAAGTACTCTGGCCTGGACCGTGAAAGGGAAACAGAAATTGGACAAAAGGGGGTTGCACAGGTTGGAGAGAATAGAATCTCTGGGAAGGAAGAGACAGTCCTGACTATTCCCATGGCCCTTTAGCCTTTCCTTCCTCCTTACTATCCACATAGGTTAGAATGGCATTTAGATTGAGAGCTTTCAGGGCCTGAAGGAATCATTATGGTCATCTAGTCTGATCTCCTCTGTAACAGAGGCCAAAGAACTTCCCCCCCAGGGATTTCAGCATCAAGCCTCTTAATTCCTGCTTGCACTAAACTGAATGTATGTAGCAATTCATACAGCAGCCAGCCACTACATCTTGTTATGCCTTTGTCTGCCAAATGAAAGAGCTCTCTCTCCTTAGAAATCATCTCCCCACTTATAGATCATGACCACAACCTGCTTTCCAGTGCTTGTTAACACTTAAAAAATATCTGGAGCCTCTTAACAAGCCAAACCTAGCAGCAGCTGGGAGCATTGTGAAGACTGGCCCCTTATGGGGTTAGTGCTGTACACTGCCATGCGGGTGCACCTGTAAATGTCTCGCAAACTAGGAAATACACATATAACCCTCTGGAGCCATATTTCTTTTGGAGTGTTGGGAGATTATTAATAAGCCTTTGTGCTGTTAACTAGAGCCGGTTCAAAATTTCATTTTTTTCCAGAGAAAAATTCAATTTTCAGTGGAAATCTGAATACCAAAATATTTTCATTTGGAAATGCTGAGTCACAGGAGTGGTCATTCCTTGCCTCATTGCCCCCCTTTTGCTCTGTAGCCCAGGAATCCTAGTCAGACATCTCCTATGGTGCACCATGGTCCTTCCTCCTGGTAATGGACACAGTGCATCATGGGAGTCCATGGCACATGATGGGGGATGTAGTCCAGCCAAGGAGCTCAGCCTGCAGAGGAGTATGGGGATATGCGGCAACTGAACTACATATCCCATGAGGCACCACAGCAGTATAGCTGAATTGTGATGTTTCCAGTTTAGAGCTTTCAGTTTTTTTATGCAAACATGAAGTTCTGTGCAAAGGAGATCCTTTCCACACACACAAATATCCACTTAATGGAAAACCCAATTTTCCAGCAAAAAACAGTTTTGATGGAAAATTTTTGGCCAGCTCTTTTGTAAATGCTTTCGGGTCTGATCCCATGCCTTTGAAGTTAACGGGAATGTTTCCTTCGCTTCAATGGGAGCAACACCAGAGCCTCTGTGCCAAAGAACCCGAGTTAATTTCACCCTCTATCAACCCTAGGATAATCAGTTACACCGCTCTGGAAAATTCCATCCCAAAAACTGAATGATCCAGAAAGTTAAAAGCACCTGGAAAAGGAGGGGTGGAATGGAGACACTTGAGCTCCTTGGCTGAGATTTTAAAAGCCAACGAGACTGTTTTGCCACACAAACCCCATTGAAATTAATGGGAGTTGTGTGGCTGAATCCTTGAGTCAGCTTTCGGAATCTCAACCCTTAGCTTTAAGGTGTTGCTCGTGCTCCAATTATAGCTCCAGGAGAAGGACAAAATCATGGCAGGGACTCAAAGGGGGTTGAGCAATAGGTAACGAAGATTCCTACTCAGCATGGCCCAGGGGCTAATTTTGGGACTAGTGTTATTACATATGGCTTCATCTGGGCTAATCACTCTTTTCTGCAGCATCTTCGCCATCATGGCAGCACCAGGAAGCACGGCCAATGGGGTGCTTGTGTTCATGCCCCCAAACAGCGCTGGTGTCATCCACCAAGGCCAGGGGGGATCTAGTGCCATTTCCCAGACTCCTGGGATGGTGCAATGTGGGCCTCAGCAGTTCACAGTCATGAACCCTGGGAACCAACCTCTTGGGTCAACGTACCCCAGGTGTCCCGCTGAACAGATCGCACAGCTAAGAAACGTAGGGATGATGGAGATATTCCTCAAAGCACAGCCCAAGACCCTAGGGGTAAGTGTGATCTTTGCTCCCAGTCCATGAGGATGAGTCATTTCAATACCGAAGGGCCTGAACAGTGGCTGAAGGCCTGAGCATGAGCAAACTCCAGATTCCACCCTTTTCTTTTTTACTTTAACCAACAGCTTTATGGGAAGGATGCCAAGAAGCTGGTACCATCAGGCCTCTTCCTGAGACTTCATTGCTTTGTAGGGGGTGGTGGATGGAAATACACCCAGAGTTCCAGGGGCACTGAATCCTCCTAGCTGCCCAAACAGGGAGAAATGAGGATTAATCAAGCAAAAGAGAAACAGGGGGAAAGGATTATAAACCAGCTATTTCTGGAACTAATGGAACAAAACAGCCCCATCTTGGGGAGGTGGGGATGGCTATTAAACTGGTGTAAATCAATGTAGCTTCATTGTGCTAATTCACTCCGGCCGAGGATCTGGTCTGAGAAGAAGCAGTTCAAACCCAGAGTCCCACTCCTAGTTACTGCAGTGCAGAGCTGATTCCATTCACCCTTGCGCTGCTAGTGAAAACAACCAACCTGCAACTTCTATTCATCAGTCTACATGGATAAGGCAATGATTGGTTGTTTATTTACAATTATGTAAATAAATAAGCAAATCCATTAATAGATTTGAAGTCCAAAAGGGACCCCTGACCTCCTGTATATCACAGCCCAGAGAACCTTCCTGCTGAGGGGACCATTGGGGGGAAGAGGGGAGCGTGGGGAGGTTGACATTTTTCAATGGGAAATGTAGTTTCCACAAAAATCAAAGATTTCCATTGGAAAAATCAAAACAAAATATTTTGGTTT
The DNA here is from genome assembly GCF_965140235.1 of Caretta caretta. NCBI lineage: Eukaryota > Metazoa > Chordata > Testudines > Cheloniidae > Caretta > Caretta caretta. Next base: position 13,815,341 of record NC_134211.1, read on the forward strand.
TGGGTTGGGTCTTCCCAAATCAAACTACCTCAATTTGTCAAACTGAACTGTTTCCTCTCAAGTCAGTTTGACATTAAACTGCACCCACGTGAGCTGCTACGATGCCTCAAGGAAGTTGAGGTGATTCTTCCCAATAGGACTGGCTCCCTATTCCAAACTACGCCTTCCCAGCTGCACTGCGGTCGTCTCTTTTACTGAACCATCATGGTATGCCATGAGAGTCCCATGATTCTGCATGTGAGATGTAGTCCATGTAGGAAGTCTAGCCCATAGAAGAGAATGGGACCCCAACTACAACTCCTAAAGGGCAACGGTTTGACAAACTGAAATGAAATGTTTAACATTTTCCAAACTGAAAATTTTCAGATTTCAGATTAAAACAACAGTCTAAAGATCAGAATTTCTCACAGGATGGAGCTCTAATCAGCTCTGTTCAGGACAGGGTGCTCTGCTCATCCCCAAGATGGGGGGGAATTGGCTCCTCTTACTTCCCCATTCTCTTCCCACAGGCCATCCAGATCTTGATTGGGCTGATACACATCGGCTTTGGAGGTGTCTCTACAATTTTCATTAAATACATTGCTGTCTCTGGCATCGTGGGGTACCCGTTCTGCGAAGGAATTTTTGTGAGTAGAATAATTTAATGCTTTTATGAAATGATGGCATGACCACATGGATAAATAATAATTGTATATTATTAAAGCTCTAAATGGACACAAATCAGTCATCAGGAATTGTAACATACAAAAGCCAGTAGGAGAACACTTCAATCTCCTTGGACATTCTATAACAGATTTAAAAGTAGCCATACTTCAACAAAAAAAACTTCAAAAACAGACTTCAAAGAGAAACTGCAGAGCTTCAATTCATTTGCAAATTTAACACCATTAATTTGGGCTTGAACAGGGACTGGGAGTGGCTGGCTCACAAAAAAAGCTATTTTCCCTCTCTTGGTGTTGACACCTCTTCATCAATTATTGGGAGTGGACCACATCCACCCTGATCGAATTGGCCCTGTCAGCACTGGTTCTCCACTTGTAAGGTAACTCCCTTCTCTACATGTGTCAGTATATTTATGCCTGCATCTGTAATTTTCACTCCATACATCTGAAGAAGTGGGTTTTTTTACCCACGAAAGCTTATGCTCAAATAAATCTGTTAGTCTTTAAGGTGCCACCAGACTCCTCAATCTGCATTAATCTGTATCATGCAGTGCCCCGGAATAGGCTTCTAAAAACCTTCCCCATGTGCCACCTTAGTCCCCCAGTAAAACCCACCTACATGTGCTTGAAAGACAGGAGCCTTCCACCAACTACCACTCTCACAATCCCTGCTATCTTACCTTGTCCTGGCTTCTCGTTTTGAAAATCTGCTCACCCTCTTCACCAAAACTGTCTTGTTGGGCTGGTGTTAAGGGCCAAGATGCTGTGAAGTCCCTGCCTTAGCCCCTCTCCAGGGCCGACGTTGGCACTCAGACACCTGTGAAGTCACTGGCTCAGCACTTCTGCCTACTGGGCTGTTGTCAAGGCCCAAGCCTTTGTGAGGTCACTGTCTGAGCATCTCTAGCTTACTAGGCTGAGGTCAAGGCTCAGGTCTCTGTCCCTTTGCAATTCCCCTGGCTGAACTGGGCCTTGTTAGGGTTTTATCTACCCTGAATCGGGGGTGGAGGCGAGGAACATTGCCTGATGAGCAAAAAGGGCATATCTTCTGTCACCTTCCAACCAAGGGACTATTCAACTCTTAAGTGAAATTGGTAACTGCTTCACCACAGACAGCAGAGTATGGAGGTGACAGCAGGAGGCACTGCAGGTCTGGATTGAGGCATGTTAGCACAACTGGGAGGCTGCAGAGGACAGGTAAGGTGACCAGTTTTTCAAAAGGCAAAAGTAGGACACATGCAGAAGCCCCACGCTCCGTGTGGCCCTGCCCCCTGGACCTCCTCTTCCCCCAAAGCCCCACCCCTCAGCCAGGCTGGAAGCCAGAGCCAAGCCATGTGGTAAGAGTGGCCCAGGGAGCCCAGGACACTGTGGGGAGCCCCAGATCCTCCATCTGCCCTGAGCAGGGGGCTGGGGGACCTGAGAGCAGCCCCCAGCCTGTGTCCCCACTACAGGTCAGTCTTGAAATGTAGAGGTACTCCAATCCCATGGTGATGGGAGTATTATACAACTTCCATAGGTGGAGACATAGGCAGAGGATGGCACAGCTGCATTGGATGGAAGGTGGGGTGAGGAACCTGGTGACTTCCTGAGCTCTTCTCAGGACCATCCAGTCATTGCTCTATTTATGGGGAGAAGAGCAAGCTCAGTTGTCAAAAAGGAGCAAGAACTCAGAAGGAGGAGAGAATCTGGGGGGAAAGATTATGGTATGGGTGTCACCTTAACTGATTAGATTGAAGTGAACCTGGATGGCAGCATTATTAGATGGAAAGTGCTCTCTAAGCACGAGGTATAATTATTATGACTGCCCCTGCTGAGAGAAGTGTCATTCTTTCCCTTTGCTTCCATCACATAGAGCCTGTCTCAGAGGAGAGATCTTTCTTGTAAGTGTGAATGATGGTTTTCTCTTTCCCGGGCAGTTCATCATTTCTGGATCCCTCTCGGTTGTAGCTGAGAATCGTGGCAACATCTGTCTGGTGAGTTTCTAGAGAATGTTCCCATCCCTTTCCTAACTGGAGGGGGCGGATGATTCTCAGAGTTTAGCTCTGCTTCACCCAGGGCACTATCCAGGAAGAGTGGCTGATGGGAAAGAGCAGAGTGCTTGATCAAGAACATGGAGAAGGAATGTTGGAGAGGGAGAAGGTGGGGGAGGTAATATCATTTACAGGACCAATTTTTGTTGGAACTTGTATTGGAGAGGAAGACAGAAGAGACAGGGTGGTGAAGCACTGGAATGGGTTACCTAGGGAGGTCGTGGAATCTCCTTCCTTAGAGATTTTTAAGGTCAGACTTGACAAAGCCCTGGCTGGGATGATTTAGTTGGGGTTGGTCCTGCTTTGAGTAGGGGGTTGGACTAGATGACCTCTTGAGGTCCCTTCCAACCCTGATATTCTATGATTCTATGACAAATAGGGAGCTGGAAGAGAAATGGGGATACTTTAAACGGCTCCCTGCTGTCTGCCTGCTGTATCTGTAGCAGCAGCTTGTGGCTCAACAACCACCTTCAATTTTTCTACTGACACATAAACCTCAATTAAGAGCCCAATAGAAAGGAGTCCAATAGAAAGAAAAGCTGCAAACTTTTCAGCCAGGCTACCAGGGAGCAAAAGAAAGACAAAGTGTCCAGGGAGGCTGAAAAAGAATTAGAAGAATTAGTTAGAAGAATTAAAGTAACCAGAAATATATTCAAAATAGTGAAAAGAAGCGGACTTCCAGCTAGGCCCCTACTGAGCAAAGCACTAAGGGTATGTCTACACTACGAAATTAGGTCGAATTTATAGACATCGATTTTTATAGAAGCGATTTTATACAGTTGATTGTGTGTGTCCACACTAAGCACATTAAGTCAACGGAGTGCGTCCACAGGACCATGGCTAGCGTCGACTTCCGGAGCATTGCACTGTAGGTAGCTATCCCACAGTTCCCATAGTCTCTGCCACCCATTGGAATTCTGGGTTAAGCTCCCAATGCCTGATGGGGCAAAAACATTGTCGTGGGTGGTTTTGGCTACATGTCGTCAGTTGCCCCTCCCTCCGTGAAAGCAACGGCAGACAATCATTTCGCGCCTTTTTTTCCGTGCGGACACCATGCTGCTTTCAGCAGATGATGCAGTAGGACTGCAAACCATCATCATCCACCGCTTCTGCTGCACCTCTGCTCTCCTGCAGACGCCATACCATGGCAAGCGTGCAGCCCGGTCAGCTTAGCTCACCAACACTGCCACTGTTGTGTTCTGGTGCTGCTGGCAGCAGACGGTGCAGTAGACCTGCTAACCATCATCATCCACCTCTTCTGCTGCAACTCTGCTCTGCTGCTATTATCTCAATAGCTAATTTCTCCATGTTGTCTGTCATGGGCTCCCGGGTACGTGTGTTCTTCCTTGGGAAACGTGCGTGGTGCTAACCGTCGTTCTCCACCACTTCTGCTGCAACTCTGCTCTCCTGGTCTCATGAATCCACCTCGCAGGTCCTCTCGTCATTCTCTATAAATATCTATTCTCGTGGCATCCGTCGTCAGCCATCGCTTCCGCTGCAACTCTGCTCTCCTGCAGACGCCATACCACGGCAAGCATGGAGCCCGCTCAGATCTCTGCGGCAGTTATGAGCATTGTAAACACCTTATGCATTATCCTGCAGTATATGCAGAACCAGAACCTGCAAAAGCAGGCGAGGAGGTGACGGCAGCGTGGTGACGAGAGTGATGAGGACATGGACACAGACTTCTCTCAAAGTACGAGCCCCAGCAATTTGGACATCCTGGTGGCAATGGGGCAGGCTCATGAAACGAGGACAGACTGGTGGGACGGCATAGTTTTGCAGGTCTGGGATGATTCCCAGTGGCTGCGAAACTTTTGCATGCATAAGGGCACTTTCATGGAACTTTGTGACTTGCTTTCCCCTGCCCTGAAGTGCAAGAATATCAAGGTGAGAGCATCCCTCACAGTTCACAAGCAAGTGGCAATAGCACTATGGAAGCTTGCAACGCCAGACAGCTACCGATCTGTCGGGAATCAATTTGGAGTGGGCAAATCTACTGTGGGGGCTGCTGTGATCCAAGTAGCCAACGCAATCACTGAGCTGCTGCTATCAAGGGTAGTGACTCTGGGAAATGTGCAGGTCATAGTGGATGGCTTTGCTGCAATGGGATTCCCTAAATGTGGTGGGGCAATACACGGAACGCATATCGCTATCTTGGGACCGGAACACCTTGGCAGACAGAACGCAAGAGGTACTTTTCGATGGTGCTGCAAGCACTGGTGGATCACAAGGGACTTTTCACCGACATCAACGTGGGATGGCCGGGAAACGTACATGATGCTCACATCTTCAGGAACTCTGGTCTGTTTCAACAGCTGCAGGAAGGGACTTACTTCCCAGACCAGAAAATAACCGTTGTGGATGTTAAAATGCCTGTAGTTAACCTTGGGGACCCAGCCTACCCCTTAATGCCATGGCTCATGAAGCCATACATAGGCAGCCTGGACAGTAGTAAGGAGAAGTTCAACTATGGGCTGAGCAAGTGCAGAACAGTGGTAGAATGTACATTTGGACCTTTAAAAGTGCACTGGTGCAGTTTACTGACGCGGTTAGACCTCAGCAAAACCAATATTCCCATTGTTATTACTGCTTGCTGTGTGCTCCACAATATCTGTGAGAGTAAGGGGGAGATGTTTATGGCGGGTGGGAGGTTGAGGCAAATCGCCTGGCCGCTGATTATGCGCAGCCAGACATCGGGGCGGTTAGAAGAGCACAGAAGGGCATGCTGCACATCAGAGAAGCTTTGAAAGCCAGTTTCATGACGGGCCAGGCTATGGTGTGACAGTTCTGTTTGTTTCTCCTTGATGAAAACCCGCCCCCTTGGTTCACTCTACTCCCCTGTAAGCCAACTGACCTCCCCCCCTTCGATCACCACTTGCAGAGGCAATAAAGTCATTGTTGTTTCAAAATCATGCATTCTTTATTAATTTGTCACACAAATAGGGGGATAACTGCCAAGGTAGCCCGGGAGGGGTGGGGGAGGAGGGAAGCACCGCGTGGAGTGGGGGAGGAGGGGAGGAGGAAAGGACAAACCCACACTGCACTTCAAAACTTATTGAATGCCAGCCTTCTGTTGCTTGGGCAGTCCTCTGGGGTGGAGTGGTTGGGTACCCAGAGGTCCCCCCCCGACCCCCCGCATTCTTGGGCATCTGGGTGAGGAGGCTATGGAACTTGGGAAGGAGGGCAGGCAGTTACATAGGGGCTACAGCGGCAGGCTGTGCTCCTGCTGCCTTTCTTGCAGCTCAACCATACACCAGAGCATATCAGTTTGATCCTCCAGTAGCCTCAGCATTGCATCCTGCCTCCTCTCATCACGCTGCGGCCACCTCTCCTCTTGCTCATCCCGCCTGTCCTCATGTTCATTTCCTGCTTTCCTGGACTCTGCCATTGTTTGCCTCCACACATTCTGCTGAGCTCTTTCAGTGCAGGGGGACTGCATGAGCTCAGAGAACATTTCATCACAAGTGCGTTTTCTTCGCCTTCTTATCTGCATTAGCCTCTGCAATGGAGATGATAGGGGGAGTGTTGAAACATTTGCAGCTTTGGGAGGAAAAAAAAGGGAGAGTAGTATTTAAAAAGACACATTTTAGAGAACAATGCGTAGACTCTTTCACAGTGAACCAAGCTGTTAACATAACATAGCACATGTGCTTGCCTCTTGTATTGAGGGCCTGCCGGTTTGGTGTGAGAGATCACAAACGCAGGGCCGGGCAACAGAATTCGGCTTGCAGCAGCCATGATAAGCCACAGTCTTTTGGCTTCTTCAACCTTCATAATATGTGGGAATGGTTTCAAACAGCAGCACCCTCATTTCCCATAGCAAGCACCCGTTGGGTTGGCCATTTAAAATGGGTTGGCCATTTAAAAGGAGGGGCTGCGGTTTTCGGGTTAATGTGCAGCACAAACCCAACTAAACCCCCACACACACCCAATTCTCTGGGATGATCATTTCACCCCTCCTCCCACCACGTGGCTAACAGCAGGGGTGACTTCTTTTCAGCCACAGGCAAACAGCTCAGCAGGAATGGCCACCTCTGAATGTCCCCTTAATAAAATTCCCCTATTTCAACCAGGTGTCCATGAATGATATCACTCTCCTGAGGATAACACAGAGAGATAAAGAACAGATGTTGTTTGAATGCCAGCAAATACCGGGACCATGCTTTGTTATGCAATGATTCTAGACTATGTGCTATAGGCCTGGTGTGGTAAAGTGTCCTACCATGGAGGATGGAATAAGGCTTCCCTCCCCAGAAACCTTTTGCAAAGCCTTTGGAGTACCTCCAGGAGAGCTTCAGGGAGATGTCCCTGGAGGATTTCTGCTCCATCCCCAGACACATAAACAGACTTTCCCAGTAGCTGTACTGGCCGCATCCCAAGTCTTCAGGGCAAATTAATCATTAAATACGCTTGCTTTTAAACCATGTATTATATTTATAAAGGTACACTCACCAGAGGTGCCTTCTCCGGCTTCATGCTCCGTGAGCCCAGGTTGGGAGGGTATTGGCTCCAGGGTGATAAACAGTTCCTGGCTATCGGAGAGAATGGTTTCATCTTCCGCCTCCTCATCATCTTCCTCCTCCCCAAAATCCTCATCCCTGTTGCATGAGACTCCCCCATGGCAGGAGTCCACATACAAGGGTAGGGTAGTGGTAGGGACACCCCTAGAATTGCATGCAGCTCATCATAGAAGCAGCATGTCTGGGGGTCTGACCCGGAGCAGCCGTTTGCCTCTTTGGTTTTTTGGTAGGCTTGCCTCAGCTCCTTAAGTTTCACACGGCACTGCTGCGGGTCCCTGTTATAGTCCCTGTCCTTCATGCCCTGGGAGATTTTTTCAAATATTTTGGCATTTTGTGTTTTGGAACGGAGTTCTGATAGCACGGATTCCTCTCCTCATACAGCTATCAGCTCTAGTACCTCCTGTTCGGTCCATGCTGGAGCTCTTTTGCGATTCTTGGACTGCATGATGAGCTCGCCACGCTGGCCAAACAGGAAATGAAAATCAGAAGTTCGCAGTGCTTTTCCTGTCTACCTGGCTAGTGCATCTGAGTTGAAAGTGCTGTCTAGAGTGGTTGCAATGGAGCACTCTGGGATAGCTCCCGGAGGCCAATACCGTTGAATTGGGTCCACACTACCCCAAATTCGACCCAGAGAGGTCGATTTTAGTGCTACTCCCCTCGCCGGAGAGGAGTACAGAAATCGATTTTAAGAGCCCTTTAAGTCGACAAAAATGGTTTTGTTGTGTGGACAGGTGCAGGGTTAAATCGATCTAACGCTGCTAAATTTGACCTAAACTCATAGTGTAGACCAGGGCTAAGTATCTGTGAGACTTAAGGATGTACTAAAAATTAAGTATGTTTTTAAGTGCTTTCCTGAATTGAGACCTAAAGGCAGATCAAAAAATAGGGGAATGAATGAAAAATGAAAAATGTAGAAATTTTTTCACACACACACCCCCCAAAAAATCATGATTTCAATGACATTTTGAAAATTTCAACCAGCTCTGCCTCTTACCTTTTACCTGCTATTTTCTTTTCTCTGCATAGTAGGAACAGTTTTTTTCTAAGTAGAAAGACACATTGCATAATTCACCCTATGAACCGTACTCTGATAACAATGAGCCATTCCTAGGAATATATTAGCTAGCTATTGGTAGGCTTCAGAGGTGACTAAGGGCTGCAGTAGCCAACTGCTATGGTTTATTGCTGTGGTCATGAGACGTGAACGTCCAAAGTGTCATAGGCTTGGTTTGTATGAAGCCTGAAAATTCAGGCAGTTCCTTGAACTCCCAAAATTACATAAACCGTGAAATCTCATTTTTAATTGAATTTATTGCTTATAAGAAGACCTACGACAGAAAAATCAAACTCACTGTTTACCCTGGAACATACACAGCATGTGTAAGTGACTGTTAAACCAGCCACAGGGCTTAGAACTTGGGAACCTTCAGCAACTTGGGAACCTTCAGCAACTTGGGAACCTTAGAAGGAAAAGTCTCTACTACTTGAGCAAGCAGATGGGGAGCCTTAAATGGATGCAGCAGCAGCCTTAAAACCCTTCTGTGGCTCAGCTACTAGAGGCAGACAAGAACTCCACCCTTTCCTAGCATGACTTGCCTATGGACAGTGCAACATTAGCCCCAAACCACCTCACCAGTGCGCCTCACCCCAGGTCTGCTGGGACCACCTCCAAGAGTGAGTGTATAGATCAGCATTCCAGCCCAGTCAGGTCTTGGCCTGTTTTTTGCATGTAGTACCCTGTTCACCTGGTTACCTCTTCTATGGGTTTTGAGGCACAGGCCTGGGTTCTTCTGGAACCTCCTCCAGCTCAGCAAGATGTAACTTCCTTATTTCCTTCCCATATGTATTTATTTGGCAGTGCTCCCACCGCCATCACTCTTTCCAGGGCAGCTTGGAAGAGAAATTCTAACCACAAAGTAACCTCAACTTACTTGCCAGATAGTTGGAGACTCCCAAGAAATAACATAAACATATAAAATATATTCAAGACAGGCATCTTCTTCGTGCAGGAGTCAGGCTGCTTCTGGTGCTAGTATTTCGCCTCCCCACCAAAGGGTGCAGGGCTCAAGGTGCAGATTATAATAACTCTACTAAATTCCAAACTTCAATCTCCCACCCAAGCACTCAGACACTCTCACAGCAGGCAGGCAGCCCTGAGCTAGCAGCCAGAGCCGCGGTGCCATGCGGTGGCTGATTGTACCTGGGGAGCTGAAGGGCTGTCGGGGGTGGGGAGAGTTTTCCCAACAAAACTCCATAAACTGGGAGTCACCTTGAAGAGGGAAAGGGCCTAGCTGAGGGATTTTGCTTCCAGGTGCCCAGAGGCCAGTTCTCAGGGGGAACCCTGCATGAAGGAATGGACTCACCACCTCCCCACACAGCCAGTCCTGCCCTTTCTGTGGCTGGCTCCAGACCCCTCCAAAATGGCTTCCCCCCTCCCACTGTGCTCCCAGGGGCAGGCATCACACTTCTTATTGGTCAGGCTAGCTCTTCTTCCCAGGCTATCACTTGTCAATCATTTGACTCTGCCCTTTCCCTCCTTTCTCTCAGACACTGCCCCTCCTCCAAGCAGCCTACTTGCCATCCACCCCCTGTCACTGTCTCCTCTCTCCATTGGTTCCCCGGCAGACCCTGAGTCTGCCCATGGTTTGCCTCCCTCCCAGGGACAGTGCCTCTCCCTGAGCAACCAGCGTACAGAGCTCCGGGAACCTGGCTGAGCTCCTTGGGGGTGACACACAGCCAACAATGGAGCCAGTTACTCCAACTGAGACTTCCAGCCACCTTCCGGTCAGCCATGAGATATCAGACAGGAGTCATGTGTTGTCACCAGCTGGTCACTGAGAGATGCAAAGCCCCAAATCCAGTTCCCAGTGCCCCAAGAAGAATCGGGCTTTTTCATCATGAAAGTTCTAGTCTTTCCTGGGGGGGGTAGGAAGGTTGTCTTTATTGGCTGAAGAGAAAATGCCAGTAGAACAGCTTGGCCATTCTCTATGGGTGCCATTCTCAGTCCTAGCTGCCATAACATAAGACCATAAGAACGGTCATATTGGCCCATCTAGCCCAGTATCCTGTCTGCTGACAGTGGCCAGTGCGAGATCCTCACAGGAAATGAACAGAACAGGGCAATTATTAGGTGAAGCATCCCCTGTTCTCCAGTCCCAACATCGGGGGAGCGAGGCTTAGTGTAAGAGGGCTGTTGGTCCCTTATTGAAACTGTGGGAGGGAGAGGTGGGGGGAAGGAGAAGGACTGAAGCGGGTTCTTATATTGGTCTATTAAATTTGTATTAAATTTTTTCAAAATATATATATAGAAAAAACAAACTGTATTTAAATTACTTATACTATATTAACCATTTGCTACCTAACCTTAGCTATACGTGAAACATTTAATTATGTATATAATATGAATGGTTAAAATATGAGTCAATTATTTCTATTACACAATTTACAGACAAAATTTGTTTGTAAAAATCCAACTAGCTACAGCAAAAATATTAAGTTATCCTAAAGAATAGAAGCAAAGTTCAGAGGAGGGGAATAGAGTTGGGGAGGGAAGGAAGAGGTTAGAGAGAAGGGGAAAGCAGGAGTGCGGGCATTCATTAAATAGGGGATTATTCAGATATTTCCAGGAAAGCATCCCATATCTCTGAGACTTGTTCTTGGGTATGTCTGTTACAGAACACAAGTCCTTTCCATGGTGGCCATGCTTATGATATCTATGTTCCAGTCTTCAATTGTTGGTCACTTTTTGGATTGACATGCTTTTAGCAATTACTAGTGCTCTGCTTAGCCAATGTTTTTCAGATTTATTCAGCTTCCAACCAACATCCATTAGGTTTAAAATTACATTTTTAGCTTGTAACACAATTTTATCTGACAGGAAAAAAGTAACTCTGCAATTAAGTTCTTCCAAAAACATGAGTATAGACGTATTCCCAGAACATATAGGTGAGCTGGTTCTTATGTGGGACTTCAATCACCCTGACATCTGCTGGGAGAGCAATACAGCAGTTCACAGACAATCCAGGAAGTTTTTGGAGAGTGTTGGGTACAACTTCCTGGTGCAACTACTGGAGGAACCAACCAGGGGCCATTCTCATCTTGACCTGCTGCTTACAAACAGGGAAGAATTGGTTGGGGAAGTAGACGTGGGTGGCAACCTGGGCAGCAGTGACCATGAGATAGTCGAGTTCAGGATCCTCACAAAAGGAAGAAAGGAGAGTAGCAAAACATGGACACTGGACTTCAGAAAAGCAGACTTTGACTCCCTTAAGGAACTGATGGGCAGGATCCCCTGGGAGGCTAATATGAGGGGGCAAGGAGTCCAGGAAAGCTGGCTGTATTTTAAAGAAGCCTTATTGGGGACACAGGAACAAACCATCCCGATGTGCAGAAAGAATAACAAATATGGCAGGCAACCAGCTTGGCTTAACAGTGAAATCTTCGGTGATCTTAAACACAAAAAGGAAGCTTACAAGAAGTGGAAACTTGGACAGATGACTAGGGAGGAGTATAAAGATACTGGTCAATCATGCAAGGGGTGTAATCATAGAATCATAGAATATCAGGATTGGAAGGGACCTCAGGAAGTCATCTAGTCCAACCCCCTGTTCAAAGCAGGACCAATCCCCAACTTAATCATCCGAGCCAGGGCTTTGTCAGGCCTGACCTTAAAAACCTCAAAGGAAGGCGATTCTACCACCTCCCTAGGTAATGCATTCAAGTGCTTCACCACCCTCCTAGTGAAAAAGTTTTTTCTAATATCCAACCTAAACCTCCCCCACTGCAACTTGAGACAATTACTCCTTGTTCTGTCATCTGCTACCACTGAGAACAGTCTAGATCCATCCTCTTTGGAACCCCTTTCAGGTACTTGAAAGCAGCTATCAAATCCCCCCTCATTCTTCTCTTCTGCAGACTAGACAATCCCAGTTCCTCAGCCTCTCCTCATATGTCATGTGCGCCAGTCCCCTAATCATTTTTGTTGCCCTCCGCTGGATGCTTTCCAATTTTTCCACATCCTTCTTGTAGTGTGGGGCCCAAAACTGGACACAGGGTGCAGTCCACGCCATCCTCCAGATCATTAATGAAGATATTGAACAAAACTGGCCCCAGGACCAATCCTTGGGGCACTCCACTTGATACCTGCTGCCAACTAGACATGGAGCCATTGATCCCTATCCGTTGAGCCCGACTATCTAGCCAGCTTTCTATCCACCTTATAGTCCATTCATCAAGCCCATACTTCTTTAACTTGCTGGAAAGAATACTGTGGGAGACCATATCAAAAGCTTTGCTAAAGTCAAGGAACAACACATCCACCGCTTTCCCCTCATCCACAGAGCCAGTTATCTCATCATAGAAGGCAATTAGATTAGTTAGGCATGACTTGGCCTTGGTGAATCCATGCTAGCTGTTCCTGATCACTTTCCTCTCCTCTAAGTGCTTCAGAATTGATTTCTTGAGGACCTGCTCCATGATTTTTCCAGGGATTGAGGTGAGGCTGACTGGCCTGTAGTAATCAGGAAGGCCAAAACACAACTGGAGTTGCAGCTAGAGAGGGATGTGAAGGATAACAAGAAGGGTTTCTATAGGTATGTTAGCAACCAGAAAAAGGTCAGGGAAAGTGTGGGACCCTTAATGAATGGAGGAAGCAACCTAGTGACAGATGATGTGGAAAAAGCTGAAGTACTCAATGCTTTTTTTGCCTCGGTCTTCACAGACAAGGTCAATTCCCACACTTCTGTCTTCGGCAACACAGTAAGGGGAGGAGGTGAGCAGCCCTCAGTGGTGAAAGAACAGATTAAGGACTATTTAGAAAAACTGGACATGTACAACTCCATGGGTCCAGATCTAATGCATCCAAGGGTCCTGAGGAAATTGGCTGATGTGATTGCAGAGCCATTGGCCATTATCTTTGAAAACTCATGGCAATCGGGGGAGGTCCCGGACGACTGGAAAAAGGAAAATATAGTGCCCATCTTTAAAAAAGGGAAGAAGGAGAACCCAGGGAACTACAGATTGGTCAGCCTCACCTCAGTCCCTGGAAAAATCATGGAGCAGGTCCTCAAGGAAATGATTTTGAAGCACTTAGAGGAGAGAAATGTGATCAGGAACAGTCAACATGGATTCACCAAGGGCAAGTCATGCCTGACCAACCTGATTGCCTTCTATGATGAGATAACTGGCTCTGTGGATATGGGGAAAGCAGTGGACATGATATATCTTGACTTTAGCAAAGCTTTTGTTATGGTCTCCCACAGTATTCTTGCCAGCAAGTTAAAAAAGTATGGATTGGATGAATGGACTATAAGGTGGATAGAAAGCTGGCTAGATTGTCAGGCTCAACAGGTAGTGATCAACGGATCAATGTCTAGTTGGCAGCCAGTATCAAGCTGAGTGCCCCAGGGGTCGGTCCTGGGGCTGGTTTTGTTCAACATCTTTATTAATGATCTGGTTGATTGGATGGATTGCACCCACAGCAAGTTCACAGGTGACACTAAACTGGGAAGAGAGGTAGATACACTGGAGGGTAGGGATAGGATACAGAGTGACCCAGACAAATTAGAGGATTGGGCCAAAAGAAATCTGATGAGGTTCAACAAGGACAATTGCAGAGTCCTGCACTTAGGAAGGAAGAATCCCATGCACTGCTACAGGCTGGGGACTGACTGGCTAAGCAGCAGTTCTGCAGAAAAGGACCTGGGGATTAAAGTGGATGAGAAGCTGGATATGAGTCAGCAGTGTGCCCTTGTTGCCAAGACAGCTAACAGAATATTGGGCTGCATTAGTAGGAGCATTGCCAGCAGATCGAGGGAAGTGATTATTCCCCTCTATTCAGCACTGGTGAGGCCACATCTGGAGCATTGCATCCAGTTTTGGGCCCCCCACTACAGAAAGGATGTGGACAAATTGGAGAGAGGGCACAAAGCGGAGGGCGACGAAAATGATCGGGGGGCTGGGGCACATGACTTACGAGGAAAGGCTGAGGGAACTGGGCCTGTTTAGTCTGCAGAAGAGAAGAGTGAGAGGGGATTTGATAGCTGCCTTCAACTGCCTGCAATGGGGGTTCCAAAGAGGATAGAGCTAGGCTGTTCTCAGTGGTGGCAGATGACAGAACAAGGAGCAGTAGTCTCAAATTGCAGTGGGAAAGGTCTAGGTTGGATGTTAGGAAATACTATTTCATAGGAGGGTGGTGAAGCACTGGAATGGGTTACCTAGAAAGATGGTGGAATCTCCATCCTTAAAGGTTTTTAAGGCCCATCTTGACAAAGCCCTGGTTGGGATGATTTAGTTGGGGCTGGTCCTGCTTAGAGCAGGGGGTTGGACTAGATGGCCTCCTGAGGTCTCTTCCAACCCTAAACTTTTATGATTCTATGATAACCAAACCTGTTTTCTGCCTACACACAACCTGACCCTCTGCACGTCTCTCTCAGGTGAAAAGCAGCCAGGGAATGAACAACACTAGTGCCATCTTCTCATCCATTGGGATAATTCTCTTCCTAACGGAGCTGATTTTGAATACGTCACATGACCACAAGGATGAGGAATATCGTTGGTTGGTAAGTGGCCAGATTCTGCCATAGAATTATAGAAGTATAAGGCTGGAAGGGACCTCAAGAGGTCATCCAGTCCATCACCCTCTGCTGAGGCTGTGTTATGTCTACCTGGACCATCCCTAACAGGTGTGTTTTTAAAATATCAGGTAGCTGGAATTGTCCTAAGTCCTTGACTCCACGGTAGAAACTGTCCATGTGTTCAGCTCCAGACCTTTGATCTGGGGAAAAATTGACGAAAGTTTGCTCTTAACGTGCTTGGTTCTGCTCTTGATAAAGCCAGTGTCAAAATTCCTGTCAAAGTCAAAAACCAGGCAAGGACCATGCTTTTGTTCTGTGTTTTCTGCAGCACCTAGCACAGTAGGGTCCTAGTCCATGACTGGGGTTTCCAGCCACTATCAACATACAAATTAATAATAATAATAACTCCTGTTGACTTCATCAGGAGCAGGATTGGACCCAAATACCTGTTTTACTTTGTTTAATCCCCACTTCACACAGATGGGGAAACTGAGGCACAGGGAGATGAAGCGACATGCCCAGCGTCACCCAACAGGCCCAGATTTTCTTAATCCTAATCCAGTGCTCTATGCACTAGACAACACTGCCTCCATGCTACAAAATCCTGGCTGGCCAACCCGGGGAGCGTCTCAGGGGCGTATATCCCTGTAGACCCAGGAGAAAACAGAATTCTATGATCTCCTGACAGTGGTGTGGCTCCATGCATCACAATAACCGGGGCTACTGAGTAGTTAGAAAGAGGAGGAGAATTCTGTGTGCCTGGGAGGAGGGAAGAACCAGAACCAGATTTCTACATCCCCCGAAGTGGGAAAAGAGGGATTTTTTATGCACCTCACAGCAGCCTTGTGCAATGTTACACCTCTAGCAGCCAAAATTAATTAGCATCCCCTGTGGTTTTATGCTCTCCAGAGTGCTGGAAAGGGGATCACGGGCATGCTGCTCTTGTTGTCCATCCTGGAGTTCTCCATTGCTGTCTCAACCTCATACTTTGCATCCCAAGCCATCCGCTATACCCCCAACACCGTGAGTCTTCCAGCTCTCAAACG
Organism: Caretta caretta; assembly: GCF_965140235.1. NCBI lineage: Eukaryota > Metazoa > Chordata > Testudines > Cheloniidae > Caretta > Caretta caretta. The sequence continues at coordinate 13,831,173 of NC_134211.1, forward strand.
GGATGTGAATCAGAGCATGTGTTGAAAGGAGGGGGAGATGTACACCTCTGCGAAGCGCCCTCCCTGATGGGAGGAGTGTCCCTGGGGAAGGGCCTGAATGTGTATGAGGGAGGCAGTGATGGGGGAAAGTGACAGGCCCTGATTTAGGGCTGGTTGACAAGTCTGTCAAATGGGGTTTTTTTAATGGGAAACTGGGGTTTTGACTACATGAGAATTTTAGCAGAAAGCACCTGCTTTCTCCAGAAAATGTTACTATTTTGCCAGAACACTGAATGCCTGAAAACCAATCTATTTAGATTCAAAGTGGTGCCAGGGTGCCTCATGGCAGTTGTAGTTCAGCTGCCATGTACGCACATTTTCCCTTCTGGGCCATGTTCTCTAGCTGGACTACATCTCCCATGATGCACCATGGGCAAGGGTGCTTGTGACACATAGCCTCATGGGAGATAGAGTCCTGCCAGTGACCGTGGCCCATAAAGGACAAAAGAAGTATAAGGCACCCAAACTACAACTCCAGTGAGGCACTATGGTTCCATGTTGAATCAACATATTTTGGTGGTTGATAGATTTTTGATGACATTTTTGGCAGGGAAAATAGCCCTATTTTCTGGCTCTTTTTACCTTGGTTCCTAACTGGGCTGCTGGCACCACGATCCAAGTTACTGAATCTTTTTTTAATGGGGGGGAAGTAATCCCAGTTTTCATTGCCACCACGTTGACCTTCATTGTCAGTGTTTTAATTTCTGTGGGGCTGCATTTCATCTTCCCAGGTGGGGATGAGGGGACCCAGGAAACTGTAACTGGGCCAGATTCTGAGCTGCAATCACACTCTTTTGTGCCACAGAAAGTAACTGGAGCTCTCCAGCAGAGAATTCCCTTGGCTTGGAATTCCCCGCTTGGCACAGGCAGCTCTTACTCCCTTGGTGGAGGCAATGTATTGAGGGCATAGAATCATAGAAAATTAGGGTTAGAAGGGACCTCAGGAGGTCATCTAGTCCAACCCCCTGCTCAAAGCAGGACCATCACCAACTAAATCATCCCAGCCCGGGCTCTGTTAAGCCGGGCCTTAAAAACCTCTAAGGATGGAGATTCCACCACCTCCCTAGGTAACCCATTCCAGCGCTTCACCATCCTCCTAGTGAAATAGTGTTTCCTAATATCCAACCTAGACCTCCCCCACTGCAACTTGAGACCATTGCTTCTTGATCTGTCATCTGCCACCACTGAGAATAGCTGAGTTCCATCCTCTTTGGAACCCCCCTTCAGGTAGTTGAAGGCTGCTATCAAATCCCCCCTCACTCTTCTCTTCTGCAGACTAAACAAGCCCAGTTCCCTCAGCCTCTCCTCGTAAGTCAGGAGCCTATGGCATGGCCAGAGTGCCTTGTGCTCCAGCAATACCTGACAGGTGGACAACTCCTTTGGGGTCATCACCAGCCTCATTGTTTTAGAGCAGCTGCTGGGGCTAGCACAGAACCAGCCATGGAATCATGATGCTGCAAACTCCCCGCCCAAAAGCTACAGCTTTGGACGTTCCCTCCAGCGACAATGTTTCTAGCCAGACAGGAAAATAAATGAATCCAGGCAACAAAAACTCCTTGTTTGGGGTCAACTCACTGCTGTGATGGTGGTGTAGAATCTGACCTTCTCAAAGGCTGGCTGCCTCCCAATCAGCAGGTCTCAGGTCCGTTCTCTGAGCACCTTTGCATAGTGAAGGGGGTAGCTGAGATGAGGTTGACCCCTTGTTGACCTGGGAGTAGGTCACACACTGATAGGCTAATGTTTTCTCAAACTGTGATGACAACTGTTAAGTATTTATGAAAAAAAACAGTTTTTGTCTAAATGTTCCATAGACATTTTTGATTTTTTTTCAGCAACAATTCAAATACCAGAATATTTTGACAAAATCAAAAGATTTCAATTTAGAAATGTTGCCATGGTGCCTAATGTGGTTTGTAATTTGAATGCCTCATGTTGCCATTCTCCTTTGTATGACAGTCTCCTTGGTCTGACTACAAGTCCCATGACGCAACATCGTCTGCCCTCTTGGTGGGGGGAGGTTGTTGCATCCTGGGAGACCCTGGCCATGGTGCATCATGGGAAATGTAGTCTAGCCTATGAGCCTGACCCATAGTGAAGAATGGGGACACTAGGCAACCAAACTACATTTCCCATGAAGCACTGCAGCAGCATCTTCAAATTGAAATCTTTTGGTTTTGGGGCATTCACTTTTTTTATGAAAAATTGAATTTTTCCAGGGAAACTGGATATTTTTTCATGAAACATTTTGTTTAGTTACACAGAAAAGTTTGGGGATTCTGTTTTTGTTTTTTGTTTTTTTTGTTGAAAAGCAGCTTTTTGACAGGAAATTTTCAAACAGCCCTAGCAAGGAACACAAAGGGACGCTCTGTAGCATAGTGAGACCTACCGTGTTAACTCTTTAAGTGCCTTACAGCAAACCTGCTGCAGTCAGGACCCAAAGGAAGTATAGATTCTGTATCCTCGAGTATTGCAAAAGACCATGGTCATGTTCTGTGACATCTGGGAGCCATGCACCTCCACAGGGAAAATCCTACAGATAGTGAATTGGGGGTTGATCGTGGAATTAGTGATGATGGCACAGATTCATCCCTGGGATAATGCCAGTCGATACAGGAGACTTATAAAAACTAGAGAGATGAGGAAGATGATGGTGGTAATGCTGAAAAATATGTTGATGGAAGGATGAGGAAGGTGGTGGTGATGAAGAATGTGAGGAAGATGATGGAGCAAGAATGAAGGGGTGAGGAAGGTGATGGTTGTGGGGGTGAGAATGAAGATAATGATGTTACTAGTGAGGGCTGATATCTTTTGTTTTGCAGGCCATTGCGTTCAGGCCATGTGCTGCCAATGAAAACGTTGGGGTTCCCTCCACACCAGTGCCCCCTCCACCACCTTACACCAATGAGGCTTATGACCCCAAAGAAGAGACCTAACAATGGGCCTCATAAGGAACTCCTATGAGAGATGGCTCCAGCAGCAGCTCCTCTGAGAAGTAAAACCCAACCCTGTCCTGCATGATAGATCTCATTTCATTTTCTGAGGGGAGTTCTAGTACCCAGCTCCATTGTTCGTCTCACAGGGAACTCATCCCACCTGCCACACCATTTGTAGTTCACGGTACACAGAATGAAATAAGGTGGTGACTCACCAGCACTGTTCAGCCCCCCAGAGGCTTTGGTCCTGAAAGTTTCCCTTGGCAACTTTGTCAATAAAGCTTCAAAATGGATCCTGAGTCAGTTTAAAGCACTTGTTCACAGATATGTGTCTGTGTGTGCATGTGGCATGCGTGTCTGTGTGTGCATGTAGTATATAGATGTGGCATATGCGTACCCACATGTAACTCTTACCACACACGTGTGGTGGAGCAGGGAGTCCCCTTTCACTAGTAGCATACATCACAAAACCGACTATTGCAACTAGCACTAATTTGTTTGTTGTGGGCCCCGAAAGTTTCACACACTTTCTTCCTTTGGAACGTGACTGAAGCATGAAGGGCTTGTCTTCACATACAGCATTAGAGCTGCATCGTTGTAGTGTTTTAGTGAAGATGCTCCTATGCCGATGGGAGAACTTCTCCTGTCAGCGTAGTTAATCCACCTCCCTGAGAAGCAGTTGCTGTGTCGATGGGAGGTGCTCTCCCATCAACACAGTGTTGTCTATCTGGGGGGATTAGGTCGATAAAACTACATCACTCAGAAGTTTGTGGATTTTTCACACCCTTGAGTGCCGTAGTTATACCGATATAGGTCTATAGTGTAGACCTGGCCTAAGGCCATTTAAGTTGACTTACGGAATGTCAATGATCATAAGCCACTTTAATTACATAGGTTCTGCACGTCCACACAATGCTCCTTGTGTTGGTGGAGTGTGTCCATAGTCATTGCTGTTGCATCAACAGAGAGTGTTGCATCATGGGTAGCTACCCCACTATGCAATTCACCACCCTCTGCCACTGGGACCTCTGGGAACAGATCACAGTGTTTCATGGAGGCATGCTCGCCATCCCATGATGTATTTCTTTCCATCCCATCACTCCATGGGCTTCTGACTTCATTTTGCACCATTTTTCACCAGCCCTTGTAAACTATGTGCCTGCCATCTCTGCCTGAAACATGGATCCTGAACTGCTGACCAGTCTGGTGATGATCATTATGAACACAACACGGCTGATCCTGCAGTATTTCATGAGCTGTAAAACAGAGAGTGAATCAGAACCGTTACTGGGGTCAATATAGGGATCAGTCCTGGGACCAGTCCTGGGATCAGTGCTTTGACCTGTATTGGGTCCAGTCCTGGGATCTATTCTGGGATCAGTGCTGGGACCAATACTGGGAAAAGTACTGGAGTAGTACTGGAGTCTGTACTGGGACCAGTCATAAGACCAGTACTGGAGTCTGAACTGGGACTAGTACTGGGTTCTGTACTGAGACAAGTCATGGGACCAGTACTGTGGTCTGTATTGAGACCTTCAGTGTGGTCTGTACTGGTCCCAGTAATGGGACAAGCAAGTCATTAACCTGTATTAGACCAAAGTATTACAATCCTCTGGAGACTAAGCTATTGTGTCAGAGGCAAAGACCAGGCGGGACCGAGATCTGCCAATCCCTGAGGCCCCTGCAATGGCAGGGCATTGATTCAACGAGATACTTAAGGCACAGACTAGAAATTTTCCAATGGAACTTTTATCCATTAGTTGAATGCCAATTCGTTGAAAGCAAAACATGGCAATTTTGATGACATTTCATTTAGAAAGTCACCATATTTAGATCTTCTGTTTCACCAGGACGTTTCATTTCAATGCTTGTATTTTATGTAATAAAATGTTTAAAAAGTCAAAAATTGGAACGACTCATTTTGATCGACCCAGTGCTCACTTTTGGATGCAGGCCAGTACAATAAAGACCTCTGGTTTCCATGCATAACGCGGAGCCCTGAGACATTGTCTCGCCTTCTCCTTCAACCATGGATGCCACCAGGGGTAGCGGCAATAACTGGTCACATTGGCATACCAGGGGTATTCCCACCTGCCCACAGCAGAAACAAGGTGCTGTTCTAATTGGTCCCACAGGGACCTGTCTGAGACACCCTGCCTGGAGAGGACCTTTAGGGAGAAGATCTCCTCCATTCACCAAACTCCTCCTATTAATCATCCAAGTTTTCTATCAAGTAGGAGCCCACTGGAGTCAGCCAGGAAATGTACCTTCTCTTCCACAGGTAAGTCTGGCCATGCCAGGCAATGGTAGGATCAGGATCCCATTCGCCCCCTACCTCTGGCTTGAATGAGGTATGAGGTATTGTCTAGCCCCCTCCCTTCTCTACCCCATTAGCCCTAGGACCATGATGGCCAAACATGGATTTAATCTTTCTCTCCTTCACTCAGGAGATGGCTGTGAATGGCAGACATTCAGGGATCCTTGTGGTGCTTCACACACTGCTGCCTGGACCCACCAGTCAGACCCCAGTATTGATCCCAGCATGCACCCCTGGCTGCCATCCAGCACACAGTCACAGCCCATGCCCAGTTTTGGGTGTTAGCCTTTTTCCCTAAAAGAGGAGTATGGGGTGGGACACCCAAGTTATGTTTAAAACCAGCCCTGAGATCTTCCAGCTGGATCATCGGGTCACAGACATGGCAGAAGAGAGCACTAGGTCTCCTCTGATGCGCATCCTCCCCACAACCCTCATGTAACATCTCACTGCAGTTTCAGTGTTGGCTGCTGAGCAGAAAAGTGCTTCTCCACAGGTCAGCTCTTGTAAAAGCAAAGACTCCATCTGCCCCTAAACTTCATGGTAACCTGCCTTCTCCAGTGAGTAAGGTCACAACTGAAATGATATTTCTGATGCCCAGGTCATGTCCCAAGAGCAGCTGGGAGTTCAAAGTTTATTTGCTCATATCACAAAGAGTTTGGCACAACGTGCAAATTACTAGCACGTGGGTGCTGTCTACAAAGGTTTTCTTTGAAAAGAAGGAAAGGTAAAGGGGTGACATGATCACAGTCTAAGAACCAACATGGAGAAGAGAAAGCTGTTAATAGAGGGCTCTTAGTCTAGCAGACAAAGGTCTAACAAGATCCAATGGCTGGAAATTGAAGCTAGATAAAGTCAGACTAGAAATAAGCACAATTTTTAATAGTGAGAGTAATTAACCACTGGAACAAATTACCAAGGGCTGTGGTGTCTTCTCCACTATCGGAAATTTTTAAATCAAGACTGGGTATTTGTGAGAAGGATCTGCTCTAGTTCAAATGGAAATTAACTCAGGGAAGTTCTATGGCCTGTGTTATAATGGAGGTCAGATGATCACTGTGGTCTTTCTGGCCTTCAAATCTATGAATATGAAGAGGAACGCTATTAGATAAGCAGATAGGACCAGATCCTCAGCTGGAATAAATCCCCTCTGACCTCCATAGGGCCAAGGTGCCCCCAGTTTTTCCCATGGTACGCACTGTCAATCCCTGTGGGGCCATCCCTGCTGCAGCCGCTGGCCCCAGCATGTTACCTGCTTAACCACACCATATTCAGCCCCCACCTTCCAGTCCAGCCCCCACAGGTGCAGTGTCACTCCCCATCCTGGGAGGGGACACGGACTGCTGGAAGTGGGGCGAGGCTGGGCAAGTCCCTGGGGTAGAGTTCTGGTGCAGCAGCCGGCCCTACGGCAGCAGCAAAGAGTAGCGGCATGAGGCATGGCCCGTGCTGGGGCTTCTCACCGCTGCCAATTGTGCGTAACATGCATATGGCTGTAGACACTACTGACTAGGGCTATGTCAATTCACACCAGCTGTAGATCTGGCCCACACGTGATCTTAGCTCTGCCCCTTTTGTGGGTTTCTAGCATTCAGTCTTTAATCCTTCATACACTATTTCTCAGATTTCACAACGTATCAGAGCATTTTTTGTATACTGACATTATTTTTAGTGTCATGACCCAGCTGATTTTTAGTGGCTTAGCGATTTTACATGGTAAATTGTCTCCTCTACAATCTGTAGTTTAGTAGTGTTTTCAGCCTCCATGTACTATACATTTTCCTGTCAAGGGACAATTGAGGGTGTGAGACACTTAACTAAATTAGCTGTGAACTTCAGTGGCCTTAGATATAGTAGCTAATTCTAACCATTAGTCCATGTTGTGTATGTATGGCTTACTGTGTAGTTTTCACTGGACGTGAGCAAAATTTTTCAGCCACGGGGTTTTTTTTCACCAAAAAATGTAGCTTGGGGGTCAATCAAAATGTTTTGTGAATTTGTATTGAATTCGCTAAATTGTTTTGGTTGGAAAAAAAGAAGTCTAAATATTTTGTTTCAACATTTTCAAAATGAAATGTTTTGACTTCAATTCAAAATTACTTAGTTTTGTATTTTATTTCAATTTTATTTAATTTTTTTAAAGGTTAAAAACTCAAACAAAATTAAACATTTCATTTTGGGTCGACCAAAACATTTTCTTTGAGCTAAAGCAAAAAGAATTCAGCTTTTTCGGTTACACAAAGCAATTTTTTTTTTAAATTTTTTTGGTTCAGCATTGAACCGAAAATTGGTTCTTACACAACTCTGATTTGCATAGTAATGCATTTCATGGGCTCTAGCTGACTGTCCTACAGAGTGATGTTCAGTACTACACAACCTTCTCAGAGGAGAAGGAGGGCATGCTGCACCCAAACTACATGTCCCATGAGGAATCATAGTGGCATTTTCTCACTGACTTATTTCAGGTTTTGGACAAAATATTTTTTTACCATAAAATTATTATTATTTTTTTTTTGCATGGGGGAGCCTTGTTTTCCAACCAGTTCCAATGTTTGGGAATTATTTCATGAGGCTGACCAAAGCCAACTTTAGGCAAGATACCAGGAAACATTTCTGAACAGCAAGATCTATTTGGCTGTGGACTGAGCTGGCAAGAGCACCATCATCTGAGTCACTCAGTATTAAATTGCACAGGAGCATGTATTGTAGAAAGCAGTCCTACAGTGGAGTTATGCATTGCATAGGACAGATGATTTAGGTCTTTCCAGCTCTGACATCAGTGACCTGGAGATATTTTCTCCTTATGTTGAGGGCAGAGCTCAGGGGAAGTTACCATTTAATTAAGGCTGAGGAATGAAATGTGTGATTACAAAATGCTGATGAAAGCAAATCCTGAAATTGGCTGTTTTTATGAGTTTGTACATCCTTACTTTAACCGGGCCCTTGCAAGATAATCCTATGGCACGAAAGTGGCCTCCAGTGGTCATTTGAGGTAGTACATAGTGTGTGGATACATATACATATCAAGGGCTATATAATGTGCAGCAACACTTTCCGTAGAAGCCCTGGCTTCCTTGTAGCTTTCTGACAATATTTTCCATTGGGCTGACATCTGCTAGCCCAGACATGAATTTCTTTTGGAAAATATGGTAAAATTCTGATCTGAAGCTTTTGAGTTTAGTTGAGTGTGAACAACGCAACCAGAGGTGATAGCAGATATACCACCATGGAGCATCACAGGCTGAAATAATCAGAGGGGAGGAAATCCACTAGCAGCACATAACTAATTGATCACATTTCTTCTGTTTTCTGCTTGCAGAACTTCTGAGAACAGATCACAACTTTCAGAAAGTTATTAGTTTACTAGACACTTCCTCCCCCCCCCGCCCCGAATTTTCTACAGACTGATTCAGAACAGTTTGTTGTGAGTATTCTCTGTCAGTCTAGCTGCAGATCCTGAGATTGTGTAAACTGTCATCGCTCCATTGACTTCACCAGCTGAGGATTTGCCTCCTGATTCTTGCATAGCTCCCATTCCCACAGTATGTGAGCACATACTCACAGCTGACAAAATTGAGGAGGGTGCAGAGAAGAGATACAGAAATTATTTGAAGTCTGGGAAAAATGTCTTCCAATGAGAGAGATTCAGTGTTGTTGTAGCCATGTCTGTCCCAGGGTATTAGCGAGACAAGGCGGGTGCGGTAATAAATTTTATTGGACTAAACTGTCCAATTAAAATTAAACTGTCCAATTGCTCAGAGCTCCGGTATGAAACTGCAGAAAAACCTGAGTGTCTCTAGATTAAGTTTAGAAGTGTGAGCAACAAGGGTGATGTCGTGGTGGGAGTCTGCTATAGACCACTGGACCAGGGGGATGAGGTGGACAAGGCTTTCTTCCAGCAACTCACAAAAGTTACTAGATCGCAGGCTCTGGTTCTCATGGGAGACTTCAATCACCCTGATATCTGCTGGGAGAGCAATACAGTGGTGCACAGACAATCCAGGAAGTTTTTGGAAAGGGTAGGGGACAATTTCCTGGTGCAAGTGCTGGAAGAACCAACTAGGGGCAGAGCTCTTCTTGACCTGCTGCTCACAAACAGACAAGAATTAGTAGGGGAAGCAAAAGTGGATGGGAACCTGGGAGGCAGTGACCATGAGCTGGTCAAGTTCAGGATCCTGACACAGGGAAGAAAGCAGAATACGGACAGCAGAATACGGACCCTGGACTTCAGAAAAGCAGACTTTGACTCCCTCACGGAACTGATGGGCAGGATCCCCTGGGAGAATAACATGAGGGGGAAAGGAGTCCAGGAGAGCTGGCCGTATTTAAAGAATCCTTATTGAGGTTACAGGGACAAACCATCCCGATGTGTAGAAAGAATAGTAAATATGGTAGGCGACCAGCTTGGCTTAACAGTGAAATCCTTGCTGATCTTAAACACAAAAAAGAAGCTTACAAGAAGTGAAAGATTAGACAAATGACCAGGGAAGAGTATAAAAATATTGCTCAGGCATGCAGGAGTGAAATCAGGAAGGCCAAATCACACCTGGAGTTGTAGCTAGCAAGAGATGTTAAGAGTAACAAGAAGGGTTTCTTCAGGTATGTCAGCAACAAGAAGAAAGTCAAGGAAAGTGCGGGCCCCTGACTGAATGAGGGAGGCAACCTAGTGACAGAAGATGTGGAAAAAGCTAATGTACACAATGCTTTTTTTGCCTCTGTCTTCACAAACAAGGTCAGCTCCCAGACTACTGCACTGGGCAGCACAGCATGGGGAGGAGGCGACCAGCCCTCTGTGGAGAAAGAAGTGGTTCGGGACTATTTAGAAAAGCTGGACGAGCACAAGTCCATGGGGCCGGATGTGTTGCATCCGAGAGTGCTAAAGGAGTTGGCGGATGTGATTGCAGAGCCATTGGCCATTATCTTTGAAAACTCATGGCGATCGGGGGAGGTCCCGGATGATTGGAAAAAGGCTAATGTAGTGCCCATCTTTAAAAAAGGGAAGAAGGAGGATCCTGTCAGGCCAGTCAGCCTCACCTCAGTCCCTGGAAAAATCATGGAGCAGGTCAGGTCCTCAAGAAATCAATTCTGAAGCACTTAGAGGAGAGGAAAGTGACCAGGAACAGCTAGCATGGATTCACCAAGGGCAAGTCATGTCTGACTAATCTAATTGCTTTCTATGACGAGATAACTGGCTCTGTGGATGAGGGGAAAGCAGTGGACGTGTTATTCTTTGACTTTAGCAAAGCTTTTGAAACAGTCTCCCACAGTATTCTTGTGAGCAAGTTAAAGAATATGGGCTGGATGAATGGACTATAAGGTGGATAGAAAGCTGGCTAGATTGTCGGGCTCAATGGGTAGTGATCAATGGCTCCATGTCTAGCTGGCAGCTGGTATCAAGCGGAGTTCCCCAAGGGTCGGTCATGGGGCCAGTTTTGTTCAATATCTTCATTAATGATCTGGAGGATGGCGTGGATTGCATCCTCAGCAAGTTTGCAGATGACACTAAACTGGGAGGAGAGGTAGATACGCTGGAGGGTAGGGATAGGATACAGAGGGCCCTAGACAAATTAGAGGATTGGGCCAAAAGAAATCTGATGAGGTTCAACAAGGACAATTGCAGAGTCCTGCCCTTAGGATGGAAGAATCCCATACACCGCTACAGACTAGGGACCGAATGGCTTAGCAGCAGTTCTACAGAAAAGGACCTAGGGGTTACAGTGGACGAGAAGCTGGATATGAGTCAACAGTGTGCCGTTGTTGCCAAGAAGGCCAATGGCATTTTGGGATGTATAAGTAGGGACATTGCCAGCAGATCAATGGACATGATCGTTCCCCTCTATTCGATATTGGTGAGGCTTCATCTGGAGTACTGTGTCTAGTTTTGGGCCTCACACTACAAGAAGGATGTGGAAAAATTGGAAAGCACCCAGCGGAGGGTAACAAAAATGATTAGGGGACTGGAACACATGATTTATGAGGAGAGGCTGAGGAGAACTGGGATTGTTTAGTCTGCAGAAGAGAAGAATAAGGGGGGGACTTGTTAGCTGCTTTCAACTACCTGAAAGGGAGTTCCAAAGAGCATGGATCTAGACTGTTCTCAGTGGTGGCAGATGACAGATCAAGGAGTAATGGTCTCAAGTTGCAGTGGGGAAGTTTAGGTTGGATATTAGGAAAAGCTTTTTCACTAGGAGGGTGGTGAAGCATTGGAATGAATTACCTAGGGAGGTGGTGGAATCTCCTTTCTTTGAGGTTTTTAAGGTCAGGCTTGACAAAGCCCTGGCTGGGATGATTTAGTTGGGGATTGGTCCTGCTTTGAGCAGGGGGTTGGACCTCCTCAAGTCCCTTCCAACCCTGATATTCTATGATTCTATGACTTAGATCAAGGCCCCATTGTGCGAGGTTCACACCCATAATGGGAAAGTCCTAGAGGATACAATCTAAATAGACAAAGGAATGATAATTATCCCCATTTTACAGATGAGGAACTGAGGCACAGAAAGAGTAACTTGCTGAAAAATCAGACAGGGAGTATCTAGCAGAGCTGGGAATTGAACCCACCTTGCCTTAACCACAGCACCAGCCTTTCTTTCCTTTATTTAGGCTCACAGTATTGCTGTGAAAAGAAAAGGAGTACTTGTGGCACCTTAGAGACTAACAAATTTATCTGAGCATAAATTTTCATGAGCTACAGCTCACTTCATCAGATACATGCAGTGCTGTGAAGTAATTAAGTAACTATATTAAGTCCCTTGTTCCTCACTTCTCTTCAGAGTTGTAACCCTTCTGTGCTTAACCCAGGGGGTTTTCTTCATATCCTTCCCAAAACAGTGTAATTCACTCCACCCACTGGGGGCACTGTGGAACACCAAACCTTTCCAGATACACAGTAGCACCCCTGTACATCGTGAGCTCAGAGGCCAATCCATAGGCACATCATCAGCTAAGCCTATAGGTTGTAGCATGAAGTGTAACCCCAATAAGCAGGTGCACACACAGCTGGAGGTAAATGATTCTTTATTAGGGTTGGTGGGAAGAGAAGACAGCAGAATACAATGGCTCAGGTAGCTACAATAGGAGCTTAACAGCAGTTCCTAACTAGACCCCTAGGGGAAGTCCAATATAGGTGTACATGGGTATCCATTCTCCATTGGTGCCTCAGGACTAGTAACCTGGATAACCCATCCCTTAATTAAAAGGAATTAGGCATTGGTCTGTCTATCCCGCCAGCCAGGATTCGCTCTTGTCATCTATGGTCTCAGTGTTGCCAACTCTCATGATTCTATCGTGACCCCCGCAATGTGGGGGGTGGGTGTTTTTTAACCTGTCTCACGAAAATGCCAGCAAAGGCTGTCCAACTCACCAATTTTTCCTTATTCAAAATGGCCACCCTTGCTCATTCCTGCCAATAGGGCCAAAGGGGGCAGGATGGCCATTTTCCTACAGCCCAGCTGCATGTGGAAGTGGGGTAGTATCTGACTCATGATTTTTGTACACGTGGGGCTGGCAGCACTTGGGGTCCCCTCCACAGTGGGGCCTGAAGGAAGCAGTTCCCTCCTGTTTCATGCTTGCAGATTTTCCCCCCTGTGCACAGTAATTAGGCCACCAGCCCCCACCCCACAGTCCCCATGATGTACTCCCTACGTCCGCCCTTTGCAAGCACCATTGCCTAGCTCCTTCCCTTTAAGCCTAACATCCAGGCGAGCCACACAGATCCCTTCCCCAGACTCATCCCTTGGGTCTGAGGTTCCTGGGGCTGCCACAGTTTTTCAGGTTGCTGCCTCCTTGAGAACCATGTGTGGGAGCTGCCCTACAATCCCCTTCTTATTCCACTCTGGCTGCAGGGCCTCCTACCTCAGTATCTATTGCTTCCCCACAGGCTCTGTGCAGGCCTGTATCCTGCCTTTCAGTGACTCTCCCAGTCTCCTGCTGTTAGGGTTGCCACCCCTCCAGGATTGTCCATGAGTCTCCAGATGAATCTTTTAATTAAATATTATGTCATATAAGAACATAAGAATGGCCCTACTGGGTCAGACCAAAGGTCCATCTAACCCAGTATCCTGTCTTCCAACAGTGGCCAGTGCCAGGTACCCCAGAGGGAATGAACAGAAAAGGTAATCATCAAGTGATCCATCCCCTGTTGCTGATTCCCAGCTTCTGGCAAACAGAGGCTAGAGACACCATTCCTGCCCATCCTGGCTAGTAGCCATTGATGGATCTATCCTCCATGAATTTATCCAGTTCTTTTTTTAACCCTGTTATGGCCTTGGCCTTCACAACATCCTCTGGCAAGGAGTTCCACAGGTTGACTGTGCATTGTGTGACGAAATACTTCCTTTTATTTGTTTTCAACCTGCTGCCTATTCATGTGATGAAACCTCCTGGAACATGCCCAACCAAAATTGGCAACCCTACCTGCTGTCACTGGATGCCCAGAGAGAGTGAACTCCAATCTAGACACTTCCTCTCTGCGTATACCCCCAGGACAGTCTGCTACCACACCCTAATCAAGCTGTGACTCTAGGAACACCCCAATGCCAGTTGGCAATTGGCTCCCTGATATGTAACAGTAAAAGCACACCTCACATGGTGTTGTCATGATATTCATCTCAAAGGTCCCATGTAAGGTATTATGTACCACAGTGGTGCATAAACTTTTCCAGCCGTGCCTGCCCCAAGCTGGAAGTGTGGTGTGGCACTCCCTTCCCGCCCCCATGGGGCTAGCTCTGGCCCCAGGGCACGACCCCTAGGGGGGTGGCCAGTCTGGAATCAGTGCCCAGAGCTGAGAGGCTCTGTGTCCCATGCTCACCCTTCCCTGCTGTCCCTGCAGTTACACTGGTGACTATGGAAGCAAGGGAGTAGCTCTGATTTTCTCCCATCTGGCACCCTTTGAACATCACCTGCCAGGGGCAGTAATGACAGTAGCAGCCTATCAGGCCTTTGTCTTTATTGGTTCATCAGTGTCACATGACATTTGTTTAACAAGGAGCCTGCCTTTGCTGATGGTCTTTCTCAGGGCCTCCTTTATGTCCTTGTTCCTCAGGCTGTAGATGATTGGATTCAGCAAGGGGTTCAGCACCGTGTAGAGAAGGGAGGCCACCTTGTCCTGATCGAGTAAGTAGCTGAAGCTGGGCCTCATCTACATGAAGAGGAGGGAACTGTAGTGCAAGGCGATGGAGGCCAGGTGGGCAGCACCAGCAGAGAAGGTCTTGCACCGGCCCTTGGCTGAGTGGATGAATAGGCCGGCAGCTACAACGTAGCCGTAGGATAATGAGAATGCTGACGACGACAGTGCCACTGACAAAGCCAAAGAGGATGGCCTAGTAGGTGTGGCTGGAGTCACAGGAGAGGCCCAGCAGTTGTGGCACATCGCAGAAGAAATGGTTGATGACATTGGAGCCACAGAAGTCCAAACGGAAGGTGTGGCTGTGTGGGCCACAGCATTGAGGAAGCCACCCACATAGGACCAGGCTACCAGCAGGAGGCAGAGCCCTTTGGACATGGTGGTGGTGTCGTGCAGCGGGTTGCAGGTGGCCATGTAGCAATTGTAGGCCATGACCGCCAGGAAGATGTCTGCCAAGCCAGAAGGACTGGGCGGCACAGCTAGCCAGGGAGGTGCCCCTATAGTCTAACAGCAAGTCAGCCAGGATCCGGAAGGACAAGCTGCCAGTGAAGAAGTCCATGGGGGTGTGGAGGTGCCTGTTGGTGCAGATCAGCATGATGAGGCCAAGGTTCCTAGGAACACCAGAAAGAGGACAACCTGCACTTTCCCATTGGTTGTAAATCCCAGGATAAACTCAGTCATGATGTGATTCCTGCCTCTCATTGAGTTGGAATAGGCCATCGCTGGGTTCGGTAGGAGCAGTCATATCTGTAGCAATAGTGCCTAGCGTGCCATTGCATTTCTCTGTGAGGGAGAGGATGGTCCATGGGCCATACGTGTCTCTGTGTCACCCATAGGAAATTACACACTTTCTGTTACCCCAGCCACTTAGTTGTTTGTAGCCCCTAGGAATATAGGAACTACCACACTGGAACAGATTCCATATCTCCTAGTATCCTGTCTCTAACAGTGCCTGGTACCAGCTTCAGAGGAAGGTGAAAAAAAATCCATGGTGGACAATTATGGAATAATCTATTTCTTCCTAACCCCAGGCAGTTACTATTTGGCTTTTGCCTCAAGTCACCTGGGTTAGAGCAGTGTAGGACCTGGAATTTCCATTCTATGAAAAATGTCCCGATTTTGAAATTTATTTTTGTTCTGAATTGAAACAAAACCAGAAAATTTCCTCTATGTGAAATTTTCAGCAACAAACATTTTCAGGTGAATCAGAATGTTTTGATAAAATGAAATGTTTCATTCCAATTTCAACCTCTCTTTTTTTTTTTAAATTAAAATAGAAAAGTTCTAAATGAAAAGTGGTTTTGAAACAAAAAATTGAAATGGTCCATTCTGATAACACTGAAACAGAACATTTCGACATCATCAAAATGCTTTGTTCCAATTTTTTTCTATACAAAATTCAGTCAAAAGTGAAAGTTCCCACTGAATGTTTCGATTTCAACTAAACAGCATTTTCTGACAAAAAAGAACATTCAATTGGAAAAATTTTGACCAGATCTAATGCGGGTTTTTATCTCATTATAATACTTTTAAATCATTTTCATTGTAGCCATGGACATAATCTCCATATAATTGTCCTCCCCATTTACTGAAGGCTGTTAAGCTCTTGGCTTCAATGGTAGTGCTTGTGGCAATGAGTTCCACTGGCTAGTCGTGCATCTTTTTTAAAAAGTATTTCCTTTGATCAGTTTGCTTGCTGCCTTTCTGTTTTGCAGAATGTCCCCACCACAGGGTGACTGATCCTTTAAACGATAATGGCTCCAACCCCACTTGTGACTCAGTCTGCCCTTCTTCCCAGGTTCGGATAATTAGTATTATCAGCATATGCACAATGTGCCCAGCCATTTGATGGCTTCATCATCAGCCAGGAGGAGAGACAGTAGCCAACTGTCAAATTAAGCCTGTGAGCCCTCGTCAAGGATATGTGACAGTCTGAAGTTGACCGCAGCTGCCTCGAGGGTCATTAGAACAGCTCCATTTAAAGAGATTGGCCATGCAGTTGCCCTGTCTTGTTCTAAACTGGTTCAGAGATGACCACAGGTGCCTTGGCAGATCAAAACCTGATGGACAAATGGTTGGGTCAGTGATGACAGAGTGATTAACCACCATTGTCACTGACCAGTTGTTGCCTAAATTCCCTCTAATCTGCTCAGCCGTGCAGCAGACGATTAAGCGCCGCACAGGCCCTCAGGGCTGCAGTGAGGAGAGATGCCTCTTCCCCAGCCATGCCGCAGCCGGGGGAGAGGCACCCAAACCCAGCTCTGGTCCAGACCTACAGTGGCCGGGGGAGAGGCGCCTATCCTGCAGCCCCAACCCTGGAGCTTCATGGCGGGGAGAGGCACCTCTCCTGTCCACCAGCCCAGGTGCTGCTGTGGGGAGAGAGAGAGCTGGTGGGAGTCCTTTCTCCCCACCGTAGCCCTTGGGCAGCCTCCACCCCAAACCCCTCATCCCTGGCCTCGCCCCAGAGCCCGCAAACCCAGCAGGAGCCCTCACCCCCCACCCCACACTCCAACTCTCTGCCCCAGCCCCTGAGCTCCCTCCTGTACTCCGAACCCCTCGGCCCCACACCCATCACATCAATTTTGTTATATGCATCAAATATGGAGGTCACACATCACCTCCATATTAGTCACACATCACCTCCATATTAGTGCACATAACAAAATTCATTCCACAAACGTGTGCGAAAAATTAATGGGAACACTGGTTTGTTGCCTCAAGCAGAATCTGTCATGACACTGTCATGTCCTGTGGTGGCATAAATTACCATAAAGGGCACCTCGAAGACAGGTGAGGTGGTGGGTGGTTACTCAGTAAGGGGCCCACACTTTCCTTGACTTTCTTCTTGTTGCTAACATACCTGAAGAAACCCTTCTTTTTACTCTTAACATCTCTTGCTAGCTGCAACTCCAGGTGTGATTTGGCCTTCCTGATTTCACTCCTGCATGCCCGAGCAATATTTTTATACTCTTCCCTGGTCATTTGTCTAATCTTTCACTTCTTGTAAGCTTCTTTTTTGTGTTTAAGATCAGCAAGGATTTCACTGTTAAGCCAAGCTGGTAGCCTGCCATATTTACTATTCTTTCTACACATCGGGATGGTTTGTCCCTGTAACCTCAATAAGGATTCTTTAAAATACGGCCAGCTCTCCTGGATTCCTTTCCCCCTCATGTTATTCTCCCAGGGGATCCTGCCCATCAGTTCCCTGAGGGAGTCAAAGTCTGCTTTTCTGAAGTCCAGGTCCGTATTCTCCTGCTCTCCTTTCTTCCCTGTGTCAGGATCCTGAACTCGACCAGCTCATGGTCACTGCCTCCCAAGTTCCCATCCACTTTTGCTTCCCCTACTAATTCTTGATGGTTTGTGAGCAGCGGGTCAAGAAGAGCTCTGCCCCAGTTGGTTCCTCCAGCACTTGCACCAGGAAATTGTCCCCTATACTTTCCAAAACCTTCCTGGATTGTCTGTGCACCGCTGTATTGCTCTCCCAGCAGGTATCAGGGTGATTGAAGTCTCCCATGAGAACCAGGGCCTGCGATCTAGTAACTTCCGTTAGTCGCTGGAAGAAAGCCTCGTCCACCTCATCCCCCTGATCCGGTGGTCTATAGCAGACTCCCACCACGACATCGCCCTTGTTGCTCACACTTCTAAACTTAATCCAGAGACACTCAGGTTTTTCTGCAGTTTCATAGCGGAGCTCTGAGCAGTCATACTGCTCTCTTATATACAATGTAACTCCTGCACCTTTTCTGCCCTGCCTGTCCTTCCTGAACAGTTTATATCCATCCATGACAGTACTCTAGTCATGTGAGTTATCCCACCAGGTCTCTGTTATTCCAATCACATCATCATTCTTTGACTGTGCCAGGACTTCCAGTTCTCCCTGCTTGTTTCCCAGGCTTCTTGCATTTGTGAATAGGCACTTGAGATAACTCGCTGATTGTCCTGCTTTCTCAGTATGAGGCAAGAGCCCTCCCCCATTGTGCTCTCCTGCTCGTGCTTCCTCCCGATATCCCACTTCCCCACTTACCTCAGGGCTTTGGTCTCCTTCCCCAGTGAACCTAGTTTAAAGCCCTCCTCACTAGGTTAGCCAGCCTGCTTGCAAAGTTGCTGTTCCCTCTCTTCGTAAGATGGAGCCCGTCTCTGCCTAGCACTCCTCCTTCTTGGAACACCATCCCATGGTCAAAGAATCCAAAGCCTTCTCTCTGACACCACCTGCGTAGCCATTTACCTGTTTGGACAAGAAGGAGCTTTGGTCCCCCCACATGATACGGCTATAGATGGGGTGTCTGTGCCCGCTTTTGTGTGGGTGGCCAGGCCCAGCCCCTGCCCTGGCTTATGAAGCTAAACCGTGATGAGAGAGCGCCTGGCAGCAGAAGGCTCAGCCACCCCCAAAGCAGTTGACGGATGGTGGGGGAGTGTGCCTGGGGGAAGCTGAAGGCAAGAGAGTGCTGCCTACAAACCCATCACTTGTTCCCAGGGGGTACCGCACACTGTGCAACATACACCAGGACGCAGGCGAGAGCTGTCCCCAGGGGTGGGCCGATGCCTGTGCTGGAGTACAGAGCCCCTGCTGTACCCTGAGCGGACAACTTGTTTCTGGTGCTCCTTTGTCCCGCTTCTGCCAGCAGGCGGGAGCGCGGAGCATAACACACATACCCACCCCGTGTGGGGGAAGCTCTGTTCTGCAGCCACCAGGGTGACACCGCTGAACTTCTGGGCTCGGTCCAGCTTCTGGACACCTGCAGAGAGAAGGAGACTGAGCCCAGGCTGCTGTTAGACCCCAGGAGGGGGCAGCGGGAACATGGCACCACCTAGAGGAGTTTAATGAGCAGAGGAGCAGCTGGTGCCATAACCGCCCTTGGAGAAGCCAGGCGTTGTTCCCACTGGGTGGGTCCCAGCCCAGCTCCTGCCTCACAGGAGTCCCCATCTCAAAAACTCCAACCCCAGCTGTGCTAACCGCCTGTCCTTGGCAGCCTCAGCAGAGCAGCATAGTCGGGCCTGCCCCTCTCTGCCCAGAGCAGGTCCCCCTGGGCAGGCTGGTGAGGGGCATTGACAGAAGGTGAAGCAAGAGACGTTTGATCTGCAATCAGTTCCATCCCCTGGCTGTGCGTCTGTCCGTGGGGCTGGTCCAGTCGAGCACCCCCCTCCCGCCCCCTGCGGCCTCTCCCTAAACTGCTGTCCCAGGTCTTTTGAGCCTGCAGAGTCTGAACAGAGCTCAGACACTGCGGTCCCTCGGCACACGCTCGGGGCGCATAGCCTCTATTCAGCACCCCATCCTGAAAGCTCTGACCATGCAGCCCCCTGCCCAGCCCCTACAACAGTGGTCTCCAAACTTTTGAGGGTCACCCCACCCCTGTCCTCATGTTCGTGCCTCCATTCCCCCCCTCCCCCTGAGCCAGGGCCAGGAGCAGGGCCAAGGCTCCTGGGGGAGGGGAGGAAAATGGATGCAGACAGGTGTAAGGGGGCCAAGGTTGGGGCCGCAGCTGGGCATGAGTCTGGATCCAGAGCCACAGCCAGCGACCAAGGCTGGGGACGAGGACAGGTGCACGGCTGAGAGCTGGGTCTGCAGCTGGAGGCGGGGCTGGAGCAGAGCTGGGGGTGGGGCGGGCCAGGGCTGGGTGGTGCTCCCTCCTGTCCCGCTCCCCCCCGTGGGGGCTTGGGTTCTGAAACATGGATCCATCTCTCCTCCAGTTCACCCCCTAGGGCTGGCCCATCCCCTTCCCCTCTGCTGTCCAAACTCCCTATGTGTGCCTCTCCAGCCTCCCCCAGGAGTCCATTTATAACCCCCAGTTTAGTCACCCCTCTTTCTTTGTCCTGCTTCGGGAATTTCCACTCCCCAAAACCCCAGCAAATCAACTTGGCCAGACTGGTTTCCCAATGCGAGCACCCTCCTTAGCATAACTATTGTGTGGTCCGAGCACAGTTGTTAAAGTTAAGAACTCCCCATTGCCCTTGGTCTGGTGTGGATCCTGTCCACAATGGTGAATACTAGGGCTGTCAAGCGATTAAAAAATTAATCATGATTAATCGCACAATTAATCACACTGTTAATAATAGAATACCATAATAAAATAAATGGTATTCTATTATTAATGCTCAAATAAATGTGTTAGTCTCTAAGGTGCCAAAAGTCCTCCTTTTCTTTTTGCAGATACAGGTGTTATGGTCACATATCCTGTGAGACCCCAGCCTTCATTCTTCCAGCACTGACCTGCACGTATCCAGGAAGTTTTGCAAGTAAACAGAGCCATCTACAATCAATTGTCCTAGTTAATGGGAGCCATCAAGATTCCAAGCCACCGTTGATGGCCCACACTTTGCGTAATTACAACAGGACTTCAGAATAATACTTCATATTTCTAGTTTTAGATACAAGAATGATACATACATACAAATAGGATGACCACACTCAGTAGATTATAAGCTTTGTAATGATACCTTACAAGAGACCTTTTGCATAAAGCATATTCCAGTTACATCATATCCACACTCGTAAGCATATTTCCATAAACATATAGAGTGCAACGTCTCATGCCATAACCAAGCACTCAGCCTGTGGTATCAAAGACGATCTCCACAGATGTGTGCCAGAACACTGTGAAGGCTCTGACGATGGTCACGGAGGCCGAGGCTTTGGAACAGGAAGCGAAGCTGGTGAGCATAGCTTAGAGTTAGCCAGAGCCCATGGCCTGAGTCTTGCCAATACAGACTCTGTAAAGAGGGAGAAGCTCTTAATTACACACCAGGGTGGTGCCAACACATCCCAGCTCAACAGCTTCCTGACAAGAGGAACAGATCTAAAAAGCATGAAACTGTTAGGTGATGCCAGGAGAGCAGATTGTGGAGCGACGTAGACAGCTTGTAATGGATGTCTGGGTGAAAAGTCTAGGGAAGGGCAAGAAACAAGCTGTGGAACAAAGGACAGAGTGGTGGAGGTTCGCGGATAGCGAAGTTAGTCGAAGATATAAGGATGAGGTTCTGCAGAGGTTGGACAATGACCACAACGATACCAAGGAGGTTTTGGGGGAAAATATCAGATTACAGGAAGTGTAGAAGCTCCCTCTGTCCAAAGGAAAGGAGGGAAATTTCACGGCAAGGAGATGTGGCATCCAACAATGGGCAGGAGGCAGGGAGGAAGAAGAAGTAGGACAGGCAGGCTTAAGCAATAGCAAAAAGTCAGACTGGTGGAAAGTGATGAGGAAACAAGCTGGGAAAGAAAAAGGTGAAAGTGCGGTGGGTGGAAGCTAAAGGTCAACCATTTAAAGGTTTTTATGCAGAACTACTAACAAAGGAAGGGGGGAAGGAATACATAGATTAGCCAAGATTAGGCAAAGAAGCACAGAGCATTTAGGAGATGAAAAGGGAAGACTGCTTGTGGAAGACGGTGAAATCACTAGGCAGAGGTTTTATGAGAAAATGCTCAGTGAAGAGACTGTGAAGAAGCTGGTGAGGGAAGTAGGCTCAAGCGACAGCCTCACAAGACCTGTCACCACGATGGAGACTCAGCTAAAGATGGTGAAATGGGGCAGCACAAGAGTAGGGAGAAGTAACGGCGGCTCCAGTGAGTCATTTGCTGTGGGGCAAATTATGACTGGGGGAGCACAAGCTAAAGGGGAGGACATATGCCGGCTCCACATGTCTCCCCTGCTGAGTGACACACTCCCCCTCTCAGCCCAGGGCCGCCGCATTCTCCCCACCCCACATTACCTGCAGGGAGAGGTCCCGGGGAGGTTCTGTCTTTCTCTCCCTGTGTCTTCCCCCTCCCCCAGGCAAGTTTGACCCACTCTCCCTGGCAGTCGGGCAGGGAGCGGGACAGAGCCGCTTCTGCATGAGAGAGCCTGGCTGGGAGGCAGCTGGGGCTTGGCTGCAAGGAGAGGGAGTGGGGCTCTGGCTTGCTCGGCCCCTGTCCCTGCAGCAGGGCCCGGATGGGGGGTGGCCCGCTGCCGCCCCAGTTGCCAGGGTCAGGGGTGAGCGAGCCAGAGTCCCCTCCTGGGCAGAATTCCCTGTCTCGGTTGTACTGAGCATGCTCACAGGAACTGAGCTGGCTCAGTAACATCTGCTGATGCTGCTGCCCTCACTCTGCCCTTACTTCCACTCTGACTCTGCTGCCTGCTCTTTAGAGGGTTTCAAAAGGGGCCAAGTGAGCTGGAGTCCCCTCTTCCCCCCATGCAGCCAAGCCCAGGCAGGGAGCAGGTTACCGCTCTCAGGCAGACGTGGCTCTTTCCTGTTCCCCACCCAGCTGCCAGGGAGAGCAACCAATAGGGGGAAGAGGGGGCGCAGGGAGAGAAAGTAGAGCCCCACCCTTCCCCTGGCAGGCCAATGGGGGGGCACTTGACCCCACATCCTGCCCCTGCACACACACACGCATTGCCTCTAATGGGGTGATGCAGACTTGAGCTGGGAAACGCTTGGACGATGGAATCGAGAGCCAACCTGGCTGCATGGCAACCAGACACGGCAGCGTGAACCTCGAGCTATCAGCTCTGTGTACACTGACTCCCTGTAGCAGAGACACTCATTTAGTCCGTGTAAAGAGACACAGGCCAGGAGTGCAGGGACTGCCCCCATTGCTAGACTGGAGGCTGAAACCAGAGGCAAGACCTACCGGAGAAAAGGGGATCTCAGTGTTAAACAGGCCCCAGGGCTGTTCCCTGCAGGAATTAATCAGAATTCCCCTATCATAGAATCTCAGGGTTGGAAGGGACCTCAGGAGGTCATCTAGTCCAACCCCCTGCTCAAAGCAGGACCAATCCCCAATTTTTGCCCCAGATCCCTAAATGGCCCCCTCAAGGATTGAACTCACAATCCTGGGTTTAGCAAGCCAATGCTCAAACCACTGAGCTATCCCTCCCCCCAACCATCCCTCCCAGAGTGAGCACTCCCCTCCCCCCCCCCCGACTCACAGCTTTACACTGCAACCCGTATCATTCTCCTTGGGTTTCCATGGCAGCCACTGCCCACCAGGGCATTCAGAAACCCTGGTGCCAAGATACAGGGCACTTTTTTTTGTGACTGGCCCCTGTCCGAGGGCCAGGGAATCCTCACCCCACCCTGAGTGGCTTTATGACTCTGGCACAGAGCAAGCGTTTCTCCCCTAGCTCCCCACCCCATCCAAAAACACAGCTAGAGACTTTCTGAATACAGGCACGTAGGCAAGACACCTGGAAGCCTCCTCTTCCAAGCACAGTGCTGTGCTCTGGGGACACGTACTGGAGACCCTAATGACTATAATCCACCCTCAAGCTGCATGGCTTCAGCCAGACACTGAAGGGGTCAGGAAAGATTTGCCCCCCACTGATGCTCAGCTGTAATCTAGGGAATTATTCCATCTTCCTCTGAAGCATTAGAGATCTGGCCACTGCTAGAGATGGGATCTTGGTTGGGGTGGGCTGGTGGTTTGAGGTGGTGCAGAGAATCCTCTCTCTAGATGCCCCCCATCAGAACCTCCCCCTCCCCCCAGTGTCTCCTGCCCACTGGCGGGCCCCACTAATCAACGCCTCTCCCTCCCTCCCTGCACCTCCTGCCTGCCATAATCAGCTGTTTCTTGGCACACAAGAGGCTCTGGGGGGGATGGGGGAGGAGTGAGGACATGGCACACTCTGGGGAGGGGGCAGAACAGGCTGGGAAGAGGCAGGGTGGAAGTTGGGCCTTGGGGGAAGGGGTATAGTGGGGGAGGGGTCTGGGGCAGAGCCAGGGGGCACATTATAAAGTCAGCGCCTGTGCAGTGTGTGTCCCCTGCCAGTGGGCCGATACAGGGGAGGCTGGTTGTCTGTGGCCCCCAGGGTTGGGGGCATGATGACAGCGGGGCTGGCTGCCAGTGGGAATGCCCAGAAACTTCCCCCACACTCCGGGGAGAGGGCACAGCACAGTTTCAGGGGAAGGGGCATTGTGGGGCAAGTCCGTGTGCGCTGTGGGAGCTGGCAGTGACCCCGGGTGGAGGTAGGAGAAGCAGGGTGGAGTGGAAGAGGGAGGGAGGGGAGAGTCTGACTTGAAGGTCGGGGGTTGGCTCTGTGTGGGGCAGTAGAAGGGAGGAAGGTGACAGCCCTGGGGTGAAAGTGGGGGGTGGGTGGGCGGTAGCAGGGAGATTGAGGAGAGCTTTTGTGTGAAAGTGGAGGTTAGTTGTGTGGGATGCAGACAGTAGGAGGGATAGGAGGAGAGCCCAGATGTGAAGGTTGGGGTGGGGGCTTGAGGCTGGATTGTGGTAGCCTTGGTGTATGTCTCAGTGGCCCTTTCTCCCTGCAAAAAGGGCACCAGCAATTTTCCTTCCCACACTCCTCCCCAGTAACTTTACTGTTTCACTTGAAGTCATGAGGGGTGGTGAGGCAAAGGGAGAAATAGGCTAAAGAAACTAACTTTTTAAAAAGTTTTGTAAACATTATTGTACCAAAGTAGAAAATCCAGCTTTCAAAAAAAAAAAAAATGAAACATAACTTTGCGTGGAGGAAGTGGTGGTGATGATGCGGAGTTGCAGGTGCAACTCCACTGACTGCTCCATCCGGGCTTAATATGGCTCATAAATGTGCTACCTAAGCACTTGTGTTCAGGGCCCCAAGCAGGCCCTGAGTGTTTAAACAAAAAAGACAAAACTAACAAACAACCCCCCTCCCACACAAATAAAACAAATTCAAGAGTACTCTGCATATACGGATGCTAGCCCAGTTTGTTCTCTGTGGGCTGAGTGGAGGTCTCAATCAAGTGTGGCTTCAAATATCTGATTTTGTATGAATAAAGGTTTTCATCCCCATCCCAGCAGTGCTGGGTATACTACAGCGGCATTGCGCCAGGCCCACACTTGGAAGGGGCCCATAATGACTATATGGGGGCCCTCAAATATGTTTGGCACCGGGCCCACAAAAAGTTAGATAGAGAGAGCTTATTCCTTCACTCTCCCACTTCCCGGGCCCTTCTCGCATGAACAGAGAGCGGCCATACCTGAAGGCCGAAGGTGCAAACCATTCGATGTTCGTTGGGATGAACTTCCAGCAAGCTTGAATCCAAGTTCCTTTTTCCTTATTTTCGAATCCCAACTTACTTCCTGTTTGCCCCTAATTTATATAGTAATATTCTTAGCTATACCTTAACAAATCATTCTACTGAAATTTAACTAACCAATCCTAACATATTGTAACATGATTAGCTAACCAATTATGTAAGCAGAGTCAGGATGAGCTCCACCCTGACATCTGGTGGTGAGGTGTGGCAAGTTGTGGAAAAGAACTTCAGGGGCTGATCTCATTTGCATAGGCACACCCACCCCAACTAGAATGAGGCCATAACTGCCCAAATGGTCACTTTGGCTGTTGTGGGATCCCCAGTGTCTCTGTTATTGAGGCGGGAAGAATAAATTGTTATTACCCTGATTATGGGAACTGTGCTTGGAACTGTACTTGGCCTTTTGTTATGATGGAGGGACTCACCATCAACTAAGTAGCACTCGCTAGGCAAGGGACATGGGTTCCAAAATTCTGTGAATTGAGAGAGGCTTGAGATAGGTATTAGTACCTGGTGGTGTGGGCCCTCTTGTGATGGCCTGAAACACCAATTGTACCTCTGTCTCTCTCCACTGTGGAATGTCAGAGCTAATTTTGGGTGGATTAAGAGTCTTGCTACAGGTACTGTGCTGAATTCACTTTGGCCTTATGGTGCACCAGCACTAAGGCTCCCACTACTATAAACTGGAATCACTGAGCACGGTGTCAAGTAGTGGGGAGCCGGAAGATCTAGAGTGCAGCAGTGCCGTTCGTGGATAGGCTGGTGGAGTGTTTGTGAGACGGCAAGGTGAGCTGAGCAGAGCCATTCATGAGACAGCGGCGTGTTCGTGAGACGGTGAGCTGAGCAGAGCTGTTCATGAGACGGCGGAGTGGAGCGTTTGTGAGACGGTGAGCTGTGCAGAGCGGAGCCGGTTGTGGTGGAGCGGAGCCGTTCGTGAGACAGCAGAGCAGAGCCCTGTGGGGCAGTCAGCTTCAGGACACGTAAGGTGCCCCTTACCTCTTTCCCCCCACACACAGGCATATTTTAGCCAGACTGGGGAGTAGCACTCTGCAGATGAACTTTTGAACTCTGGGGCTGGACTTTTTGGACTTTGGGTGATTTGTGGATTGCTGGACTCAAGAAACTTTTGGGTTCTGGGACTCAAGAACCGAGGGAAAGGATGTGGCCCAATTTGCTGGGGTGGGTCTTTGCTCATGGTTTGGTTAATGAACACTAGTTGTGGTGTTTCCCCAATTTAATGCTGATGTTGTTTACCTCATGTTATTAAAGATTCTCTACTACACCGAGACTCTGTGCTTGCGAGAGGGGAAGTATTGCCTCTTTGAGGCGCCCAGGGGGTGTGTAAGATTTTCCCAGGTCACTGGGTGGGGGTTCGAGCCAGTTTTGCATTTGCTTTGATGAGAGGGAGCCCCTGTGTACTGAACCCGGCCCTTGCTGCTATCAACTTGGCCTGGCAGAAGGGTTACAATTATATGCCACCACCTTAATTAGTTTACACCCAGCAAAATTAATTATACAGCAGACAGAAACAATCACAGAACCAGACAGAGACCATGCCAATAAACAATAGCAAAGTGGGAACTATAATGACAAAATAATACAGAAGTGAGGATTTCACAACTACATCTATAAAGACATAAGGGTTTCCCAGCTGTATCTATTGATAAGTGAGTTCTTACCAGACAGAAAACTATCAACCTAAATTTCCTTTTACATCTTCTAGGCTCTTCCCTTTCTCTGGAGGTGATAGATTGGATCACCTTCCTAACAGCCCCAGATTGACTAGTTTGGAATGTGAGGATGTGACCGGTCGCTTCCCAGTTTATGGCTGCCTCTGCTGCTTAGCCAAAGGCATTGGCCTAAGAACAGGGCCTCAGACTGTCACAGTGAGAGAAGGCCCTTACACAGATTCTTTCTTGTATACCTCTATTACTAGCTAAATAATAAACATATACCTACATTCTTAGAGTATAGGCCTTTACAGACAGGCCTGAATATCTATATCCTAACACTCCACCCCGTTTTTTCTTTTGGGATCCTCCTGCCCAGGTGTTAGCCGATGGCCAAGGATGTTTGGTGAGGTGCCAGCTATGCCCGTTTTATACCATCCGTGACTTTAACCGCTAGGACACACTGTCCCTTCGCGGCGGGCAGCCCGGGCTAGGTTGACGGATGCCCCAAGGTCCTAACCACCCGTGACTTTAACTGCTAGAGCTCAGAGCTCCTTCGCAGTGGGCAGTCAACACTGACTGACAGGTGCCCCAATGGCAGCACTAAGAGCCTCTCCACACCCGTGACTTTAACTGCTAGAGCTCAGAGCTCCTTCGCAGTGGGCAGTCAGGATTGACTGACAGGCGCCCCAAGAGTTTGCCCCGTGGAGGCGGCACAACTCAATGCTAGGCTCTTAGTACTCTCACCTAATGGCCAGGCTTTATAGCCAAAACGGCTGAGGTTCTTTAATTGTGTTGGCTGCTTTACAGTAAACCAGAGAAACAAGTCAGGCTTATGCACAAATGGTTACCAAAATTTATTAAACTAGATTCTAATCATGTGGTTACAAAATTGCTAGTGCCTACTTATTTAAATGTAGAGATGTTACACACACAAACAAGTTACAAAACTGAAGCCACAATCCCAAAGAAAGAAAACAAAGTATAGAGCTCTATTTCAAAATATGTGTACACTAAAGATAGGAGATCAGGTGTGGGTGCTTCTTACCCTCCTTGCATCTCTCGATTCCAGCGGTGCCAAGCCAGGATCGGTCACTCAATTCCGCGGAAAGACGAATAAGGGACAAGGCTTAGGGACCCTCTTAGCTGCAGAAGCCTTGGGAGGCTGTCACTTATCTGACCAGCAGGTAGATAGTGAAAAGCACTCAAAAATCATGGTGCTGTAGGGGTGTGTGCATCACGCTATTTAGTAGGGGCTAAGAGCCATGTCTGTCACAGCTTCTCTGTCTGCTGTGAGCCTAATCGTTGTATATGTTCCCAGAGGCACATTGGAGCAGCACACCTGGGCTTCTCACAACTTCAAAGGCTGTGCTGGAATTTATGTTAAGTGCCCTGTTGTTTTGGCTCCCTTGTGTTCCCAGCAATGCTGGTCTGAGGGGGGGGGGCTGGCTGTTTGGCTACACCAAGTATCCCAGGAAAAGCATAGGACATATGGCGACACACTTTCTGATAGGGCCAGGCATCAAGGTGGAAGGTGTCGATGCTCCATCTGTCCCACTGCCCATTGTGTAGTACCATGCCCTGCACCTTCTCTCGTACGGGCATACTACATCTATTAAAATTAGTGTTCCAGACTTCCCAGTATAGTGGGCCCGAGAAGGTTGGGTCCGGGTTGTCTAGTACACTTGGCGGGGGGGCTTACTACATTACTTATAGGTTATAATTAGTGGCTGTTCTCTAGGGGGTTGTGCCCCCCTTGATCGTTTCCATATGCATACTATATAGTTAACAATACATCAGCTGCTATGATAATCCACAGCAACACCGAGAGTCCTGACCACTGCAGTATGGTCCAACATCCTGGCCACCACCAAAAACACTGCTTCTCCTCCTTTGATAAGGTTAAAATTTTGTCAGTGCCATCCTGTAGTGTATTGTAAGTGTGTCCAACTGTTGGCGCTTGCAGCAAGTTGCTCTTGTAATCTTTGTGTACTTTTGTCCATATTGTGTGTCCATTGAATATCCACAGTGAAATTTGGTATTGTCCAAACCAATTCAACTACTTTGTACAGTATGGGGTAGTAGGTGCCGGTTCGATTGTTTACAACAATTAAGTCCACTGATCCATTGGTGCACCATAGTCCAGGTGGCAGTGTATAGAAGTTCATAATTTGGTCATACACTGGAAGGATTTTGCCTCCTAGTGTTATATTGCAGGATTGCATACATTCCCAACAGAATACACTGTACCCCATATATATTACCCCTAAATGCCCCCCCTTTGCAATAGGCCATTGATCCTGCTCCTCCATAGTCACAGGAGAGGAGCACATCCATATTCCTCCTCTGGATATACAACTGCTTAATGTGATGACAGTCCAATTTACCCCATTCCACCCCCCCACCACCTATTTCCTAGTGGCTCCCAATGCACTCCCCCTTCCCTACTTACTCCCATAGGGTTCAAGGGAACCACCTTATTTGCATTTCCTTCCCATGGTATCATAGTAACAATTGCACAAGAACTGTCCCCACAGGTCGGGGATGTTATTTTCCAGGTAGATGGGTATGTTTTTGCAATTGTGGATAAATATGGGCTAGCCTCCCGATTTAATACTGAAGGCCATTGTTCTGACCAAGCATCTCTCATAATATCCATTAACATTATTAGCTGAGCATTTTGAATACCTATGCACACTTCTCCCCATGTTAGTCTTCTGAAGCCATCCCCTACCGATGTCACCAGGTCCCCTGCCCAACGATTTAACTGCAAGTTTACCTCTACTGCTGTCCTCCACCCTGTGGCAACTGCCGATTGTTGCTGTGCCATTAATTCATTAATTTGTTGTTGAAATTTCATATTTTGGCTTACTAATTGTTTGGTTACCCACTCGTCCCCCACATTCCATGTACCCAGCATAGTGTTCCCCGCTGCCCACAATCCCCTCTTCCGATGACGATTCCAGGTGTGTCCCCTTACCCACCCATTGAATTGTTGTTTCAATCCTTTTATGTACATACTACAATTAGGATGGATTTGGTCCACCCACCATTCCTTGGGGCATACCACCCATGTAATAGAGTGAAAGGACATGTCAAAAAGTGCTGGCTGCACCTGCTCCCACAATGGCTCCCATACATTTGCTCATCGGGGAATATTCTCGGCTCCAGGCTGTGGCCACTTTAAATTTGGATTCTTCCAACTTGGCATCCATATCACCTGTAGGGTTACATTCTGTAAAATGGTTAACTCATCATACACCCAGCGTCCCAAAGGGGATTTTACACCTAATGTAATATGTACATAACAATCACACCTTCGGGGATTATCTTCCATGGAAGTACCATTGTGGTTACATATGGTAACATCACACCCTAAATGTGGGGCCCTATTTTCCCAAGAGGGATCATTTGCTCCAGGAGACCAGAGGGTTATATTCTTTGGACCCTCTGTAACAAACCACATAGCTGGGTAACTGTGTTTTCCACTATCGTTAATCATGGCAGCACCCAGGGAGTACCATGCGATATTTTCTGATAAATTTGATATTCTCCACCAGGTTGGGATTCCCCCATCTAATCCATAAACCATATACCAACACTGCCAAATTCCTGTTGGAGTATTAGTGGTACATCTTTCTATGGGGAGATTCTCATAGTCTTCATTAGCTTTATTGTCACAGGTTGCATGTGTAGCCGTCCATGTGTTTCCTCCTTTTGACACTTCACATCGTGGGATCTGAATAGAATTTGTAAATGTGACAATTGTGATTAGCACTAGTAATTGTTCCATCCAGGGCCAGGGAATTTTCATCCTTTTCTCCTTTTTGAATTAACCTGTAATACACACATAACAAAATTTACACGTCCCCTTTCCCAATCCCCTGTTTGTACCTTTTTATTTGCATGCAGTGAACCCACTTTCATCCTCCATTCTCTGTACCCAGTAATAGCAGACTGGGCCCTAATTGGTCAAGGACAAGGTAGGGGCCCTTCCATTTAGGAGCTGGGAACGGATGGTGTTGACCTGGAATCTTGTACATCACTAGATCTCCCACCATGGGTAGATTACGCTCCCCAGGCAGGTCATACCATGCTTTGACTCTTGCTGCTCCTTGCTCGTCTTGCCAGGCCACCGCCTGCTTTTACATGTTCAATTAGAGTTAAAATCCATTCTTGTGTTAAGCCGTGTATAGTGACTTCCCCAGGTACTGGGGTAAGTAGATTTTCCCACCGTTCCATGAGCCTTCTCATGAGAGCTTCATATGGAGAAAATCCTGTGCCCTTATTCTCATTAAGACAAAGGGCAGTAACTGACCAGTTTTTTCCTCCCATTTCTACTCCCTTTCTTAGCTCACTTTTAATGGTGTGGTTCATGCGTTCCACTTGCCCTGCAGCCTGTGGGTGATAAGCAATATGGAACAACTGTGTGATTCCAGTGAAGGCCGATAGCTCCCCTAACAGATCTGACTGGAAAGCTGCTCCTTGGTCTAAGTCAATCACCTTTGGGACCCCCCAGCGAGTGAATACCTCATTTACCAGTTACCCGGGCAGTTTGATACTTTATGGGAAAGCTTCCACCCACCTGCTGAAAGCATCCACTACCACCAACATGAATCGGTTTTTCCTGTGATCTGGTGGTAGGGGTCCTGTGTAGTCAATTTGTATTCTTTCCCATGGTCCCCTTGGAGCTTGTCTCATTAATTCTCCCCTTAGCACCTTGTGTGGTGGGCTGTGCCTGGCACAGTCCAAACAACGTTCCAGATGTGATTTTAAATCAGCTGCCATTCCTGGCCACCAGCAAAACCTTTTTAAAGTTCCCAGTGCCTCCTCAAACCCGGGGTGTCCCCCTGCCAAGCTTCCATGCACCCAGTTTGTCATAAATATAAAGGGAAGGGTAAACCCCTTTAAAATCCCTCCTGGCCAGAGGAAAAATCCTTTCACCTGTAAAAGGTTAAGAAAAGCTAAAGGTAACCTCACTGGCACCTGACCAAAATGACCAATGAGGAGAAAAGATACTTTCAAAAGCTGGGAGGAGGGAGAGAAACAAAGGGTCTGTGTCTGTCTGTGTGATGCTTTTGCCGGAGACAGAACAGGAATGGAGTCTTAGAACTTAGTAAATAATCTAGCTAGATATGCGTTAGATTATGATTTCTTTAAATGGCTGAGAAAATAGCTGTGCTGAATAGAATGAATATTCCTGTCTGTGTGTCTTTTTTGTAACTTAAGGTTTTGCCTAGAGGCATTCTCTATGTTTGAATCTAATTACCCTGTAAGGTATCTACCATCCTGATTTTACAGAGGTGATTCCTTTTTACTTCTATTAAAAGTCTTCTTGTAAGAAAACTGAATGCTTTTTCATTGTTCTCAGATCCAAGGGTTTGGGTCTGTGGTCACCTATGCAAATTGGTGAGGATTTTTACCAAACCTTCCCCAGGAAGTGGGGTGCAAGGGTTGGGAGGATTTTGGGGGGAAAGATGTTTCCAAACTATGTATTTTAAGGAACCCAGATAAAGTTTGGTGGTGGCAGTGGAAGTCCAAGGGCAAAGGGTAAAATTAGTTTGTATCTTGTGGAAGTTTTAACCTAAGCTGGTAAAAGTAAGCTTAGGAGTTTTCATGCAGGTCCCCACATCTGTACCCTAGAGTTCAGAGTGGGGAAGGAACCTTGACACAGCTTAAGAAAGCCGTCTGACTTCCCTGAGGGCACAACATTACTGGTCCCTCAGTTGTTAAGACACACCAAATCCCTTCCATTAGTTCCACCTTTGGCACATGCCTGTCCCCAAGTTTCATGATGCCTTCCAGTCCTGGGTCAGATTCTTGCAACTCTCGAATTCACCCTCCCCGATCTGTATCCACCCCGCTTCTTGTTAACACTGCTACAGACACACTCTCTTCTGGCTCCCAGGGCCATAGGGGTTCCTCTGTTGCAACCCACTTGGCCTCTACATCGGCCAGATTATTTCCTTTGCTTAGGGGTCCTGTTTTCTTGTGTGCCTTTACCTTTACCACATTGATCCGTGTAAAACAGTGACTGAGCTCCTCCATTCGCTTCCACCAGGTAGCATGCTTGATTGTGGAGCCGTCTGTTGCCCTGAAATGATTATCTGCCCACCATCTCAGCATTAATGTGGCACCACGAAATACATAATCTGAATCTACCACCACCCAACATTCTGGCTCAAATTTGGGATCCACTTCATTTAAAGCTGTTAGCAAGGCTGCCAGTTCTGCCTCCTGAGCTGACTTTGCTTCTAGTGAGAAACCAGTGGTGCTGACTGTCTCATTGCCTCTGATTCCCACAACAGCTAAGCCTGCAGTTTTCCGTCCCCCTTGATACATACAACTTCCATCCAAAAACCATACCAGTGTCCCCTCCTTTACCTGATTGGGGTTAGCCGCCCGAAACACCTGATGTTGGGTTTTACCTGGGCTGGCTTCACATTGGTGTGGGGTGCCAGCCAGATGTAATCCAGCTACCCAGACTATGGGTTCCTTTAACACTTCTGCTTTAATATTTTCTGCCTGTAGAGCCAGCAACCATTGGGCAATATGCTGCCCACTCACTTGTCCCTGTAAGATTGTGTGCATGTTTAACAGCCACAGGGGGTCATGATGAGATTGGACTATTACTTTCTGCATTCCCGTGAGGCATTTGAATTTCCCAACCCCCCAGTAGGAGCACAACAGCACCTTTCCACACCATCCATACTTCAGTTCCACAGCACTCAAAAGTCAAGAGGCAAAGGCCACAGGTCAGTCCTTTGCTCCATACTCCTGTGTTAATGGTAGTGTCCAATACCAATGGTAGTGTCCGATACCAAAGGGTACAGATAAAAGAATTTCTCCCCATCCGGGAGGCCAGCACTGGAGCACTGGCCAGATTTTCCTTTAGCACTCTCACTGCCTCAGTACACTCTTCTGACCATTCCCAAGTTGAGGCTCGGGTTAGGTCAAATAGAGGCTGGGCTATTTCTGCATAATTGGCCACAAAATCCCCGCAAAATCCAGTTAGACCCAGAAAACTTTGCAAGCTTTTAACATCTGTAGGCAGTGGCAGGGACTGGATCAGTTGCACCCGTCCCTTATCAATTTCCCTTCCCATCTGAGACACTTCCACTCCTAAGTAGGTCACTCTTGTCTGTCCCATCTGAGCCTTTTTCCCATTGACCTTCAATCCTTCTCTTGCCAAAGCTTGAAGGACCTGCTCGGTTAGTTCCCTGTCTTCTTCCTCTGTCCCTGACATTAACAACAGGTCATCTACATATTGTATGCACCTTGCTGAATCCACCCTCTCCAGAGCCTGTCTCATGTATCTGTGAAAAATTGCCGGGGAGTTCCTATATCCCTGGGGTAGGACTGTCCAGCAGAAGTGACTGCCCTCCCATGTGAATGCAGTTTTATACTGACACGAGGTAGCTAGTGGCAGAGACCAAAACCCATTAGCTATGTCCAAAACAGTGAAAATTCAGAACTGGGGTCCAATACAGGCAACAGTAATGGAGCCATAAGAGGCCAGGATGGTGGAGATGGTGGCCACCAGGTTGAAGTCCATGACGAATAAGATGTCAGCCTGAGTGGGCCGTTGTTACTTGTGAGACCTGGGTGGGAAATGGTTTTTCCACCCTGCAAGTATTTTTCAAGAGTTAGAAATTTTTCCCCATCTTGAATCAGGACAAAAAGTTGTAATCTCAAAAAAATTTTGCAAAGAGAAAAACTAATTTTGTGGGAGGTGGTCAATTGAAATGTTTCAATAATTTTGAAACAGTTCATTGCAATTTCAACTTCTTTTCTTTTCAGTCCAGTTAGCTTACATTTAAAAAAACAAGTTATTTTGAACTGGAAAACCAGAACTTTTCATTTTGAAAATGTGGAAATGTTTTGACAATTTTGAAATTTTTTTCCTCCACATTTTCTCAAGTTGGGAAAGTCATCAAAGCCAACCTTGTTTCATGAACAGTTGTGATGAATTAGCATTTTTCCATTCAGAACCAATTCTTGGCAGCATCCAAGCACTTCCAGCAACATTCTGGATGTTCCTCAAGAAACACAGCCAATACCTCTTCTCCTCTGGAGGACTGAGCGGTGGTTATGATGGACCTTAATGTGGCTAGTCCAGCAGTGGGTTTGGAATCTGACATTCTCCCACTCACAGTGGAGGTAGCAATTTGGCATTCCTGTCATAGAACTTCCTCTGTTCTTGTCTCCTGGTATGTAGCTCTTTGATAAACTACTTCAGCGTGCCTTGATTATGGCTCAAGAACTTTTTCATATGTTGGTGCTAGGTTTTTGTCCTTCTGCCCACAAGTATCTCAGCTGGGGATCCAAATAAAGCAGTGATAAATGGGTTGCAATATTCTGACAGTACTAAGTTTGGGATCCACTGAATCTGCCACTTTTTGTTTTCATCTGCTCAAGTTTTTTGCTATTTGTACTACTCTTCTGCTAACCTATTTGATTGTGCATCGAAAGGATGTGACATAACGTGGCTGAACTGAGATATCAAAGGGAATGGTTAAATTGAGCTATTGGCCTTCAAAAAACTTGACAATGTCGTACTGAGATCAACTACCAGTATTTTCTCATTGTTTCCTTGTGCTCCCCTACCTGTCTGCATCCATCTGTTGTCTCTTGTCTTGTCATATACTCACATTGTCAGCTTTCTGGGGCAGGAACTATCTGTGGTGTTTTGTACTGTGCCTGGTCCAAAATTGGGGCCCCTACATGTTACTATAATAAAAATAATTTGTGACTTGTGGGCACCTTTATCTGTGATTCTTCTGGAATCACATGATGAGCTACCTGCAATTCACAGTGTTTGTTATTACATTGCTACTTGATGTGTTGTGCAACATTTCAAATTTTTTTTAATTGAGTAGTTGTCCACTAATAATGGAGGATCATTCCCACTTAATTCAAACAGATCTGTACCAATTTTAAACCAAAGGCAAACAGAGGTTCTTGTTTCCTCACCTGACTGCAGATTCCACACTAGGATACCTTATCTTCAAAGGAGCATTCCTGCCTGGCTGCAACATGGCATCTCGGGCTTTGTTCTTACACTTCTCCATACCCAGAAGAGCACTGTGGATAATGCTTAGTATTTGTGATCTCACGCTGTGTGGCATCATGACAATGGTGTCCTTTGGAAAGAATCCCATGAGATGCAGGAATTCCATCACTGTGTTCCCAAAGGGATTTTGTGTTTGGAAGGACCTGGGATTTTTCACATAGTCCATCCTTCTAGAATTACTCTCGCAAGCTCTGATAAGGTTGGCTCATTTATCTGTGCCTCTAGGCTACTGAGCTCTGCCCTTGGTTACTCTGGGTCAGAGCTAGGGCTCTTCTTAAAAGACGCTTCACAAATCACAGACCCTTCTGCCCCTGAATCAATTTTAAATCTAACAATAGTACTGCAGATTTTGAGATTAACAGCCCAGTCTGCTCATGATGCTTTCTCTGGACACAGATCTCTGGAAAAAAAACCAAGGGAAGGTGAGTGAGGTCATCTCCTTAATTCCTTTGTTGTACAAACATGTTTTCACTGTCATTATTTCTTGGTTTTCTTGCACATTTCTACTAGCTGAGCAGACCTCACTTGCCCTGAGTCTGCCTTTGCCTCACCTACCCCCTTTTTCCCATGGGAACTCTACGCTCTTAAAATGATGCTTCCCTTTTCCCCATGGGAATGTTTTCTTTCCTCCTTCTCACATCTGCTGCCACTATTTTCTTGCTGGGTGATTTGTATCCACTTATTGTGGCACCACCCTGACTGAGCCATTTCTAGTGGCTATTGACAGTTCCAGGAGGGTAGAGTTAAGGTTGTGTGGGGAGGGTATCATAGAATCATAGAATATCAGGGTTGGAAGGGACCTCAGGAGGTCATCTAGTCCAACCCCCTGCTCAAAAGCAGGACCCATCCCCAATTAAATCATCCCAGCCAGGGCTTTGTCAAGCCTGACCTTAAAAACTTCTAAGGAAGGAGATTCCACCACCTCCCTAGGCAACGCATTCCAGTGTTTCACCACCCTCCTAGTGAAAAAGTTTTTCCTAATATCCAACCTAAACCTCCCCCACTGCAACTTGAGACCATTACTCCTTGTCCTGTCCTCTTCCACCACTGAGAATAGTCTAGAACCATCCTCTCTGGAACCAACTCTCAGGTAGTTGAAAGCAGCTATCAAATCCCCCCTCATTCTTCTCTTCCGCAGACTAAACAATCCCAGTTCCCTCAGCCTCTCCTCATAAGTCATGTGTTCCAGACCCCTAATCATTTTTGTTGCCCTTCGCTGGACTCTTTCCAATTTATCCACATCCTTCTTGTAGTGTGGGGCCCAAAACTGGACACAGTACTCCAGATGAGGCCTCACCAATGTCGAATAGAGGGGGATGATCACGTCCCTCGATCTGCTCGCTATGCCCCTACTTATACATCCCAAAATGCCATTGGCCTTCTTGGCAACAAGGGCACACTGCTGACTCATATCCAGCTTCTCGTCCACTGTCACCCCAGGTCCTTTTCCACAGAACTGCTGCCTAGCCATTCGGTCCATAGTCTGTAGCTGTGCATTGGGTTCTTCTGTCCTAAGTGCAGGACCCTGCACTTATCCTTATTGAACCTCATCAGATTTCTTTTGGCCCAATCCTCCAATTTGTCTAGGTCCCTCTGTATCCTATCCCTGCCCTCCAGAGTATCTACCACTCCTCCCAGTTTAGTATCATCCGCAAATTTGCTGAGAGTGCAATCCACACCATCCTCCAGATCATTTATGAAGATATTGAACAAAACCGGCCCCAGGACCGACCCCTGGGGCACTCCACTTGACACCGGCTGCCAACCGGCTGTTATGTACCATAACTCTTAATTTCTTAGTTTTCAGAGGTTTAAATTTAATCTCTCTCCATGATCTTGAAGGGCACGAGGCACTACTGGGCAACCTTAACACTGCAATAGCAAAGTTTTTTGGCAGTTAATTTTCACTAGCTCACGTTGCCGTGCCGGTTAGATTTGCCTAGTCCAGCGCTAGCTAAGATATTGGCTGTTTGTTCTGAAAGCTCCTTGCTGAAAACCCCAGCTACTAGACAATCTCTGCTGCACAGTGTCCTTGATCTTGGATGCCAAAGCCACAATGCTCTGCTTGTTCATGTAGAGCTTGGGCAAAGGCTCCCATGTTTTCTCTGAACCCTATTGTGAAACCTCATCTGTTTGCGTACAGAGTTCCTTTTAGAGAATGAAATGCTTGTCCGGCTTTTGAAGAAGGATGTGACACATATTTTTATTTCCTTCCTTGCAAAGGCAAATGATTTTCAGTCCCCATTGCATAAGCTAAAACTGAGCTTAGTGTTACCCTTCTGTGACACATGGCTAGAAAGGGTTAAACATCCTGCAAAATAAATAACCCTCAAAAGACATGTGGGGAGATAATGTTTGTGTTTTTACATATGTATGAGTAGGGTCTGACAATGTAATCAACAGTCCCTGTCTATGCTGTATTCTGATAATTCAGAGGTCAAAAGAAGATCCTTGCATTTAAATTAATTGTAAACATAGGATATCTCGGCATTCATCTCTCTTTGAAATGTACTGTGAATGGCCTTATGTTAATTCATATAGCTAAGTACTGGTGATGGACCTCCTTCAAAGTCATCCTAATTACCTTTTGTTCCCTGAAGAAATTCCAACTTGTCAAAAGACATGAAATTGTATAAAAGATCCTTGGGTCCTGATTCTGTCATCTCAGATCTGCTTAGGCTTCATCAGGGGAAGTTTGAGTCACAAGACTGAAGTCCCAGTTATGCTGGTACACCCTGAATATGAGATTTGGACATTGGACTATGACCTATGAACTGAATTCTAAAGGAACTCTTTGCAAAGCTCACCATCTCTGCTGTGAATCTGAACCTCAATGAATTGAACTCATGTCTGTATTATTTTACATTCCCCCTGAGGCTCCACAGAACTGACAGTCGAAGGGCCTGGCCCAAAGCCTGTTGAAGTCAATCGAAGGGCTCCCACTGACCTCCAGAGTCTTCGCATCCAGCCCTAAGAAAGCTGAGGACTCCGGGCATTGCCAGAGCTGCCTCACCACAGCGTTCTCAGGGAGATCTGAAAGGGGCTGACAGACAACCAGATTGTCCACATCACATGGTCGGTGTCTAGAGCAGAGGCCTGACAGTCCTTCCAAAGGGCAGCAGCCCAAGGACTTTCTCCCTGAGCACTGGATTTTGCCTGCTGTCCTTCACCAGCCAGGAAACTTGAGTCCAACCCTCAGATCATAGCCCTGTGCTCCCCCAGCAGAGGCTGAAACTCAAGCAGAGAAGATCTGGCATTTCGTCCCTCCAGACCTTGCTCTGCCTTCATGCCGGGAGATTTCTCAGTCCAGATCTGAGCCACCCTATCCACCATGTTACATGGAAAATCCTCTTGGCAGGACACAACTGGATTAACCCAATGGAGATAACTGAATGAGCCCAGTCCCCATGTCAAGCCCTCCCTCTGGGATTTGCACCATGGCTTGCCGGAGGTAATTAAATCCTCTCTGGCCTCTGTTACAGCCCTGGCTGAGTTCCCTTCTAGTGAACTCAGTCAGCTCTATTGGACCCAATGTCAGGATTCCCTGTGCTTTCAAGCCTGCTGGTTCTGAGCAGCCTCCTGATACTGTCTCTAGCTTTGAGTTCTCAGCACACTCCCGGGGTGCAGATGTCCTCTCTGGTGCCCATTTTGGCATGTGAGATCCCACAGTCATACTGCCCTCCACCCCGAGAGCAGTGCTGAGCCCCCCAGGCCTCCCACCCGTAGTTTATGCATGCTGTCCCCAGAGCTGTGCACTCAGAAGTTTAACTCTTAGAGGACACATGGCAGATAAAGCAAGGAATACAAGCTTTGCAAAGGAAGTTCTTAAACACAGACCCTGTAGACAGCACAGGAGAAATTCAGATGTAGACAAAACAATGAACATCTGAATGCAGTTCACCACCTTCACCTCCTTGGAATTCTCATCCCTCCTGAGAGTCCTTGGGGCTTTGGCCAGTGTCCTAAAGGAACAGCAAGTTGCTTCTTGCCCCGATGCCTCCAGCCATGTCTTGTCTTTCTGGCAGTGAACTGGCTCTCCTTCCTTAGAGAGCCAGTCTCCTTTAAAAGCAGATTTTTCCTGACACCATGTCAGGTGGTCAGCTGGAGAAAATTGCAGCTCTTTAAGTCGTGGGCCGAGATTGGAGAGCGGGGAGAAGGAAGAAATTCCAGCCTCCCTTCTTCTCCCCCTAAAAAGTCTTTGGGAAGAGGTAAGTCCATTCAAAACCCTATTGTTCAAACAGGGAAATCCACTCACTGCTGATGGGGCCAGAGGGCCAGAGCAGCCTTGATTGCCCCATTTCCCAAAACATAGCTTCCTCCTCACACACCAGATGGATGATCTAATTCACAAGGACCATTACAGTCACTAATCGTGGTCATAACACCACAGCAAAAGATAACTGGACACAGACGTATTCCCTAGAGCTGGCTGGAAAATGGAAATCCCTTTCCATGGACAATGTCGCATATTTGAAAAATTTCCATTCTAGGAGGAAAAGACAAACATGTGACATTGTTTGCAGGAAGGGATCTCAAGTAAAATTCCTTTGGAGCTTTTCAACTGCCCCTCTGGAAAACACTTGTTAGTTTCTGAAAGTGAAACTGACAAGAGCCTTCCCACCTGGCTGCAACAGATGAAAAGCCCCACCACTCACCCTGGCACCTGGCTCTGGCAGCCCAGCCACTCAACCTTCCTGGTTCCCCCATCTCTGAGAGCCAGAGAAGCAGAGAGGCAGTCAGGGCATTCAGCCTCCTCAGCCCCAGAGCTGGGGAGGAGGTAGGGAGGCTGAGAGCTCGGGCAGCACAGAGTCAAGGCACTACAACTGGGCACCCCCTCTGGGATGGCTTTTGTCAATTTCACATTCTGAAATTCAGATAAAATTCAGGCAGTGAAACTGACATGAGTCTTCCAGGCTGGCCAGCCAGGGAGATGTCCTGCTGAAAACTCTGGACTATGCAAAAAGGGCATTTTCCCACAGAAAGTTTCCGAGCATCTTCCCCAAAACCCCACAGCTTCTGCAGGAGATTCTGGCCATTGTCAGCCACAGGCCGCTGGTGCCACAGTGCTATGAGGAGATGAGGCTGATGACAAGGGCATACAGGAGTCCCGCTCACTCCCAGAGGCAGCCATTCCTTCCAAGGCAGGGCTGAGACATGTTGCCAGGGCTGTGTGAAGGAAGTGTGCCTGTCACACAAGAGTGAAAGCATCTTGCTACCACCTGCCCTTAGCATGAGGGAGCTTTGTCTGTGCCTGGTGGGGGTCAGCTCCCCAACTCCATTAGCCACAAGCAACACAATCACTCCCCTCTAGACCTCCCAAGCCCTGCAGGCTCTCTATAGGCTAGCAACAGGCACCCTCCAAGCATCCCACTGGAGTGCCCACCCCCTGGCCCTCTAGACACTCACAGACTTCACCAATCTGCTACTTCCAAAGAAGCCATATGGCCCAGCTTATCAGTTCCACCTCAGACCACCACTCTGCTCAATTCACATGACTTCAATTTGTTTATAGTGAAATCAAATACAAGTTTATTTACCAAAGCAGAGAGATCCAAATAGTAGCAAGTAGAAGTACTGGAAACAAATGACTACATATAAAACAAAATCATAACATGCATTCTAGAGCCTAGACTTAATTCACAAGATACTCTCATGTCTTGTAGAATATTGCTCACCCAAAATCCTTGCAGAGTTTTATAGCCAGGCTGGCTGGGACCCTCCTTTCATGAGAAGAATACAGTCAGTTGGCCTCCTTGGTGAAGAATTCAGCGTGTCTCTTGCACACCAAGATATACCAGCCAATTCTTTGTCTTTATTCATCAACAGGCCACCCCCACCCCTGCTGCTTCTTTCTCCCTATAGATTGCCTCTCTTGTACAGCCTCTCAATTCAGACCTGGCTAAGTTTGCAAATAGACATCCACTGAGAGGCGCACAACACACAAATGGCCAGACAGGGAAATAGGTGTCTATTACCTCCTGTCTGAAAGGAACATCTCCGAGGTATGTCACTGCCTGGTGACCGGCCTTAACTCCAAGACCTTAAGAACATAATTTTTATTATAGATACATGACTCTTTAAATATTACCTGTATGTACATTTCACAATGACTGTGACAATCAGTAGGCTACTGGCTCTTGATAGAGACCTCACATGCCACCCTTCGGTGAGCTATTATGCAGGTAGCCAACCCAGGGAATCCCTATGCTGCCCTGTGCCCTCTGCCAGCTGACATCAAGGGCTCCCTGGTCACAGGGCACATGCTGTATACAGAAGATATACTGGGGATACAGAGGGGCCTTCAAGTGCCCAGGGCTGTGCATACTTCATGAAGATACAGAGTAATTCACATTATTTTCTCCCTGCGCATGGTCTCTGTCTCCGGTCCATGTTGTCTCTCTTACAGGCACCCAGATCCACAGAGGTGGACAGATCCTCCCTCTCGCCGCCCCCTTTCCTCCCCAGCTCTGGGAAACAGGCCAGAATGGGAGACTTGGGAAACAGGAACCCTCCCAAATGTCCACAAACAAACTTCCTGTCAGTGCAGAGCTGCCAGAATGGCAATGAGTTCCTCTGACAGGCTCCCTGCATTCCCGCCCACCCTTGGACTCTGGCCAACAAGCTGGGGAAAGCTGCCAAGGCAGAGAGAACCCGAGGCTTGCACAACACAACACACGGCGTCCCACCAGCCAAACAGCTAGGCAGAGTAAGTGAAGGCAGCCCCCTGCATTCCCCCTGACAGACACTCACTGAGGCAGGGAGACCCTGGGGATGGGGGGCTGTGGGGAGTGGGAGATCCCCAAGGGGCTGGGGGGAGATTGTTAGATTGATGGGGGAGAGTGGGAGATCCCCAAAGAACTGGGGGACGATTATTAGATTGGGGGGGGGGGCTGTGGGGAGTGGGAGATCCCAAGGGGCTGGGGGGAGATTGTTAGATTGATGGGGGGGGAGTGGGAGATCCCCAAGGAACTGGGGGGGCAATTATTAAGTTGGCAGGGGGCTGTGGGGAGTGGGAGATCCCTGAGGAACTGGAGGTGATTGTTAGGTTGGGGGGTAGGGGGAGGGGAGTGGGAGATCCCCAAGGAACTGGGGGCAATCGTTAGATTGGCACTTGCATTGTGGTAGTTTTGAATCCATCAAGAGTTCTGAACAACTGGAGTCAAAATGTGTCTCTGCCAATTTCCTTCTCTCTGTTTTTTTCTGAGTCCATCATTTCATTTCTTCCTCCATCCTCCTTATTCCCCTGTGTGCTTCTCTCTTCCCCCTCCCTTTTATCTTTCCTCCTCCTCCTCTGCACCTCTTACTCTATCCCTACCTCCCATAGGGAGCTCGCCCTGGGATCTGGTCTCCTAAATACTTTGTCCCCCCTCCTCACTTTTTGTCCTTCCCTTTGTTTCCTTCTCCCTCCCTATAGCTTTTCTACTGTATCTTCCCCTCCACACCAATTCTGTTTTTCCCTCTCTCACTCTCTCTCTTCCTGTAAAAAGAAAAGGAGGACTTGTGGCACCTTAGAGGCTAACAAATTTATTTGAGCATAAGCTTTCATGAGCTACATCCGATGAAGTGAGCTGTAGCTCACGAAAACTTATGCTCAGATAAATTGGTTAGTCTCTAAGGTGCCACAAGTCCTCCTGTTCTTTTTGCGAATACAGACTAACACCACTGCTACTCTGAAACCTCTCTTCCTGTTGTTTCATTTCTCACACTCTCCCCCCTCCCCCCATCTCTGTTTGGTTCTGTTGTTCCCCAGGCCCTGCTTTCTCCCAGCAAATGGAGGGTGTCCTCCTTCCCTGCTTTGGCCTCCTCTCTCTAACCCCCACCCACTCCCTTAGCCTCATCCCCTGGAATTTCTTCTCCCTTTGCCAGGGCAGGGGGGAATGTCAGGAAGTAACCCACATGCTTGGCATGGAGCAATCTTTGAGTGTGTCCATGCTGCTGTCAGAGGTCTGACTGCAGCGCTGTGGCATACCCGCACTAGCTTTCATCGAGCTAGCGTGGAACAAAATTGCAGTAAAGATGTGAGCTGTCCAAGCCCGCCCTGGATCCTAGGGACCTACTTGTATTGCTAGTCCACCAGTCTTCACAGCAGTCTACCCGGTGCGGGGCTATTTGCCCCATGACTCCTTTCCCACTCCCTGAAGCCTACAGCCTCATCACTTCCAGGTGCCTGGGACGTAACAGGGGCCAGGATCTGTCCCCACAGAACGCAGCCACAGGACTGGCCTCAATGGCCCCTGCACTGCCTTTCAGTGGAGCCTGCGATTTGCCCCTCCCCTAGCTTCTTCTGGAAACCCTAAGGGGTAAACCACTGGGATCATTGTACATCGAATATCCATGGGACTTCTCCCTGGGGATCCCATAGCAAGC
The DNA here is from genome assembly GCF_965140235.1 of Caretta caretta. Classification (NCBI taxonomy): domain Eukaryota; kingdom Metazoa; phylum Chordata; order Testudines; family Cheloniidae; genus Caretta; species Caretta caretta. The sequence continues at coordinate 13,875,676 of NC_134211.1, forward strand.
AGACCCCTAGGATCTCCCCTGGGATCCCCCTAGTTAGCTCACCCCTGGGATCTCTCCCCTGGGATCCCCTTGGCCAACAGACCCCTGGGATCTCTCCCGTGGGGTTCGCTTAGCAAACAGGCCCCTGGGATCTCTCCCCTGGGATTCCCTTGGTGAACAGGCCCCAGGGATTATCTCCCCTGGGATCCCCCTCATGAGCAGGCTCCTGAGACCTCTCCTCCAGGATCCCCTTAGCGAGCAGGCCCCTGGGGTCTTTCCTCTGGGATCCCTTTAGTGAGCAGGCCCTTGGGATGTCTCCTCTGGGATCCCCCTAGCAAGCAGGCCCCTGGGGTCTTTGCTCTGGGATCCCCTTAGTGAGCAAGCCCCTGGGGTCTCTCTCTGGGATTCCCCTAGCAAGCAGGACCCTGGGGTCTTTGCTCTGGGATCCCCTTAGTGAGCAAGCCCCTGGGGTCTCTCCTCTGGGATCCCCTTAGCAAGCAGGCCCTGGGGTCTCTCCTCTAGGAGCCCCTTAGCCAGCAGGTCCCTGGGATCTCTTCCATGGGAACCCCTTAGCGAGCAGACCCTGGGATGCCCATAGCAAGCTCACCCTTCCTCTATAGGCTATTTGTCTGAAGGGATTCCCCAGCTAGGAAGGAGTCGGCTGTCCCATTCCATTGGCAGGAAGTGGAGGATTCTCCTCTGCCTAACTCCCGCAGTGGGGAGCTGCCATTCCTCTGCCCCGGCCTTGTCCTGCTACTGACCCCAACTTCCCCATTCTCTCCACAGCTGGCACCGAAATGGCAGCAACAGTGACAGAATCCGGGGGGATGAAGGTCATCACAGAGGTCATCCCGCAGACTGACCCCCGGGCTGCACAGCTGGACTCAACGGCTCCACAGCCCAGCTCCGCCCAGGTCAAAGGCTTCAGGAAGGCACAGCCCAAGGCACTGGGGGTGAGGGTCTGACATCTCTGCTGGATGAACGAAGGGGAACTGAGAGTGACCCACCCCCGCACAGTGCACTTAGTGAGGGGCAGCGGGGCTCTTCCCCTTGGGTCACTAGGAAACTAAAGGACTCTCCTTCCCTTCACTTGCAAGGATGCTGTGGGTGAGGCCTAGAGGAGCAAGAATTAATTCTTCACTGGGTGGGGGGGGGGCTTAGAATTGGAACCCGCGCCCTGCACATTCAGCCCTTGCCTGGCTGCTGAGATGGCCCAACAAGGGGCTCAGCTAGCGCCAGCTGAACTGTAAGCGTCACCCCCCACTGGATGGTCACGTAGCCCCTTGCATCCCTAAAGATTCCACGCTGCAGCTCCAGCCGCTGAAATGCAGCCACCTCTGGGGTGACACACAGCAACTGTGCAGCAGCCATGTGCAAGTGAAACAGCGGGAGGGAAATTTGAGGAAGGCAGTGAGTAATTCCATGAGCCAGGATGCCACATCAAACCTCCCCCTTTGGCATCTTAAAAGACCATGTGTGACCTCAGTTTTATCTCTGCTCCAACAGGCAAGTGCCCCACTTACCCTAGGGAGCAGGTCTGGACCTAACCCCAAGTGAAGAACCCCCCTATTGCATCACCAGCCTCCCACAGTGCTATTAACACAGCCTGAGCCCCGTTTAGCTGGCGAGAGCTGGCAAGAGCACACCATGGAGTGCTATAGCTGCAGGGTTTCCTAGATTAACAGCTTCCTGGCATTCAAAGGCATAAACATCTCCCCGTATGCCCAGAAAAATGCTGGCCAGCCAGACAATGTAAATCAGAGAGGATTATCTCCATGGGAGGATTTTGGTGCCTCAACCCAGCTGATTTCCCCCATCTGCTCTCATTCTGCTGATAAGTTTAGGGCCTGGGGCTAACCTAAGGGCTGCCACTGAGCATGTGTGTCTCAGACACTGTGGGTCATCAGGAGACGAGCTCCTCCAGGAACGGAGATCTCAAGAGGCGATGTGAGGGGAGTCGCAATTTGTTCCCCGGGTGGGGTGGGGGGAGAGAAAACAGAAAATAATGACAATGGCAGCAGTGGGGATGCAGCTGCTGTTCATAACGGTAGTGGGGATGGTAAAGACGATGGTTAGCATTGATGGTGGGGGTGATGGCAGTGATGATGTTGGCAGGGTGATGGGGTGATGGTGATAATGTTGGTGGGGGTGGTGGGAGTGATGATGATAATTGCAGGGTGATGGGGTTGTCAGAGGTGATGGTGGTGATGATGTTAGCCGGATGATGGGGTTGATGATGTTGGCAGTGTGATGGGGTGATGATATTGATGGGATTAGTGATGGGATTAGTGGGGCTAATCGTGAGGGTGATGAGGTTGGTGGGGCTGATGGCAGTGATGATGTTGGCAGGGTAATGGGGTGAGGAGGTTAGTGGGGGTGATGGCGGTGATGGGGTTGACGGGGTGATGGGGTTCGCAGGGTGAGGGGGTTGGTGGGGCTGATGGCAGTGATGATGGTGGGGGTGATGAGGTTGGTGAAGGTGATGGCAGTGATGGGGTTGGCGGGATGATGATGGTGGGGGTGATGATGTTGGCAGGGTGATGGGGATGATGTTGGCAGGATGATGTGGTTGGTTGGGCTGATGGCGGTGATGATGTTGGCAGGATGATGGAGTGATGGGGTTGGTGGCTGTGATGACATTGGCAGGGTGATGGGCTGATGGTGGTGATGACGGTGGGGATGATGAGGTTGATAAGGGTGATGGCGGTGATGGGGTTGGCGGGGTGATGAGATTGGCAGTGATGATGATGGTGGGGTGATGATGTTAGCAGGGTAATGGGGTGATGGCGGGGTGATGGAGGTAATGATGTCAGTGGTGATGGCTATGGTGATAACAGTGATGCCATAGATCATGGTAATGCTGCTGCACATATTGTGTATAAGTAACACCAAGCTCCATCTCCTCTTCCCCTCTAGGCTATTCAGATCGTATCTGGTTTCACGCAGATCTCCTTTGGGATTGCCTTGATGGTAACTGAATTCCCAGCCCCAGCCCTCACCGTGGCCAGCGGAGTCTACTTTTGGATCGGCTTCCTGGTAGGCACAGCCAGCTCCGGGAGTGAGAAGCTCAGCCCTTTGATCCAGTTTCAGGGGCGGCAGGGGGGTGTCTCAACAAATTTGCTCTGGGATATGCCCTGAACTCTGGCACAGAAGGCAGTGAGCATAGCCAGGAAGGCTTTCAGAATAACAGGGAGTGTGCTATGCACTGAGCCCTTGGGAGGGGCGGAGAAGGTGGTGGTAACCCTGCAAATGCTTTCAGGGTGGACTCACTCCCCCTAGGATGGGTCTGTTTGCTCAACCTGTGGCAGCTCCATCGGGCCCCCCCATGGTGCAGGGTCACGGCATGCAGTTGTGCAGGACCCTGGGCCAGCATGCCATCATCAGCGCTCACACACATTTTGGGATGCAGGCCTGCAAATGAGGCTCATGGAAACGTGGGCGAGACCCCTGAATGCTGGGGCACACTGGCAACCCTACCCCTATGACATTGCTCTGCCCCAATCCTGCCCCAGATCAGATCCATCCCCCCACCCCCACACTCCTCAGGCTGGTGTGAGGGTGGGGTTCAGTCTGCTAGTTTTCACCCCACAATCACCGCTCCGACGGAGAGGCCCCAGCTCTGGCAGGGAAGAACTCTCAGATATGATGGAAATTCACCCCTACGTTCAATCAGGCTCCACTGTGTATACACCCCAGTCTGGGAGATGGTGGATCTTTGCCTCCCGCCAGTGGCTGCGCCCCATAAGACACTACTGAAACTGATGCAGCCATCAGCAGGGGACTAAATTGGCCCTTATTCTTAGATCAAGAGGCTCATGCAATTCTCTCTCTGAGTCCCAAGCTCAGGGTCAGCTACCTGTGCATAAAGAAAAGGAGTACTTGTGGCACCTTAGAGACTAACCAATTTATTTGAGCATAAGCTTTCGTGAGCTACAGCTCACTTCATCGGATGCATACTGTGGAAAGTGTAGAAGATCTTTTTATAAACACAAAGCATGAAAAAATACCTCCCCCCACCCCACTCTCCTGCTGGTAATAGCTTATCTAAAGTGATCACTCTCCTTACAATGTGTATGATAATCAAGGTGGGCCATTTCCAGCACAAATCCAGGGTTTAACAAGAACGTCTGGGGGAGGGGAGGGAGTAGGAAAAAACAAGGGGAAATAGGTTACCTTGCATAATGGCTTAGCCACTCCCAGTCTCTATTCAAGCCTAAGTTAATTGTATCCAATTTGCAAATGAATTCCAATTCAACAGTCTCTCGCTGGAGTCTGGATTTGAAGTTTTTTTGTTGTAATATCACAACTTTCATGTCTGTAATCGCGTGACCAGAGAGATTGAAGTGTTCTCCGACTGGTTTATGAATGTTATAATTCTTGACATCTGATTTTTGTCCATTTACTCTTTTACGTAGAGACTGTCCAGTTTGACCAATGTACATGGCAGAGGGGCATTGCTGGCACATGATGGCATATATCACATTGGTGGATGTGCAGGTGAACGAGCCTCTGATAGTGTGGCTGATGTGATTAGGCCCTGTGATGGTGTCCCCTGAATAGATATGTGGGCACAGTTGGCAACGGGCTTTGTTGCAAGGATAGGTTCCTGGGTTAGAGGTTCTGTTGTGTGGTATGTGGTTGCTGGTGAGTATTTGCTTCAGGTTGGGGGGCTGTCTGTAGACAAGGACTGGCCTGTCTCCCAAGATTTGTGAGAGTGTTGGGTCATCCTTTAGGATAGGTTGTAGATCCTTAATAATGCGTTGGAGGGATTTTAGTTGGGGGCTGAAGGTGACGGCTAGTGGCGTTCTGTTATTTTCTTTGTTAGGCCTGTCCTGTAGTAGGTGACTTCTGGGAACTCTTCTGGCTCTATCAATCTGTTTCTTCACTTCCGCAGGTGGGTATTGTAGTTGTAAGAATGCTTGATAGAGATCTTGTAGGTGTTTGTCTCTGTCTGAGGGGTTGGAGCAAATGCGGTTGTATCGCAGAGCTTGGCTGTAGGCAATGGATTGTGTGATGTGGTCAGGGTGAAAGCTGGAGGCATGCAGGAAGGAATAGCGGTCAGTAGGTTTCCGGTATAGGGTAGTGTTTATGTGACCATCGTTTATTAGCACTGTACTGTCCAGGAAGTGGATCTCTTGTGTGGACTGGACCAGGCTGAGGTTGATGGTGGGATGGAAATTGTTGAAATCATGGTGGAATTCCTCAAGGGCTTCTTTTCCATGGGTCCAGATTATGAAGATGTCATCAATATAGCGCAAGTAGAATAGGGCATACAGGCTTTAGGCTTCTGTCCAACTGTCAGGGAGGCAATGGATCCAGGTGGTGACATGGAGGGAAAGCAAATCCTGTCTGGAGAACTTCACAGCTACCCTGCCATATGGAAACGCCCAGCAGATTGCACTGTGGCTCCGGACAATGAGCCTTCGGCTTCTGAGAATTTGGGAAAATCCCGGCTCCTCTGGGCTGCTTTGCAGTGGGATAAAAGGAGAGGGAGTCCCATGAGATGGGACTTGAGAGCCTGTGAGACCTCAATCCCACCATTAATCTCCCGAAACCTGAATTTGGGTCTCTTTACACCTCGATCCTAGTGACAATCTCGTGTCATCTTCTGGGGCAGGGCTTCCATGGCCCATAATCCTGTGGGGTTCATTCCACCCAGTTCCAACGTGTGCGTGATTTTGAGTGGGATGGGAACCTGCCGATAACTCTTCCCCATTTGCTGTTCCCTGGGCAGCTCGTGTCCTCGGGATCCGTGCTGGTGGAGACTGAGAGAAGAGAAAGCATCTGGCTGGTAAATATCCTCCAAGCATTTTTGTTCATGGGAGTGGGACTGGTGCGTGGCTGCACTCCAGCTAGCCACAGTGGCTGATGGCACCTAGGAGGCCCTACGTAGCCTGGATGCAAATTTCAGAAGCCCTGAGCCTGCTTTAACTCAGTCCATTTCTACACTGCAGCTGGGAGGTGGGATTCCCAGCTCAGGCATGTGAACATGCGCTAGCTCTGCAGTGTGGCCATGGCAGCATGGGTGGTGGCCCCGAGTACAACCCTGTCCAAGATCTTAAGTACATATTCAGGTTACCTGGCTCGTGCTGTTGAGGCCAGCACCGCTAGTTTTAGGTGTTAGCTTGAGCAGAGCTTGCATGTGCATGTCTACCTGAGCTGGGAGTCACACCTCCCAGCTGCTGTGTAGATGGACCCTTACACTAGGGGCTGGGATGTGTGAGGGTGGCTTTAACCACATTTGCCCAACCCTCTCCATTCCTGCATCCGCCTGAATGAAGATTTGGGCCCATGGACTTTGCTGGGAGTTGATGGGGCTCTGAGCATCACAAAATGGGGCCCTAGGACTCTAATACCACAACCGCATAATGATTCAGCCCCATCACCCCCTGCTGGACCAGATACGCTGTGTCCTCCAAGGCAACATGCTTAGACTCCATAGGACCAGCACGGGAAGTCCATTCCAGACCCCAGAGCTGCCCCACGTAGGCCACTCAGCCACAGCTGTTTCATCCCATGGACTGTTGGCTCAGGTGCCTCAGCTGATGGGCCCTTAGAGATTACACTCATATTATAAATGTGCCATGAGGATGGCTTTTTAGTTAAGGCTTTGGCCTGGGCGGTCTAGAGAGCCGGCTTCTTTTCCCAGTCCTGCAAGAGATTTGACCTCAGGCAAGGCACCGAATGTCTCTGTGCCCCAGTTCTACACCTGTAGAGTGGGAGGCGGGAGACGGGGGTTGTAACAGTCCTTTCTGCCTAGTCTGTTTGGACGGTAAGACCTTTGGGGTAGAGATGCCTTTTGCTGTGCCCATGGGGCTGCCATCGCACTGGGACACTGATCTCAGTGAGTGCTGTAACGATTGCAGATGTTGTGCCCTGCTCTCCTCTAATTGGCTGTGATTGATCCAGGTGAAAGTCTGCTACATTATCAGCGGCCTGGTCATCCTGGCTACCCTGGCGGCCATGATCATTCACAGCGTGGAGATGGGCCAAGACATCCCGTGGTGCAGCATACTTGAGGGCAACAAAATGACCCTGCTGAACTGCTCCCAATCTGTCTACGTGGGTACCTCTTCCACGCCGCCTGCTCCTGCAGCAATCCACAGCTTCTTTGAAGGGGTCTGACTGGGTCTAGCACTTCAGAGGACCTGGGATCATCCCTCTCAGGACCCACTGGCTCCGCAACATGGGAATAGAAACTCAGCAAGGGGCAACGAATCCATCTGTCCACCTGGTTGGGGGGGGGGGTTCAATCAAACAAGAGCGGTGGGAAGCTGTAGTAGTTATTCACTAGACCAGGGTGGGTCAGGAGACCTCAGCTCTGTCACTGACTTGCTCTGCAACCCCACTCTGTGTCTCAGTTTCCCCATCTAGGAAATGGGGCTAATAGTGCCTTCCTCGGGTGGGTTGGCCATCAGAATGTTTGTGAAGCCCTTTGAGAGGCTCAGATGCAAGCGGTGCTGCCAACTCTTGCAGGTCTATTTGAGTTGCACAATATTTGGTGTTTTTCTTAAAGTCCCAGCTCCTGGATTAGGCTGATTAGGTGAGACTCTCAGCTGCTGTTTAAAACCAAAAAAAAAGTAAGGTTCCTCCAGCCTCCTGGCCGTGGGGAACCAAAAAGCAAATAAAATGAACCCCATGTTTGTTTTTATTTCTGTTTTAATCTCATGATTTTTACACCAAACTTGCAACCCTTTGAGGCCTGACTCATGATTTTTGCTTGCTTGAGACTGGCAATAAGTAGGGTGAGGTTCTTTAATGGGGTGCCTCCACAACAGCAGCATTGTCCCAGAGCTAGGTGGGGCCCACACTGAGATCTGCTACAACTCAGCACCCTGAGATTTAAAGAGACCAGTCTTTCTTTGGCCGGCCAGTATAATGATACCATCAGTATGTAGCCCGGAATGGGGACTGGATCACCCAGGAGCTGTACAGCCTTATGGGAGGAAGCTCAGGAGTGGGTGTAGGGTCAGTGTGTGGGTGTTATGGGTCCCCATAGCACCTGGTGCACAGCGGCTACTGGCTCTTTAGCTCAACCCGTAAAGACTCAATAATTTAGGTCTAGGGGTCCCCGGTTCAGTTCCCCAAGGGGCTAGCCAAGATGGTGGCTGATCCCCTACAATATAAAGTGACTGCTTGTAATTTTAACACCGTTTCCAATACACCACACTCCAGAGGCTCCCTGGTGCGCCAGCCAAGATGGCAGCCATCACAATGGTTGTAGTGAGAGGAACAGTACAGAAACTATGCTTTTAATGCGTGGCCTTTACGGGCCCCATATTGTGCCATGATAAGCTGCAGCCCCCTTGGCCTGCCCCGATCCAACACAATACTCCCTGCTTCCCCCTTCCTGCCCTCCATCCTGTTGCCAAACCCCCTTACCTCAAAAATGCTAGGTGGGTCACTGAAATCTACCTGGGACACCATGGGTGTGACCTGGCCCAGGGCCCTGCAAAGCTATGAGTGTCTCTGGTGAGCTTCACTGCCCCAAGTGAGAACAAGGGGCAGGAGAAGAGCCAGAGATGAAGGAGGGACAGGGAGCTAGACTCTGAAACAAGATAGGCTCTGCCCAGCTCAGCCCTGGGAGGAGAAGGGATTCCCTTTGGCTGTACTGGGAGAGTCACTGCCTAATGCAGCCAATTTGAGTCCTAGCTAGTGCCACGCAGGACCCAACACATAGTATGTCTGTCCACTGGATGGCTGGGCCCCCTTGCCATGCCCTGCCCCCTATCAGGGCATGTGCAGAGAGGAGAGCTCGGGCAGTCCTCACCCGCTCGCTGTGTAGTAATGACACTTCCCAGCTGGGGGACAGGCCTCCCCTGGGGCGAGGTGGCTCCACGCAGTGGGGTTGCTGGATGACCTCACCTGGGCTTTCTTCCCCACAGATTCTGAGTCACGGGATTAACTCAGTGTTCATCCTGCTGTGCCTGCTGGAGCTGTGCACGGCCATCGCCGCCCTGGTGTTCGGACACAAGGCCATGAAACAGCAGGACTACACACGGATGGTGAGGCTGGAACACAGACACACTCCCTGCCGCACAACCCTGGAGCAACTGCGCGCAAACCGTGCTCCTCACCTCGGGCCTGATCCACAGCCCATTGACATCAGCAGCAAGACTCCCATTCCCTTAGCCCTGGAGAGACCTCCTGCCCCATTGCTCTGACAATGGAGCCACCAGCTGAGCCCTCATGGACATCAGTGAGGGTTTGTCCAGGGATTTCAATTGGAGCAAGGTCAGATCCCCTTGACCCCGTTCCTTGGGGAAAGGGGAATTCATTGCCCATGTTGGACCAGTCCAGCGCTTTACCTCTATGTTGATCCACCAATGGATTCTAATCCTGCCCTGGATGAACCACTGTCAGAAAAGGCAGAGGAGGGGAGGGGTCGAATGCCAGTTTTCAGTGTGATCCTGATGAGATGGGAAGGTAAATTCTGTTCTCTGATTATTCCCCAGGTGCTGTGATGGAACAGAGGCCAGCTCTGCTCCTCCCACCCCCAGGTGCACTGAGAACATGACAGAGATTTCCCACACTGGAGACACAGCAACATGGACCCTTGGCCACATCTTCACTTTTCCAGGCAGGATGGCAGAGGGAGCAAACTCTGAGCCCCAACATCTCCTGCAGCCCACCTACCCCCCCTTCTGTGTCTAGGGGATAGGGGCGAATGCTGAGCCAGACACCACTATTCCTGAGCCCCCCAACTGAGAGATGAGAGCAGCTTTAACGCTCAAACTATCCCCTGACTTTCCCCAGAAACTCTCCTGTCTGTAACCTACTGCAGCCCATGACCTCTCTCAGGACCCTACTCACAGAATCCCCTCATGGACTCTGACCCCTGAACTTCCCCCCTCCCTCCTGACACTAGGAGGCAGGAGTTAACTCTGATTTTCTGCACCCCAAAACCCTCCCCTGACTCCCAAACGCTCCAGCCTGTATGGGGATGGTGAAAATAAACTGACCCCCACACACCTTCCCTGGCCCCTCAAACTTGCCAGTCAGTAATGGGGGAGGAGATGGAATGAGACTGAACCCAGGGCCCCCTCTCCCCTCAAATCCTCCTATGATCCCTGGAATTCTCTGCAACCAGAGCAAAAGACAGCAAACTCCAAAGCCACTCCTTCCATCCTGCTCACGCCTCTCCCCCAGTTCCACAAACCCTCCGGTCTGCACAGGCAAACAAGATGGGTGGGGAAAGCAGTGGGAGTCAACAGGATTATGGAGTAGAAAATGACCTTTTTCTTGGTCTTTGCCCCCTGGTTCCCTCACACAACTTAATTGCACCAAGACAGAGAGTGGAGGTCTGTTTAATTTTTTTTATTTGTGTTGCAGTAAAGGAGTGCAGTAAGCAATGGGCTGTGGATAGAAGGTAACAGATTTTGTAGCCAGATATAAACACGTCTATTACGTGATGGAACATACAGGGCAGCGCGTGATATAAAAAAAACAAACCACTAGAGACATGACACCCTGATTGTCCCCAAACAGAGCAGTGATGCCATGATCTCCATGTAAATGCCACATTCAGCCCTCATGTAGCTCCTGATGTCTTGGGCTTCCACCAAGAACTTGGCCCTTTTGTCTCCTGAAAATCCTCACTTGTTCTCCCTTCATGTTGCATTATCCATCCGACCACATGTTTTATGGACCAGCCCTTAGCACTTGTGTTCTTTGCTGATTTCCAAGTCCTTAGAATGATTTCTTCAGCCACTGCTGATACTCTCAAACTACATATTTCTGAGGGGAAGTCAAACCCTTAGCAGTCTTCAGAACTTACAGAATAAAGTTCTTAGGACTGCCAGGGTTACTGCTGTTTAGAATCACATTCACTCACCCCCTAACTTCTTTCCAATCTTCTTTGGCTTTATGGCAGCTCTTTCATTCTGAGGATCATGTCATAAAGAAAGATCTTCTCACTGATCCCCCTTCACTTCCAGTATCCCAGTTGTCTTCCAGTAGCTCACCTCTCCCATTGCTTGGATCTTAAAATGTCTCATTTTGTAACCTGCCAGGAAGAATTCAGTAGGCCACAGTGGGAAAGTCACACCTCTAGGGCTATATAAATGTATCAGGTTTCCTTGTTCCCTTCATACCTCCAGCAAGAATCCACCTCTTGTGTGTATTGCCAGGTTCATTCTACTGGGTACCATGCAAATGCTAAAGATGAATTTTTTTATTTTTTGCTATATTAACCTGAGCTTACAGTATTATTATAACAAATGTTCCCACAGAATGTTATGTCTATCTACATCCCTATCTGTCCATTCGAAACCAAGCTTACCTCTCGAATTTGAGAAGTGGTCGCTAGAGATTAGAACCTTACCAGTCTGGATTCTGAGTGGTACTGACTAGAGCTGGTCAAGAATTTTTCAGCAAAAAATTTTTTTTTGTGTGTGTGTGTGGAAATGCCAATTCACTGAAACCAAAACGGTTTGTGGGAAAAGGGTGGTTTTGAGGAACTTCTTGTTTTGAAAAATTTTGGGACAAAAGAGTTAGAATTTTATTTTTGAAACAAAAAAAATATTTTTTTTCAATGCAAAACTAGTTTTTGTTTAGAAATCTATGCTAATGATAGGGGGGAAAAGTTAATTTAAAAAGATAAAAATCAAAATTAAATGTTTTGATCGATCGAAACTAAAAAAAATTTCAGATTTTTCAGTTTGCAAATTTTTTTGAGATTTTGACATTTCATCCCAATTTGGGCCAAGAAAAATCTCAAAAATTTTATCCAGATGGGAACTGTTTTCTACCCAGTTTTACTACTCAGTACTCACAGTTCTAGTTGACTGCACTGGGCACTGCAGATATTCAGTGCTGCTTAGGGTCAGCTGTTAGGCAATGACAGCAGAAAAGTATTATATAGACCGGATCAGAACACCAGAATTTGTCCCATGGATCTTTCCACAGGAAAAATTGTGTTTTGAAATTTTCCCATTAGAAAATGTTGGTTTTCTGTGGGGCATTTCAAAACAAAATTAGTGTGGTTTTTTTTTGCTTTAGTTTTGAAATGCCACTTTGAAACAAAACAACAGAGATTTATTGTTGCATTTCAAAATGTAGATTTGAAATTAAAAATTTCAATGTATTTCAATTTAAACTTTCATTTCAGCTTTTGAAAACTGGAGAAAATGGGGTAGTTACCCCCCACTCCCTTTTTTCACTTTTTCCAGTGAAGAAAAATGGGGAACAAGTTGAGAAAAGTAAAAATAAAATTAAACACTTGTTCACACTTTTTTTCAGTTATAAAAGAAATTACAAATTAGAGAAAGTAGCACTTTTAATGACTTTTTAAAAAACTTTTTTCACATCTTTTCAGTTCAAAAAAGCTAAAAAGTGTGAAGGAGCTTTTCACTTTTTTAACTCTTCCAAGTTGGAAGAAGTTTAAAAAAGGGAGCGGGGGGGGGGGGGGGGGGGGGATTTCAACAACTTTTTTTGCTTCCTCCATTGAAAAAAACAAAGAGGAGAAAGTCACTGAATGAGGAACTTCCAAAACATCCCCAAACCCAAAGGAAAACTGAACTTTTTCAGTATCCGAAACAAAACAGCATTTTAAGTCAAAAATTAAAGAATAAACGTTCCTTTAGTTGAGGAATGTCAACAAAGAGGCTTATTGCAAAATGTCACTTCAAAATACCCTGGACATTTATTCCTTAGGAAAAGGCTTGTTTACATAAGGAAACTGACCAGAATAATTATTTCAGAATAGCTCCCCATCTGGACATTCTATTCCAGAATAAAAGTCACTTTACTCCAGAATGTGCTTTCAAAATGGAGTAACTTATTCTGGAATTAAATCACTTTTATTCTGGAATAGAGCGTCCAACTATTCTGGTCAATATGGTGCTGACAAACTGTAACATAAGAGAATCAAGAAAGTGGTGACAATACAAACCGCTAAACAGTTTTACATACACCAGTACAGAGGAAACTGGGTGAACTTCTCTGGCCTATGTTCTATAGAAGGTCAGACTAGAATGGTCTAATGGCACCTTCTGGCCTTAACAGCTATGAATCTCAATCTCTGGAAAATGAGGTCCATGGGACACTCTGCCTTGTTTAAAATGGTAAACGGGCCAGCTTCAGGATTCTGCTTAGAGCTCACGCCTTTTCTTGTATCAATCACACAATGAATGTCTTTTCTGCATATAACCAGCACATGGCAATATCAGCGTTAGCGCTGAAGAGAATAACTGTATAATGCTGCTGTTCTGAACACCTGTGTTCTCATTTCAGTATATACCAGCCTCTCCCCGTGCAATTCCCTTTTCAGTTTAAAAGTGATATCATTCTGTGAAATGCTTTGTTCCTCCTTCCCAGCGACGGGGGGAGGTGGCAATGGAGGGAGAGAGAAAGAGCCATGGATGAAGGTGGCAGGGATGGAGGGTGAAGGATGAAGGTGGCAGGGATGGAGGGGAGGGAGGAGGTAGGGATGGAGAGGGTGTGACATTCCCCTCTGGTGTTAGCCAGACCGGTGATCTGCTAGTCAATCCTTGACTCTGAGAGCCAGCCTTACTCTGCTCTGCTGTGAGAACCCCCACACCTGAGCTGTTCACGCACAGCCTCTGGCATGTCAGCTGCTCCTTGGATTGTGCAACCAAATTACACTAGCCAATATCTCCAGTCCCAGATACAACCCTAGGAACCTCCATCTTGCAGAGTTCAGTTATACCCGCTGGACACTGCAAGCTTATATGAGTTTGTCAATTTAACAAAGAAATTGATATGCACCAGGCTTGTTATCCCAAGGGGAGTCTCTGACATGCTTCAAACCAAACGCACTGCTTCAGAGAGAATAAATAAAAAAAATGATTAACTACAAAGATAGATTTTAAGTGATTATAAATCAAAGCATGACAAGTCAGATTTGGTCAAATGAAATAAAAGCAAAACGCATCCTAAGCTGATCTTAATGCTTTCAGTGTCACCATAACAATGGGGGCCAGGGTCAGTTTTGGGGGGTTCCTCCCCGTTTCAAGGAAGTGTCAATGTCACACACTGGCCTAGCAAAACAATACACTTGTGTGCCCCTCACAAAAATGGCAGACATCAGGAAGGGGGGGCCTGAGAGCCCATCACAAGTACGGCTGGGGTAGAGGTTTGGGGAGGGTTCCCTCCTTCCCTTTCCTGTAGGGTTGCCAGATGTCCAGTTTCTACCAGAATGCCTGGTCGAAAAGGGACCCTGGCAGCTCCGATCAGCACTGCTGACTGGGCTGTTAAAAGTCCACTTGGCATCAGCAGGGCAGGCAGGCTACCTGCCAGGCTCTCTGCATATCCTGGGAAGTGGCCAGCATGTCTCACCAGCTCCTAGGCATAGGGGTGCCCGTGGGGGCTCCGTACACTGCCCCTGCCCTGTGCACCGGCTCCACAGCTCCCATTGGCCGGGAACTGCAGCCAATGGGAGCTGCGGGGGCAGCGCCTGCAGGCACAGGCAGTGCATGGAACTACCAGTGGCCGCTATTCTGCCTAGGAGTCGAAGGGACACGGTGCTGCTTCCCGGGAGCCACCTGACGTAAGCACCACCCTCACCCCCCAACACTCCCACCCTCTGCCTCAGCCCAGAGCCCCCTCCTCCACCCTAAACTCCTCATCCCGGCCCCACCCCAGCGCCCACACCCCAGCCGGAGCCCTCACCCCCCCCACGCTCCCACCCTCTGCCTCAGCCCAGAGCCCCCCTCCTCCACCCCAAACTCCTCATCCCGGCCCCACCCCAGCGCCCGCACCCCAGTCGGAGCCCTCACCCCCCCCACGCTCCCACCTTCTGCCTCAGCCCAGAGCCCCCCTCCTCCACCCTAAACTCCTCATCCCGGCCCCACCCCAGCGCCCGCACCCCAGCCGGAGCCCTCACCCCCCCCACGCTCCCACCCTCTGCCTCAGCCCAGAGCCCCCCTCCTCCACCCCAAACTCCTCATCCCGGCCCCACCCCAGCGCCCGCACCCCAGCCGGAGCCCTCACCCCCCCCACACACTCCCACCCTCTGCCTCAGCCCAGAGCCCCCCTCCTCCACCCTAAACTCCTCATCCCGGCCCCACCCCAGCACGCGCACCCCAGCCGGAGCCCTCACCCCCCCCACGCTCCCACCCTCTGCCTCAGCCCAGAGCCCCCCTCCTCCACCCCAAACTCCTCATCCCGGCCCCACCCCAGCGCCCGCACCCCAGCCGGAGCCCTCACCCCCCCCCACGCTCCCACCCTCTGCCTCAGCCCAGAGCCCCCCTCCTCCACCCCAAACTCCTCATCCCGGCCCCACCCTCACTCTCTGCCTGGTGAAAATGGGAAAGTGAGCAAGGTTAGGAGAGAAAAAGGGGGGAAAGGGCGAGTCCTCGAAAAAGTGGTGGGTAGAGGCGGGACTTCGGGGCAGTGGGCGGAGCAAGGGCGGGGGAAGGGTGTTCAGGTTTCTGCCGTTAGAAAGTTTCTTTCTGATGCCCCCTCACAAACATGGCGGACGGGGGGCGGGCTCGTCACTGGTTCCCCTCACAAACATGGCGGACGGGGGCCGGGCTCGTCACTGGTTCCCCTCACAAACATGGCGGACGGGGGCGGGCTCGTCACTGGTTCCCCTCACAAACATGGCGGACGGGGGCGGGCTCGTCACTGGTTCCCCTCACAAACATGGCGGACGGGGGCGGGCTCGTCACTGGTTCCCCTCACAAACATGGCGGACGGGGGCGGGCTCGTCACTGGTTCCCCTCACAAACATGGCGGACGGGGGCGGGCTCGTCACTGGTTCCCCTCACAAACATGGCGGACGGGGGCGGGCTCGTCACTGGTTCCCCTCACAAACATGGCGGACGGGGGCGGGCTCGTCACTGGTTCCCCTCACAAACATGGCGGACGGGGGCCGGGCTCGTCACTGGTTCCCCTCACAAACATGGCACCTGACGTCGGTCCGCTTTGATTCTGAGCACGCGTAGATTTGCGAACGGTGCGTGTCGCGCGCGCTAATGACGTCGCTGGCCGCTGCCCTCGCTGGGAGGGACGCGGCGGGAGGCTGCCGCCGGGCACGTGGCGATGGAGCCGGACCAGGGCGCCAGGCGGCTGCGGAGGAGCCGGAGGCTGCAGGCGCAGGGGCTAGAGCCGGCGCCCGACCGTCCCCGGGAGGAGCCCCCGGCTCCCCCGCTCGGCCCCGAGGACGGGCAAGCGGGTACCCCCGGGGAGCCCGGCCGCGGCGAGACCCTGGGGGCGGCCCCGGCCTTGCAGCGGCGGAATCCGGGCAAGGAGGCGCCGGCGGTTCCCAAGGGGAAACCCAAATCCGGGCGGGTGTGGAAGGATCCCGGCAAGAAGCGGTGAGCGGGGAGGCCGGGCGAGAAGGTGGGGTGCGGCGGGGAGCCAGGAGCAGGCCCATGGAGCGTGGGGGCTGGCGGAGGGAGGAGACATGGGTAGGGTGGGGGTGGCGTAAGGAGGCTTGAGGCGCTGGCAGCTAGGATGGCTTGTGACTTCCCCGTGATGCGTTACAAACAGACGCAATTGGAGATGGGCGCTAACGCTAAATGGGCACCCGGGATAACGCTTCTCCCGCTTGTAAAAGTGCTCTGGAGCCCGTTCCTGGCCTGTTGCTGTGTGAAGCTGTCTTAATGCAAATGCTCGCCTCTGTGTGTTGGTGGCTGATGGGAATTCTCTCTTCTTCTCCCCCCCCCCCCCTTTCAGGTTTTCCCATATGATTCAGGACAAGCCCCTCCGCACCTCCTGGGAGCGAAAGATGAAAGAGCGCCAGGAGAAGAAAATAGTCAAGGATTTTGCCCGGCATCTTCAGGAAGAAAAACAGAGGGAGCGTGAGGTAACAGGAGCGGATGGTGCAGCACAGCTCATTGCCCAATTATCCCAAACCTTTGTGTGTGTCTCCCCTTCCCCGCACCCACATGTTATCACAGTAGTAAACTAGGCTCCAAGAGGAGGCCTGCATGAGTTAATGAACCCCAAGATCTTATGGTATCCTGATGTTGGAATTGCCACTCCTCTACCTGTTGTGATCAAGTAACCTTGCTGTTCTGTCTCAGTTCCTTCAGCTCTAAGTCTCCAGTGCAGAAATGCTTCTCTCAGGCTAGAGAAGCCTCCCTCATTCACCCCAGCTCTAGTTCCCACCTCAGCTTGCCTCTTGTTTGCCTCTAATGTAAGTGTTGTTCTTGAGCCTGACCTCTCTCCTCTCCACCACCCTCCTCCAGTGTCTGGGACCTTGTTGCCTCCATTGCAGCATTGCCTATGCATGCTGCTGCTTTAGCTCCACCCCGATCTTTGGCTCTCCTTCCTATGATTTCCCTGTGTTCCTGTTCTCCACATTCCTCTTTGTGGGATAATGATAAATACGAGGGGATACAAATATGAGGTATCAAGCCTGCTGTGTCAGAATATAATATGAAAAGGAGTACTTGTGGCACCTTAGAGACTAACCAATTTATTTGAGCATGAGCTTCATCTGATGAAGTGAGCTGTAGCTCACGAAAGCTCATGCTCAAATAAATTGGTTAGTCTCTAAGGTGCCACAAGTACTCCTTTTCTTTTTGCGAATACAGACTAACACGGCTGTTCCTCTGAAACCTGTCAGAATATAATATGACCACTAAGCGCAGCCTGGGCTCCAGGGGAAACTTCTGTTTGCTGAGATTGTTCCATAGGTGGGTTGTTTGCACCTTCTCTGCAGCATCTGGTGTGGGCTGCTCTCAGAGACAGGATATTGGGCTGGATGGATCTCACCTTTTATCTGGGGTGGCAGTTTGCATGTGCAGACACCTACTGCCATGTGCTGATCCCATCCCTTCCGTCCTGAAACAATTCTACTGGTTTTCTGTTAAGTTCCTGATCCAGTTTTGTTTAAAAACCTGCCACATCCTAGCTCCAGGCTATCACATGGACTGTCTCTTCCTTGCTCTAGCCACCTTCTCTCTTCCTTCATACCATACAACTTATTGTATTGCCTCTTCTTCTGACACCAGTGTCACCCCTCTGTTGGATGGTAGCAAAAGTTTGGGGGCCTTGCCGTTTATTTCTCCAGTAGAGGAGAAATCAGAGACACAGTCTGGGTATAATCTAAGTGTGACTTTGATGTATTTATGCTATACAAAGGTTTGGAATAATTCAATTTTTATCATTTTGATGGATAATATCAATGTTTATTTTTAAACATTGTTTCTGTTTTTTTATTTAAATTTTCACAATTGTATGAAATTATGAGGGAGGGGGTCAGACAATAATTATTTGGTGTTTAGTCAAACACTGGGATTCAAAGAGCTAAAGCTTTATCGCTGTTCAAACACAAATTGTCAACATCATGTCAATATGCAAAGTAAATAGCTTTAACTCAAACCCTAATAAGTTCTCAAGCAGCACTTTTCTTTCTTTGCCTATCTGTACCTTTCAGTTACTATTGCTGGAAATATTTTTTCATCAATTTCAGCATGTATGGTGAAATCAGCATTTACTGATAAATATCTAATACTTCCAAGCTTACCCATACACCAGTTCTGGAACAGAGGTGGTCAAATAGCATACAGGGCAAATCTATCCAGGAATTTCTGAACAGCACTAGAGCCTGGTTCCCAGCGAACAACTCTGCCTCCAGAATTGACTGATCAGAGCAGTGAGCAAACACCCACCACTGATGTGGCTTCCTCCTTCCCAGGATCATTGCTCCCAGAACCTTGCATAACCCAAAACTAAATGACCCAGCATGTCTGTCTAAGAGTCACGCTGTTTAAAGGGATGCTCTGCAATTCCAGTGTGCTACACTTCAAGCCACTCCTTGATCTTCTCTTTCGGAGTCTGTGGGTACCTGCGTAAGGAACAGAAATTTGATAGAGGCTCTTTAACCTACCAGACAAAGGCATAACAAGATCCTATGACTGGACATGTAAGCTAGATAAACACAGACTAGAAATTAGGTGAAAATTTAAGCTCAGATTAGATGACCACAATGGTCTTGTCTGACTTTTAAATCTATAAGACTTGTGCACTAAGAAAAAGAACTTTGGAGAGTATAGAATAGTGCCGCCTGCTGGAACCGCTTCAAGGAATTAAGCCCAATAGTTGGTACATAAGCTCCCTCTGGTACATAATGCAGCAGCCCTACTACTGAGTGGCACAGGTCCCCACAAACTCATCACCCCAGTTTCCTGTCATTTACTGTCTTTTCTGTCACCTCTTTGGATACAGAGTGCAAAGCGAGGGGTGTGTCCTGCTATTCAGAGCCCTGTGTGGGACTGTCTCTGGCCACCTGAGATCGCCTTTCCTAACTGCAACTCCGATCCCAGCATTCTACTGAAGCAGCAAAACCACCTCCCAGTGGGAGAGGCTTATGAAAGGAGTCAGAACTTCCATAGCAGAGGTCCCTAGATTATGTAGCTCTCACCCACTCATCATGTTGACTCCCCTGTCTCCCAGGAAGGATCTCTACACACAGACACACAACTAATTATTAAAGTACCTAGAGAGAATCTCACTGGGCCTGGTGCAAGAGCCTTCTCCGCTGCAGCTCTTGCCCTCCCTGTGCTCTCTTGCCTCGGTGATTCCATCTCTTCCAATCTTTGCTGGGGACCCCTCTCACCTTCTCTGCCTCTTCCCCCTTTGCTCCCATTCCTGGGCATGACCCTAGAATGCAGTTTCCGTGAACAGCAGGATATAAAATCAAAGCTTCACTCTGCTGTTTCTGCAGGAGAAAAAGCAGCGCCGGGAAGAGAACTTGAAACGACGCCTGGAGAACGAGCGGAAGGCGGAGATCGTACAAGTGGTGAGTGTCTTGGCTTTTTAGCCTCTCCTGCAGGGAGACCCAGAACCCCCCTCTCCAACATGAGACGGATTCATTTGGGGGGCTCCTCCTCCCATGCTCACTGTGTCCCGGATGCTGCTTGGGAAACTATATTTGTATTGAGGCCTGACACATGCCAGATTTTCGTAAGTTTCTGGGGTCAACCCAGTTTTTCTCCCTGCAGAGACTGGTTCTTGTTGAATGCCCAAGGCAGGGACAAGAAGGTGAAAATGAACTGAGAGAGAGAGAAATCCAGATGGATAGTGGGGAAAACAGCCTCATACTGGAATCTGTGAGCCTCTGGAATAGTCTTTTGTTGCAGGGGGAGCCCGTCACTAAAACTATTCAGGACTGGACTAGGCAGAGCCCTGCTGGCCATACTTTAGGGAACAGCCCTGTTTGGCCCTGAGATGCATGACTTGCCCCAGTGGCTGACAACTTTCCACTGAAACTGTTTTTGACTGAAAATTGGAGGATTAACTTTTTTTGTGAGAGTTGTCTTTTTATTTGAAAAACTGAAATGCTTCCATTTGGAAAAGCTGCCGTGGTGCCTCCTAGGAGTTGTAGTCGAGTTACCTCATGCTCCCATTCTCCTCTCAGCTGGACTCACCAGCCAGACTACATTTCCCATGATGCACCACAGGCAGGCCTGCCCACGATGTACATCTTCACGAAGGGACAGTGCGATACATCATGGGAGATGTAGTCTGACCAGGCAGCCCAGCCTATAGAGGAGAATTGGGATTATGAGGCACTTGAACTACCCTCTCATGAGATACCACAGCACCATTTTTTTCTGACCAGCTGTCTCCAATAGGTGTGTTGTCCTTGGTCTGTGTTGCTACATGGCTGAGGTTCACAGCTTTTCTCTCTTGCTCCACCCCTGCAGATCCGGAATCCGCTCAAGCTGAAGCGTGCCAAGAAGAAGCAACTGCGCCGGATCGAGAAGCGGGATACGCTGGCACTATTGCAGAAACGCCAGGCGCAGCGCAAAGAGGCCAAGGAGTGAGGCTGCAGAGGGGAAGGGGAATAAGGCTCAGGGCAGCTGTTTTTCTGGGGTCCATCTGTCCTGACACTGCTTTCCCAGCTATCCTGCCCATCCTTCGCTGGGGACTCCCCATCACCTCTCCTCCCTGCAGTAGGCTGATCAGCTGCGCTGAGTACACGCTGGCTCACTCACGAGGGGTTATACAAACTCACGGGCCGCACGGCTGCTCTTAAATGGAAACCTGCATTGTCTTCTCTTGCACCAGCGAGGCAGGATGCTGCAGTCCACAGCGCTGGGAGGTGTCATAAGCCCTAATGAGACAGGGATGAGGTGTCCTCATACTGCCTGACTTGGGGCAAAGAAACCAAAGACCGTGGCAGCTGAGCCAATGTGTGAACTGAAGCCCCTGCTGTTAAAAACTCTGAATCCTCTTAAGCAGCGCATGCTCACTGGCTTGTGGAGCTGGTGGGAGCAGGGCTGGAGCAGGGAGCTGCTTCTGGTGTCTGTCTTGGCCTGTGCCTCAATAATTTGATCTTCTGTTAGGAGGAACCACATAGAAAAAGATTTGGGTTTGTAGGGACCTAGGTTGTGGACTGGATGCTGTCTGTTGCTGTCTTATATTTGTAATGGTCTGTCACCTTGCTCTGTGGTAAAGGACAGAAGACCCAGCTGCCCAGAGTAGGCCAAGCTTCTCTCCCATCAATCAGCCTCTTCCCCAGGTTTGAGGTGGGTGTTCATCATTCTTGCCTTAGCCAATTGGCCTTTCTGCTGAGACTGACAACCAGGGGCCTGATTATTAAATGAGGGTGGGTTTTTATTTTGCTGGACTCTTCCTGGAAATCTGCCTCAGGTGACCCACTAACTCGTTGAAGAGGTTCCTGGCAACAGCTAGGAGAGAATGACGGTGGGTTGCTCCCAACCACATCAGGGCTGTATGTGAGAAGGGATTTGTTGATCCATCCATGTTTGCTCTGGCCAAAGAAATGAAACAGAAGGAAAAATACCAGCCAAGCCTGTGTCCTGCTCTCTCCTTTCCGTCCAGAGGAGTGTAAGGCGCAGGGAGTGTCCACAACAAACACTGATGGGGATGGCGGGAGGGAGTCAGACATGCTGTGCAGGAGCCATTCAGCATGGGGTGAAGGCTTGCGGCCCTAAAAGGGGCAGCGGGTAGCGGTGCGCTGCCTGCGCCCACAAGAGCTGCCTGGCAGCTTCCATTGGCTGCAGTTCCCCCACCCCAGGGGCTGCAGAGACATGCCAGCTGCTTCCGGGAGCAGTGTGGGGCCAGAGCAGGCAGGGAGCCTGCTTTAGCCTCGCTGCATTGCCACTGGGAGCCACCTGTGGTAAGCGCCTTCTGGCCAGAGCCTATACCTCGCACTCCCTCCTGCACCCCAAGCCCCAGTTCAGAGCTGCCTCCTGGTCTCCAAGCCCCTGCCCCAGGCTCATCCCGGAGACCCCTCCCACACATAAGGAAGCAGGGGGGCGCCTGTGTGTAGAGTGAATTGCTGGGAGGGGGCAGCATGGAGTTCGGTGAGGGGTAGATCTGTAAAAAGAAGGATAGAGTGGTGAGGTGGGCCTGAGGTGAAAGGGGTTGGTAGTGAGGATTAAGGCTGGGCATGAGGGACACTTAGAGGTGTGGCCAGACGTGTATATGATAACAGGGCCTTTGATTGATACCTCCTGCCAGGCCGATTCCTGTAGCAATACATCAGCCCATCACCTGCAGTTGGCAGCCCTCAGCTGCTGGACTTCTGCCTCCAGCCCTGCCAGGCCCAAGTGGTGCATCCTGTTGCCTCGCTGCACCAGCAGGCCTAGCAACCCGCTGAGCTGCTGCATCCATCGCCCAAGGTGAGTCCTGCAGCTGCTGCAGTAACAGGCCCATGTGGAAGAGCCTGCCTGGCCAGGTTCACTATGGTAAAAGTGGGTGGTGGAGCCCATAGCAGAGGGGCAGGATGCCCACTGAGGCTTAGCTGCTGCTTCCCCAGTGGGCGAAGGGTGGATGTGGCAGCAGCCATGGAATTCTGCCCGGCTATGCTGGTAACCAGTCCCTCTCTCACTGAGCATTCACTGAGAACTCCACATTACAAGAGAAAGGTTTAAAGGTTGAGCTGAAGATTAAATAGCTGTAATGCACTTGTGATCAGCAATGGCTTGAAATATTAAGGGAGCAAGATTGCCGTTTAAAGGAAAATGGCCACAAAGGCGGCAAGCAGTAAATGTGGTTCTGAACTCTCAACACCAGCAGACTTTGGCTAACCATGCATATTGCCAACAGGAAGCAGCTTGCTTATAGGAAGAACTGCAGGCTATGAAGGTAGTAAACAGTGCAGCTCTGGAAAGCAGTGCTGTAGTGAGCATTAAGAAAGTTGTGTTCAGAAAATTGGAGGAAAAGAACAGGGTTAGCTCTCATACGAGTTCAGAAAACTTTTTCTGGACTTCCTTATGGAAGTAATATCAATAACCTGAAAAGAAGTGAAGTTTTTCTTCCCAGTAGGGGATTCTGATTCTGTAGAGAAACAATGGGTAAAAGAAAAAACAGAGTCATGTATGACTTGGAAATTAGTGCATGGAAATCCCGAGTTGACTCTGGATGGGAAGGTACCATGTGATGTAACACAATCAGAAGGAACGTTAATGTCACAATTTGGTTTAACAATGAAAACAGCAGTAATGTTTAATAATTCATATACTGCTTTAAACAGTCTAGGAAAAGTTGTAGGTAAAATACAGAAAGGATGGCCACCTCCAAAGAAAAAACTCAAGGTGCACTGCTGATAACTTTCCCCAACAATGGGCCACAAGGAAAAGAGGAACCCGCAAAATAAACAAAGGGGAACCAAGGAAAGAAGAGGGCAAAGATAAAAGTCTTGCCTCTTGTGAAAAGAAGAGAATTTCTGATCCGGGCAGAAATTGGCTTTGGAGAAAATTGCTACAGTATGAGCCTCTGGATCAGATTGATAGGCTACCCACTAAAGAATTGTTTCCGAGATTGGCAAGTCATGAGCAAACCTATGGCTCCCCCATGCTCCAAAGACCAAGTACAGGCGGCGGTTCGCCTCCCTAGCTCCCCATTGTCAGCAAACGATCATGCTGACATAGTGGCACATTTAAAATGGGTTGAATGTGGAAGACCCACAATTTATGTGGTGATTAATAGCAGAGCATTCAAACAAAATATGTTAATAGACACAAGTGCCACTTTTGGTACGGGTAAAAAGAATTTATTTGGACCACCAGTAGCAATAAAAAGATTGCAAGGATTTAATGAAACAGAAAGTAAAGTGCCATTTAGCTAGCCAATATCTCTTTGGTTAGGAACAAATCGAGGAATAGGACAATTTGGCCTGATAAATTTGGATGGCAATGGAATAATAGGAATAGATATGTTGAATAATGGTAGCCAACTAGTCATAGGCGCTGACTTCCCCTTTTTCCCCATGGGTGCTCAACCCCCCTCCTCTGCCCTCAACCCCACCCCCACTCCACTCCTTCTATGAAGTCCCACCCCTGCCCCTCCTCTTCCCACCTCTGCCCCACCCCGCCCCCATTCCAACACCTTCCCCAAAGCCCCTGCCCCAACTCATCCCCCTCCCTGCCCCTATTCCAACTCCTTCCCCAAATCCCCACCCCGCCTCCTCCCCCTCCCTTCCGGAGCGTGCTAATGTTGCCAAACAGCTAGGTGGGAAGTGCTGGGAGGTAGGCAGAGGAGTGAGGATGCGGTGAGGTTGGGGGAGGGGGAGGAGAGCTTGCCTGCCAGTGGCAATTTTTTTTTTCCCTGTGCGTGCTCCAGCCCCAGAGCACCCATGGAGTCAACGCCTGTGCAACTAGTATTAATGGACGAAGTGAACGCTCATAGAAGAAACCTTGAAAGAGCTCAGTAGAATAGCAAGGCAGATGAACAGGCTGAGAAAGGAACCAAGGAGGGGATAGTATGGCAGCCAAAATTCCGATCAACCCCAATAGCAAAAATAGAAAGAACAAATTGATTTAGTAGTGCTTCAGAACAGGGAGCCTAAACCCCCTAAAACAACTTTAAATGAGATAAGCACTAGCCATCGGCTGATAGCTAGTTTGCTCCCTGGATGGGAGAAGCTACAAGAAGTGGATCACTTACCTCCACTGTTCGTATTACTGCTATTACAGAGCAATGTATCTATGGCATTAGCTTGTGTACAAGCACAAACACGGACTAATGATGTGGTAAAGGACATCATAAGGGATGGAATGAGTGGGATTTTGCCTTTAGAAATAAGCATTACGTAGAAATATGCTACTATCTGAACAAAAATTGTATTCTTGGTAGAAAATGATAAATTTTACACATGATGTACAATTAAATCAAATTACCACCTATATAGTGATAGAATGGATTTTGGCATTAGGATTAAATGTTAATGACGCTTTAATGCAGCCAGTGGAGCATAAATTGTGGGGCATGAAACAAACCTTTGTATGGAAAACTGGAATTTGAAGCCTGCATGGAAGAGTGTGGGTATTGGATATGTTTGCAGTTATGATACTATACAACCATATGATATATGTTTAAGTTCAGAAAAGAGAAGATGTCATTACCCACTCGATCCTTTTCCACTTAATGGATCTGTAGTTGTGTATATAGGAAATGTGTATGTACTGGAGGTTGGTGTAACTGGTTTGAAGTTAATCGTTTATCATAACACATGATCCTCAGGAAAACCAATGTCTATGCAATATAACTACTATAATAGGGTGTGATTTTAATTTTTCATTGCCTGAAAGAAAAAGTGAAGACATTAAAGATCAGTTTCAGATATATATCAAGATTAACCCAATACCATTGGGAATGAATATAAGTTTAGTTAGGCAGCTATTAAGGCATTCTGACTTACAAAAACAATTACAGAAAGCTCAGGAAAGTACACAGAAAGTCATAATCATTGCACACCACTCTAGTGATGAACAAGTTATGGAACGAATACAAAAAGATACTAAACATAGGTGGTGGAAGATATTTTTGGAATGGTCTCCCACAGCAACAGGATTCTTTAATGCTATTCTACATCCTTTAGTAATAATTTTGGTGTTTCAGGTTTTGGTGGCAATTACACTTATCATTTTGGTGTGCTTGCCCAAAGAGAAATTTAAGCAGCTGAGCATATACTGTCCACAAGTCTTAAAAGAGTTATAATGGTGCACAAGGTGTGCAGCCTTAGTGAGGCAGAATCAAGGATGACAAGATATTGTGCCAGCAAGAAGAAATATCTGCTTGGTCTCATGGAGAGCCTTGAGCTAATGCTGGACAAAACTGAACATCCACTGAACTCACTAATTAGGTGTTGGATTGATAAACAAGTATATCATGCAATAAGGAGGGGACTGATACAAGAGATTTATCTGGCTGCCCTATTCTGTGTGGAAATACAGCACTAGAAGCACTGTCCAGAACTAAAGGTGCTGACCTGTTACCATTAGTTGAAGCAGGGAGAAATTGAGATTTGGGCTTGTTTGAATTAGTGAAATTGGAGTGGTGACAGTGAAACATAATGTTAAGGTACATATACATGTATAATTTGTTTAATAATCATGAGGCTTTAAATAGTTAATAAAGATGGTTTTAAGCGGTTATGGCAGCTGCAAGAAATCAAAGCTGGGAAAACCAAACTGGAGGCCTTAGAATGATCTGGCCAAGGGCAAGCAGGCAGGTTGGGGGTGAAATAAAGGTCACTCCAAAAACCTGAAGAGAGGGGTCAGTTAGGTAGAATACAGGTCTTCAAACTGGTCCAGCCTTAAGAGCACAGGTTTTCAATCAGGTCCAGCTTTGATTGACAGGTGAAGGCCTTGAAGCTGATTGGCTGATAATGATTGGGATTTAAAAGAGAGCCAATCAGGATAAGCTAAAATCTGTATAAGGCAGAGAGCTGACTGGCTTTAGTTAGTTTGTCTGCCTCAGCGTGAGCGGAAGTAGTTGGAATGAGTGGGAGAAGCAAAAGAAAAAGAAACTCAACTAAAAGAGTTGAAATCATAAGAAGACAGAGAGCAGAAGCAAAGTAGCAGTGACAAAATTAGGTCTGACAGATCAGAAGGACCTAGAGTAGAGGGAAGGAAAACCAACAGGAAAGTAAGCCCATAATAAGAAATAAACTGAGTGAATAGGTGTGTATGGGATAATAAAGCTGGATATTTGTGTATATATGTTTAAGAACTTGCTGTCAGCATCCTATATGTAATTAGCCACTGCATATAGAATGTAACCACTTAAAGCTATTTTCCAGTTGTAGGATATTGAAATTTTGAGTACTTTAATGTGCATCTGTGCTAACAGAATTCTATGCCTTTGTTAAGCAAATATTAATGTATTTCTTTTAATATATTTTAAATTTGCTGTTTTCTTAATATGTTTTAGATTTACTTTATTAGGAAATATTGTGTTAAATAAAGATTATTTTTGTTGTTGAAGGATTACTGCCTGAGGGTCAATCCTTTGAGCAGAAGGGTATCCATATCCTCCACAATTTGGAGGGAAGCCCCCTGATAAAATCCTGGCAGTTCCTCTAGGGCATGCCACTTACCAAAAACTTACTTACCAAAACTAAACAAATTGAGGATTAAGTTGTGAATATAGGCAGGCTCTTGTAGGAGTGCCTGGAGTTCTATTTTAGGGATAATAGGAGCAGCTGGCTGATAAATAAGGGGTTCTGTGGGCCACAGGACAATTGCCTACCTTCTAGGTGTAGAAAGACATAAATTGGCTTTTTATTTTAAAAATTCTGTTTGTCTTCCCACTGAGCCTGAGAGGCAGAAATCCAGTTCCAGTTTCTCTGCAAGAAAAGTCATTTTCACACATGTGGGAATTCAAACTGGTTCCTTGTCTCTCCACCCCTGCTTCCTCATCAGGCTGAGCAATGCAGCTATCATACCCTGTTCCCCTGGGGGCCAACTCAGGGATCTTTAACCCTTCCTGTACTGCCACTGTCCAGACTGCTAAAAAGGCATAGGCTAGAGGAGGTGGGGCATCCATTGCTGCAGACTCTAAGGCAGCCCCTGTGGCTTAGCAGGAACAGGCTGTGGATCCACCAGTGGTTTATTATGCGTTTATGTAGATATAGATGTATGGATTGTGGAAGGAAAGTCTCCCTCATAGGTTATAGACACTTGGGCATAGTTTAAAAGCTCAGCCATACATCGAGATCAAAGCAGCACCTCCCAGCCAGCGTTAACAATTGGAACTTTAAGCCAAAGGAGGACAGCTGGAGTGGGAAGGAAGTGGAGGCTGAACAACTGGGAAGGGGTTTAGAGAAGTTGTTCAGAGTCTGGGCTTGTTTGCTATTAATTCTGGATTCTGCAACTAACGAATGTTTTGGAGAAAAAGTCTTGCAAGGGCATCAGCGCTGAACAACCTGCAGCCGCTCCAAGGCCAGCATCACCTCTGGCTCCAGGCACAGCATTGGCTCTGCAGTGGGCAGTGAATCAAATCTGTGGTAATAGAGCTGGGGTAAAAACTTCAACTCTATTAAAGTCAGTGAGGGTTTTGCCACTGATCTTGCTAGAGTCAGGATTTCTCCCTGACCTTCAGTGCTCAAGGTAAGCCAGGCCCACGGCTGTGCTCAGCAGGAACAATGGAGCTGCCTGTAACAAGAGGCTGGTGGGTTAGAGGCAGGGCTTTCTCAGGAGCCAGACTGTGGTTGTGGAGCTCCCTGCCCGGGATGATCATCCCTCTCAGTTCATGCAGCTCTAGATGCATTGTCAGCATAGTAGCCGCCAGGGTTTGATTAACCTTTTGTGGGCCTGGCTCCAAACATATTTGTGGGCTTCCAAGGAGGCAATGGAGCATGGTGCAGGGAGATCAGCTACAGGCAATGGGGCATGGCATGGCAGGCGTGGCTCTGCTCTGCCCGATGCGAGGGCACTATTTACAAACCAGCAGTTGCCAGACACACAGTGGCCTGCCTGGCCCTGTGCTGCCTGTGTATCCCTTTCCCTCAGGGGCAGGCCCATGCCACACCACACGGCCTCCAACACCCCCTGACTCCCTGTGGCCAGAGCCCCCCTGGACCCACCCACAAATACACAGTGCCCTGCACAACACCACCTCTGCCCACAGCCCCACCACAACTGCCCAGCACCCTCCACAGAACCCCCACTTCCTATTGCCCCAACACACACAGATCTTCCCTGCCCCCTCACAACCCAGAACCCCCACACACACGCCCCACAGACCTACTCCGCCACATCCTGCCTCTCGGCTGCACTCACTGGCCTTGCTGGGAGGTGACTGTGTCTGCTGGGCTGAGCTGGCAGCGCAGCCAGGACTGGTCCCAGGGCTGGGAATAGCTCTGGCCCCTCAGGAGTGCTGCGATCAGCCAGGCCAGGACCTGCCCCAGCCAGGGTCCCTCAAGATGTGCTTGCCTGGAGGGGCCCAGCCAAGCCCACCACACTGTTTCCCCCCAACCCCCACACACACCTGGCTGAGACTGGACAGGCTTCTGCACCAATCCCAGGCAGCTCAGCTCTGGGGGGACAGGTGGGGCCCCACAGGTGGTGGGAAGCAGAGACTGCCCAGAGCCGGAGGTGCACTGGGGTCTGGCCGGGGGGCTGAGAGGAGCAGGGGGTGGGGCTAGGGAGTGGAGCAGAGTCCTCGGCTAACCAGCGGGCAGGCTGAGAGGAGCAAGTGGTGGGCGAGGGGGGCCAGTGGGGTCTCGGGGCGCAGTGCAAGCGGAGCAGGCTGGGGCCTCTTCTGAGCATGGGCCCGGCTCCATGGAGCCACTGGAGCCATTGTAAACCCGGCACTAAATAGAGATCCTGCCTGAGATCAGGGTACACACAAGAGACAGTCCCTACTGTGCAAAGCTAGTATTGCCTAGTGGATAGCTCACTAGACTAGGACTCAAGATCTGGAGTCCATTCTTGGCTCTGCCACTGGCCTGTTGGGTGACTTCGGGTAAATCACTTCACTGCCTTGTGCCTCACTTTTCCCAGCTGTAAAAGGGGCATGATGATACTGACCACCTTTGTATGCGATATAAAGAACTAGGTATTATTACACAGACAAAAGGTGGGAACTGGGGAACAAGGCAAGGGCCTTGGCCAAAATCACACAGCAGGTCAGTTGTAGCAGTGGGAATAGAAGCATGAATCTTGGTCTGATGCCCAGTCCTGTGCTCAGTCTGCTAGGCCACACTACCTCGCAACACAGAGACTTCTCCTCTGCCCTTGCTTTCTCTCAGTAAGGAAACTCTTGCCTACTAATGAGCCCTAGGAACCGGGACAGACAGGGCCCTGTGACAGTGAACCAGACTTTATTACCTTCCTATGGTGTCCCAGATCCCATGGAGATAAGCACAGTATAAAGTACCTGGATGGATAGAGAGATTAAATAGAGGAGCGCTGCGTCATAAATGCTTCAGGCCAGGCTGGCGCAGGGGAGAGCAGCAGGCTCTGAAGTAGCCAGGTCTTTCCACCATTAGGGCCTTGAACTTCACCCTGGAGCTGGCTGGCTGTGGAGCACAGGTGTGACTGCTCTCAGGCTAACCCCTTGGTGGTGGGATCAAGGGGTTACGAGGGGCAAGCAGCTTTTGCCAATCCCACTAGGTGCCTGGCTGCAATTGTAAGCACCTCAGACCTTGGAAAATGTGGTGCCTAGTTCATCTTTATTTTTAGATGAGGGTAGCCGTTAAATGCCACAACACGCTGGGTGCTGAATACACTCCTAGTGGGAGACAGAGCCTGCCCTGAACAGCCAGAGAAAGGATGAGATCGGAATGGCAGGGGGCACTGAGGGGCTATGAGTTGGGATTGAGAGGCATTGGCAGCCAAGCCCAGGGGCAGCAGGGATTGGGGGGTGGGAGGTAACCCACACTAAGATGGCAGGTAGCTCTGGGTCAGGATTGAGGGGCACTGGCACTGCTGAGAGTGGGCAGTCCAGGGCTGGAACAGCAGTGGGAGCTAAAGGTTGGGATTGAGGGATGTTGGCAGAGCTGGGGGGAACACAGGGCTGGGATAGGAGGGGGTTAAGTGGGGCAAGTCTGAGGTTCATTGGCCCCTCAGTCACGGTGCAGTGCCCTCTGAGACAGGGAAATATTTCTAGCTTTGATTGTCCCTCCGGGTTAATGATTATCTTCACTATTGAGCACAAAGGGCATCCCAGGAGGGCGGGAGATATAAAGCGAAAACAAGAGGTTTGTGGGGTCAGATGAAGAGCAAAGTCCTGGATCTCTCACACCCTTCTCTCCTGCAACTCTGGTCCATTGCAGACACACCAGGGGGGAACCCTGAAAACTGCTCCATCTCGGTGGGAGCCCTGGAGATTTCCCGCAGACTCAAGGAGCTCACCTTCATTCCTTCCTGTCTGGTAAAAAGACCTTGATTTTCCTCCTGGGCTCAGGGAACGCTCTTACCCTGGCCTAGCTTCTGGAGCCTATCACAGCGGTATCTGAGCTGTCTGGTGGCTGGAGTTTTCAAGCCGTGGGGAACATCCATTCCCTTGAGTTGGGCTGGGAAGGGAGCAGGCTGAATTTGGATGGGATCATGGGCCTCCACAGCAGATTTCCCTCCCTATGGCTCCAGAGGTGCCAGAACAATTTGTATAGTGGGGGTGCTGAGAGCCATTGAACCAAACTGTAAAACCTGTATACTTCCAGCCACAGACTGTGGTTATACCCCTAATTCCAGCACCTATGTACTGCCCTGTCTTCCGAGTTCAGACTCTGGGGAAGTGGTGGGGGTGAGAGAGAGAGAGCTGAGGAAGGTGGGAGTCGGAGCGGGGGTGGAGGGGTGACATGCTGGCTTAGCACAGGGAATTGGGTCTCCTTTAGCAGCTGTGATAGCTGACTACTTAGTGACAATCTGCAGAGTTGGTCCTTTGGCTCAGGTGGGGTGTGTATGAGGTTTACGGTAGGGATGATGACAGGTTTGATCCCTGATGTTGGCTACATTCGCATCAGTGTGGGTTGGGTACACATGGAGTTGCTGCGTCAGTGACCGCGTGGGCCCTGATCTAGACCCAGTTCAGTCAAAAGGTACTGGCCTGACCAGCACCAGTGTGAAGCAGAGACAGACCCTTTATCCCTGCTCTGCCATAGACTCCCTGTGGACCTGGGGCAAATCACTTAGGGCTAGAGTCACATGTTGCTCAGAACGCACCTACCAGGCACCGGCTCCAGCCTAGCAGGAGGGTGCAGTGTGAATGTTCAAAGGCAGAAACAGAGGCACCCAACAAACCTGTACTGCAAAAATGTAGGTGCGGAGTGAGTTTAGGCTCCTACGGGGTTAGCTGGGCAGGTGACAATCCCTTTTTTAAGCTTGATCAGTTGGCAAGAGCAAATGAGACAAATGCCCACTTTTGTCAAAAAAATGAGGTACAGAGGAACATGCGGGGGGCCAGGGGGGGACAGGTGACTGGCGATGCCAGCCCCATGAGGGGGGGAGGCAGGGCTTGGGAGGGGGGCAGGCAGGGCTCAAGCAAGCAGCAACATCAACCCCAGCCTTTGGGAAATACTGTCACCCTACCTAACATGTGCGTTGCTGCTTGCCCAAGCCCTGCCTGACCCCCCACATGGGGAGGGGGCTTGGGCAAGCAGTGGGGGGGGGCTCAGGTGAGTGGCTTGAGCCAGCCCCATGGAGGGGAGGGCTCGGGCCAGCCCCATGCACTGTCCTGTTTTCCCATTGGGAAATATGGTCACCTTTAGCATCTGGGACTTAGACGCCTAAGTCTCTTTGTGAATCCAGCACGTAGCCTCGCTGTGGCTCAGTTTCCCCATCTGTATTATGAGGATAATGGTACGATAAAGACTGTGAGGCGCTCAGATACTACAGCAATCAGGGCCAGTGCAACCACTAGGCGAACTAGGCAGTCGCCTAGGGCGCCAAGTGGTTGGGGGCGGCCAAAAGCGCGCTCTGGGGAGGCGGTGTAGCGGAGGTGAGCTGGGGGCAGGGGGCCGCGGGGAGGGCCGCCTGCAGCAAGTAACGGGGGGTGGGGTGGCGCCCAGGGGAATCGCTCCCCCCCCTGCTCGCCTCTGTTCCACCTCCTCCCCTGAGCACCGCCCCGCTCCGCTTCTCTCCCGCCCAGGCTTCAGCGCCAAACAGCTGATTGGCGCCCCAAGCCTGGGAGGCGGGAGAAGTGGCGGCCTGCTCCAGGAGGAGGCGGAGCAGAGGTGAGCTGGGGCAGGGAGTTGCTGCACAGCTCCCCGAGGGGAGAGGGGGCAGCAGGGAGCTGCCGCGGGGGGGAGGGGCGCCTCAGGGCGGAGGGGGCGCGGGCGGGGAGCTGCCGTGGGGGGGGGCGCCTCAGGGCGGAGGGGGGGTGGCAGGGAGCTGCCGTGGGGGGGCACCTCAGGGCGGGGGGGGGTGCCAGGTGGAAGTTTCGCCTAGGGCGCAAACATCCTTGCACCACTGGCCCTGACAGCAGCGGAAGCCGGGTCGGTACCTTAGATAGATCGGGCTGCACCAGGGCTGTGCGCTGTGCTCGGGGTCAGCACGGGGCCCTTGGACAGAAGCAAGGGGGCCTCAGGGCTGCCGGTGACCGACACTCGGCTCTCCAGGCCCCAGGGTGGGCGGGGCAGAGGGGCACGGGAACTGCTGCCAGGCTGGATCAGAGGCGAGGGGATCCTCCGAGCCCAGGAGCCCGAGGGGGGTCGGCCGGCCCCCAACGCTTCAGGGGACGGTAACGCTGCCGTAGCAGGCGTGAGATCATCTGCCCCGCTCCGCACCTAGCAGCAGCAATTCCCCACCCGTGTGCGGCGCATCTCAAAGCATCCCACGCAGGAGGGTCGCCGTCGGAGCGGAAGCAGGGGGCGCTGGGGACTGTGCCCCCCGCCGACCGCTCAGCGCGGGATGAGCAGGAAACAGCCCAGCCTCGCCCCGCCTCACTCGCGATCCCCGTATGCACAGCGGCAGGGGAGCGGCCCAGCGCCACACTCCATCGGGTGGGGAACTCTGCAGGGTCACGTGGGGGGCGGGTCACATGACAGAGGGCCCGGCTGGCGGCGCCGTGGCTAGCTCTGGGGGCCTGCATGGCCCCTGGTGGCGGGGGGGAGACATGGGTGCCGAGGGGCCCGGGGCCGGAGGGAGAGGAGGGGGTATCAAGGGGCCCCAGGGCTGGAGGAAGAGGTGGGGGCACTGAAGGGACTTGGGAGGGGTGGGGGCAGGGAGCCCAGTTTTTAGATCCCCGAGTGTTGGACTCAAAGCTCCTGTTAAGGCGCCAGCCTTGGAAAGTCAGACCCTGTGGGGTTTGGGGGTCTGCCATCGGGGGAGCGGGTCAGGGAGCTAGGGGCAGGGGTGTGAGGGTGCCAGCTCTAACTACTCCCTGCCAGCGTCACCGGGGGAGGTTCTGGTCTTGCAATCGGTTCCCCGCCCCAAGCCCAGGCACCCCATTTTCTGCCCCCTGGAAGGCAGGGATACCAGGGGACAGAGGAGGGACAGCTTAGTGCTGCTGGTATTTTCCCTGCCCCCCTCAAACCTTTCCTAGCTTCTCCCATTGATAACAGTCCGTCCCCCCATTTCCCTTTCCTCTGTTTCCCTCACCCCACTCTGCTCCCCAGACTCCCCCTTTCCCAGGTTCCAAGCCCAACACCCATCAGTCATGATCCAGCTCCGGGTCACGCCTGAGACATCGCTGGTCGACATGCCGGTGAGGATCCATGTCTCCGGCCTAGCACCCACCCAGTTGGTGACCCTGCAGTCATCGCTGACAGACGAGAGGGGCGTCCAGTTCCGGGCCCGAGCCTTTTACCGGGCAGACGAGGCTGGGGAGGTGGACCTGGAGCAGGCAGCTGCCAAGGGCGGTGACTACGTGGGCGTCTGGCCCATGGGCCTCTTCTGGTTCCTCAAGCCGGAGAAGCTCTTCCACAGGCTGGTGAAACGGGATGTGATGAGCGGCCCCTTTTGCTTCCAGCTCGACCTCTTTGACTCCTGCCAGCTCCTTCCCTCACCCCAGCTGGTGCCCCTTGCCACTTGCACCGTGGAGAGGTGGTATGTGGGCCCCGGAGTGGAGCGTGTCCCAATCAAGGAGGGCCAGGTCCGAGGGGCCCTATTCCTGCCTCCTGGTGAGGAAACTGGCTCATCGCATCCCTGCCTTTTGCATCCTTTATCCCTGTTCTCCTCCCTTCCCAGTCCAGCCTGGCGTCCCCTTCCTACCTCTCTCTGGTGCTTGTCTTGCCCTGTTTGCATGTACAAGTTCCTCTTGTACCCCTCACCCCAAAGGGTCAGTCTCCCTGCAATAGGGCATGACCATCACGTAAGCTCACTGTGGACTCTGTCCCCCTCCCTGGTGTCCCAGCAGGACCAACAGCTTGTCCTCCTTCTCACTGTCACAGCACCCCCTGCTGGAGAGGGCAGGGTTGGACAGCTGCAGGCTCCTTCCCCTCCATGATGTCACAGAAATGCCACCCACTGACACATGAACATTTGTATTCAGCACAAAGCCGGACTCATCCCTGTTCTCTTCCTAAATCACCCTGATTCCCTGCCATAGTGAATAACAAGCCCTTCCCGGTTGCTGAGGCAGATGTCTGGAGTCCCACTGCAACAGCCTCCTTGACCCCAAGCAGTGGGCTCATCAGCTGGAGGCCATCCCTTTCTCAGGCCTGGCTGGGGGAGTATATTGTCGCTTTTAGCCGAGCTAGTTCGGCTGCACAACCTTGCAGCAACCACAGGCTGTTGGTCTCCCTGGACCAAAGATTGGGTTTAGGTGGAGCTTATAAATGCACTTAGCTTTTTATTGGTAAACATCAGTAAAGATTGATTTCACCAGAGACACACAAACTGACGGATAATTATTTCCATCGATAATAATACAAATTTGCCGATAAAGTAAGAAAAATGCTGGCTGAGATCGTTAGTTTGATTGAAGGATAGTGCCTTTTTATATTCTGATGTCATGTTGATAGTTTGTATTTTAACGGTTGTAAAGCTTTAACTTTTAGAATCTCAATATCTGCTGCCATTAAATAATTGTCTGACCCCGCCCCATCATTTTCCACAACAGTGAAAATTTTGATTGATAAAATTTTTTAAACATGCTTAAAATCCATAACTTTTACACAACTGTGAAAATGTAAATCAATAAAAATAGAAAAAATGCTTAAAAATAAACATCAATACTATCGAAATTATAAAAAAAAAATCTTCCCCTGCCCTCCCTCCCTCCCCACTTATAACCACTTCAAGGCTCATCAAGAAGTTAATTCTCTTTAGAGACAATTCTCAGAGGTTCAAATAGAACAAAAACTTCCAAACTAATTGCTTGGCCCCTCAGAGAAAACAGAGGTACAGGATTGCCAATCCCAGGTGTTCAAAAATCACCAGATTGGTTTAAAAATCTTGAGATTTGAAAAATAATAAATATAGGGTTCTTTCTATTGGGCCATCTGCTTCCTGAGCGTGTTTGGGTCACATTTAATATTTCTCCAACAATGGGAGCTAGGAACTTTTTTAAAAAAAGAAAGAAAGCTGAAATCCGCATGAGCATTAAAGAAAATCCGCAAATCTCACGAGACCTCAGGATAAAATGGTGAGAGTTGGCGATAGTCCTGTGGCCATGGTCTCAACACATGAAGGACAGGAATATGGAGTTTCTTAAGAGGCAGTGGCCCAGATCAACAAAGGTATTTAGGCCTCTAACTTCCATCTGTATCCAGTTCAATGGAAGACTTTTGCACAAGTGAAATAGATTCCTGTTCCTGTGATCCTCCCTCTCTACTGAGCCCTAGTTTGCTAAGGCTAAGCTAAGCCCTTAGCCCTGGGGTCGCCATAACTAACTGCTGTGTTTTTCCCTTTCCCCAC
Organism: Caretta caretta; assembly: GCF_965140235.1. NCBI lineage: Eukaryota > Metazoa > Chordata > Testudines > Cheloniidae > Caretta > Caretta caretta. The sequence continues at coordinate 13,912,125 of NC_134211.1, forward strand.
AATGCCTCTCTCCCCCGTTCTCTGCAGGGCCAGGCCCCTTTCCGGGGGTGATCGACATGTTTGGCGGGTCTGGCGGGCTCATTGAATTCCGATCCAGCCTGCTCGCCAGCCGGGGCTTCGCCGTGCTGGCGCTGGCTTTCTTTGGCTATGACGACCTGCCGCAGGTGCTGGCGGAGGTGGACCTGGAGTATTTCGAGGAAGCAGCCAACCTGCTCTTGAAACACCCCAAGGTATGTCCCACTCCTTCACTAGGGTCCCTTCACAGCCACTGGATGAGGGGCTTCAGGCTCCAGCCTAGATATCTGACATGTCCTGGCAACGGCTCTCACCCATGGGATCCACCCCTCCATGGTATCACAGTGCCCCCTGCTGGGGAGGACAGGGCTGGGCAGTGCAGGCTCCTCCTCTGCCTTGGTGTGACAGCACCCCCGCTGGAGGGGATGGGGATGGGCAATGCAGGCTCCTGCCCCGGGGTCACATTGCCCCCTGCTAAGGAGGACAGGGCTGGGCAGTGCAGGCTCCTCCCCCTCCATGGTATCACAGTGCCCCCTGCTGGGGAGGATGGGGCTGGGCAGTGCAGGCTCCTGCCCCAGGGTCATAGTGCCCCTTGCTGGATTGGCTAGTGCAGGTTCCATCTTCGTCTGTGTCACAGCGCCCTCTGCAGGCTCCTCCTGGTATCATCCTGTGCTGGCTCCAAATTGCAGATTCCCAGGCTGTTGGCATGATTGTTCCAATGTGGCTTCTCATGGGTTTTTCAGGTGAGAGGCCCAGGCCTCGGAGTGATCGGGGTGTCCAAAGGGGCTGAGGTCTCGCTGGCCATGGCTGCCTTCTTAAAGCAGGTGGTGGCCGCGGTCTGGATCAATGGCACAGGATTCCTGAACGGCACGCCACTCCGTTACAAAGGGGTCCACATCCCGCACATTCCCTACTGCCCTGAGCAGCTGCTCATCACAGAGATGGGGGCCCTGGACAACTACCATGTCTTCAGGGATCCCCGGGACCCAGCCCACGCGGCTGCCGCCATCCCTGTGGAGAAGGCTCAAGGGGAGGTGCTCTTCGTGGTGGGAGAAGCCGACCGCAATTTTAACAGCAAGCTGTTTGCTGAGATGGCTATAGAGAGGATGAAGAGCCATGGGAAGAAGAACTATACCCTGCTTTCCTACCCCGGGGCTGGGCACCTGATCGAGCCGCCAGGGTCCCCGCTGTGCAGCATCTCACTGATCCGGGGGAGCCCCAAACCTGTGCACTGGGGGGGTGAGCCAGAGCCCCATGCCAAAGCTCAGGAGCATTCCTGGCAGGAGATCCTGAAATTCCTCGACTGCTGTCTTGGACCCACCAGCAACCTGTAACAGCCAAGGGAGTGGGGGGCCAGGGGGACCCCCTCCTGCCAGGCTGGGGAAGCTCCTCCCATCACCCCAGCCTGATCAACATAATAAATACTGAGAACATAGAAAGAATATGTGGGAAGCTTCCAGGGGAGCACCAGGGGTGGGTGTGGGGGTGCAAGGGGGAGTGCCCAAGGAAGGAAGCAGGCTGGCCTGCTGCTTAAGGCACTGCCCTGGATTTGGGAGACCTGGGCTGAAGTCTCAGCCTTGCTGCTGACACCATGGGTGGGTCACTGAATCTTTCTAAGCCTCTGTTCCCTGTCTGTAAAATGGGGATAATGCTTCTGCCTTGTCTACGTATACAGCAAGCTCGTCAATGGAATGAGTGGCTCTTAGTGTGTGTGCAATGCCCAGCTCACGGGCCTGACTCAGAGTCTGAAGGTGCTACTGGAATCTAGCTGGTAAAGAGGGCTATGTAGGAGAGGGCGCTGCTTTAAAGGGAGAAGGGGACGCCCTGCATTTATAGGCAGGGGAATCCGCAGGAGATAATTAGCTTAGATACAAGGGAACAGGTATCCATCCCCCATTAGGTTATAACTAAGGCTAAGATTTTTTCACAGATATTTTTAGTAAAAATCACAAAGAGGTCACAGGCAATAAAGAAAAAGTAATGGAAGCCCGTGACCTGTCCTTGACTTTTACTAAAAATATCCATCACAAAATAGGTAGCCGCTAGGCAGCTGCAGAGGCCTGGCTGGGAGTTCTGGGGGCCCCCACCCCGCATGGGGGCTCAGAGCTCCAGGGTCCCTCTCCTCCGCACTCTGAGCTGTGGGGTCCCCTGCCACCAGAGGCTGGGAGCTGTGGGGATGGGCCAGGAACTGTGGGGTCCCCCTTCACTCATTTGGAGCTCCCCTGCGCCCATGGTGGTGAGGAGCTGCGGGGTACCCGGCGCCCTGTGGCAGGCAGGTGTTGCAGGGAGCTGTGAGGGTCCACCCACAACAGCCAGTAGCTGCGGGGACTCAGCTACCCACGGTGGTCAGGAGCAGCTGGGTACCCCCACTGCCTTGGGCTTCATAGCCTTAGTTATAACAAGTTCAAAGTGGATTAAACTGCAGCCATTGCACCAGATATTACGTTAGATCTTCTGATGTTCTCACCCTCCCCTCTTAGCTCCCAGAGAAAAGCTTAGTTACTGCACATCCATGGCTGCTTGGTTTCCAAGGTAATTCACTGAAAATGACGTTAAAATGAGACGCCTCGTTGTGCCATGATAATTTACAGAAAACAATCTCATCCTCAGGGGTGGGAATTAAGTGCCATGCTAGCCTGGGGAACGGCAATTGTCTTGGTCATTTCCTGCAGCTAAACGTGGGCCCTGCAGAGCTAAGAGCAGGAGCCTGCATGGCTTGAGTTCCTTATCTGGACTCTGTAGCTGAGATGGAGCCTCAGACAATCAAGCACCGAGGTGGTGGGAGGGTGTCATACTCAGTGAATAATGTCTAGGCTGCAGGTGGCCATATTCCCTTGTACAAAGGGGAAGCCTTTCTCATTGTCCTTCATATCCGTAACCCATGAGCTTTCGCTGCAACTTAAATCCACAAGACACAAACTGTGCTCCAGGTTGGGCGTGATGCTGATCGAGGAGGATTAGGGTAATAATCCTTGTGTTTTAAAGGCCCCAGCCCAGGCTTTCACCATGGAAGGGTGACAGACTATACATGAAAAGAAAGGGAGTACTTGTGGCACCTTAGAGACTAACAAATTTGTTTGAGCATAAGCTTTCGTGAGCTACAGCTCACTTCATCGGATGCATTCAGTGGAAAATACAGTGGGGAGATTTATACACACAGAGAACACGAAACAATGGGTGTTATACACACTGTAAGGAGAGCGATCACTTAAGATGAGCTAATACCAGTAGGAGAGCAGGGGGGAGAAAACCTTTTGTAGTGATAATCAAGGTGGGTCATTTCCAGCAGTTGACAAGAACGTCTGAGGGAAATGGCCTGATTATCATGTAAGCAGTGTCAGGATGAGCTCCACCCTGACATCTGGTGGTGAGGTGTGGCAAATTGTGGAAAAGAACTTCAGGGGCCGATCTCATTTGCATAGGCACACCCACCCCGCCTAGAATGAGACCATAGCTGCCCAAATGGTCACTTTGGCTGCTGTGGGATCCCCAGTGTCTCTGTTATTGGGGCAGGAAGAATAAATTGTTATTACCCTGATTATGGGAACTGTGCTTGGAACTGTATGTGGCCTTTTGTTATGATGGAGGGATTCACCATCAACTAAGTAGCACTCGCTAGGCAAGGGTCATGGGTTCCAAAACTGTGTGAATGAAGAGAGGCTGGGGACAAGTATTAATACTTGGTGGCATGGGCCCCTTGGTGAGGGCCTTACATGCTAATTGCACTTCCTCCTCTCTCCACTGTGGAATATCAGAGCTAATTTTGATTTCATTAGAAGTCTAGTTATAGGCTGCTGAGCTCACTTTGGGCTGACAGTGCACCAGCACTGGGGCTCCCCTACTACAAGCTGAATTCACCTAAGAGCTGAAATCACTGAGTGTTGTGTTAAGTAGTGGGGGAGCCTGAAGATATATTGTGGAGCAGTTTGCGGGACGGCTGGTGAAGCAGTTCGACGCGGAGCAGTGTGTGGATGGCAGGAGCGGCTTGTGGGCCGTGGAGCTGAGCGAAGGAGTTCGTGGGGCGGCTGGCGGAGCAGAGCGCAGCTGAGTGAAGGAGTTCGTGGGGTGGCTGGCGGAGCGGAGTGCAGCTGAGCGAAGGAGTTTGTGGGGCGGCTGGCGGAGCGGAGTGCCGCTATGGAGCTATGGGGCGGTCAGCTTCAGATCACGTAAGGTGCCTCTTACCCCCGTCCCATTTCCACCCAGGTTGGGAGGTAAAGCTCCGCAGATAAACTTTCGAACTCTGGGGCTGCCCTGACCAGGGTCAGAGACTTTTGGGGCATTGGACTTTTGGGACTTTGGGTGATTTGGGGTTGCTGGACTCAAGAACCAAAGGGAAAAGGGCATGCCCCAATTTGCCTGGGGTGGGTTCTTTTTTTGCTCATGGGTTGTGTTATGAATCCTGTTGGTGGTGTTTCCCCAACATAATGCCACATTGTTTCTCTCTGTTATTAAAAGGCTTTTGCTACACTCAGACCATGTGCTTGCGAGAGGGGAAGTATTGCCTCTTGGAGGCGCCCAGCGGGGGTGGTATATATTTGTCCCAGGTCACTGGGTGGGGGCTCGAGCCGGTTTGCATTGTGTTATTGGAATGGAACCCCTAGATATTGAACCCGGCCCTTGTTGCTGCCAACTCTGATGGGCAGAAGGGTTACATTTTTGGGGGCTCGTCCGGGATCGCCTGGGTCAGTACCCCTCGCAAGCACCTGTTGAGTGATCCACTACATTGGGAAACAATTTATATTTTTTTGTTTGTGCTTATATTTTGAGGAAATTACTGTTTGAATAATGGCTAATATGTCAGGTTTGTTGAGCCCTGGCTCAGCAGCTTCTAGCTCAGAGGCTGCAGCCTCGGCTGATGATTGGACAAAAGCTCTGGGGCAAATATTGGAAAAGGTTGTGCTGCCCCATGCTGAGTCAGACTCTTGTCGTAAGTTAAGATTATTTGCTGGGGAGGAGGAGTTTGAACCCTGGTTAGAGCATACCACTGAAATGCTGCAAGAGTGGGCCGTACCAGATGCAGAAAAGCGAAGATGCCTTATAGAGAGCCTTGGCGGCCCAGCATTAGATGTGATTCGCACCCTGAAGCTCATTGACCCTGGGGTCAGTGTGAAGGACTGCCTAGAGGCCCTTGAACACAACTTTGGGAGCGTAGAGGGCCCTGAAGACAGCTACTGTAAGTTCCTTAATTCCCGACAACAAAAGGGCGAGAAGGCTTCAGCCTACATACAGAGACTGGAGAGACTGCTTCAGAGAGCTGTCATGAGGGGAGCAGTGACTGCTGAGCAGATGGATCAGACCAGACTGGCTCAAATTGTAAGAGGAACTCAGTATCAGAACCCGATTCTACTTCATCTCCAGCTAAGAGAACGACGGGAACATCCCCCAAGTTACTCCCAGCTGATAAAAGAGGTCCGAGAGGAGGAAGAAAGGCAGGCTGCCAGTGAGTTTTGGGAAGCCCAAACATCGGATCCAGCCAGCGCAACACCACTGCAAACGGCCAGTGTACTGATGGTGAGCACCAGAGAGGAACTTGCCCAACAAATGCAGGTCCTGACGGAACGGATAGCTGAGCTGCAAAGTACCGTTGACCGAGTTAAGACTTCCAGGAATAAGAAGCCTCAAACTGTGGCGATTGAGAAGCCCGCACTTAGAGCCACCATCCCCCCCAGGCGAAGGGGGAAAGGTCAATTCTTCTGCTACCGATGTGGTCAGGATGGACACAGTGCTGCCAAGTGCCGTAATGAAGAAAACCCCTCCTTAGTGTATGGAAAGCTGAGGATCAGTTGGGAGAGATCCGGTAGCTGCCAAAGGGTCTGGGGACGGGGACCCCCCAGGTCTGCAGGATTTGAAGATTCCCCCAGAAAAGACTGTCCAGCTGGGATCCCTGCAGGACTGATAGGGCCTCGAGCAGAGGTCAAGGTGAGGATCGAAGGGGTGGAGTGTAAAGCAGTGCTTGACACTGGATCTCAAGTGACTATTATATTTCAGTCATTCTACCAACAGATGCTTAGGCACCTGCCTATACAGCCACTGACTGGCCTTGGCCTGTGTGGCCTCAGCATGGATGAATACCCCTACCAAGGGTATGTCATAGTGCACCTGGAATTCCCAGAGGAGGTTGCTGGGGTAAGAGAAGAGGTAGACACAGCTGCCTTAATATGCCCTGACCCTAAAGGGACTTCTGATGTGTCTGTGCTGATAGGGACCAACTCCAGTCTCTTCAAGGTACTGGCGGATTACTGCAGAAGGCGGGCTGGGGACCAGTACCTGAATACCCTGATGATCCATACGCTTTGTGCTGAAGCCTATAGGAAAATTGAGAGTGCTAAAAGGGACACATCTGAGCTACCACTTGGGGCACTGAAGTACGCGGGCACAACCCCCTTAGTAGTGCCTGCAAGGACGGAGCAAGAAGTGCTTGTCATGAGTACCTGTCTGAAAGGCAGTAAAGGGACGTTAGCAATGATAGAGCAGCCGATGGGAGGAGAGCTCCCTGAAGGAGTGCTGGTCCCCAGTGGAGTCATAACCCTACCTGCTGACACCCAGGAAAGGGTGACTATACTGATTGCTAATGAAACGAGTCGTGATATTTTTGTGAAGCAAGGACAAAAGATAGCAGACCTCTTTGAGCCTGAGTCGATTGTAAAACCCCAGTGTGAAACTCAAGTTCCGACAATAGACCCAGCAAAGTTTGACTTTGGAGATTCACCAGTGTCCGAGGACTGGAAAGATCGCCTGAGGAAGAAACTTTGTGAAAGATCCAAGGTGTTCTCACTGCATGAGTGGGATGTGGGATGTGCAAAAGGAGTAGAGCACAATAGCAGACTACATGACTCTCGACCTTTCAGGGAGAGATCTAGGAAGATTGCTCTCTCTGAGATGGAAGATGTGCGACATCATCTTCAGGAGCTGGCTGCGAATGGCATCATTACAGAGTCCCGCAGCCCATACGCCTCACCCATTGTGGTAGTCCGCAAAAAGAATGGGAAAATCCGGATGTGTATTGACTACCGCACCCTAAACAGCCGTACTGTGGTCGACCAGTACACTATGCCTCGAGTGCAAGACGCCTTAGACTGTTTGCTGGGAAGCCAGTGGTTCTCTGTGTTGGATCTTCGAAGTGGATACTACCAGATCCCTCTGGGAGAAGAAGATAAGGAGAAGACAGCCTTCATCTGCCCATTAGGGTTTTATCAGTTCGAACGCATGCCCCAAGGGATTTCTGGAGCACCTGCCACCTTTCAACGTCTCATGGAGAAAGTTGTGGGAGACATGAATTTACTGCAAGTGTTAGTTTATTTGGATGACCTGATTGTGTTTGGAAGAACCTTAGAGGAGCATGAAGAAAGACTTCTTAAAGTGCTTGATAGGTTGGAGGATTATGGTCTGAAGCTTTCAATTGACAAATGCCAGTTCTGCAGAACCTCAGTGAAGTATGTGGGTCACATTGTGTCCCAAGAAGGTGTGAGTACTGATCCTGATAAAATAGAAGCACTCACTACATGGCCACGTCCAAGTAACTACAGAGAACTCAAGACCTTCCTTGGATTTAGTGGCTACTACCGCAGATTTGTGAAAAACTATGCTACGATTGTAAAGCCTCTGAATGATCTTACCAGGGGACATCAGTCCAGCAAGAACAAATCTAAGTCCAAGAATAAGGGGAGGTCCCCAAAGCCTCCTGTGCAGAGACACAATGGCCCCTTTGCACCATTTGGGCCACGGTGGGATGAGAGATGTGAAAGGGCTTTTCGAGAAATCATTACTTGCCTAACTCATGCTCCAGTCCTAGTTTTTGCTGACCCAAGCAAACCATTTATCCTGCATACTGATGCCAGTTTGGAGGGTCTGGGAGCAGTCCTGTACCAGGAAGTGGAAGGCAAATGTAAACCTGTAGCCTTTGCCAGCCGAGGATTGTCTGATAGTGAAACTCGCTATCCCACCCACAAGCTGGAATTTTTGGCCTTGAAATGGGCCATCACTGAGAAATTTCGAGACTACTTGTATGGTGCTCAGTTCCAGGTGTGGACAGACAACAATCCACTGACTTATGTGTTAACAAGTGCTAAGCTGGATTCTACAGGGCAGAGATGGGTGGCCGCCTTGGCTAGCTATGAGTTCAGCATTCAGTACCGATCAGGGAGAAGCAATGTAGATGCAGATGCATTGTCCAGGCGTCCGCAGGCTCCAGAAGTTGCTGTGATACCCACAGATGGAGTGAGAGCTATTTGCAGTGTGAGTCGCCGAGAGCCAGAGGCCCGTGAGGGCTTTCAGGGATGTGTTGCAGAAGCTTTGGGCCTGCCCCCTGAATGCATGCCTTCTGCTTCGGTGAACTATATTGCATTAGACCAATCTCCTTTGCCCATGCTCAATGCGGCTGACTGGCAAGAAGCCCAGCGGCAAGATATTGACATTCGTGATACACTACTTGCCAAAAGGGAGGGGCGAAGCCCAGCTGCGGTTGTCCCACCTAACCCGGAGGGTAAACTACTATTGAGAGAATGGACCAAACTAAAACTGATTCAGGGAGTGCTACACCGAATGACCACTGACCCTTTACAAAAACAACGAGCACAACTAGTACTGCCAAAAAAGTACAGAGCCCTGGCCATGAAGGCCCTTCATGATGACTTTGGGCATTTAGGGATGGAGAGGACCCTGGAACTTATTCGTAGTAGGTTCTATTGGCCCCGAATGGCTGAAGATGTTCGCAGGAAATGTGAGACTTGCGCTCGATGTGTTCAAAGGAAAACTCTGCCCACGAGGGCTGCATATCTCAAGAACATCACCAGCAACAAACCTTTGGAGTTGGTATGCATTGATTTCTTGTCTGTAGAGGTAGACAAGAGGAATGTTGGAAACATTCTAGTAGTGACTGACCATTTTACACGGTATGCACAAGCATATCCCACACGTAATCAGAGGGCCACCACCGTTGCTCGAGTATTGTGGGACAAATATTTCTCAGTCTATGGATTCCCGGCTCGGATACACTCTGATCAGGGGCGGGATTTTGAGAGTCACCTTCTGAAGGAGGTGCTGAAGATAGCAGGAATTAAAAAGTCTAGGACAACGCCTTATCACCCCCAAGGTGATCCTCAGCCAGAGAGGTTCAATCGAACCCTATTAGATATGTTGGGAACTTTGCGACCAGAGCAGAAGGCAACCTGGAGCCAGCATGTCGCATTTCTGGTGCATGCCTACAATGCCACAAAGAACGATGCTACGGGAGTCACCCCATATCTCTTGATGTTTGGGCGAGAACCAAGATTACCCATAGACTTGTGCTTTGGTGTATCAGAGGATGGAGATAGCTATGAAACTCATCAGCAATATGTATCCCGACTAAGAGAAAAGCTGCGGGATGCTTATCGCTTAGCTACCGCTGCGGCTCGGAAGAACGCAGACCGCAACAAACATCGATATGATGCTAGAGTGCGTTCGCAGGAGCTCCAGCCGGGGGACAGAGTCCTGCTGCGAAATTTGGGTATTGCTGGCAAACACAAGATAGCTGACAGATGGAAGGCAATACCTTACCTGGTGATGGAAAAGCTGGGAGATCTGCCGGTCTACAAGATCAAACCTGAAGACGGTCCAGGGCAAATAAAGACGGTGCATAGAAACCTTTTGCTCCCTGTGGGGGAATTGGTAAGCACCCCTTGTGAGATGGGCCACGGCAGGGCCGCCGGGCAGAACAGAGGTGCTAGACCAAAGCCGCCATCCAACACAGACAGTGGGCCCCCTGCAGCTAACTTATCCCTATTCTGCACATCTGAGAGTGAGTCTGAGGAGGAAGACACAACCCTGGTGTATCCTGGGATGGAGACAAGATTTCAGTCTCGATCAGCTGAACCAAACGAGAGTTTTCCCTCTTCCGCCCTAAACCCAATGGCGGAACTATTTAGGCCCCTTTCTGATACCCCGGTGCTGCTGATGAGACCCCCCTGTGATGACACACACAGGTTATTGGACAATGGGGACGGACAGGTAGAGGATGTCCTGGGCACCTTGGACCCTCCAGCGTTAGAACTAGGAGTGCAGGGGCCTACGCCAGTAGCCGAGGGACCCTCCAGGGAAGCCTCTCCATCCGTCACTCAAGAGGATGTTCCCCCTACCTCGACAACAGAGATTCTCAATAGACGAGACAGGGTGATAAGACCAGTGAAACGGTTAACTTATGATGCACCTGGGGTGACTAGTGAGGAGCCAATACATTTAGCACACAGGCTTGTGGAAGCTAAAGTGGGCTTCCTGAGGCCCTTTGGAGGAAACCAATGAGTTGGTATAAAGGGAGTGTGATTTGTCGGGACGACAAAGTCTCGGCTGGGGGGAGGATGTAAGCAGTGTCAGGATGAGCTCCACCCTGACATCTGGTGGTGAGGTGTGGCAAATTGTGGAAAAGAACTTCAGGGGCCGATCTCATTTGCATAGGCACACCCACCCCGCCTAGAATGAGACCATAGCTGCCCAAATGGTCACTTTGGCTGCTGTGGGATCCCCAGTGTCTCTGTTATTGGGGCAGGAAGAATAAATTGTTATTACCCTGATTATGGGAACTGTGCTTGGAACTGTATGTGGCCTTTTGTTATGATGGAGGGATTCACCATCAACTAAGTAGCACTCGCTAGGCAAGGGTCATGGGTTCCAAAACTGTGTGAATGAAGAGAGGCTGGGGACAAGTATTAATACTTGGTGGCATGGGCCCCTTGGTGAGGGCCTTACATGCTAATTGCACTTCCTCCTCTCTCCACTGTGGAATATCAGAGCTAATTTTGATTTCATTAGAAGTCTAGTTATAGGCTGCTGAGCTCACTTTGGGCTGACAGTGCACCAGCACTGGGGCTCCCCTACTACAAGCTGAATTCACCTAAGAGCTGAAATCACTGAGTGTTGTGTTAAGTAGTGGGGGAGCCTGAAGATATATTGTGGAGCAGTTTGCGGGACGGCTGGTGAAGCAGTTCGACGCGGAGCAGTGTGTGGATGGCAGGAGCGGCTTGTGGGCCGTGGAGCTGAGCGAAGGAGTTCGTGGGGCGGCTGGCGGAGCAGAGCGCAGCTGAGTGAAGGAGTTCGTGGGGCGGCTGGCGGAGCGGAGTGCAGCTGAGCGAAGGAGTTTGTGGGGCGGCTGGCGGAGCGGAGTGCCGCTATGGAGCTATGGGGCGGTCAGCTTCAGATCACGTAAGGTGCCTCTTACCCCCGTCCCATTTCCACCCAGGTTGGGAGGTAAAGCTCCGCAGATAAACTTTCGAACTCTGGGGCTGCCCTGACCAGGGTCAGAGACTTTTGGGGCATTGGACTTTTGGGACTTTGGGTGATTTGGGGTTGCTGGACTCAAGAACCAAAGGGAAAAGGGCATGCCCCAATTTGCCTGGGGTGGGTTCTTTTTTTGCTCATGGGTTGTGTTATGAATCCTGTTGGTGGTGTTTCCCCAACATAATGCCACATTGTTTCTCTCTGTTATTAAAAGGCTTTTGCTACACTCAGACCATGTGCTTGCGAGAGGGGAAGTATTGCCTCTTGGAGGCGCCCAGCGGGGGTGGTATATATTTGTCCCAGGTCACTGGGTGGGGGCTCGAGCCGGTTTGCATTGTGTTATTGGAATGGAACCCCTAGATATTGAACCCGGCCCTTGTTGCTGCCAACTCTGATGGGCAGAAGGGTTACAATCACTACAAAAAGTTTTCTCCCCCCCCCCCCCCCCCGCTCTCCTGCTGGTATTAGCTCATCTTAAGTGATCACTCTCCTTACAGTGTGTATGGTAACACCCATTGTTTCATGTTCTCTGTGTATATAAATCTCCCCACTGTATTTTCCACTGAATGCATCCGATGAAGTGAGCTGTAGCCCACGAAAGCTTATGCTCAAATAAATTTGTTAGTCTCTAAATACTCCTTTTCTTTTTGCGAATACAGACTAACAGGGCTGCTACTCTGAAACCAGACTATACATGTTACAGAGTAACAGCCGTGTTAGTCTGTATTCGCAAAAAGAAAAGGAATACTTCTCTAAGGTGCCACAAGTACTCCTTTTCTTTTTACTAAAAAGAAAAGGAGTACTTGTGGCACCTTAGAGACTAACCAATTTATTTGAGCATGAGCTTTCGTGAGCTACAGCTCACTTCATCAGATGTATACCGTGGAAACTGCAGCAGACTTTATATACACACAGAGAATATGAAACAATACCTCCTCCCACCCCACTGTCCTGCTGGTAATAGCTGGTAATAGGACAGTGGGGTGGGAGGAGGTATTGTTTCATATTCTCTGTGTGTATATAAAGTCTGCTGCAGTTTCCACGGTATACATCTGATGAAGTGAGCTGTAGCTCACGAAAGCTCATGCTCAAATAAATTGGTTAGTCTCTAAGGTGCCACAAGTACTCCTTTTCTTTTTGCGAATACAGACTAACACGGCTGTTACTCTGAAACCTTTCTTTTTACTATACATGTTGTCACTTCACCCTTTGCTAAGTAGCGCCTAACATTACTCCTCACATCCAGTCGTGCCCCTGGATGGATTAGGCTCAAACAGTGATGAGCTATTCTGCTGTGGGGGGAGCAAATTAATGAGCCTTGGGGCTGATTAGAAAGGAGCATTTGTTAAAGGGGCATCATCCTGTTGAAAAAACCTCATACCTGAAAAGCCACACAAACAAATATCCTTCGCGAAGTTAACGTTAATTCTTCTGACAGAAATTTTTTTAAGCATTTAACTGATTCATCAACATGAAGTTGACTGACTTTTTCTCTCCTTTTGCAAAATGACAATAGGCTCCTCAGCTTCAAGGCTGTGGGTTGTCTGTCTGGTCAATTTCATCTCCCTCTCTTGTGCTAGCACAAAGCTTGACTCTGTTATAATTGCAAAAGTCAGAGGACCAGCTTACAGCACCATTAACATTTAAATGCGCCCCTGGATCTGGGCTGATGATTGTACAGTCCCAGGATTTAACCCAGTTCCCAGGACACAGAGCTGTGCATGACACAGCTGGGGGGGGGGGGGGGGCAAGCTGGCTTTAAGCCACCTTTGCATTCTGCCGACCCTCGGAGCTGCCAAGGGCAGATTTGGCCTCTGGCATAATTTGGAGCAATCTCAGGACAGCTCTTAAATTCTGCTGGCTTGGTACAATCCCCAAGGGCCTGCTATGCCAGTCATGTATTGTTGAAAAACAGTGCACTATGTTCCATCAATGGCTACTAGCCAGGAAGGGCAGGGATAGCGTCCCTAACCTCTGTTTGCCAGAAGCTGTGAATGGGCGACAGGGGTGGATCACTTGATGATTACCTGTTCTCTTCATTCCCTCTGGGGCACCTGGCATTGGCCACTGTCAGAAGACAGGATACTGGGCTAGATGGACCTTTGATCTGACCCAGTATGGCCATTCTTATGTACTATGAATGCACCCACTCCATGCTGGGGAGAAGGGTAGCATGAGTTCAAGGCAATAACCATTTACACCTTCACATAACACATGAGCCAGGGGGTCACCCAATGTAATCAATAGGCAGCAGGTTTAAAACAAAAGGAAGTAATTCACACAACACATAGTCAATGTTTGGAATGCAGGGGATGTTGTGAAGACCAAAACTAACAGGTCAAAAAAGAATTAGAAAAGTTCACAGGGGATATGTCCATCAATGGCTGTTAGCCAGGGTGGGCAGGGATGTAACCCCATGCTCTGGGTGTTCCTAGCCTCTGACTGCCAGACTGTGAGTGCATGCCAGGCAGGCCTACTGACGGGGGGCAAAGGGGGCAATTGCCCAGGGGCCCGGGTGATTAAAGTGCCTGGGGCTGCAGGGCTCCTAGGCATAGGCACCAAGTGGGTGCTAAGCACCCACCAGCGGCCCCTTTCCACCCGCCTCGACCCCCGCAGCGCCTCCCACCAGCGGCAGCAATCAGCTTGTCCCCATCCCCTCCAGTACCTCCCGCCCACTGCTATCAGCTGTTTGGCCGCAGGCGGAGGGCGCTGGGCGGAGCGGGGGTGCGGGGCGGGCCTGGGTGAGTCATGGCCCAGATGCTGGGATTGGAAGGGGCGGGACCAGCCTTCTGCAGCCCTGCGCAGCGGCTGCCGGAGAGAGTCTGGCCGGGGGATTCGCTTCCACTTCCTGCCCGGGCTCGGGTGCCGGGGTCCCCAGCAGCTGAGCCGGGTGGGGAGCGGAAGCTGCCTCCTCCCCAGCCAGGTATCTCAGGCAGCTGAGGGGCCGGGCTGCAGAGCGGTGACCGGGAGGGGCCTGGGTTAAAAGGGGGTCCCTCCTGCTCCCCGCCAGGGAGAGCCGCAGAGTGTGCTGGGGGGGCGCAGCAGGGGGACAAAGCGCCCCCCCCCCGCATAGATAACATGGGGTGGGGAGAGCGCGGCAGTGGGGGGGGAACGTGACCTGCCCTTTAGATCGTGCCTCCCACACGCTATGGGGAGGCACCAGTTATATATGGGGTGCCCTCGGAGGAGGGGACGGAACAGAGGTGGGGTGGGGCATTGGGGAAAGGGCTCTAGGATGGAGCGGCGGGTCAAGCACCCCCTGGGAAATCTGGAAGTTGGTGCATATGCTCCTAGGCGTGCGTGGGGTAGTACTGGTGGCAGTGAAGGCCGCTGGGCAGGCATGCGGAAGCCCTGGCCATGCCAGAAGAGCACACCCAGCCGGCAGCAGCTGACTGGGCACCAGTGGGGGCCCATTGACTGTTCCGCCCTGGGGCCCAGCATTGCTGCTGGTGGGCCTGAGGGGTTGGATCACTCGATAAATTGACTGTTCTGTTCATTCCCTCCTTAGCACCTGGCACCGGCCACTGTCAAAAGAAAGGGTACTGGGCTAGATGGACCACTGGTCTGACCAGTATGGCCATTCTTATATAATATATGTGGGAGAGAGTGGAGGCAACACCATGGATTCCGTACAAGCACAACCAGTAATGCCTGTCCCAAGAGTGCAGGTGGAAATTCCCCGCATAATGCCAGAGCTATGGGCAAGATAGCAGAGTCAGGGAACGAGCTGATCCCAGTTCACACGGCTCGCACAGCCCACCTGATCCCATTGAGGTCAGTTGGATTCTGCTCTGAACATGGCCCATGGCCTCTGAGGACCTTGAGGAAACTTCTGGGCCCCTCAGATCCCAAGCTGGTGTAGCCAAGTCTTCATTTATTCACTGTAATTTAAGGTTTTGCGTGCCAGTAATACCTTTTAACTTTTTTAGAAGGTCTCTCTATAAGTCTATATTATATAACTAAACTATTGTTGTATGTAAAGTAAACAAGATTTTTTAAATGTTTAAGAAGCTTAATTTAAAATTAAATTAAAATGCAGATCTTATCAGTTTAGTGCAGTGGTTCTTAACCTGGGGTGCGAGATGCCCTTTCTGGGGGTGCGAGACATGCGAGATTTTTTTAGAAGGTAAATCATGGAAAACACAAATTAAGCACAGGCATATAAGTACAACTACTTTGTTTCATCAAACCTATGTCTTAACATTATAAATTTTTTAACAATTACTGTAATATACAAACAAAGTTTTTAAGTTTTCAAGTTTTTTAAGCTAATTGTAGTGTAATTTTTGATAAGTGGTGCGAGAACATATTTTGAGAACTCCAGACTGTGAGCGGGCTGCGTGTCGTGTATTCAATTGCTCCCCATAGGAATGTGCTACTTACAGCGTACTACTTACGGCTGCCCGTCCTCGTGCAAGGGGATGGGGAACAGGGGTGCTTGGATAGGCGTGGGAGTCCTAGGGAGCCTGCTGGGGGTATGGATAGGGGTCGGGGCAGTCAGGGGACAGGGAGCGGGGGGGCTTGGATGGGTGGGTGGGGTTTGGGGGGGGCAGATAGGGGTGAGGGGTTCCAGGAGGGGGCGGTCAGGAGACAAGGAGCAGGGGGGGTTGGATGGGTGGGAGGCTCTGAGGAGGGCAGTCAGGGGGTGGGGCATCCCGGGAGGGGGTGGTCAGGAACAAGGAGCGGGGGGGGGGGTGGTTGGATGGGTCAGGAGGCAGGAAGTGGTAGGGGGCGGATGGGGGCGGGCTGTTTGGGGAGGCACAGCCTTCCCTACTCAGGTGTAGTGTATTAAATTTCTCCATGTAGGAACGTGCTACTTACGGGGTACTACTTATGGCTGCCAGTCCCAGTGCTCCGCAAGTATCACATTCCTACGGGGAAAAATTTAATATGCTGCACTGGGACCCCGGCTGGCAGCAGCGTGCCAGTAAAAATTGGCTCGCGTGCCGCCTTTGGCGCACGTGCCACAGGTTGCCGACCCCTGTTCTAGCATATAGTCTGGTGGCTGTCCCAGAAAGTCTGTGTTGCTCCCATCCCATGTCAGACCAAAACCCTAGGCAGGATAATGGGAATAAACATGGTTGATCTCAACTGCTTTCTTTAAGGAAAAATTCCTCTCTGGGGGTTTGCTGGGTGGGAGATCTCTGGCTCTGAATCCAGCTTCTCCAGTCTATCAGGAAGTCCCTCTGAGAAGAAGCCCCGAGTGACTGGTCGTCACTCACAGACCCACGAGACCCACCTGAACTCTAAATTCCCCCTTGCTGAGCCCGGAGTGCAACTGATTCCCTGCTTTTCCCCTTGCTTGGTCTCTGCTAACTTCCCAACCCTTCACCACTTGCCTCTTACCCACCTGTCACCCTCCAACTCTGTGCTGCCCTCCCCAGCCAGCTGCCATTTCCCTGCCATCCTGGATCTGCTCGGACGGGCTGCCATAGTGCCCCCTTTTGTAATGTTCTGGAACCTGCCCACCTGGTTACCCCTGTTGCAATGTTCTGGGACTTGAGGTTGGTAGCCACGCCCCCGCCCAGCCCCAGCCCCCTTTGTTGCTATAGCACCCCTTCTTTTAATGTTCCAGAATCCTTTCATCTCGTTGCCATGGTCACCCCATTAAAATAGGGGAAGGAGTTTTTATCTCAGCTGCGGCTGGCATGCAGGGAGCTGCTCGGTGTTCTCTGGTCCTATGTCATCTGCAGAGTGGGTCACTGCGAAGTGAGCCTTCGCTCACTCTGAAACTGAAGCTAGTGTAGCCGGCAGCTGTTTGCTGAACAAGGACCCAAGCCCGGCAAACACTTAACCATAAGCGTTGATTTCAGTGGCACAACTCGTGCTTCAAGTCAAGCATGTGCTTATGCATTTTGTTGGCTCCTGGCCCAAAAGGGGTTTCCCATAGTCAGCTCCTGACATGAGCTCTATGACCCCTGCTGGCTTCCCATCAATTTCCAGCAGGTGTTTAAGATGTTGGCTTGAGCTGTAAAGTACGCTCTGTGTCCGATTCAACTGCATGACCCATCTCTTGCCCCAGCTAATGCAGCAGCAGCTGGGAAGTGATACCTTTACTGGCAATTTGTCATTTGGCCACTGGATGTCTCTGTGTGCATGCATCCGATGAAGTGAGCTGTAGCTCACGAAAGCTTATGCTCAAATACATTTGTTAGTCTCTAAGGTGCCACAAGTACTCCTGTTCTTTCTGTGTGTTCTGTAGACTTCCAGATGCAGAGCCTGGTTCTCATTTAATGATATTCCCTAGCACTTGTCTAGAGCTCTTCACCTGTGGTTCTCAAAGCACTTTACAAAGAAGGCCAGGATCATTATTCTCATTACACAGATGGGGAAATTGAGGCATCGGGAGGTGAAGGCCCCCATTGGGAGTTTGGCACCTAAATACCTTTGAGGATCTGAGCCAAAGTAACTTGCCCAGGATCACCTGCAGGCCAGCAGCAGAGCTGGGAATAGGCCACGCTGTGCCAACCAGTCTCATTGCTGCCCCATGCACCCCCAGCTATCCCAGTGCTGGACCCCATTACGGCTTGAGCAATTCACTTCAATTCTGGGCAGGCCCAGCCCTGCTGTTCTGCTCTGGAGCCCTCTCAGGGTTCTGGGAATTCAGTGCTATTTTGAGTTTTACATAAGCACTTGTTATGTTTGCGGTGGGAAGTGGAGCCACTGAACATTTCTGGATGGGGCAAGATTACCTCCTGCCCCTGTTGCAAATCCCCCATAAGAACATAAGAACGGCCATACTGGGTCAGACCAATGGCCCATCTAGCCCAGTATCCTCATAGACTCATAGATATTAAGGTCAGAAGGGACCATTATGATAATCTAGTCGGACCTCCTGCACAATGCAGGCCACAGACTCTCACCCACCCACTCCTGCAATAAACCTTTCTCCTATGTCTAAGCTACTGAAGTCCTCAAATCATGGTTTAAAGGCTTCAAGGTGCAGAGAATCCTCCAGCAAGTGCCCCATGCTGCCCCATGTTACAGAGGAAGGCGAAAAACCCCCAGGGCCTCTTCCAACCTGCCCTGGAGGAAAATTCCTTCCCGACCCCAATATGTCGATCAGCTGAACCATGAGCATGTGGGCAAGATTCACCAGCCAGATACCCAGGAAAGAATTCTCTGTAGTAACTCAGATCCCATCCCATCACAGGCCATTGGGCCTATTCACCATGAATAGTTAAAGATCAATTAATTGCCAAAATCATGTTATCCCATCATACCATCTCCTCCATAAACTTATTGAGTTTAATCTTGAAGCCAGAATCTTTGCCCCCACTGCTTCCCTTGGAAGGCTATTCCAGAACTTCACTTCCCTGATGGTTAGAAACCTTCATCTAATTTCAAGTCTAAACTTCTCGATGGCCAGTTTATATCCATTTGTTCTTGTGTCACATTGGTACTGAGCTTAAATAATTCCTCTCCCTCTCCGGTATTTATCCCTCTGATATATTTATAGAGAGCAATCATATCTCCCCTCAACCTTCTTTGGTCAGGCTAAACAAGCCAAGCTCCTTTAGTCTCCTTTCATAAGACAGGTTTTCCATTCCTCGGATCATTCTAGTAGCCCTTCTCTGTACCTGTTCCACTTTGAATTCATCCTTCTTAAACAGAACTGCACACAATATTCCCGATGAGGTCTCACCAGTGCCTTTTATAACGGTACTAACACCTCCTTATCTCTACTGGAAATACTTCGCCTGATGCATCCCAAGACCGCATTAGCTTTTTTCAAGCCATATCACATTGGCCAATGCCAGGTGTTTCAGAGGAAATGAACAGAACAGTCAATCATCAAACGATCCATCCCATCACTCATTCCCAGCTTCTGGCAGTCAGAGGCTAGGGACACCCAGATCATGGGGTTGTGGCCCTGACCATCCTGGCTATTAGCCTGTGATGGGTTGGACCCCCCCATCTGGGATGCCACCTGATATGCTAGGGTCTCACTGAGCCCACCCGTTCCACCAGCCTAGGCTTCCTCACCCTGTCTATGCTATGCCAGGCCCTCAAGCCTTCTCTAGAACACACTCTGGCCACACCCAGCTGCAGACACAGACGGAAGTCAGCTCTGTGTGAGAGGATTCAGCTCAGAGATTCACCCAGCACACACGTGCATACCCCTTTTGGGGAGTAAACCCAAAATAATATTGTCTTGCACTATATAGAAAAATCTGCACTGCGCAAGCTCATAAAAATTGTCCTCTCCCTCAATGTGGAGAGAGATATGCACAGCTTCTTGCCCCCCGCCCCAGACATGAATTGCACAAACTGGGTTATGTTATAAACAAGAAATAAGTTTATTAACTACAAAAGGTAAATTTTAAGTGATTATAAGGGATAGCAAACAGTACAAAGCAGATTATTGAGCAAATAAAACGAAACACGCAAACTAAGCTTAATACACTCAAGAAACAGGTTACAAAATGTAATTTCTCACCCTAAATGTTGTTTTAGGCAAGTCACAGAGTTTCTGGCGTTCCAGCACTGAATGCAGCATGTCTGATTACCAGTCTTGGGGGCAGGTGGCGTATGTGTGCATTCGGTGCAAGGAGCTCCTGGCCCTGAGGGACCAAGTATAGGCTCTTACTATTCAGACATAGAATCTCCATCCATAGAAATTCAATGGCAGTGGTTCTCTAACATTTTAACGTTACCCTTGTCTATGGCCAAACCCCTCCCACAGCTGTGGTTGGGAGCTGCGGCTGGGAGCAGGGCTGGAGGCCACAGGTGGGGCCAGAGGCTGCAGGCGGGGGCTGGGCCAGAAGCGAAACCATGGCTGGGGGTGGGACTGGGAGCTGGGGCTGGAGCAGAGGTGGGGGCAGAGCAGGGCTGGGTGGCACTCCCACCCTGCCCCCTGTGGGGGCTGGCCCGGGGCCACACTACCCCAAAATGTTAATAAACTGGATAGTCCCCATTCTGCTACTGGACTTCGGCCTGCATTTTTGTTGGGTTTGGGGGTGGGGGTGTTTATCGATCTAAGTCTAGAGAATGTTCATCAGGTGTACCTGGCTCTCCCATTCCCACTCTAAACTCCCTCACAAGACTCTCCTGTTAGCTGCTCCTGTTCCCCCTTCATTAGCTA
Source organism: Caretta caretta (assembly GCF_965140235.1). Lineage (NCBI taxonomy): Eukaryota > Metazoa > Chordata > Testudines > Cheloniidae > Caretta > Caretta caretta. The sequence goes on from NC_134211.1 coordinate 13,932,475, forward strand.
CCTGATCTTTATAGTTCAGCCTATTTGTAGGAAGCCCAGAACTTGCCATTAATGAGAAGACGTGACTGTCAGCAGCTGGGACTTTTGAAAATCGTTAGCCACCAGTGGATATCTTTACACAGTGTAAATAAAGGCTTTGGAAGATGTAAAGGGCAGGGGAACATTCCTTTATGATCCCTTATGAAAATAAGTCTGCATTCCAGGTTTGTGATGTCATCCCATTTTGTTTGAGCAGTTATGACTCAGGAACAATATAACCCCGGGAGGGGCGTTTCCTAAGGTTCCTGGTAAACTCGGCACTTTCGCTTTTCAAGATGATCGCAAAGTTGTCAGTGCTCAGAGACATGGAGTGATAAAAGGCCTAGGGTGAAATTCTGGCCCTATTGAAATCAATGGCAAGACTCCCCTGGAGTTCAGTGGGGCCAGCCAACTCCTGGGGCTCATGCTGCAGGCTCCGCCCCCACCAGCAGCCAAGGTCTCCCCTCCCCCACCTCCTCCCCCGAGCCTGCCGTGTTCCCGCCCCTCCCTCTCTCTTCCAGCACTTCCCCTGCTGCCAAACAGCTGTTTGCCAGTGCTCAGGTCGCTCCAGGTCCCCTCACCCCCCTCCCAAAAACCACACACACAAACTCACTATCCTGCTGGTAATAGCTCATCCAAAGTGACCACTCTCCCTACAATGTGCATGATAATCAAGGTGGGCCATTTCCAGCACAAATTCAGGTTTTCTCACCCCCCCCCACCCCCATACACACACAAACTCACTCTCCTGCTGGTAATAGCTCATCCAAAGTGACCACTCTCCCTACAATGTGCATGGTAATCAAGGTGGGCCATGTCTAGCACAAATCCAGGTTTGTGTGTGTGGTTTTTGGGAGGGGAGTGAGGGGGTGAGAGAACCTGGATTTGTGCAGGAAATGGCCCAACTTGATTATCATGCACATTGTGTAGAGAGTTGTCACTTTGGATGGGCTATTACCAGCAGGAGAGTGAATTTGTGTGTGGGGGGGTGGAGGGTGAGAAAACCTGGATTTGTGCTGGAAATGGCCCAACTTGATGATCACTTTAGATAAGCTATTACCAGCAGGACAGTGGGGTGGGAGGAGGTATTGTTTCATATTCTCTGTGTGTATATAAAGTCTGCTGCAGTTTCCACGGTATGCATCCGATGAAGTGAGCTGTAGCTCACGAAAGCTCATGGTCAAATAAATTGGTTAGTCTCTAAGGTGCCACAAGTACTCCTTTTCTTTTTGCGAATATTTGGAAAGATCATTAAGTGGTCCACTGAGACCCCCAGCGATTTTCAAGTGGTCGGTGGAAAAATAAGTTAGACTACAAAAGCAATCAAGGTACCTCCCTTTATTTTCATTTACTTCCTATTACTTATAGGAGGAGGAGGAAGAAAAAAAGAATGAAAAACGGGGGCAGGGAGGAGATAAGTGAGAATGTTCTTTTCTTGGCTGGGTCCCAAGGTCGGGCCCACAAAATGAAGCTAAACACAGGGCCCCACTAACTCTAAATCCGCCACTGCTTACAAATCAACCCATTTCTGAGAAGCCCAGAGCTTTTTAAAAGGAGCAGGTGTGCCCAGCAGTCACTGATGGCTTTTAATAATCGCTTGCAACCTCTGGGCTGCCAATCTGCCTAGTAACAGGGTGATGGATCCTGCACATCGCTTCCTGAGCTCTTGGCCATGCACCAAACCTGGCTTGCAGAGACAGTGTTGAAAGAAGGAAGCCAAATTAACACAGCAAAGGACTGAGTTGGCTGTGAGCCTCCGAGCAATCTTCCCCTGAGTTTCCCATCATCTAGATGTGCAGGGATAGCTCAGTGGTTTGAGCATTGGCCTGCTAAATTCAGGGTAGAGTGTTCAATCCTTGAGGGAGACATTTAGGGATCTGGGCCAAAAATTGGGCATTGGCCCTGCTTTGAGCAGGGGGTTGGACTAGATGACCTCCTGAGGTCCCTTCCAGCCCTGATATTCTATGATTAACCCATATTACGGGCAGTGCTTCCATGGCACCAAAGGCATCCCCGGAGTAACTCCACTGCTGTCAGGGCGAGTTGGGCCCTGTGTCTTCACAGCACTTCAAACCATGAACGCAGAAGCATTGGTTTCATCTTCCCAGCTTTGAAGAGCATTGTGGGGGGGTTTCATGGAGACTAAAGGACTGGAGGCGGGTACAGGGCTATGTTCAGAAACAAGCTCAACTCCCAGCACACTGATCCAGATTTACACGCTCATTTCAAGGTTCCCAGAGGTGGGGGTTGGGGGGGATCTAAGGCACCAGTTCTCATACATGGGGAGTGATTTCCCTTTGACTCTAGTGGGAGTTACACACATCCTCCAGCATGGAAATGGGGCCTCCTTAGGTTGCTCTGGCCCGTTATGAAGATGGGGCTGTTGGTGACATGGAGCTGGGTTTGGCTTTCCAACAGCCTCAACGGGCTGTTTGGATCTGGGGGTGGGTGACTTAGTTTTTCAGTTGGGAAATTTCCCAGTGGGGTTTCAAAGGCTGGATGCGGTACACCCTGACCAAGTCTCTTATAAACAGCGATGCTACCTGCTTTTGCTTTTAGTTTCGAGAGGGACTTTCCAGCAGCCCCTCTCTATAAAACATCTGTAAGAGCCGCCCTGGGCTGAGAGACCCGAGAGAGATCATCCAAGTGCTGCCAGGATAGGAGGAGGCACAAGGGGAAATCATGACTACGACTCTGTGGGTGCTGCCAAAGGTAAGCAAGTGTGAGTGATGTGTCAGCTAAAGAAAGAAAGATCCATGTATCTTTGTTTTTATTTCCGTTTTACAAACCTGCCACCATCACAACTTTTCTTTCTTTCACTGAGATGAACTCTGCATTTATAACTGGTTCTGATCTGCCATATCCAAGCACCAGCTTCTAAATAGGGCCTGGAATTCATGAGCGGCAAATTCTATGGGCCCGTGGTGCCTAGGCACCAGGAATATTCCTGGCCTGGGCCTGGCTCCAGCACTGCTTGAGGCCGGGTCTCTCCCTCAGCCCTGCCGTCTGTCCCCAGGCGCTCCCCGCCAGCGCATCCCCCAGGCAATTTAAAACAGACCGGGGCCCCTACCCACCACCTGCCTGCTAGTTCCATGTAGCTGCTGGCCCCTTCCTGCAGCCCCTGGGTGGGGGTGGTGGGGTAGGGAGGGTGGTCTGCGTGTGTGTCCACACACGCTGCTCCCGCCCCAAGCGCCCCTACGGTCAATAGGAAGCTGCAAGGGCAATGCCTGGGGGTAGCAGCACACGGAGGCCCCCCCGGCCTGCCCTGCCTAGGAGCCCCAGTTAAGCGCCACCCCCTCCACCCCTTCCCAGAGCCTGCACCCCCACCCCCTTCCCACGCACCCTCTCCTGCCCCCAAACTCCCTCCCAGAGCCTGCACCCCAGCCCTCCGCACTCCCTTCCAGAGCCTGCACCCAAACTCCCTCCCGGAGCCTGCACCCCTCACCCCCTCCTGCACCCCCACCCCCTGCCCCAGAGCCTACACCCAGCACCCAAACTCCATCCCAGAGTCTGCATCCCTCACCCCCTCCTGCACCCCCACCCCCTGCCCCAGCCTGGAGCCTGCACCCAGCACCCAAACTCCATCCCAGAGCCTGCACCCCTCCTACACCCCAATTTCCTCCCCCAGCCCAGGGCCTGTACCCCAGACCTCCTCCCCCAACCCAAAATCCCTCCCAGAGCTTTAGGCAGGTGGAGGGAAGAGTTGGGGCGGGGCAGGCTCTGGGCGTTCTGGGCACCACCAAAATTTCTACAAACCTGCCGCCCCTGCTGGAATTTTCACGTTAGCAATTTTTCTTTGGAATAAAGACTCATTGACTGCTCTTGATGCATAGAATGCTGTCTTTCCTCATGACAATCTCAGGTAAAAACCTCTCCCTCGCCCATGATCAGCTGTTCACTCATAAATCACTTCATTCTAACCCTTTTTCCCTTCATCTGTTGTTTTAAAGACAGACGGTCAGAATTCTCATTTACACCAAAGCCTTTTTACACTGTTATTGCAATGTAACAGAGCCTTCAGCTATGTCTCCACTGCAAGAAGGGATGTGTTTTTACACTGTCTCAATGTAAAAAAAACACACCTGTTTTTGGCAGCAAAGACATAGCCTTAAAGTGGGAGCACTTTATATTTACAACTACTTTAAGTCACCTTTATAATGACTGGAGCAATGTAAACTGGCCTTAGTATAAATAAGAATCAAGCTCAGATGTTTCTCTACGTTCCAGCGAATCAACTATTGAATCTGTGTGGGAAAGGGGCTAGTTGGCATTCCCTTGAGCTAGTTTTTTTCGTTGAAAAATGGGTTTTTGTAAAAATGAAATTGTTCATTTTTCTATTACTAACTGGAATGACAAATTTTGGAGGGGGGTGAGGGGGGGAAGTTGAAGTTTTACAAATTCCATCTCTATTTTTTTTTAAATATTCCCCTCCTTTTTCACCATTGGAAAAAGGGGGGAATGTGTAACTATGTTAAGAGAAAATGAAAGAAAACACACTGTTTTCTCTCACTTAATAGAGTAAGAAAAATTACGTGAGAGGAAGTAGAGAAAAAACATTTCTCACATCTGACCTTTTTCCACTGGAAACATATGACGAGAGAGAGCTTCTTTCCCTCACTTTTTTCACACTTTTAAAAGAATTCACACTTTTCCAGTGGAAGAAAATAAGCAATGGCAGAGAAAGGCAGGGGAAAAAACCAAATATTCTACATGAATTTTTTCAAAACAAAATGAAAATTAAAATAGTTTAGGATGTACATTTTTGGCAAAAAATTGCCAACCAAATCTCAACCAGCTGTAATCAAATCTTGCCTCCCCTTCTCCTCCCTGAAGTGCTATGATCTTGATACAGAAATAATTGCCCTTTGGTGTACTGGGAGGAACAAGACTCTGACTGTATGTACAGTGGCATCATGTTGCAGGGCTGGATCTGTTATCTCTCTGGCCTACAGCCTACACTGCAATAAAATACCTCTGCCACCAAGTCTCAGAGCCGGAGCCAGTTGACTCAGGCTTGCAGGTCTTGGGCTGTGGAGCTAAAAATTGCTGAATAGGCATTCAGGCTTCGTCTGGAGCCTGGGCTCTGAGACCCTCCCAACCCACGTCTGCAGGACCCAGGCTTGTGGACTCCATGTTTCCAAGCCCATGCTGCATTGTAAACCTGGGCTTACAGCGACTTGACCAGGGCCTCACAGCCATGCTAATGTGTCCATGGTGCACTATGCAGACTTCCTAACTCAGGTCTCCGGCTTGAGCTGCATCCACACGGCACAATGACAGGGCTTGGACCTAAGTCATAGGGTCCTAAGACTCGGGTCCTGAGTGCTTCCCAGGTCAGACTGATTTGTGTGTGGACAGAAGGGAGGCTCGGGCTCAAACCTGAGTCAGTGTCCAGGTTTAGTGTCCAGGATAGACAGGCCCTAAGGGGTTTAGGCCTTTCTTTCCAAGGCAGCACTGGCGGACTGTGCGTTGAATGCTGAGCGCAGTTCTGGCATGGGTTGACAAGCTGGAGAGGATTCAGGGAGAACTAAACAAACCAATGGAAGGGCTGGAGGGACAGAGCAAGAGATTTCAATGGGCCTTGGGGAGGAAGCCAAACCTGCGAAGCTCCTCACGCAAAGGGAGAGTCCAGGACCCAAGTGAAGATCACAGGTGAAGGCTGGGGGTGGACAACAGGGCCCCCAATTCTAACATGATGCAGTTCCTGTCCATAGGAACCAGAATCAGGCCAAGGAGAAACTCCGTGAGGCACAACCTTGATGGCTTTATTAAATCCCCCCGCTCTCTTTCCACCATCAAGGCTAGGAATGGGGCTTTGAGGGGGGATTAGAATCAGCAGAACTAGAGGTGCCTGGGGATGCCTGTCAGAGGAGGAGAGGGATGGGGCACCAAGGCTGATACAGCAGTGGGGGTGGGGGGAGATGAGAAAGGACACCAAGCCCAAGGCATAGGCAGGAGTTGTGTGACACATACTCTCAGAGGCAGAGCCCGGGAGCTTGAACTCAGTGGGCAGCACAACCAAGAGCCAGTGACGTGACCCAGCTGGCACAGGGGTGATATTTTTGAAGCAATGAATGAGAGAGCTGATCTTGGCGGTGGTGGCACCAGAGGTGGCAGCAGTAGGGCTGGGCTGGAGTTAGGGGTGGTGTGAGGGTGAAGTCCAAAGGAAAACAGAGTAGTGAAAGACACAGAGTTGGAACGGGGGCAAATCCCCAGTGTAGACAAAGGAGCTTTATGGGGCAGGGTCTGTGGATTGTTTCAGGGAAGTCCACAGCACACTTTTGGGTGCTAAATAAAATGAGACTGGCTGGTGTAGGTAGAGAGGGTGGGTGCGGGAGCTGACATATGTGGACATGAAGGGTAGGGTAGGTGGGCACAATAACCTAATAGGCCTCTTCCGTCTGTAATGTGTCTCCTTCGTCTTTTCCTCACCTGTCATGTTAGGTCAATCAGAAGTCTGGCTGTTCAGCAGTGCTGCAGAATTCTCCCACCAGCGTCTGGAAGGCTCTCTTGGAGAAGGCCACCCACCTACAAACCCTCGTTATCGGCCCAGAAACTGATACCAAAGTGACCCTGAACATCTTCAGTGGCCAGAAATCCCTGTGCCTGGAAGCCGATCTCCACAACACGGTCGATCAGATCAAGACGTGGATCATGCAGGAGAGGAAGTTTGGTGGCTCAGGGTCCATCAGCCTGCTGTATGGGAACCAGGAACTGCAGGGCCCAAAGACCTTGGGCCAGCACAGAGTGACGAGCCCAGCCACCCTGGTCATCGTCCACAAATGCACTGGGGGATAAGCAGCTACAGCATGTTAAAGGCAACGTTGTAGAGAGCAGTTGATTAAATTAATGCAAATAACTTGTTTCCTTAAATTAATCTCTGTTTTCTGACCTTAATTCCAATGATTGTGCTTAGTTTTAGAACTTGAGCAGCTGTGTTAGTCCTGAGCATTAAAAGACAATGAATAAAAGGTTCTTCAAGGGGCTGGATTTCTTTTTTTCCATTCATATTCTGGCTTTCAGTTCCTTGTCCCTACCCCTCGGAGTGGCTTTTCAGCTGTTGGTTGAAAGACCAGTGTTAGAGGGCTTATTCCTTCACCCGCTTACTTCCCTGGTCCTTCGTGCATGAACAGAGAGTAACAATACCCAAAGTCCAAAGGTGCAAACAATTAGATGTTTATCGGGGTGAACTTCCAGCAAGCATAATTCCAGTTTCCTTCCTTAATGTCCCCCTTCCCAGGTCTGACACCACAGAGCCTTACCTGTGTCCCTCTTCCCATTCCCTCCCTTAGCAAAACATGATTCCAATTTCCCCACCCCCATTCCTCATTCCCATTACCCCCCTTACTTCCTGATTGACTGCAGACTATATAGTAAAACTTGAGTTCAGCTTAGCTATACCATAACCAATCATTTTACTGAAATTTAACTAACCAATCCTAACATATTGTAACATGATTATTTAACCAATTATATCCCACCACCTTAATTAGTTTACACCCCACAAAATACAGCAGACAGAAACAATCACAGAACCAGACAGAGACCATGCAAATAAACAATAGCAAAGTGGGAACTATAATGACAAAACAATACAGAAGTGAGGATTTCACAACTACATCTATAAAGACATAAAGGTTTCCCAGCTGTGTCTATTGATAAGTGATTTCTTACCGAATAGAAAACGATCAAACTAAACTTCCTTTTACATCCTCTAGGCTCTTCCCTTTCTCTGGAGGTGATAGATCAGATCACCTTTCTAACAGCCCAATAGCACCTTATTTCAGTTTGGAATGTGAGGATGTGACCATCCTAGCTTATGGCTCCCTTGGCTGTTTAGCCAAAGGCCTTAGCCTAAGAATAGGGCCTCAGACTGTCACTGTAAGAGAAGGCCCGTAAACAGACAGCCTGTGATCTTGATTCTTTCTTTTGTACCTCTATAACTAGCTAAGTGATAAGAATACACCTACATTCTTAAAGTATAGGCCTTTGCAGACAGGCTTGAATATCTATATCCTAACAACCAGCAATGTGACCTGAGCGCAGCACAAGGAGTCACAACTCCTGGCGTTCTAATCTCAGGTCTCACGCTAACCATTTCTGGGCTTGTCCAGTCCTGGGCCCCACATGGTTCTGTTGACTGACCTCTACCCACCCCTGCTGCTATTACAGTCTTACGCCCCTATATAATTCTGCCATTGGACCTCAGTCCTGATCTGCCACCCCCCTCACTGTTATCACCCGGGGCCCACTGCGCCACTGAATTTCTATTTTAAATTATACATAAGCACTTATATTTAGGAAAGAAACAAAGAGGAGCAAAAGGCTGGTCTGTGATGATGCAGAATTCTCACCATTTCTTGCCAAGAATGACGCTGCTGGTGAAAGGGTCATATTTATTGTATACCGAATAGAACTGTATTAAAGGAACAGTAAAGGTGTCAGATTGGGCACTCCCAAATTGGGAAGTGCCAGAATTTAATTCTGCCTCACTCTGCATATGATACAGACTTTGATTACATGATCACATATTTTTTCCTGTGGAACCCCTGCCTCATTCAGTGCACCAGGTGGACAACACTCACTGAATGAAGCAGCTGATTGAGATTTCTGTTTATCTTGCCCCGTTTAGCATGTGGCCTCATGTCTACCAGCCAAACCCTGCGCTAAATGCAGAATTCTGAATTTCCTCCACCAGCATTCATGGGTTTCTCTTCACAACACCTATGCGAAGCAGGGAGATATAGTTTAGAGCCGGTCGGGAACTCACCAACAAAACATTTTTCCATGGATAAATGCTGACTGGTCGAAATGGAAACTTTGTGGGAAAACATTTTGTGCTTTTGAAAAAACATTGGACATTTTTTAAAAAAAAAAAAGCCCTGAAATAGTGAAAATGTCCTGTTGTGACATTTTTGCAACAAAAAGTTCCAATTCTGGGTGGTTGAAATGTCTTTCATTTCAAAATTTGTCTTTTTTTTTATTTTAAAGGGTTGAAATGGAAGAAAATGTTGTTGAAATGATCAAAACAAAACACTTTAATTGACCCAATTTGGGATTTTCAGTTCACAAACATTTTCAAGACGTCGACTTTTCATCCCAGTTCAGGATGGGACCATTTTTTCGAAATCTTGAAAATGTTCCCAGGATGCGAAAACCATTTCCCACCCAGATGTAAAATTCCTAACCCTGCAGGCTTTCTAGGTCTTAGTGCAGAGCCTTAACCGTAAAACCATCCTTTCATTTTGTGTGCACCTCCACCTCATTCACCATGCACCTTCCACCTTCAGCTGGAAATGAGGTAAGGGGCCTACGGAGAACGCCCTCATCCCTACACAGCCCTGCTTCTTTCACCTTCCATCCTGTGCACTGAATGAGACAGGGGCCTGTTGAGAAAATAGCGCATGATCATGTAACAAAGGACTGGATCACGACGCACGTGCACAAGAGGGCAGAATTTAGTGCTGTGGCTTATTACTCACCCTAATCTGGGTTGTTTTTTTTTTTTCATAGAATCATAGAATCATAGAATATCAGGGTTGGAAGGGACCCCAGAAGGTCATCTAGTCCAACCCCCTGCTCAAAGCAGGACCAATTCCCAGTTAAATCATCCCAGCCAGGGCTTTGTCAAGCCTGACCTTAAAAACCTCTAAGGAAGGAGATTCTACCACCTCCCTAGGTAACGCATTCCAGTGTTTCACCACCCTCTTAGTGAAAAAGTTTTTCCTAATATCCAATCTAAACCTCCCCCACTGCAACTTGAGACCATTACTCCTCGTTCTGTCATCTGATACCATTGAGAACAGTCTAGAGCCATCCTCTTTGGAACCCCCTTTCAGGTAGTTGAAAGCAGCTATCAAATCCCCCCTCATTCTTCTCTTCTGCAGGCTAAACAATCCCAGCTCCCTCAGCCTCTCCTCATAACTCATGTGTTCCAGTCCCCTAATCATTTTTGTTGCCCTTCACTGGACTCTCTCCAATTTATCCACATCCTTCTTGAAGTGTGGGGCCCAAAACTGGACACAGTACTCCAGATGAGGCCTCACCAATGTCAAATAGAGGGGAACGATCACGTCCCTCGATCTGCTCGCTATGCCCCTACCTATACATCCCAAAATGCCATTGGCCTTCTTGGCAACAAGGGCACACTGCTGACTCATATCCAGCTTCTCGTCCACTGTCACCCCTAGGTCCTTTTCCGCAGAACTGCTGCCTAGCCATTCGGTCCCTAGTCTGTAGCGGTGCATTGGGTTCTTCCGTCCTAAGTGCAGGACCCTGCACTTATCCTTATTGAACCTCATCAGATTTCTTTTGGCCCAATCCTCCAATTTGTCTAGGTCTTTCTGTATCCTATCCCTCCCCTCCAGCGGGACAACAGAGGGACAACAAAAGGTACCTGCTTGACCTCAGGGCTAACCGGCTGCCAAATTTCTCATTCCTGCTCAAAACCCCTAAGGTGCTAGAGCAGTGATTCTCAAACTTTTGTACTGGTGACCCCCTTCACACAGCAAACCTCTGAGTGTGACCCCCCCCCTTATAAATTAAAAACACTTTTTTATATATTTAACACTATTATAAATGCTGGAGGCAAAGCAGGGTTTGGGGTGGAGGCTGGCAGCTCGTGACCCCCTCCCCCCCATGTAATTACCTCATGACCCTGTGAGAGGTCCCAGCCCCCAGTTTGATTACCCCTGTGCTAGAGCTTGTAAAAAACAATTGGAAAACTTGATTACAAGCGACAAAGCCACTTATTGTCTCAGCTCTTGTTCTCCAAAATGGCTGGTAAATGTTTCCAAACCAGTTTAGCCTGAGGTAGCAGAGACCACCAATGCCTGCCGATAGTGGGGGGCGGGGCGGGGGACAGAGGGCAGCCAGCTTCAGCAGTGTAATAGCACATGCTCAGTACAAGCCAAGTAGCAAAATGGGGGGGGGCATGTGACCCTGCATGCCCCCCCACCACCATGCAGTCCCTCTGCGAGGCCAGGAACAAGCATGAAATATTTTATCCCAAAGGGTTAAAATTGGGCAAAGTTATAAGCCACAGAAAACAAATGTGCTAGGAAACCTATAGGGCCGCACACTAGATTAGACTTTCAGCCCATTTACGGGAAACCCGTGGCTTAGAGTAATGCTCTTGGCAATTACCTGTGATCAAAGGTGACAATCTGAGTCATCTGAAATGCTCAGAGCTCCGTGTCTCTTGTGATGACCTGCAGTTGGCCACAGAGCAGCTGAGAGGGAAACAATACAAGCAGTCAAGGCAGTGACAAGTTAGCTTTGGCTTTCAAATGAGAGCTCAGGTCTCTGGGGTTCTTTCGCTTGATCAGTGCCATACTCTGCATGGCAGCACCTGTGTGCCGAATGCAGCCCTGGTGTAACGTCACTGATGGAGCTGGGTGGTAACAGGGCTAGATTTGGCCCTGTGTCTTCACTGCACTTTACAAACACTAGCCAATGAGCCCTGGATTGGCTGAGCACTGAGAGGTGGGTTCGTGGACAGTGAAAAGCTCCAGGCCAGATACGGAGCAATGCTCCGAAATGGGCTCCAAAACACTGGGCTGGACTCCCAACCAGATTTTGAAACCCCCCCAGGCCCAGTTCTCAAGCAGTGGGATCTGAGCAGTTTCACCTGCAGTAGCCTGAAGTAGGAGAATGCAACCTCCCTGCAGTTTGCTCCAGCTCATTATGAAGATGGGGCCATTGATGAAATTCAGCTCCAGACCTGGGTTCAGATCTCAATCACCCTCCACATTCAGGGGTACTGAGATCTGGGTCTTTGGCTTGGGCCCACTAGCTAGGTTTTAGCTTGGCCAGGGTAGAGGGCTCAATCTACCTCACTCTGCTGCCTTTCCTGTCCCCTTCTCGCCCTAGTCTTTCAGCTGGGAATGCTGCCAGGTGTTTTTGGACATGACAGCTGTACAGTGCCGTGACCTTGTGGCCTTCAGTGTATCTTTTGCTTTCAGTTTGGGGGAGAGTATAAAGAACCCCAGATAACAGCCTAGGGGCTTGTCAAGGTTTCTTCCCCACTCTGAACTCTAGGGTACAGATGTGGGGACCTGCATGAAAAAACCCCTAAACTTATTTTTACCAGCTTAGGTTAAAACTTTCCCAAGGTACAAACTATTTTACCTTTTGTCCCTGGACTTTATTGCTGCCACCACCAAGCGTCTAACAAATATAACAGGAAAAGAGCCCACTTGGAAACGTCTTTTCCCCCCAAATCCCCCCAAGCCCTACACCCCCTTTCCTGGGGAAGGCTTGATAAAAATCCTCACCAATTTGCATAGGTGAACACAGATCCAAACCCTTGGATCTTAAGAACAAGGAAAAAGCAATCAGGTTCTTAAAAGAAGAAATTTAATTAAAAAAAAAGTAAAAGAATCACCTCTGTAAAATCAGGATGGTAAATACCTTACAGAGTAATCAGATTCAAAACATAGAGAATCCCTCTAGGCTAAACCTTAAGTTACAAAAAACACAAAAACAGGAATATACATTCCATTCAGCACAACTTATTTTATCAGCCATTTAAACAAAACAGAATCTAATGCATATCTAACTAGATTGCTTATTAACCCTTTACAGGAGTTCTGACCTGCATTCCTGCTCTGGTCCCGGCAAAAGACAACACAGACAGAGAGACCCTTTGTTCCCCCCACCCTCCAGCTTTGCAAGTATCTTGTCTCCTCATTGGTCATTTTGGTCAGGTGCCAGCGAGGTTGTCTTAGCTTCTTAACCCTTTACAGGTGAAAGGGTTTTTCCTCTGGCCAGGAGGGATTTAAAGGTGTTTACCCTTCCCTTTATATTTATGACAGGGCTAAGAAGAGACAGATCGGAGCCTCCCAGACAGGCTGCAAAGCTGGGATAACCATGGAAGTGCAAAGCCTACCCTAGGTAAGCGGGTGAGGGGTAGGATCTGCCAGCTAACCAGGACAGACAGCGAAAATATGTTATTTTAATTTTCTCTCTTGCAAACTTGCCACCACCACAACCCACCTCCCAGCCATCTTTCTTTCTCTTCATTGTTCCTCTCTCACTCTCCCAGCCTCTCCCCTCCACTTCCCCCATTTCTTTCTTGGCCTCCCTCTCTATTTCTCTCCCTCGCTTCATTCTCTCTCTCTGAAGACAATCTCTGGTGCCAGCATCCTGTGCAACCAAATAGCGGGGAAAGACTAACTTGTTTCCACATCAGGTCTGAAATGCTCCCCTTGACAATGCTGACAACTTCAGAAGGGACCACGGATTGGCTGATTTAGAGATATCAAATGCCCCCTTTCCACACCAATAGACTCACGTTGCCAATGTAAATGGACCCATGAATTTGCATCACTCTCCTGTGGACTAACTGTGAACTCAGACTTGGGCTTACATTAATCTTTTTGTTCTGCGTCTAGCATCGGGGGGTCCTGATCCTGACTGTTGTTTGTAAGCAGTACAACAGTGCAAATAACAAATAGTAACTAAGGGCTGCCAGCCCCTGCCCTGCAGGTCTGAAGCCAGAACTCTTTCTTTCTGTTCCGATGAGCCCACGTCCAACATTTCTCAGTGTGGCTCTGAGCAATTGTCCTGGGGTTTACAGACCCCATACTGAGCATAGACAGAGAGGAGAGTCTTTCCTATTTACAAGCAGGAATCTTGATCACACCTCCAGAACTGCCAGTCATGGAGACAAGCTCCCACCGCTGCAATTAATAGAGGAAACCAGGCCTGCTATAAAGGGGAGAGCACAGAGAAGGAAAAGGAGGCAGAAAGGCCTGGGTTAGCAAGAAAACAGCCAGGAAACTGAAAACCCTAAAAAGGAAGGGCTGATAGACTCATTTGGAGGTGAGGGTCCGAGACACAGCTGACTGAGAACAAATGGGAAATTCAACCTAGATGGAGCTACTATAGGGTGGGTGCAAAACTGGTTGGAAAACCGTTCCCAGAGAGTAGTTACTGGTTCACAGTCATGCTGGGAGGGCATAATGAGTGGGGTCTCGCAGGGATAAGTTCTAGGTCCAGTTCTGTTCAATACATTCATCACTGATTTAGATAATGGCATAGAGAGTACACTTGTAAAGTTTGCGGATGATACCAAGCTGGGAGGGGTTGCAAGTGCTTTGGAGGATAGGATTAAAATTCAAAATGATCTGGACAAACTGGAGAAATGGTCTGAGGTAAACAGGATGAAATTCAATAAGGACAAATGCAAAGTACTCCACTTGGGAAGGAACAATCAGTTGCACACATACAAAATGGGAAATGACTGCCTAGGAAGGAGTACTGCGCAAAGGGATCTGGGGGTCATAGTAGACCATAAGTTAAATGAGTCAACAGTGTAATGCTGTTGCAAAAAAAGCAAACATCATTCTGGGATGTATTAGCAGGAGCAAGACAAGAAAAGTAATTCTTCTGCTCTACTATGCGCTGATTAGGCCTCAACTGGAGTACTGTATCCAGTTCTAGGTGTCATATTTCAGGAAGGATGTGGACAATTGGAGAGAGTCCAGAGAAGATCAACAAAAATGATTAGAGGTCTAGAACAGAGGTTCTCAAACTGTGGTCTGTGGACCACCAGGGTTTGCGAGCTCCATTCAGGTGGTCCGTGGATAGGTCCCTCTAAGGGTATGTCTACACTATGGAATAAGGTTGAATTTATAGAAGTTGTTTTTTTAGAAATCGGTTTTATATATTCGAGTGTGTGTGTCCCCACAGAAAATGCTCTAAGTGCATTAAGTGCATTAACTCGGCGGAGTGCTTCCACAGTACCGAGGCTAGAGTCGACTTCCGGAGCATTGCACTGTGGATAGCTATCCCACAGTTCCCGCAGTCTCCGCTGCCCATTGGAATTCTGGGTTGAGATCCCAATGCCTGATGGGGCTAAAACATTGTCGCGGGTGGTTCTGGGTACATATCGTCAGGCCCCCGTTCCCTCCCTCCCTCCGTGAAAGCAAGGGCAGACAATCGTTTTGCGCCTTTTTTCCTGAGTTACCTGTGCAGACGCCATACCACGGCAAGCATGGAGCCTGCTCAGGTAACCGTCACCCTATGTCTCCTGGGTGCTGGCAGACGCGGTACGGCATTGCTACACAGTAGCAGCAACCCCTTGCCTTGTGGCAGCAGACGGTACAGTATGACTGGTAGCCGTCATTGTCATGTCTGAGGTGCTCCTGGCCACGTCGGCTGGGAGCGCCTGGGCAGACATGGGCGCAGGGACTAAATTTGGAGTGACTTGACCAGGTCATTCTCTTTAGTCCTGCAGTCAGTCCTATTGAACGGTCTTATGGTGAGCAGGCAGGCGATACGGATTGCTAGCAGTCGTACTGTACCATCTTCTGCCGGGCAGGCAAGAGATGAGGATGGCTAGCAGTCGTACTGTACCATCTTCTGCCGAGCAGCCATGAGATGTGGATGGCATGCAGTCCTTCTGCACCGTCTGCTGCCAGCCAAAGATGTAAAAGATAGATGGAGTGGATCAAAACAAGAAATAGACCAGATTTGTTCTGTATTCATTTGCTTCCCCCCTCCCCCGTCTAGGGGACTCATTCTTCTAGGTCACACTGCAGTCACTCACAGAGAAGGTGCAGCGAGGTAAATCTAGCTATGTATCAATCAGAGGCCAGGCTAACCTCCTTGTTCCAATAAGAACAATAACTTAGGTGCACCATTTCTTATTGGAACCCTCCGTGAAGTCCTGCCGGAAATACTCCTTGATGTAAAGCCACCCCCTTTGTTGATTTTAGCTCCCTGAAGCCAACCCTGTAAGCCATGTCCTCAGTCGCCCCTCCCTGCGTCAGAGCAACAGCAAACAAGCATCTGAGAGTGCTGTCCAGAGCAGTCACAATGGAGCACTCTGATGGGGCTAAAACATTGTCGCGGGTGGTTCTGGGTACATATTGTCAGGCCCCCGTTCCCTCCCTCCCTCCGTGAAAGCAAGGGCAGACAATCGTTTCGCGCCTTTTTTCCTGAGTTACCTGTGCAGACGCCATACCACGGCAAGCATGGAGCTCGCTCAGGTAACCGTCACCCTATGTCTCCTGGGTGCTGGCAGACATGGTACGGCATTGCTACACAGTAGCAGCAACCCATTGCCTTTTGGCAGCAGACGGTGCAATATGACTGGTAGCCGTCCTCGTTGTGTCCGAGGTGCTCCTGGCCACGTCGGCTGGGAGCGCGTGGGCAGACATGGGCGCAGGGACTAAATTTGGAGTGACTTGACCAGATCATTCTCTTTAGTCCTGCAGTCAGTCCTATTGAACCGTCTTATGGTGAGCAGGCAGGCGATACGGATTGCTAGCAGTCGTACTGTACCATCTTCTGCCGGGCAGGCAAGAGATGAGGATGGCTAGCAGTCATACTGTACCATCTTCTGCCGAGCAGCTATGAGATGTGGATGGCATGCAGTCCTTCTGCACCATCTGCTGCCAGCCAAAGATGTAAAAGACAGATGGAGTGGATCAAAACAAGAAATAGACCAGATTTGTTTTGTACTCATTTGCCTCCTCCCCTGTCTAGGGAACTCATTCCTCTAGGTCACACTGCAGTCACTCACAGAGAAGGTGCAGCAAGGTAAATCTAGCCATGTATCAATCAGAGGCCAGGCTAACCTCCTTGTTCCAATAAGAACAATAACTTAGGTGCACCATTTCTTATTGGAACCCTCCGTGAAGTCCTGCCTGAAATACTCCTTGATGTAAAGACACCCCCTTTGTTGATTTTAGCTCCCTGAAGCCAACCCTGTAAGCCGCGTCGTCAGTCGCCCCTCCCTCCGTCAGAGCAACGGCAGACAATCGTTCCGCGCCTTTTTTCTGTGCGGACGCCATACCAAGGCAAGCATGGAGGCCGCTCAGCTCACTTTGGCAATTAGGAGCACATTAAACACCACACGCATTATCCAGCAGTATATGCAGCACCAGAACCTGGCAAAGCGATACCGGGCGAGGAGGCGACGTCAGCGCGGTCACGTGAGTGATCAGGACATGGACACAGATTTCTCTGAAAGCATGGGCCCTGCCAATGCATGCATCATGGTGCTATTGGGGCAGGTTCATGCTGTGGAACGCCAATTCTGGGCTTGGGAAACAAGCACAGACTGGTGGGACCGCATAGTGTTGCAGGTCTGGGACGATTCCCAGTGGCTGCGAAACTTTCGCATGCGTAAGGGCACTTTCATGGAACTTTGTGACTTGCTTTCCCCTGCCCTGAGGCGCATGAATACCAAGATGAGAGCAGCCCTCACAGTTGAGAAGCGAGTGGTGATAGCTCTGTGGAAGCTTGCAACGCCAGACAGCTACCGGTCAGTTGGGAATCAATTTGGAGAGGGCAAATCTACTGTTGGGGCTGCTGTGAAGCAAGTAGCCCACACAATCAAAGATCTGCTGATATCAAGCGTAGTGACCTTGGGAAATGTGAGGTCATAGTGGATGGCTTTGCTGCAAAGGGATTCCCTAACTGTGGTGGAGCCATAGTCGGAACCCATATCCCTATCTTGGTACCGGAGCACCAAGCCGAGTACATAAACCGCAAGGGGTACTTTTCAATAGTGCTGCAAGCTCTGGTGGATCACAAGGGACATTTCACCAACATCAACGTGGGATGGCCGGGAAAGGTACATGACGCTCGCATCTTCAGGAATTCTGGTCTGTTTCAAAAGCTGCAGGAAGGGACTTTATTCCCAGACCAGAAAATAACTGTTGGGGATGTTGAAATGCCTATATGTATCCTTGGGGACCCAGCCTACCCCTTAATGCCATGGCTCATGAAGCCGTACACAGGCAGCCTGGACAGTAGTCAGGAGCTGTTCAACTACAGGCTGAGCAAGTGCAGAATGGTGGTAGAATGTGCATTTGGACGTTTAAAGGCGCGCTGGCGCAGTTTACTGACTCGCTTAGACCTCAGCGAAACCAATATTCCCACTGTTATTACTGCTTGCTGTGTGCTCCACAATATCTGTGAGAGTAAGGGGGAGACGTTTATGGCGGGGTGGGAGGTTGAGGCAAATCGCCTGGCTGCTGGTTATGCGCAGCCAGACACCAGGGCGGTTAGAAGAGCACAGGAGGGCGCGGTACGCATCAGAGAAGCTTTGAAAACCAGTTTCATGACTGGCCAGGCTACGGTGTGAAAGTTCTGTTTGTTTCTCCTTGATGAACCCCCCCGCCCCTTGGTTCACTCTACTTGCCTGTAAGCTAACCACTCTCCCCTCCTCCCTTCAATCACCGCTTGCAGAGGCAATAAAGTCATTGTTGCTTCACATTCATGCATTCTTTATTCATTCATCACACAAATAGGGGGATGACTACCAAGGTAGCCCAGGAGGGGTGGTGGAGGAGGGAAGGAAAATGCCACACAGCACTTTAAAAGTTTACAACTTTAAAATTTATTGAATGACAGCCTTCTTTTTTTGGGGCAATCCTCTGTGGTGGAGTGGCTGGTTGGCCGGAGGCCCCCCCTCCGCATTCTTGGGCATCTGGGTGTGAAGGCTATGGAACTTGGGGAGGAGGGCGGTTGGTTACACAGGGGCTGTAGTGGCAGTCTGTGCTCCAGCTGCCTTTGCTGCAGCTCAACCATACACTGGAGCATACTGGTTTGGTCCTCCAGCAGCCTCAGCATTGAATCCTGCCTCCTCTCATCACGCTGCCGCCACATTTGAGCTTCAGCCCTGTCTTCAGCCCGCCACTTACTCTCTTCAGCCCGCCACCTCTCCTCCCGGTCATTTTGTGCTTTCCTGCACTCTGACATTATTTGCCTCCACGCATTCGTCTGTTCTCTGTCAGTGTGGGAGGACAGCATGAGCTCGGAGAACATTTCATCGCGAGTGCGGTTTTTTTTCTTTCTAAGCTTCACTAGCCTCTGGGAAGGAGAAGATCCTGTGATCATTGAAACACATGCAGCTGGTGGAGAAAAAAAAAGGGACAGTGGTATTTAAAAAGACACATTTTATAAAACAGTGGCTACACTCTTTCAGGGTAAACCTTGCTGTTAACATTACATACATAGCACATGTGCTTTCGTTACAAGGTCGCATTTTGCCTCCCCCCACTGCGTGGCTACCCCCTCAACCTTCCCCCCTCCCTGTGGCTAACAGCGGGGAACATTTCTGTTTAGCCACAGGCAAACAGCCCAGCAGGAATGGGCTCCTCTGAGTGTCCCCTGAAGAAAACCACTCTATTTCAACCAGGTGACCATGAATTATATCTCACTCTCCTGAGGATAACACAGAGAGATAAAGAACGGATGTTGTTTGAATGCCAGCAAACATACACTGCAATGCTTTGTTGTACAATGATTCCCGAGTACGTGTTACTGGCCTGAAGTGGTAAAGTGTCCTACCATGAAGGACACAATAAGGCTGCCCTCCCCAGAAACCTTTTGCAAAGGCTTTGGGAGTACATCCAGGAGAACTGCGAATGCCAGGGCAAAGTAATCCTTTCACATGCTTGCTTTTAAACCATGTATAGTATTTTAAAAGGTACACTCACCGGAGGTCCCTTCTCCGCCTGCTGGGTCCAGGAGGCAGCCTTGGGTGGGTTCGGGGGGTACTGGCTCCAGGTCCAGGGTGAGAAACAGTTCCTGGCTGTCGGGAAAACCGGTTTCTCCGCTTGCTTGCTGTGAGCTATCTACAACCTCATCATCATCATCTTCTTCGTCCCCAAAACCTGCTTCCGTATTGCCTCCATCTCCATTGAAGGAGTCAAACAACACGGCTGGGGTAGTGGTGGCTGAACCCCCTAAAATGGCATGCAGCTCATCATAGAAGCAGCATGTTTGGGGCTCTGACCCGGAGCGGCCATTCGCCTCTCTGTTTTTCTGGTAGGCTTGCCTCAGCTCCTTCAGTTTCACGCAGCATTGCTTCGGGTCCCTGTTATGGCCTCTGTCCTTCATGCCCTGGGAGATTTTCACAAAGGTTTTGGCATTTCGAAAACTGGAACGGAGTTCTGATAGCACGGATTCCTCTCCCCAAACAGCGATCAGATCCCGTACCTCCCGTTCGGTCCATGCTGGAGCTCTTTTGCGATTCTGGGACTCCATCATGGTCACCTCTGCTGATGAGCTCTGCATGGTCACCTGCAGCTTGCCACGCTGGCCAAACAGGAAATGAGATTCAAAAGTTCACAGTTCTTTTCCTGTCTACCTGGCCAGTGCATCTGAGTTGAGAGTGCTGTCCAGAGCGGTCACAGTGGAGCACTCTGGGATAGCTCCCGGAGGCCAATACCTTCGAATTGTGTCCACAGTACCCCAAATTTGAGCCGGCAAGGCCGATTTAAGCGCTAATCCACTTGTCAGGGGTGGAGTAAGGAAATTGATTTTAAGAGCCCTTTAAGTCAAAATAAAGGGCTTCATCGTGTGGACGGGTGCAGGTTTACATCGATTTAATGCTGCTAAATTCGACCTAAAGTCCTAGTGTAGACCAGGGCTAAGCCTAGGAGTACTCCCATTGAGTCTTAAGTAGCAAGCAGCATTAGGTTCAGTGTGGGTGCTGCTAGGTGTTTTGTAGGATAAATACCTTTTACTCTCCTTTCCAGTATCAGAAAATATTGTGTTAATATTTGCAATGACTCATAGATTTGTTTAGCATCTTAAAGCTGAGCTATGTGTGCAGATAATATGCACGCAAGAGGGATAGTTTATTTTAGTTTTTTTTAATATGGTGCTTTTATCCAAAGTGTTTTACAATAGTTAGCTAATGGTACAAACAACATTTGGAAAGATCATTGCATGGTCCACCAAGACCCTCGCAATTTTCAAGTGGTCCGTGGGAAAAAAGTTTGAAAACCACTGGTCTAGAAAACATAATCTATGAGGGAAGATTGAAAAAATTGGGTTTGTTTAGTCTGGAAAAGAGAAGACTGAGGGGGGACATAACAGTTTTCAAGTATGTTACAAGGAAGAGGAAGAAAAGTTTTTCTTAACCTCTGAGGATAGGACAAGAAGCAATGGGCTTAAATTGCAGCAAGGGAGATTTAGGTTGAACATTAGGAAAAACTTCCTAACAGTCAGGGTAGTTAAGCACTGGAATAAATTGCCTAGGGAGGTTGTGGAATCTCCATCATTGGAAATTTTTAAGAGCAGGTTAGACAAACACCTGTCAGGGATGGTTTAGATGGTGCTGGTCCTGCCATGAGTGCAGGGGACTGGACTAGATGACCTCTCAAGGTCCCTTCCAGTCCTATGATTCTATGAAACTCAGGAAGGTCAGTAAAAAGAAGGTGAGACCTCCACATACCGTGCCAAGAGGCAGCAACCGCAGCAACAGTCTCCCTCAGGTCTGTTGCATCCAGAGGCAATGTGGAGCTTGTGAATCTGGGATGCAGAAGTAAGGCCAAACCCTCTGCTGGTGTTAAACCCCCTCATTTAAATCCCAGTTTCCAGGAGATGTCAACTCTAACATTTTTTGCAATAGAGATTGGATGTGGGGAGATACCAAAAAGAAGCTTAAAAAGGAACAATTTCATTTGTAATGAAAAAAATCTTTTGCCAGTGTGTGACCACAGCACAGTAGCCTTAATATAAATAAGAATCAAGTTCAGATGTTTCTCTACATTCCAGTGAGTCCGCTATTGACATTATTGACACTGTGGGGGACAGGGGCTAGTTGGCATTCCCTTGAGTAAGGTTTTTTAGTTGAGAAATGGGTTTTTATAAAAATTAAATTTGTTCATTTCTCTACTACTAATTGAAATGACAATTTGGGGGGGGGGGGTTGAAGTTTCCAAATTCCCACTCTATTTTTTTTAAATATTCTCCTCCTTTTTCACCATGGGGGGGAGGGGGAAATGGGTAACTATGTTAAGAGAAAATGAAAGAAAACACACTGTTTTCTCTCACTTAATAGAGAAGTGAGAGAAAGTGTGAGAAAATGTTTTTTCTCCGTCTGACCTTCTTCCACAGGAAACTTGTGAAGAGAGAAAGCTGTTTCCCTCACTGTTTTCACACTTTTAAAAGAATTCACACATTCCCAGTGGAAGAAAATAAGCAATGGCAGAGAAAGGCTGGAGAAAAAAACAAATATTCTACATAAAATTTTCAAAACAAAATGAAAATTCTCAGTGTGAATTATTTTTTTGTTAGAAAAACAGGGGGAAAGTGCAAGGTTCTGAATGAACTGAAAATAGTTTAGGATGTTCATTTTTTGCAAAAAATTGCCAACCAAATCTCAACCTGCTGTAATCAAATCTTGCCTTCCCATCTCCTCCCTGAGGAGGTATGGATCTTGATACAGAAATAGTTGCCCTTTAGTGGACTGGGAAGAATAAGCCTTTGAGACTGTATATACAGTGGCATCATATTGCAGGGCTGAAGCCTACACTGCAGTAAAAAACCTGCACCACCAAGTCTCAGAGCCAGGGCCAGTTGACTCAGGCTTGCAGAGCTTGGGATGTAGGGTTAAAAATTGCTGTGTAGGCATTCAGGCTCAGTCTGGAGCCTGGGCTCTGAGGCCCTCCCCACTCACAGCCAACCTAGGGCTCGGGTCCTATGTGCTTCCCACGTCAGATTGATTTGTGTGTGTGGATGGAAGGGAGGCTCGGGCTCAAACTGAGTTAGTGTCCAGGGGAGACAGACCCTCAGGGGTTTAGGCCTTTCGTTCCAAGGCAGCACTGATGGACTGTATGTTGAATACAGAGTTCGGTTCTGGACTTCTTCCCTCAGGCAGGGGCTGACAACCTGAAGAGGATTCAGGGAGAACTAAACAAATGAATGGAAGGGATGGATTAGAGAGGACAGAGCAAGAGACCTCAATGGGCCTTGGGGAGGAAGCCAATTCTGCGAAGCTCCTCACACAAAGGAAGTGTCCAGGAACTGAGTGAAGGTCAGAGGCTAAGGCTGGGGGAGGTCAACAGGGCCAATTCTAACATGATGCAGTTCCTGTCCATAGGGACCAGAATCAGGCCAGGCAAATACTCCATGAGGCACAATCTTGATGGCTCTATTAAATCCCCCCCTCCCCCTTTTTTTTTTCTACCAGCTAGGCTAGAAATGGGACTTTGAGGGGGGGATTAGAACTAGCAGATGGAGGTGCCTGGGGACATGAGGCATGGGATGCCTGTCAGAGGAGAAGAGGGACAGGGTGCTAAGGCTGATACAGCAGCAAGGGTGGGGGACATGAGAGAGGAGACCAAGTTCAAAGCATAGGTGAGAGCTGTATGATACACGTCCTGAAAGGCAGACATCAGGAGTTTGAACTCAGTGGATGGCAGAACTGAGAGCCAGTGACGTGACCCAGCTGGCACGGGGTGCTGTTTTTGAAGCAATGAACAGGAGAGCTGATCTGGCTAACGGCGGCAGCAGCAGAGCCGGGCTGGAGTTAGGTGTGGTGTGAGGGTGAAGTCCAAAGGAAAACAGAGTAGGGAAAGACACCGAGAGTTGGAACGGGGGCAAATCCCCGGTGTGGACAAAGGAGCTCAGTGGGACGGGGTCTGTGCCTTTTCCTATTTTCAGGGAAGTCCACAGCACACTTATGGGTGCTAAATAAAATGAGACTGGCTGGTTTTGATAGAGAGGGTGGGTACAGGAGCTGACATGTGTGGACATGAAGGGTAGGGTAAGTGGGCACAATAACCTAATAGGCCTCTTCTGTCTGTAATGTCTCTGATTGATGAAGTGAGCTGTAGCTCACAAAAGCTTATGCTCAAATAAATTTGACGAATTGGAGGATTGGGCCAAAAGAAACCTGATGAGGTTCAATAAGGATAAGTGCAGGGTCTGCACTTAGGACGGAAGAACCCAATGCACAGCTACAGACTAGGGACCGAATGGCTAGGCAGCAGTTCTGCGGAAAAGGACCTAGGGGTGACAGTGGATGAGAAGCTGGATATGAGTCAGCAGTGTGCCCTTGTTGCCAAGAAGGCCAATGGCATTTTGGGATGTATAAGTAGGGGCATAGCGAGCAGATCGAGGGACGTGATCGTTCCCCTCTATTCGACATTGGTGAGGCCTCATCTGGAATACTGTGTCCAGTTTTGGGCCCCACACTTCAAGAAGGATGTGGATAAATTGGAGAGAGTCCAGCGAAGGGCAACAAAAATGATTAGGGGTCTGGAACACATGACTTATGAGGAGAGGCTGAGGGAGCTGGGATTGTTTAGCCTGCAGAAGAGAAGAATGAGGGGGGATTTGATAGCTGCTTTCAACTACCTGAAAGGGGGTTCCAAAGAGGATGGCTCTAGACTGTTCTCAATGGTATCAGATGACAGAACGAGGAGTAATGGTCTCAAGCTGCAGTGGGGGAGGTTTAGATTGGATATTAGGAAAAACTTTTTCACTAAGAGGGTGGTGAAACACTGGAATGCGTTACCTAGGGAGGTGGTAGAATCTCCTTCCTTAGAGGTTTTTAAGGTCAGGCTTGACAAAGCCCTGGCTGGGATGATTTAACTGGGAATTGGTCCTGCTTCGAGCAGGGGGTTGGACTAGATGACCTTCTGGGGTCCCTTCCAACCCTTATATTCTATGATTCTATGATTCTAAATTGCTTAGTCTCTAAGGTACCACAAGTCCTCCTTTTCTTTTTGTGGATACAGACTAACACGGCTGCTACTCTGAAATCTGATTCTTCTGTTCCTCACCTGTCATGTTAGGTCAATCAGAAGCCTGGCTGATCAGCAGTGCTGCGGGATCCTCCCACCAGTGTCTGGAAGGCTCCCTGGGAGAAGGCCACCCACCTTCAAACCCTCATCATCGGCCCAGAAACTGACACCAACGTGACCCTGAACGTCGTCCGTGGCCAGAAATCCCTGTGCCTGGAAGTCAATCCCTGTAACACGGTCAATCAGATCAAGGAGCAGATCATGCAGGAGAGGAAGTTTGGTGACTCAGAGTCCATCAGGCTGCTGTATGGGAACCAGGAACTGCAGGGCCTAAAGACCCTGGGCCAGCACGGAGTGAAGAGCTCAGCTACCCTGTTCATCATCCACAAAATGCCCTGGGGGATAAGCCACCACAGCGTGTTAAAGGCAACATGGGAGAGAGCAGTTGATGAAATTAATGGAAATTGCTTAAATTAATCTTAAATCCTTAAATTAATCTGTGTTCTGATCTTAGCACCAGTGACTGTGCTTAGTTTTAGAAGCTGAGCAGCTGTGTGAGCATTAAAAGACACAGACAATGAATACAGGAGTTTTAAAGGGGCTGGATTTCTTTTCTTCCATTCATGTTCTGGTTTTCAATTCCTTAACCTTTTCTGGGCTTGTCCTGTCCTGGGCCCCACATGGTTCTGTTGGGTGACCTCTACCCACCCCAGCTGCTATTACAGTCTAACGCCCTTACATATCTCAGTCCTGACCTACCACCCCCTCACTGTTATCACCTGGGCCCACGGTACCACTGCATTTCTATTTTAAATTATACACAAGAAATAATATTTAGGGAAGAAACAAAATGGAGCAAAATGTTGGTCTGTGATGATGCAGGATTCTTGCCTTGTCAAGAATTATGCTGCTGGTGAAAGGATGATATTTACTGTATACCGAATATAACTGCATTACAGGAACACTAAGGGTGTCAGATTGGGCACTCCCAAATTGGGAAGTGCCAGAATTAATTCTGCCCCCCCTCTGCATATGATACAGTCTTCGATTACATGATCACATCTTTTTTCTTATGGGACCCCTGCCCCTTTCAGTGCACCAGATGGACAACTTTCACTAAATGAAGCAGCTGGTCAAGATTTCTGTTTATCTTTCTCCATTTAACATGTGGCCTCATGTCTACCAGCCAAACCCTGCACTAAATGCAGAATTTGAATTTTCTCCAGGGCTGCTGAGTGCTCTACCAGCATTAGCATGTTTCTCTTCACAACATCTATGCAAGGCATGAAGGTATTGCTTCGAGCTAGTTGGGGACTCACCAACAAAACACTTTTCCACAGATAAATGCTGACTGGTCAAAATGGAAACTTTTTGTGGGAAAACATCTTGTGCTTTTGAAAAAACATTGGTCAAAAAAAAAAATTAAAAAGCCTTGAAATAGTGGAAATGTCCCAGTGTGACATTTTTGCAACAAAAAGTTCCAATTCTGGGGGGTTGAAATGACTTTTTATTTTAAATTTAAAGTGTTGAAATGGAAAAAATGGTTTTGAAATTATCAAAACAAAACATTTTCATAGATTCATAGATATATTGGTCAGAAGGGACCATTATGATCATCTAGTCCGACCTCCTGCACAGCGTAGGCCACAGAATTTCACCCACCACTCCTACAAAAAAACCTCACACCTATATCTGTGCTATTGAAGTCCTCAAATCCTAGTTTAAAGACTTCAAGGAGCAGAGAATCCTCCAGCAAGTGACCCGTGCCCCATGCTACAGAGGAAGGTGAAAAACCTCCAGGGCCTCTTCCAATCTGCCCTGGAAGAAAATTCCTTACTGATCCCAAATATGGCGATCAGCTAAACCCTGAGCATATGGGCAAGATTCATCAGCCAGATACGACAGAAAATTCTTTCCTGGGTAACTCGGATCTCACCCCATCTAATAGCCCATCACAGGCCATTGGGCCTATTTACCATGAATATTTAATTACCAAAACCATGTTATGCCATCATACCATCTCCTCCATAAACTTATCGAGTTTAATCTTAAAGCCAGATAGATCTTTTGCCCCCACTGCTTCCCTTGGAAGGCTATTCCAAAACTTCACTCCTCTGATGGTTAAAAACCTTCGTCTAATTTCTAGTCTAAATTTGCTAGTGGCCAGTTTATATCCATTTGTTCTTGTGTCCACATTGGTACTGAGCTTAAATAATTCCTCTCCCTCTCTGGTATTTATCCCTCTGATATATTTATAGAAAGCAATCATATCTCCCTTCAACCTTCTTTTAGTTAGGCTAAACAAGCCAAGCTCCCTGAGTCTCCTTTCATAAGACAAAAAGAAAAGGAGTACTTGTGGCACCTTAGAGACTAACCAATTTATTTGAGCATAAGCTTTCGTGAGCTATAGCTCACTTCATCGGATGCCGATGAAGTGAGCTGTAGCTCACGAAAGCTTTTGCTCAAATAAATTGGTTAGTCTCTAAGGTGCCACAAGTACTCCTTTTCTTTTTGCGAATACAGACTAACACGGCTGTTACTCTGAAACCTTTTTTAAGACAAGTTTTCCATTCCTTGGATCATCCTAGTAGCCCTTCTCTGTACCTGTTCCAGTTTGAATTCATCCTTCTTAAACATGGGTTTCATTGACCCAAATTGTCATTGACCCAAACCACTTTTTTGGATTTTCAGTTCACAAACATTTTCAAGACATCGACTCTTCGTTCCAGTTTGGGATGGGATGATTTTTTTGAAATCTTGAAAATGTTCCCAGGATGCGAAAACCATTTCCCACCCAGATGTAAAATTCCTAACCCTACAGGCTTTCTAGGTCTCAGTGCAGAGCCTTAACTGTAAAACCATCCTTTCATTTTGTGTGCACCTCCACCTCATTCACCATGCACCTTCCACCTTCAGCTGGAAATGAGGCAAGGGGCCTACGGAGAACGCCCTCATCCCTACACAGCCCTGCTTCTTTCACCTTCCATCCTGTGCACTGAATGAGACAGGGGCCTGTTGAGAAAATAGCGCATGATCATGTAACAAAGGACTGGATCACAATGCACGTGCACAAGAGGGCAGAGTTTAGTGCTGTGGCTTATTATTCACCCCAATCTGGGTTGTTATTTTTTCAGAGGGACAACAAAAGGTACCTGCTTGACCCCAGGTCTAACCGGCTGCCAAATTTCTAGTTCCTGCTCAAAACCCCTAAGGTGCTAGAGAGCTTAAAAACAAAAACAATTGGAAAACTGGATTACAAGCGACAAAGCCACTTATTGTCTCAGCTCATGTTCTCCAAAATGGCTGGTAACTGTTTCCAAACCAGTTTAAACCAAGGCTGCAGAGACAACCTGTGCCTGCCAATTGGGGGGGGGGGGGAGTAGAGGGCCACCAAATTTCCCCTCCAGGATGATCCACTTCTTGATTTGATCGACCGTGTTGTGGAGATCGGCTTCCAGGCACAGGGATTTCTGGCCACTGAAGATGTTCAGGGTCACTTTGGTATCAGTTTCTGTGCCTGCCAATCGGGGTGGGGGGGAGCAGAGTGAGGGCAGGCAGCTTCAGCAGTGTTATAGATCATGCTCAGTACAAGCAAGCAATAAATTGGGGGGGCATGTGACCCTGCATGAACCCCATGCGCCCCCTTTGCGAGGCCGGGAACAAGTATGGAATATTTTATTCCGAAGGGTTAAAATTTGGCAGTTATAAGCCACTGAAAACAAATGAATTTCTTGGCAACCGATAGGGCCGCACACTGGATTCGACGTTCAGCCCATTTACAGGAAACCTGCGGCTTAGAGTAATGCTGTTGGCAAGTAGCTGTGATCAAAGGTGACAATCTGAGTCATCTGAAATCCCCAGAGCTCCAATGTCTCTTGCGAAGCTTGCAGTTGGCCACAGAGCAGCTGAGAGGGAAACAATACAAACAAAATCAAGGCAGTGACAAATTAAGTCTTCGTTTTTTAATAATAGCTCCAGTCTCTTGGGTTCTTTCTCTTGATCAGTCCCATACTCAGCATTTCCGTACTTGTGTGACAAATGCAGCCCTGGTGTAACGTCACTGATGGAGCTGGGTGGTAACAGGGCTAGATTTGGCCCTGTGTCTTCACTGCACTTTACAAACACTAGCCAATGAGCCCTGGATTGGCTGAGCACTGAGAGGTGGGTTCGTGGACAGTGAAAAGCTCCAGGCCAGATAGGAGCAATGCTCCGAAATGGGCTCCAAAACACTGGGCTGGACTCCCAACCAGATTTTGAAACCCCCCAGGCCCAGTTCTCAAGCAGTGGGATCCGAGCAGCTTCACTTGCAGTTACTGGTATCCTGAAGTAGGAGAATGCAACCTCCCTGCGGTTTGCTCCAGCTCGTTATGAAGCTGGGGGCCATTGATGAAATTCAGCTCCAGACCTGGGTTCAGATCTCAATCACCCTCCACGTTCAGGGGTACTGAGATCTGGGTCTTTGGCTCGGCCCACTAGCTAGGTTTTAGCTTGGCCAGGGTAGAGGGCTCAATCTACCTCACCCCACTGCCCTTCCTGTCCCCTTCTCGCCCTAGTCTTTCAGGTGGGAGCGCTGCCAGGTGCTTTTGGTGTAACAGCTGTACAGTGCCGTGGCCTTCAGTGTATCTTTTACTTTCAGTTTTGAGGGAGAGTATAAAGAACCCCAGATAACAGCCTAGGGGCTAAGAAGAGACAGATCGGAGCCTCCACACCAGACAGCAGAGCCATGGATGTGCAAAGTCTACCCCAGGTAAGTGGGTGAGGGGTGGGTCATGCCAGCTAACCAGGACAGACAGGGAAAATATGTTATTTTAATTTTCACTGTTGCAAACCTGCCACCACCACAAACCCCCCAGCCCCCATCTTTCTTTCTCTCAGTTGTTCCTCTCTAGCTCTCCCAGCCTCTCCCCTCCACTCCCTGCATTTCTGTCTCGGCCTCCCTCTCTATTTCTCTCCCTCGCTTCATTCTCTCTCTCTGGAGACAATCTCTGTGGTACCAGTGCCCTGTGCACCCAAATCGGGAGAAAAAACTCACTTGCTCCCACATCAGGTCTGAAACGCTCCCCTTGACAATGCTGATGGCTTCAGAAGGGACCATGGATCAGCTGATTTAGCGGCATCAAATACCCCCTTTCCATACGGATGGACTCACATTACCGATGTGAACAGACCCATGAATCTGCGTTGCCCTCCTGTGGACTAATTGTGAACTCAGACTTGGGCTTATGTTAATCTTTTTGTTCTGTGTCTAGTGTAAGGGGACTGTTACCCCTTACTAACAGTCAGGGGGGTGTACTGGTTGGCTAGCTCCCAGTACTAAAAGGGGAAGGGTCTATGGGAAATCAGGACCCTAAGATTGATAGTCCCCAGGAACAATGGGGAGAGGCCAATGCTCCAGGTCAGCTTGAATGACAGGGCGGGCAGGCTAATCAGGGAGTCAGGAGGCCAGGGGGGTCCCGTCCTCCGTGTAAACTGGAATTGCTTGGGTCAGACAGAGTGGGGCTGAGCTAAGGAGAAAGCAGGGGCCCGAGCTGAGCTGGGGAGCAGAACTGGGACAGATCCAGAGAGAGCAGACCCTGTGCCGGGAGCAGAGCTGCAGCCTCAAAGCCAGAGGCACAGCCCAGAGAGAGCAGACTTGCCCTGGGAGCAGAGCTGCAGCAACCAGAGCCAGAGGGGCCAAAGAAACAGCCCAGGGAGCTGGAGGCAGAGCAGCAGCAGTGCTGAGGCAGAGTGGTGGGGCTGGGGCTGGAGCAGTCTGGAGCTGGGTGCGGTGAGCAGCTGGGGAGAGCGAGGGAGACCCTGGGCAGTGGGCCCAGCACAGGGGGACTCCTCAGCCAAGAGGCTTTGCAGGCCAGACTTGGATCGTAACCCCGACAGGGCGGGGGCGACACTGGGCAGATGGGTCCTACTACTTCTAAGTAGTACTTCTACTTCTAAGCCTGAGAGCGTGTGGCCACCACCAGAGCAAGTGTCCAACCCACAGCATCCCTGCAGCACAGCCAGGGCCTGAGCAGGAGGCCTGGGACTTACAAGGAACAGACTGTGAACTGCCCGGACATTCCAGAGACACTGTTTGTGATGTTCCCTGCCACAGAGCGGGGTGATGGGTTTCCTTTAGCCTTCCCATTTTTCCTTATTCCTTTTAAAATTAATTGTTGATTAAATAACTTGCATTTGCTTTAACTTGTATGTAATGGTCAGTGGGTCAGAGAAGTGCCCAGTGCAGAGAGAGTACCCCGGATTGGGGACACCCTAGCCCCTGTCCTAGGTGACCACAGCAGGGTTGGGGGTCGAGCCTCCCAAGAATCCTGGGCCCAGCCTTGTTGGGGTTACGAGGACTCTGCCAGACAGGAGAGTGGAAGGGGAGTCCTCAAGGGCAGGGAGGCCTCTGGGTAAAGAAAGTGGGAGCGAGGACTCAGATCTTTTCACTAGCCCACTTCACTGGGGTAGTGCAGAAGCCAGGAAAGTTCCCCATAATAGCGGGACTATTCCCCCGCTTACACTAGCATCATGGGGTCCTGATCCTGACTGTTGTTTGTAAGCAGTACAACAGTGCAAATAACAAATAGTAACTAAGAGCAGCAAGCCCCTGCCCTGCTGGTCTGAAGCCAAAATTCTTTCCTTCCATCCTGATGAGTCCCGGTCCAGCGTTTCTCAGTGTGGCTCTCAGCAATTCTTCTGGGGTTTACAGACCCCGTCCTGAGCACAGACAGAGAAGAGTCATTCCTGTTTACAAGCAAGCACCTTGATCACACCTCGAGAACGGCCAGCCATGGAGGCAAGCGCCCACAGCTGCAATCAGGAGGGGAAACCAGGCCTGTTTTAAAGGGGAGAGCACAGAGAAGGGAAAGGAGGCAGAAAGGCTGGGGATAGTAAGATGGTGACAGCCCCGCCCCAGGCTGCCTCTAGGAAACAGCCAGGCGACTGCAAGCCCTAAAACGGAAGGGCTGATAGACTCACTTGGAGGTGAGGGTCCAAGCACTGAACTGATTGAGAACAAACTCAGGAGGGTCATTTAGGAGAAGGTGAAACACCCTCCCCTGCTAGACAGACCGCGCCAAGACGTGGCAACAGCAATACAGTCTCCCTCAGCCCTGTCTCATCCAGAGGCAATGTGGAGTTTGTGGATCTGGGATGCAGATATAAGGCCACCAACATAAGGCTGGCGTTAAACCCACTCATTTAAAACCCAGTTTCCAGTAAATGTAAACTCTTTGATTTGTTTTGTGATGGGAGGGGAGGGAATACCTAGGGAGGTGGTAGAATCTCCTTCCTTAGAGGTTTTTAAGGTCAGGCTTGACAAAGCCCTGGCTGGGATGATGTAACTGGGAATTGGTCCTGCTTCGAGCAGGGGGTTGGACTAGATGACCTTCTGGGGTCCCTTCCAACCCTTATATTCTATGATTCTATGAATACCAAAGAGAAGCTTAGAAAGCAACAATTTCATTTTTCATGAAAAATGAAACATTTTGCCAAGGCGTGACCCCAGCACCCCTTAATGCCAATTGGCAAGGGAGTGCTAGGGGGTTATGGGAAGCTCCTGATTCTGGAATGTACATTCTGATTCACCAAAGAATGTCACATGAGGTCTTAAATGACTCCCTGGTCATCAATATCATTGTGAAATGTACCTACAGGTACTTTGCAAGGAGCTGTGTGTCTGTACCAGAAACTTACGTTCTTAGGTATGTCTGTTAAAAGTGAGTCACCAAAAGGTGACATGCCCTAGACCAGTTCCTCCAGACAGGAGTTAGGAAACATTTATCTTCAGTCGGGATGTAAATTAAGCATTGTGAGATAACACAATGGATGTTCATATATATTCAAATCAAATGTTAATGAAGAGATGTGAAATCAACAGGAAAAAACAAGCCCCGGGAGCAGGGGGAGGGTGTTATCCTGTCTATGAGTAAAGACAATGTACTTTGGGGGTATCTCTAGCGGTTAAAGAAGAAAGGAAATAAAAGGAAAGAAAGGAAATTTCCTTCACAAAGGAAATAAAGAGACAGGGGTTTTGCTTCATGAGAAAGGGGTCTCAGCCAGGCTTGCTTGAAGGGGCTGCAGAGAAGGTTGGGTGAGAGAAAACTGCAGGTTTAGTCTCTAGAAAGCATGTTATGACTTTATTTTATATGCAAAAAGAAAAGGAGTACTTGTGGCACCTTAGAGACTAACCAATTTATTTGAGCATGAGCTTTCGTGAGCTACAGCTCACTTCATCGGATGCAGTTTCCACGGTATGCATCCGATGAAGTGAGCTGTAGCTCACGAAAGCTCATGCTCAATTTGGCAGTTTCCACGGCATGCATCCGATGAAGTGAGCTGTAGCTCACGAAAGCTCATGCTCAAATAAATTGGTTAGTCTCTAAGGTGCCACAAGAACTCCTTTTCTTTTTGCGAATACAGACTAACACGGCTGTTACTCTGAAACCTTTATTTTATATGTATCCATTTGTTTCCAATATTCTTACTCCTGTTACTTGAATCTCTGATGACAAACATTCCTGCTTTCACTGTAAATATCTCTGAGTGCTGTGGAGTTCAGCAAAGGCCTGGACCTGAGCTGAAATTTATAAGCTGGTGTGCTCTGTTCCTTTGGGAAGAGCGGGATTGGTGGTTCTGTCAGTGCTCGGGGCATAAGGGGCTGAACGCTGCTGGGAATACTTAGAGGACTCAGCACTTGGTGTGCGCCTATTGCTGCCTATATAGAGTGAGTGAGGCAGAGGCGGATTTGCAGTAAAACACAGGGTGCCCTGGCATGGGGCCCCCGATGACAGGGGGCCCCAGGGCTGGGCAGCTGTGGGGGCAGAAGCTTGATCCTGCTGGCTCCTGCTGCACGCTCCGCCCCCACTGGCAGCTAAGCTCCCCTCTCCCCTGCCTCCTCCCCTGAGCTTGCCTTTTTCCTGCCCCTCCCCCTTCCTCCCAGCACTTCCCCTGCCGCCGAAGAGCTGTTTGCCCGTGCTCCGGGCACTCCGGGGAGGAGGTGGAGGCGGGGCCTTGGGGAAGAGGGGTGGAATCGGGGCAGGGCAGAGCAAAGGCACTCCCCCTACACATACCTGCCCCCAGCCCTCTGCCGTGAGCCGCTTAGGGCAGGGGGCTGAGAGCACCCCCAGGACCGCAGCCCACATCCTCAGCCCCCTGTCCTGACTCACGCACCCCCCACATCCGCACCCCCACCCATCTGCACCAAAAGGGAGCTCCTGCACCTCCCCCACACATTCCTACCTGCACCCTTTGCACCAAATAGGAGCTGCCCCAAGGAAGCGCTCCACACTCCAACCTCCTGCCCCAACTTTGAGCCCCCTCCTCTATCCTAACTCCTGGCCAGACTCTGCATCCCAACCTCCAGCCTGCTCCTGCACCCTAACTCCCTCCCAGACCCTGCACCCCAGCCCTGACTCTTGCACCCCTTCACACACTCCTAGTCCTGACTCCTGCACCCCCTCACACACAGCCAGCCCCCTGCCCTCCCTGACTCCTGCAACCCCCCACAACCCTGCCTCCCCAGACCCCCACCCACCCTGACTCCTGCACCCCCGTACATCCCCACCTGCACCCCTCGCACCAAACAGGAGCTGCCCCAGGTAAGCACTCCACACCCCAACCCCGTCCCAGCCCTGAGCCCCCTCCCACACACTAACTCCTGGCCAGACCCCGAACCCCAACCCCTGGCCTGCTCCTGCACCTTAACTTCCTCCCAGACCCTGCACCCCCAGCCCTGAGCCCCCTCCCTCATCCTAACTCCTGGCCAGACCCCAAACCCCAACACTTTTTTACATTTTTTTTTATAAAGCGCTTTTATCCCAAGCGCTTTACAATCATTAGCTAACGGTACAAACAATGACAGGTTTCAGAGGAACAGCCGTGTTAGTCTGTATTCGCAAAAAGAAAAGGAGTACTTGTGGCACCTTAGAGACTAACCAATTTATTTGAGCATGAGCTTTCGTGAGCCACAGCTCACTTCATCTGATGAAGTGAGCTGTGGCTCACGAAAGCTCATGCTCAAATAAATTGGTTAGTCTCTAAGGTGCCACAAGTACTCCTTTTCTTCTTGGTACAAACAATATTTGGAAAGATCATTAAGTGTCCACCGAGACCCTCAGCGATTTTCAAGTGTCTGTGGAAAAATAAGTTAGACTACAAGAACAATCAAGGTACCTCCCTTTATTTTCATTTACTTCCTATTACTTATAGGAGGAGGATGAAGAAAAAAGGAATGAAAAACGGGGGCGGGGAGGAAATAAGCGAGAATGTTCGTTTTCTTGGCGGGGTCCCAAGGAGGGCCCCCCAAAATGAAGCTGAGCACAGGGCCCCACTAACTCTAAATCCCCCACTGGAGTGAGGCCTGCCGAGGCCTGGATGGCAGCGTTTGTATTGCCAGAAGCTGTTGGTCCCAGGAAGCGGATCCACAGCAGGCAGAGACAAGCCTGCTTCATGCTAAGGGCAGGGGGTGCGGAGGTGTCTCACAGCTCGGGATACCCTTAGGGAGCATCACAGGGGGTCAAAGGTGCATTTCGTGGGAATGATGGATGTTGGTTCTGCTTTGAGCAGGGGGTTGGACCAGATGACCTCCTGAGGTCCCTTCCAACTGTGATATTCTATGATTATGTGGCATATTACATGGGTCGGATAACACAATTGTTCCTTTCTGGTGGCCATGTCTGACTCGTTCACTTCTCTCCTTCGTGTGTTAGTTTCAGCAGAGGAATGGCTGCTCACCAGTCCAGGCAGCTCTTCCCACCAAGGGTTGCAATGGGTCCTTCCAAGAGGTCACCCACCTCCACCCCTTCCCCATCGGCCCAGCAACTGACACCAGAGTGTCCCTGACCATCAGCAACGGCCCGAGAACCCTGCAGCTGGAAGCCGATCTCTGTGAGACGGTCGATCAGATCAAGGAGCGGATCATGCAGGAGAGGAAATTTGGTGGCTCGGGGTCCATCAGCCTGTTGTACGGGAGTCGGGAACTGCAGGGCTCGGAGATCCTGGGGCGGCAAAATGTGAAGAACCAGGCCACACTGCTCATTGTCTACAAATGCCATGGGGGATAAATGGGATTAAAGATTCGTGGGGAGAAGCACGCGTTAGAACACGTGCTAACTGCTTGTTGCTACCGGCCAATGTATCTGCTCGCTATGCACAGGCACAAGCTGCCTTGGTAACAAATCCAAATGATCATTTTTGCTTCATAAAGTATCATTTCCATGCTGTAAAAGCCACCTCTTGAGTGAGCTAAAGGATGCTAGAGGGCTAAAGGCTGAAAGGCTGGGACTGAATTTTTGTAGACTACTGGCTGAGCCACTTTCTTTAGTTAGTTTTTCTAACTGAAATCTAAATAAATGTGAAATGCTAGGCTGCCCGGGAACTCAGCTGTAATTGCACCATTCAGAGAAATGCAAATAAAGATCAGAAAAATTAGCTACCCAGCTGGATTTCTTTTCTCCTTGTTTTTGACTCCTGGTCTCTCTCCCTCACACACTCTCACTGAAGGAGGGGCAGGGTGATCTGATTTGAGCACTGAAAAAGGAGCCACGACTCCTGGGTTCCAATTCCAAGTCTGACACTGACCCAGTGCTTGGCTACTCCAGTCCTGGGTTTCACATAGTTCTGCTGATTCACCTCTGCTGCTATTCCGCCAAGGGTCTCAATCCTGACCTGCTATCCCTCCCCCGCACTGTCGTAATCCTGGGCCCACTCTGCCACTGGACTCCTACTTTAATTCTGTACAAGCACCCACATTTCGTGTGCTGGGCACTCACACTTGCACATGGGTGGTGCGTGAAACTTCCCCTGGGGGAGGCGAACTCCGAGTCCTGCCTCTTCCGCCCACAGCCCCACCCACACTCCACACCTGCTCCACCCCACCCCCACAGACCAACGACTTGCCATTCACCTCTTCAGCCCCCCTCAAGATCCCCTCCTCCGCTCATCTCCTTGCCTGCCTGCTGCTCGCCTCCTCGACCCTCCGCCAGACCCTTTCCCCGCCCCCTACAAGACACCTGCTGTGCAGTTGGCTCGCCGCGCCACTTGCCTCCTCGCATAAGAACATAATATAAGAATGGCCCTACTGGGTCAGACCTAAGGTCCATCTAGCCCAGGATCCTGTCTGCTGACAGTGGCCAATGCCGGGAACGAAGAGAACAGGTAATCACCAAGTGATCCATCCCCTGTTGCCCATTCCCAGCTTCTGGCCAACAGAGGCTAGGGACACCATCCCTGCCCTTCCTGGCTAGTAGCCATTGATGGACCTGACCTCCATGAACTTATCTAGTTCTTTTTTGAACCCAGTTATAGTCACTCACCCTGCTGCTGAGCCCCTCATGACACCCTCTCCCCTTTTCACCTTAAAGCACTAATAACATTCCCCAAGGGAACTGAACAGGGAACAGGTATAGCTGAGTTGCCAAATAGATTCTCCTCTGCGTGGCAGGGAGTTCGGTGTATGCTGTGTAGAAAGAGACGAAAAGCCAGGATATCTGCGCCAACCTGAAGCTTAATCTCTCTTTTTGAAAAAGCACTTGTCATTGACAGCCTATATTAAGGCAGTATTTCTTACACCGAATTCCCTGCCAGAGTCTCGTTTACTTAAAGAGGGTTTGAATAAAACGACTAGATCAAGAAATAAACTCACTGGCTACGTCAGCTCCTCCTTCAGCCAGGTCAGCAGTTGCTTCTTCTGGGTACAGAGACTAACTGAAAGGTCGTCATTTGGAAACTCTTTTTAACCCCAATAACACATTTTCCTACAATATAAAAGCCAGCTGAATGTGGCCAAAGGCTTCCTGGGCACTGGCAAATGGCTTCATTACCACTTTAATGGCTTTTTAAGAGTTTCAGTGATCTCTGCTACTAGATCTCTGGAAGGCTTTTTCACTGTGTAAAGTTACTCAGGGATCCCCTCTGCTCGCCTCCTTGCTTCCCCCCACCCCCCACTGACTCCCAGCTGGCATTCTAACACACACACACACACACACAGACACACACACTCCCTGTGCCCTGTGGAGAGACACAGGCCGGCAGCTGCAGGGACCTCTGAGTGGGGAAGGGGATGGGGTAGAAGAGAGGAGGAAGACTCCCCCCAGGCAGCAGCAGCAAGCTGTGGGAGCCTTGGGGAAGGGTCAGAGCAGGGAAGGGAAGAGGCCGGCAGAGGGCAGGGGGGACCACCGCCCAGGTGTTAGGCAGCGGGGATTGCTGTGCTAGGAGAGGCAACGCCTCCCCTTGCCTATTATACCCACCACCCATGCACTTGCAGACAGAGCCAGTGGGAGTGTGGATGCTCAATGTCTCTGAAAAATCAGATTCTAGGCTTCTCAGATGGGGCACTGGGATCCTGAGACTTTCACAACTAGTGGATGAATGTTTCCCTGGCCCTCTCTGTGCCTCCATTCCCCATCTGCAAAATGGGGACAACAGTACCCCTTACCTACCTGGGGTGCTATTACAATAAACCCATTAATGCTGGTGGAGCACTCAAGTGCTGGGATGACATCTACTATATTAAAGCCCAGGAGGAAATTAATTTATTCTGCACTCAGTGCAGGGTTTGGCTGACGGGCAGTAAACAAGGCGTGTGGCCACACACGTTGAATGTGGATAAAAAGACGTATTATGCCTCTGTCATAAAATGTGATTGGTGCATTGAATGAGGGAGTGGAAAAGAGCATGTGATGATTCAATTAAAGACCAGCATAATGCAAATGCACAAGGGGACACAATCATAACTCAGCCAAAGTGGGGGCTGATCTTCACAGGGACAGCAAAATATGCCTCTGTGACCCCAGCGCTAATCCCTTACCAAATTTCAAGTACCTGTACCTTGGGCGGGGGTAGGGGAGGGGGGGAGAAGGAACTACACTTCTTAAAAGAAGACTTGGAAGTGTAGCTGGAATTGGTAGAACTACTATTTTCCCTAACAGTGTTGTGAGTGATGGCTGAGACGTTTCTGGGGGAAGTTGGCCAAAATATTAATCCTTAGGCAGGGAGCAACCAAGGAATATTTGATCCTAAACAGTTAAAGTTTGGCAAAGTTGTAGGCCACTGAAAGCAAGTGACGTGCTGGGCAGGTATAGGGCATCACTCCTCACTCCCCTTATAATACTTTGGCCCATTTCCAGGAAACTGACATCTTTGAATAGGGATTCAGTAGAACCTCAGAGTTACGAACACCTTGGGAATGGAGCTTGTTTGTAACTCTGAACAAACTGTTATGGTGGTTCTTTCAAAAGTTTACAACTGAACATTGACCTAATACAATTTTGAAACTTTACTATGCAAAAGAAAAATGATGCTTTTTAACCATCTTAATTTAAATGAAACAAGCACAGAATCAGTTTCCTTACCTTGCCAAATTTTTGGTTTTTAAACTTTCCCTTTTTTTTAGTAGTTTATATTTAACACCGTGCTGTATTTGCTTTTTTCCTTTGGTCTCTGCAGCCGCCTGATTGCGTACTTCCGGTTCCAAATGGGGTGTGTGGTTGACTGGTAACTCTGAAGTTCTACTGTATTGACTCAAAGGTGACTGATGGCTTTAATCTTCTCTTGCAAACTCTGCAGCTCCAGTTTGGCTGGTGACAGGTGACGGTTGTCACAGGGACTGTTGCAATTGGCTATCGAGTGAGCGAGAGGGCAACAATGTGAGGAAAATCAACTTGGAGGCCAATACATTGGCCTTGGCTTTTGAATGAGTGCTCTAGTGTCCTGGTTTCTTTCTCCTGAGTATTCCCATGGCCTTCATCACATTCGGTGCTTCCATGGCACTTCTGGACCGCTGCCTCCGTGGTATAACTTCACTCCTGTCAGCAGGGCTGTCCTTAGGATTTATGGGGCCCTATGCAGTATTATTAAACTGGTGCCCCTATGCCCAACAGCAACCCAGGCTCACATGTGTATTTTAGATAAGGGTGGTCTTTTGAAGGATTTGTTTAAAAAACTAAATGTCTGAAGATCCAAGCATTTAAGGCTAAAAATGAATACTCAGATTGTGCACCTAAAAATCTATGCTAGGATTTTTTTAGAGATGTGATTTTATAATCTTCAGCAACACACTAATGAAATATTTTTAAAGCATATTTTAAACTAAGGTCCTGTAGACTAACATGTTCTGAGTAACTATTACAGTAATGCACAATTGTTTTTGTCAGTAAATTCAGAAACTGACAGCATAGACCGGGTGGTTGGCAAATGCCTGTCAAATGGCTTCATTACCCCTTGAATGGTTTCAGAGTAGCAGCCGTGTTAGTCTGTATCTGCAAAAAGAAAAGGAGGACTTGTGGCACCTTAGAGACTAATAAATTTATTTGAGCATAAGCTTTCGTAAGCTACAGCTCACGTCATCGGATTCATCCAATGAAGTGAGCTATAGCTCACGAAAGCTTATGCTCAAATAAATTTGTTAGTCTCTAAGGTGCCACAAGTCCTTCTTTTCTTTTTACCCCTTGAATGGCTCTTTAACAATTTCAGTGTTGTGCTAATAAGTCTGAAAGGCTGGAAGGGCTTTTTCACTTTTAAGTACTAGATCTCTTCCAGAGGAAGACTCACCAGGCTGCAGCAGCCAGCTGTGGTAGGAGCCTGCAGGAGGGGTCAGATTAGAACAGGGATAGAAAGAGGCAGGAGGGTGGACACAAAGGCCCAGGCATGCCCCAAATTTTCGGGTGCCCTACGCAGCCAGCAGCCAGGTAGTCTGCGTATGCCTAAAGACGGCCCTGCCTGTCAGCAGGATTACATCAGGGATAGATTTGGCTGTATGTCTCTACAGCGCTTTACATGCACGAGCTAATAAGCTGTAGCCTCATCTTCCTGGCTCTGCAGAGCATTGCAAGGGAGTGTCAGGGAGACTGAGTAGCTCCAGGCAGGATCCAGAGCGATGTTCAGAAATTGGCTCAAGCTGCAAAGTCCCAGTCCAACACCACATCCAGATTTCAGAGCTCTCCGAGGCGGGAGTGCTGCAATCCAAGGACCCAATGCTTTACAGAGGAGCAGTAATGCCTTTTGACTTCATTGGGAATTATTTGTACACTGCAGGGGGGAAACTGGGCCTCCTGGGTTGGTCCAG
Source organism: Caretta caretta (assembly GCF_965140235.1). Classification (NCBI taxonomy): domain Eukaryota; kingdom Metazoa; phylum Chordata; order Testudines; family Cheloniidae; genus Caretta; species Caretta caretta. Next base: position 13,973,035 of record NC_134211.1, read on the forward strand.
ACTATTATGGAGCCAGGGGCCACTGGTGAAATGCAGATCCAGAGCTGAATTAAGATTTCAGACACCCTCCACGTTTGAATCTGGGTGTCTGGGGCAGGCCTGTCTCTAGTGATGTTTGATCCGGGGCAGCAGAAAGCACTCCAGTCACCTCCCCCATCTCCCCTTCCTGTCCTCCTCCCCCGGTTTTGATCTCAGGGGCTTTCCCAGGCCTGGCTGCAGAGCAAACAGTTTCCTCTTTGGTCTTGCGGGGCTTTTGAACACAGATAAAACTGCTAGGGTTAGCAGACAGGCAGGTCGGAGCAGCGCTGGGTGGGATACTGACAGCTACAGAGAGAAACTGTGTGCCTGTGGGATAGAAAAGGAGGAATATAGAGAGAGGAACTCTCACCACCCTCCTGCATTTCTCTCTCTTGATCTTCCTCTCTACTGTTCCTCTCCCACTCTTCATTCTAGCGCTTGATTTCTATGCTGGTGGCAAGAACGCTTGAAGGAGGCACAAAGTCTGCCGGGGAAGGAAAGGAGGGCGGTTGGAGGTTGGCCTCACTGGCAGGGGAGCAGGGGAGATCAATGGACCCTGCTGAACACGCTGGTGGACACTGTGTGACACAGGGCCTCAAAGGCAAGGACCAGGACTGGCCGTGACGCATGACTAGAAGCCAGAGACTCCAGTGGGGTGTGCGTGAAATTTCTGAAGCAATGAGCCAGGTCACTGATTTTAACAGCAGCATTTTGGATGGGGCAGGAGAGTGAGTTAGTTAGTTAGTTTTAACACCCTAAAAATACGTTAGTAAAACCATGTGCTAAAAACAGCACTAATGAGACAACTCAGCAGCCAAACGACCCACATGCGCACAATACAATACACAGTCCAAAGACATACAGGTGTGCTCCCAGCCCCGTCCGTCCGTTACACTAGGAAGAGAGGAAACAAGAGAGTCCCCCCACTTGGGGTTCAACCAATGGGATGTGTGCAACCAGCAGAGGGCGGAGTCTGGCAAAATGCATCATGGCCATATAAAGACAGGGGGTGGTCAATGGAACTGCCACCAATGGAGAGCAAAACGCAGCCCAGAGGAGAAACAGGTAAGAAAATATCCGGGCTACCCAGCCCAGCCACTGAAAGGCCTCAGGCCAGGGAATGGGAAGAAGCAACAATAGCAGCAAAGCAGCAATGGGCAGGACAGAACTCGACTCTCAGAAGCATGACCTGGGATCAATGGGGATAGTGGAGATCTCACTGGTGGGATCCAGTGAAGCCAGGGGTTTGAGCAGACATCTCCATGCAGTATGGAAATCCGTCTAGACCTGCCTGATCTCAGGGTCTTTGTTAACTACCAGTGGTTTCCTTGAGCTCAGAGCAAGGAGGGAAGTAGCATAACAAACCCATGGCCCCTTAGGACTCCTGACGCCTGATCTCCTAGGGATCTCACACTGACAGCGAGGATAGAATAGGCTCCAGCTCCAGAAGATCAGTCCAATGGGTGGGGACAGGAAGTGAAGACAATAACTTAAGAGGTCCCATCTGGCTGTAATGTCTTGGGTTCTCTTGCTTCTCTACCTGGCACATTAGGTTAATCTGAAGGGTGGCTGCTCACCTAGGCAGCTGTCTTGTACCACCAATGCGTATGATGCTCCATAGCAAGAGGCCACCTAGCGACATCCCCTGGTCATCAGGCTGGACCCTCCAAATGGGACCAGATTGCCTGTGACCATATCCTGTAGCCAAGGAGTCCTGTGCCTGGAAGTCGGCCTCCAAGACACTGTCAATCAGAGCAAGAAGCAGATCATGCAGCAGAGGAGTTTGAGGGCTCAGACTCCTGCCATATGGGAGTCAGGCACTGGATCTTTTTCCTTCCTGGCATAACCACAGTGCTTGCTTTTGCCAAACACAAGTTATTGGGCTCAATACGGGGATAACAGGGTGACATGATTCTCTGGTATACAGGAGATCAGATGCAATGAGCGAATGGTCCCTTTTCTGCCCGTAAAATCTACATAGGGCAGAGCTATGGTGATTGGATACCTCTCTTCATTAATTGGTGGGGGCAGAAGTAACTGGTGGATAAGTGGTAGGAACAGTGCTGTATGGAGTGTATGGAATTAGCTGCTCCCTGTTTGTGGGGGGAGAGAGAATATGTTGCTTCGGATGGGGAAGGCTGAGGGGTGGGGAAAGGATGGAAAGATTTAGACTGGAGAAGTGAGAAATTGCCTCTTCCATCCCCCACTCCTTTAATTTCTCCCACCTAAATTCCACTCTCCCATCAAAGCCATTCCCGAGCCAGTCTCGCCCCTTTTTTTACCCAGCCTGGTTTTTCTCCTCCATTTTACAGTAGGAAGGGGGAAAAAACCAGGACAAGGGGGACTGGAGAGACAGAGCACCCCCAGCGAGGGCACTCAGCTACCCCCACCCTCCCCCAGGAGGAGCCGAGCTAGAACCAGGACAACCCTTCCATCATCCCAATGGGCAAGGAGCTACCAGGCACTCCCCACCCCTGTAACCCTGTTACTAACCCCACACAAACAGGGAGGCCTAGGTATGAACACGCACATGCCCAGGCTGGACAAACACAGGGAGTGGCATGAGAAGGTATTGCCCAATCCCCACACACTGCACAGGGAGGGGAGCTGGAAGTCCCCACGCCAGCAGCAAATGTTTTCAATTTCAAACACACACTGAGGATTTGGTTAGGACCCATCTCAGTGATGTTTTTTCTTAAGCACAGTAAAGGGATCAAGTCCCCTCCCCCCGCATTCCTCTTTGTCACTTGCAGACTTTCCAAAGTTCTGGCTGCTGTACCTTAGACCCTGAGACAACATCTTTTGCTTTCCGTTTCTGCAGGCTGGGGCATTTTAGTCTGAATGCCAGGGGTTTTCCATGGTGATAACCCAAACATCCCCGAGGGAATGCCCCAGGACAACAGAGCAGCACAGTAGGGTTACCATATTTGAATATTCAAAAAAGGGGACACTTCACGGGGGGGGGGGGGGGAGGGGAAGGAGGAGGATTTGCTCATGCCCCCCCGCCCCCGGCCCTGCCCCAACTCCACCCCTTCCCCACCCCTTCCCCAAAGTCCGTGCCCCAACTCCGCCCCCTCCCTGCCCCATTGGACCCCTTCCCCAAATCCCCGCCCTGGCTCTGCCTCCTCCCCTGAGCGCACTGCATTCCCCCTCCTCCCCCCTCCCTCCCAGCTGCGCAAAACAGCTGTTTCACGGCGCAAGCGCTGGGTGCTAGGGGGGAAAAAGCAGGCACTCTCTCGAGGAATCAACATTCACTTTCCTTCTCAAATGATCAACATTCACTCTCTTTCTTGAATGATAAACTCTTCTTTGGGGAAAAATAATAATGGCAAAATCCCAGACGTTTTTAGATATTTAAAAATTCCTCCCGGATGGCGATTTAAGAACCAAAAAAGCTGGACATGTCCAGGAAAATACGGACTTATGGTAACCCTACAGCACAGCAGAACTGCCAGGCTAGAGCCATCAGAATAATAAACTGTGGATATGGGTCAGCTGCTACCTAAGGTAAGTGGGTGAGGTGGTTCTGCTGACTAACAAGGACACCTTGAAAGAAAGGGGTGAAGGAGGAACAAGGACAACAGTGCAAAAGAAAGCTTAAAATAAAGTTGAGTTTATTTAATTTTGCAAACTTGCCACGCGAACAATCCAGCTTTTCTCTTTATCAGTCTTTGTTTTTCTCCCCTTTTTCTCCCTTTTCACATTCTCACCATTTCCCCCTCTTTTTCTCTTATCCCTGACCCTGTTTTTTATCAGTCACTGAGATGATCTTTGTGCCTTTGAGACTGAGACCGATCTGGGTCGCCAAAAATTAGGTAAAAGGAGCCACTTGATTCTCAATCAGGTCTAAAATCCTCACCTTGTGAATGTTTAGGTTTCTTTCCCCGCACCCCACTCCACCCCACCCCACCCCAGTAGGATTTGTTTGAATTGCTTGAATTTGTTTGAAGGCAGATGTTTCTGTAATGTTATTTCTGGATTCAAATCCTCAGTTGCCTCAGTGATAGAACAAGTGTGGTGAGACTTTGGGTATGTCTGACTTGGGTTTGATTCCAAGCCCCACTCCTGTCCACACACAAATCTGTCTGACTCAGGTCAGCAAGCACTCAGGACCTGGGTCCTAGGACCCTGCTAGGGAGGTGGGTCAGAGCCCAAGTCCTACTGCGATTCAGGTCCAAGTCCTATGTCTAGTTGGCAGCCGGTATCAAGTGGAATGCCCCAAGGGTCGGTCCTGGGGCCGGTTTTGTTCAATATCTTCATAAATGATCTGGAGGATGGTGTGGATTGCACTCTCAGCAAATTTGCGGATGATACTAAACTGGGAGGAGTGGTAGATACGCTGGAGGGCAGGGATAGGATACAGAGGGACCTAGACAAATTGGAGGATTGGGCCAAAAGAAATCTGATGAGGTTCAATAAGGATAAGTGCAGGGTCCTGCACTTAGGACGGAAGAACCCAATGCACAGCTACAGACTAGGGACCGAATGGCTAGGCAGCAGTTCTGCGGAAAAGGACCTAGGGGTGACAGTGGATGAGAAGCTGGATATGAGTCAGCAGTGTGCCCTTGTTGCCAAGAAGGCCAATGGCATTTTGGGATGTATAAGTAGGGGCATAGCGAGCAGATCGAGGGACGTGATCGTTCCCCTCTATTCGACATTGGTGAGGCCTCATCTGGAGTACTGTGTCCAGTTTTGGGCCCCACACTTCAAGAAGGATGTGGATAAATTGGAGAGAGTCCAGCGAAGGGCAACAAAAATGATTAGGGGTCTGGAACACATGACTTATGAGGAGAGGCTGAGGGAGCTGGGATTGTTTAGCCTGCAGAAGAGAAGAATGAGGGGGGATTTGATAGCTGCTTTCAACTACCTGAAAGGGGGTTCCAAAGAGGATGGCTCTAGACTGTTCTCAATGGTATCAGATGACAGAACGAGGAGTAATGGTCTCAAGCTGCAGTGGGGGAGGTTTAGATTGGATATTAGGAAAAACTTTTTCACTAAGAGGGTGGTGAAACACTGGAATGCATTACCTAGGGAGGTGGTAGAATCTCCTTCCTTAGAGGTTTTTACGGTCAGGCTTGACAAAGCCCTGGCTGGGATGATTTAACTGGGAATTGGTCCTGCTTCGAGCAGGGGGTTGGACTAGATGACCTTCTGGGGTCCCTTCCAACCCTGATATTCTATGATTCTATGATTCTATCATTTTGCAGTGTAGACACCGCTCAAGGCACAGGCCCGAGTCAGAAGGTCTGCGTAGTGTGGTATGGATGTATTAGCGTGGCTGAGAGACCTGGGTCTAGCAATTATAAACCCAGGTTTACAGTGCAGTATGTATGCTCAAGTGCAGGCTTGGAAACACGGAGTCCATAAGCCTGGATCCCACAGACGCAGGCTTAGTGTACAGTGTAGACATACCCTACATGGATCCATGCTGAGAAATGCTTCAAGTCCATCAAAAGGAAAGCATAATAGTGAAAGACGCCAAGGGCTGGAACCAAGAGAAATCCCTAGTGTAGACAAGGGCTAGGATCAGTAGCCTCTTGGGGCAAGGTTTGTGTCTGTATTTGTTTCGGGGAAATGCAAAACACTTTTGGGCGCTACAAAATAATAAGTAATGATAATGGCTGGGTTGGGGGGGATACTGGGTGTAGCAGGTGGAATGTGTGGGGGTAGCAGGTGAGCATGATGGGTGCAGTAGTTGGGCATAACACCCTAATAGGCATTTTCTGGTGATAATGTCTCCAATTCTTCTGCTCCTCACCTGTCATGTTAGGTTAGTCAGAAGGACGGCTGCTCAGCAGTGCCGCAGGATTATCCCACCCATGTCTGCAAGGCTCCCTTGGAAAAGGCCGCCCACCCACAACCCTTCACCTTCGGCCCTGAACCACCGACCAACACCTGGGTGATCCTGAACATCATCTTCATAGACTAGAGAACACTGTGCATGGAAGCCAATCTCCAGTTAATCAGCTCAAGAAGCAGATCGTGCAGAAGACGAAGTTTGGTGACTTGGGGTCCATTAATCTGCTGTATGAGGGCTGGGAACTGAAGGGCCCAGACAACCTGGAGCAGCAGGGAGTGAAGAACCAGGCCAACCTGGTCAGCTTATTCAGATGTGCAGGAGGGGGAGAGGAAGGGGAAGAAGGAAAAGGGCGGGGAGAGGGTCCCTTATCAGTAGAGCAGGAAATTGTTGGCATTTGAAGGAATCCAAACTGCTTGTATTTCTCACAGGCACTTCTAGGGCACCGATCAGCATCACATCTAGGCACTGGTTGCTGTGTCCAGCTTTTCACACTACATAGGTTTGAAAAGTGTCATTTAAAAGACGGAATCTCAATGCTTTTTCCAAAATACAACCCTTGGATGGAAAATGGAAATAAACTAAGAAGAATATTAGCAAACCAGCTGAGTTTCTTTTCTCCTGTTTCTTCCATTCACCTTTTTGTTTTCAATTCTGGTCATGCTCCCCTCAGAGGAGGTTTTCAGACTTTCATGTTGAAAGAGGGGCAGTGTGATCTCCTGGTCTGTGCACGGCACATGCAATCAAGACCCCTGGGGTCTAATCTCAAGCCTGACGCTAATCCCCCTCTGTGACCTTGGGCATGTTGCTGTGCCGCCCTGTGCCTCAGTTTCCCCATCTGTGTAATGGGGATAATGATACTTATTTCTCTCACCAGAGGTGTAGTGAAACTCAATGAATGTATATCAAGAGCTCTGAGCAGCTTGGAGGGATGAGGATGTGGAGGAGGGAAAGAGAATAAATGTAGTCAAGGGAGGAAAATATATGACTGGAAAGGAAATTGTGGGACATAAAGTGCAATCCCCTGCTATTGCAGGCAACCTCATCAAACATGCCGCCTCCTCACTGGAGGATCAACCCCCAGTCACTTGCATGGCAGGCACAGATCTGCACCACTACATGAAAGAGGAACACAGAGAAACAGAGTGGAGAAGAAGATCATGTGGAGAAGGAAACTTCAATTCCCATCACAATATCAAAACAAGAACCGGGAGGAAGGCAGGAGGCTGGGGTTGCATTTGAAGATGGGGGTAGGAGCTTTGCTGACATTTTCTTTTCCCCCTGAGCTTTGCACTTGTGACCTGGCCCTCAGCAGCAGCAGGGAGCTCCCCAGGTGCAGCCTCTCTGCTCTCATGCTTCACACCCCTCCCCGTCCCACACGGATCCTATAAAGCCCCAGTCCCACAGCTTCCTTGTATGGGAAGTGGTTGCTGGGCAGGGTTTTTACTAGCAGCTCCTGATACTATGGGGCTGGGCTGTAGGCATTTTGTGGGCTTAGTGCTGCTCTGGTCCCTGGGGATAGCCCTTGGGCAGGGGGACTTCCGCAGGGTCAGTTTCTCTGTCTTGCAGCATGGATACGAGTATGACTGTGGAGACTATGGGATGCAGCTGCTGGTCTTTCCCAGCCAGGGCCGCACTGTCCGCTTCAAAGTTGTGGGTAAGTGGCTGCCTGGAGGGGTCCTCCTATGCCTTTCCATCTGCTAATGGTGTTAACTGGGAGCTTCTCTGACTTAATTACTTCTGTTGGGCAGGCTGGAGAAGAGATGTGACCTCTTCCTTTTGCCATGATCTCAGCTGGTCTGCCTGTTAACCTTAGATCTTGAGCTCATGGGCTAGTCTGATAGGGCAATTTCCTGCATATCCTTGGGAGGCTTTGTTGAATTAAATATGAGTGTCCATTGTCCTAATGACTGGTCTAGGGCTAACTTATGCTCCCCTTTATGGGGGAGGGGCTACTGCAGCTCCTCCAGGAACTAAACAGTGGATGGCCATTATGCAATCTGGCTGATTTGCCTTCTCCCCTGGAGAGGTACCACCTCCTGGAGAGGCTCCCATACACTAGTTCAAACTGGGCTCTCTGGGGACCAACAAGAAAGGGCTGCTAGATAAAGAGCCTTAGTTTAAACTGACTCAGCAAAGGGACAGACCTGTCTCACCAAGGGTTCGGGGGGGATGCTTGGGGAAAGGTTGAAGGAGTGACACCTACCAGAGCTTGAGTTAGCAGTTGCAGTGACCTTTGGTCAGCTTCTTTGCATGCATGTAGGGTCTTATTTTTTAACATCTCCTCTGTCTCAAGAATAAATGTGCTTGCTTAGAAGATGCTGAGTGGTAACTTACAGCAGCTGCCAATACACTGGTCATAGCTAGGGCCCTACCAAATTCAGTCCATTTTGGCTACTTTCACAGTCATATTTTTTAAAATTGTAGAAACTTCATGATTTCAGCCATTTAAATCTGAATCTTTGTGGTGTTGAAACTGTAGGGGTCCTGCCCCAAAAAGGGGTGCATGGGGGAAGGGGGGGTTGTGGTATTCCTACTTCTGTGCTGCTGGTGGGGCACTGCCTACAAAGCTGGGCACCCTGCCAACAGCTGCTGCTCTCCAGCCTCTCAGCTCTGAAAGCAGCTCAGAACTGAAGGTGGCAATACTGTGACACCCCTAAAATAACCTTGTGACCCCTGCAACTTCCTTTTGGGTCAGGACCCCCAATTTGAGAAATGCTGGTATCACCATGAAATCTGTATAGTATAGGGTAAAAGCACACAAGACCAGATGTCATGGTTGGTGACTCATTTTTCATGGCTGTGAATTTGGTAAGACCCTACCTATTGGAAAGAAAGGAAAGTGCAGGTGCTGGCCATTTAGGCAGTCTGGCTTGCTGGGGATACTGCCGTGTAGGCAGGGAACACACTGGTCAGGAGGCACAGAGGTGCAGGCCTCTGCCCAAGAGAGGTGATGGCTGAGGGCCTAGAGTGGATGTCCTCAGGGGACCACAAGGAGGGAATACAGGTGTAGTTACTCTGAACTGACACTCTCCTTTATGCCTCACAGCACTTCCTGTGAATATCCTAGGCTGTATCTGGATGGCCTAAACAGACAGTTGCCAGACGTAACTCTCTTCCTTCTAGCTTATGTTATTGCACATGCTCCTGCTCCAAAATAAGCCTCTCAGTTGTGAGGCCTGGACAGAAGGCAGAGGACACAAGCCTTCTTGTAACCTCCCAAAGGATTGGCTTTGAGTTCTCAGCTGCTTATGTGGCCTAGGCTTGTCTTGTGGGATAACTTGACATTGGAGTCACTGCAGTGCTCTGAAAGGGCTATGTCCCAAAACCTCACTTGAGTCAGCTGATCCCTTATAAATGGGGAATCTCCCCATTTTAGGATCAGGCCTCCCTGAGCTGCACTGAGACTCCACAATGTAGTGGACCACTATCCCTCCTCCAAATAGGAGTACTTAAGAGACTTCTGCACTACTGGGGTGGGGGGAGGGTGCCAAAGGAACTCTCATGTCAAACTTCTCCTGCCACTTCCATGCTATCTCCACAGATGAGTTTGGGACAGCCTTTGAGGTTACCAACTGCTCCATCTGCCTCCACTGGGTCACATCTAACCAAGAAGGGGCAGTGACCTTCTCAGCAGGCTACAATGGCTGTCATGTGCTGAAGAAGGTGAGTTTCTGACCTCATGGCATTCTCTGTGATCCTGTTACGAAGACGTGCCTGCATCCCAGCAAAGCACAGTCCCTGGCTCTGGTCCAGAAACTGTCACTGAGCTATTGCAGCCATGAAGTGTTTAGTTGGACAGCCCACAGTAATCTTACTCTGACCTCTTCCATAACCCCCTGCAGAGAGGTACAGCTATTGGCTCCCTACTAGTCCCCCTGCACCTAGTTCTATTAATGCCTCAGGGTTGATTGACACACCTAATACTTCTACTTCCTTTTCTGTACAGGATGGCCGTAACCACCTGCAGGTCCGAGTGGAGGAACTGCTGAGCACCAGGGCTGTTGCTGCCACCCATGACGTTAACTTGACCTGCCCCAAGCCCACTGAACGTGACTTAACCCCAGAGGAGACCATGCGCTACGTGCCGCAGCCGGGCCTGGTGCGCCCGGTGCCCGTGCCGCAGCCGGGCCTGGTGCGCCCGGTGCCCCAGCCGCAGCCGGGCCTGGTGCGCCCGGTGCCCCAGCCGCAGCCGGGCCTGGTGCGCCCGGTGCCCCAGCCGCAGCCGGGCCTGGTGCGCCCGGTGCCCCAGCCGCAGCCGGGCCTGGTGCGCCCGGTGCCCCAGCCGCAGCCGGGCCTGGTGCGCCCGGTGCCCCAGCCGCAGCCGGGCCTGGTGCGCCCGGTGCCCCAGCCGCAGCCGGGCCTGGTGCGCCCGGTGCCCCAGCCGCAGCCGGGCCTGGTGCGCCCGGTGCCCCAGCCGCAGCCGGGCCTGGTGCGCCCGGTGCCCCAGCCGCAGCCGGGCCTGGTGCGCCCGGTGCCCCAGCCGCAGCCGGGCCTGGTGCGCCCGGTGCCCCAGCCGCAGCCGGGCCTGGTGCGCCCGGTGCCCCAGCCGCAGCCGGGCCTGGTGCGCCCGGTGCCCCAGCCGCAGCCGGGCCTGGTGCGCCCGGTGCCCCAGCCGCAGCCGGGCCTGGTGCGCCCGGTGCCCCAGCCGCAGCCGGGCCTGGTGCGCCCGGTGCCCCAGCCGCAGCCGGGCCTGGTGCGCCCGGTGCCCCAAATATATCCTCCACCAAGCAACATAGGTGTGTGGGGGTGTCTGTGACCTCTAACTGGTTTGAGTGCATGTGGGTCCCCTCTAATGGAAGGTTTCATGGTCCACTTCTGACTCCTGTGGTGGTCTTCAGAGGAGCTGAACCTTGTTGCTTGCTTGTGGCTGCCATGTTAGAGCTGGTGTTGACAGTGTTGTAAGCCATGATCAAAAATGAGATTCGTTTAGAAATCATACTGTTCCCCCACCCGCCCCCAGTTTATTTGAAGGGGAAGGGGTGGCTATTTGCCTTCTGGTTTTTCAAAGTTTAGAGGGAAGGCACTTGCTTCCAAAGTCTGAGCTTCTTTGGCGCAAAATCCAGTCACACATGCACCAATGTGTCCTTGCCATTGGCTGCTCAGAGGGGCTTCCCCTGTTCCTCCAGTATCCCAGGGTTTGGGATCTGATGTTGTATCCCTTCATATCTCACCCCCACATCTGCTTGCAATCTGTCTCCTTCCCCCCCCCCCCCATGTGTCTCACACAGGCTCTTCTCAGCTCTTAGTCCCTCATTCTCCTAGAGTCCTGTCTAGCCCTCCCCCTAAACCAGAGTGGCATCCACTTTGCCTGTAGGTACAGCTTCAGTCTCATGAAAGAAATTCGCAGCCATGTTTATGAGGGACACTTTCCTCTGATCGGCTATGGGGAAATGGTGGCCAACCTGCTAGCTTCTGCCCCATCGTCCATAAAGGGAGATGGTGACTTCAATAAAGGAAAAATGCATAGAGCAGGCGTCTGCTCACTATTTCATGAGATGGCTAGAGAAACCCACCCCAGAACTGCTAAGTGATAAATTAGAGTTGACCACACTGCTGGCTGTGTTGAGGGGGCTGTAGGGTGTGGGTGGGGACTCTCCTTTGACACAGCAGCAGATCAGGAGCCTGAATTTCCAAGTGACATGTTAAGCCTGCTATCAGAGAAGGGCAACATCCTACATCTGGAGGACAGGGGTGAGGATCTGAGCACAATGCTGTCTGAGGTGGTATGTGGTTTGAGGTTATGGTTGTGGGGGGCAGGGTGAGCTGGGATGGAGGACCACTGTGGGAGCTCTTGCAGCCCTTTGGGGAAGGGGAGGAGGGTTGGACTGGTGTTGAGGTCAGCCACTTGTGCAGAGGTCACTACAGATCTTAGTCTCTGGGGAAGGGTCTCTTGCGATCCCTTTAGAGGATCTCTAGCTCTCCTTAATCCACACCCTGCTGTTCTAGGGGCGCATCTCACAGAGGAGCAGTGCCGTGTGGTGGCTGGGAAGATGCCCTGTGCGGATGCCCCAGGCCAAGCTCCTTGCTTCCAGGCTGGCTGCTGTTATGATGAGACTGACCTCACCACTCCCTGCTACTATGGCAACACAGGTAGACCTGCCCTCATGTCGGCTTATGGAGCCTTTTGTCATCTCTGTCCTGGGAAGCTTGGTGACACACCGTACGTCTCAGATGAGTTTGGTCACCACCTACTAGCATGGTGAACTAGACTTGGATGCAATGTCTTTGTAACTCTCACCCTAGGCTGCAGCTGGCATCGGTTGTGTGCAAAGGGATTCCTTCCTACATCACGGTCTCTCCTCAGTTGCCCAATGCCTGGCAGATCTTGAGAGCCAACACCAAATGTGTGGTGGCAGAGGAAGACCCATCAGACGGTACAGGCTGGTGCTCCATCATCAGATCGATGGATAACTCTGCCGGCTTGTGTCCCGTTCCTGCACAACATGAGCTGCAATCATGCTGTCTCAGACAAACCCACTTACCCCCATGGGGCTTCATTTGATAGATTCCAAAGCCAGAAGGGACCATTGTGATCACTAGTCCGACTTCCTGTATAACACAAGCTATAGGATTTCCCTGAAATAATTCCTCCAGCAGATCTCTTAGCAGACATCCAGTCTTGCCTTATCAGTGATGGAGAATCCACCATGACCCTGGACAAACCATTCCAAGAGTTAACTACCCTCGCTCTCAGATCTACACCTTATTTAAATACTTGGACTGTAATCAAGTCACCCCTTAACCTTCTCTCTGTCTAAAGAGACAGAATTTGGTCACTACAAGGCCTGTTTTCTAATATTTCTCATGGCTCTTCTCCAATCTATCATCCTGAGTGTGGCATGGAACTCTTGCCCAATTCCTCTACCAGGAACACCTATACTTAATCCTGCTCCTTTGTGTTGCAGTCACTGTTCAGTGCCTCCTGGATGGTCACTTTGTTCTGGTGGTCTCCAGGGACATGTCTGATCACCCCATCATCCTGGAGAGTGTCCGGCTAGCCTATGCCCAGGCAGGGTGTGACCCCATCAGGATGACTGAGGCTTTTGTGATCTTCCGCTTCCCCCTCATGCAGTGCGGCACCACAGTCCAGGTGAGGGGACACCCACGGGAAGCCAGGGTGAGTGCTCTGCTCAGGGGCTTGGGGGACTAACCTGCCCCATGTCTCCACTCTTCCAGGTGATCCATGACAAACTGATCTATGAGAACCAGCTGATCTCTGGCATCGACATCCGGACTGGGCCGGACGGCTCCATCACCCGGGACAGCACCTTCATGTAAGTTGGCCTGCTCTGTTGACTAGCAAGGAAGTGATGGTGAGCAGTCTTCAGCCCTTCCACAGTGGAAGCGTGAGGCCAGATCCTTTCCCCTGGCAAAGATCTGATCCATCAATTTTTCAGCAGCCTCTCCTGACCACCAAAGGACTTAGGGGATGTTCTACAGGTATGGATTCCCTGCAGTCACAGACATCCCCTTTTCTGAGTGGGGCAATGCACCTGATCCCTAATGGGGCATGGTGCAAAATCTTGCTTTGTGAAGGGAAGGACACTCTGTGCAGCTGACTGTCCAAGAGTCAGGGTTTTACGTTGTCTGATCAAATGCCAACATTGGTCAGCCTCACCTCAGTCCCTGGAAAAATCCTGCAGCAGGTTGTCAAGGAATCCATTCTGAAGCACTCGGAGGAGAGGAAGGTGATCAGGACCAGCCGAAATGGATTCACCAAGGGCAAGTCATGCCTGACCAACCTGATTGCTTTCTATGATGAGAACTGGCTCTGTGCATGTGGGGAAAGCGGTGGACATGATATACCTTGACTCTAACAAAGTTTGTTACAGTCTCCCACAGTGTTCTTGACAGCAAGTTAAAGAAGTAGGGCCTGGATGAATGAATTAAAGGTGGCTCGAAAGCTGGCTAGATCATCAAGGTCAACGGGTAGCAATCAACAGCTCTGTCTAGTTGGCAGCTGGTATCAAGCGGCATGCCCCAGGCGTCTGTCCTGGGGTTGGTTTTGTTCATTATCATTAATGATCTGGATGATGGGATGGCTTGCTGAGGGTGTAAGTTAATGGATAACACTAAGTTGGGGGGAGAGATCTAGAAAAATGGAAAATTGGGCTAAAAGAAATCTGAGCTTCAATAAGGACAAGTGCAGAGTCCTGCACTTAGGAGGGAAGAATCCCATTCGCTGGTACAGGCTGAGGACCGACTGGCTAAGGAGCAGTTCTACAGACAAGGACCTGGGATTTACAGTGTACGAGCAGCTGGCTACGAATGAATAGTGGGCCCTTCTTGCCAAGAAAGCTACTGGTATACTGGGGTGCATTAGTAGGAGCATTGCCAGCAGATGGAGGGAAGTGATGATTCCCCTCTCTCCAGCAGTGGTGAAGCCCATCTGGAGTACTGTGTCCAGTTTTGGGCCCTCACCAACAGAAAGGATGTGGAAAAATTTGGAGATAGCCCAGCAGAGGGCAACAAAAATGATTAGGGGGCTGGGGCACATAATTTATGAGGAGAGGCTGAGGGACCTGGGCTTATTTAGTCTGCAGAAGAGACAAGTGAGGGGGGATTTGATAGCAGCCTTCAACTACCTGAAGGGGTTCCAAGGAGGATGGAGCTTGGCTGTTCTCGGTGATGGCAGATGACCGAACAAGGAGCAATGGTCTCAAGCTGCAGTGGGGGAGGTCTAGGATGGCTATTGAGGACGGGACTATCCCTCTAGGAGGATGGTGAAGCACTGGAATGGGTTACCTAGGGAAGTGGCAGAATCTCCATCCTTAGAGGTTCTGAATACCTGGTTGGCCCAAGCCCTGGCTGGGATGATTTAGTTGGGGTTGGTCCCGCTTTGAGCAGCGGGTTGGACTAGCTGACCACCTGAGGGCTCTTCCAATCCTAATCTTATGATTGTAAATGCCACTTGCTGTGCGATCTCCAATGGCAAGTAGGCACAGCCAGCCTGACCCGAGAAGGGCTCCATGGGGCCACCCTGAGGGACTAATAACTGCCTACAGGGTTGGTAGAAAGAAAGCTTGATGTAAGGACTGTTGCCCCCTTACTAACATTCAGTGGGGTGTACTGGTTGGCTAGCTCCCAGTCCTAAAAGGGGAAGGATCTATGGGAAATCAGGACCCTGAGAGTGACAGTCCCCAGGAACAATGCGGAGAGGCCAATGCTTGTATGTTATGGTCATGGGTCAGAAGTGCCCAGTGCAGAGAGAGTACCCCAGAGTGGGGACACCCTAGCCCCTGTCCTAGGTGACCACAGCAGGGTTGGGGGTCGAGCCCCCCCCCCAGAATCCTGGGCCTAGCCTTGTTGGGGTTACAAGGACTCTGCCAGACAGGAGAGTGGAGGGGAGCCCTGAAGGGCAGGGAGGCCACTGGGTAAAGGAAGTGGGAGCGAGGACTCGGATCCTTTCGCTAGCCCACTTCACTGGGGTAGTGCAGAAGCCAGGAAAGTTCCCCACAAGAGCAGGACTATTCCCCTGCTTACATTGAGAATGCTGCCAAAAGAGATGTGAGGACAAGTAAGCAGGTGCTTCTAGCCTGTCTGAGAAGGCCCCCATGTGGCCGTGCTCAGACACTCCTGCTGAGTCCCTGAGTTGGAGGGAAGAACATCTGAGTTACTAAAAGGGTTGATCCACTAGCATCCTTGGATGTCTCCCATCCAAGTACTGATAGGGCCTGATCCTGCTTGTCTCAAGCACTAATAAGGTCACTGCCAGAAACCACATGGCCTCAATCTGAAGTCACAGAGCATCAGCCCCTGTCTCCTCCCTCTGCTCTCTCCTGTGCAGCCTCCATGCTCGCTGCATCTACAATGCCAGTGACTTTCTGCCAGTCCAGGTCGAGGTCTTCTTGCCCCCCACACCTGCTCCAGTCACCCAGGCAGGACCCCTCCGGCTTGAGCTGCGCATCGCCACAGGTAGGTGACCCCTCACTCCAGCACGGAGATCCCATCCCCCTGAAGGACCACGGGTGTCTCAGCTCTGCTCTCCTCCTACCCTCTCCCCCACAGACCCGAGCTACAGATCCTATCTCACAGAGAGAGACTACCCTGTGGTGAAGGTGCTCAGGGACCCTGTCTACATGGAGGTTCGCATCCTGCACAGAACAGACCCATCCCTGGTTCTGGTTCTGCACCAGTGCTGGGCCACCCCAAGCGCTAACCCCCTGCAGCAGCCGCAGTGGCCCATCCTGGTGGACGGGTGAGTGGCTGGGATGGAGGGGGAGCATGGCTTGGGGAGGAGGAAGGCAGTTTCCTTGGTCCACCCTTCTCTCATGTCTTGCTCCCAGGTGCCCGTTCCTGGGAGACAACTACAGAACCCAGCTTGTGCCCGTGGGCCCTGCCTCATCTGAGCTGCCCTTCCCGACTCACCACCAGCGCTTCGTCCTCTCCACTTTTGCCTTTGTGGACTCCGCCTCCCAGGTGGCACTTGAGGGAGAGGTGAGAAGGGGCCCACATATAAAGCGGGTGAGGAGGGGGAAGTCGGAGTGCAGGGGCAGGAGCTCCTATTTTAGTCAGGTCCTGACCTCCTCAGTCTCTGCTGAGGCGCTGCACATGCAGAACCAAACCGATAGCTGTGGATCTACTTCCTGGCTCCTACCAGCACTGGCCAGTCACTCACTAACTCCATTCTCACTTGTGTGGATTTTAGGTGTACATTTACTGTAGCGCCTCAGCTTGCTACCCCTCCCGGCTGGAGCCCTGCAGGACCCTGTGCCCATCAGGAGCTGCTACAAGTAAGTTGGAGTGGTCTGAAATCCATGTGGGTTTCTACAAGCTCCCATCCCAAATACCAGAGGACTCATAGTGAACAGAGATCTGCCTGTCCTGCTATATCAGAGGTGGGCAAACTACCACCCGCAGGACAATCGTGCCCAGCCCCTGAGTTTCCGGCCGGGGAGGCAAGCCCTCAGCCCCTCCTGTGCTGTCCCTCTCCCTCGCAGCCTCAGCACGCCTCCAGCACTCTGCTCCGGTAGGAGCTGTGAGCTCCCACTGCTCTGAGCAGCATCATAAGGGGGTTGGGATTGGAGAAGGGGCAGAGGGTGCCAGGGGGCAGTCGGGACAGGGGCTGGTTGGATTGGGCAGACGTTCAGGGGGCATTGGATAGTCATTGGAGTCCAGCGGGGGCTCGCAGGGGGTTGGATAGGGGTGTGGTCCCAGGGGGCAGTTAGGGGCAGGGGTCCTGGGAGGGGGCAGTCAGGAGACAAGGAGTTGGGGGGCAGAGGGGGTTTCTGAGGTGGGCAGTCAGGGGGCAGGAATTGGGAGGGAGCCAGGCTCTTTGGGGAGGCACAGCCTTCCCTACCTGGCCCTCCATATAGTTTTACAGTGCTAATGTGGCCCTCAGGCCAAAAAGTTTGCCCAGCCCTGTGCTATACATGACTGCAAGGCGTTCAGCCCAGCTCGTTCTGTACCTCTACCATGTCCTGTAGCGCTAGCTAGGGTATGATGGGCTAACACGAAGAGGTAAATGGCCTAATCTCCTACAACTGCCCTATGTAGGAGACAATACTAGAAATTGCCTCTGGAGAGTGGAGTGTCTGCTGCTCCTGATGAAATGGCCTTTCTTCCCAACTTCTCCCACACTTCAAATAAGCAATTCAGGAAGATCTAATACCTGGTACCACAACCTGTCAGGAGGCCTGTAAGGGCTCATGGTTGAGTCCATGGTGACGCTGCATTTCATCACGATGGGCCCTCTGGTTGTGAGTGTGCTGGACAGACAGCTCCCTAACTCTCCATTCCATCTGCCAGGAGGCCGCCGGTTCCTGGATATCAACAATGGGACAGGAGAGCCTCAGGACCTGGTGAGTTCTCCTGGCCCTGTGATCTTCCAGGAGAGCCCTGAGCCGTGGAGAGAGCACGTCTATGAGAACAAGGGTGAGGTTTCTGTTAAACCCTAGTAGGACAACTGGCATCTTGCACAGTAACCTGGAATACAGCAAGTCAATGCTGTCTAGGGGGTTCTAATATAAATGTTCATGGGGGGGAGGCGGGCTACATGCAGAAGTCACTCCTTGATGATCCATATGTGAGCTAATGCTGGCTGACACCATACCTGTGAGTGCTTCCTATGAGTGGGCCAATGTTGGGTTATATCCTTATCCTATGGACATTCATAGGATGTCTCAAAAACCAGCAAACTTGGGGGAGGCGGGGGGGACACTATGGCACCTCAATGGTGACTTGTATGCCCTGAGCCTCTGTGGCACTCAATGCACTGGGGCTAGCATTGCCTCTGCCCTCTATTGGATGGCCATCAATGGGATGGTGGTGCTGGCTCACAGTCTAAAAAGTGAGTTGACAATTCAAGTATCTTCCTGATGAAGGCTGGCCTAAGCGGTAGGGGGAGCACCACTGGGGCAGGGAAGTCTAGGTGTCATCTCCACACTTTAGACCCTACAGAAATCTGGATTGTCTTAACCTCTCCTCCTTCAGACCCTGTCTCCAGACTGGACCTGACCCTGGTGCTTCTGGCCATGCTTTCATTGGTGGTTGTGGCTTCTCTCGTTACTGTGACACTACTCCATAGGAGAAGCAGCTGGATGACAAGGTCCCAAATCTTCCATGGCAGATGACTGTAAAATAAGGGAGAGGAGCAGAAATAAAATCTGTGGAGTGCACTAATGTCTTGTGGTAGCATGTGTCCCTCTGGGGGAGGGAACAGCAGTTGTTGTGGCCAGGGGTCTACTACTGGCCTTGTAGCTCTTCCCCATTCAGCAGCAGAACAGACCTCTCTGCAGGGATAGACACCAGAATAGGATGTGGCATAGAGGACAGGAAGAAGACTGCAAGCTAGCACTAGACAAGGTAAATCAAATGGCTTTCTCTCACTCCTGGGGTCCTATCTGGGGGGAGGGGAAGCCACTCAGCCGAACTAGAGACTTTTTGATTAACTTTACTGTGAATAGCTGGATTCTAACTCCACTGGGCACGCAATAAGAACTACTGGCGCTTGCCAGTCTCACATGAAGTCCATGTGAGCCAGCTGGGGGACAAGCCTAAGTCTGGTAACTAGAAACCCTTGTGTCTTCTGTGGGGGCTGTGGCCAGCCCCTAGCTTACAGGAGGTGGAGAAGATTTCCCCATTGTGTTAGTGACTGGGAAACCTGATGCGTCAAGACCTTAAGCATCCTGCCTGACAGCTGGGATCTGCCCCATAACTGGTATCTCCTGCTTCTTGACCCTTAAGCTATATCTATGGGGCACTCCAAAGCGTGGCTGTAGTGCGCACACACAGACCCAAGTGAGCTTGCTTTCATCAAGCTAGTTGAAATAATGGTAGTGGAAGCATGGCCTATACAAGACTAGCTGGGACTCTGGGTCGTACTCCAGTGGGTAGCCTGTGCTGCTGTTGCTCTACTGCTTGATCTGGCTAGGCCAAAGCTACCTCAGCTACATCTACGCACTCGCCTCTGTCTACACGGCAATCTACCCTTCTCCATTTGCATTAGTTTCCTTCTATTTCGCCTGGGGAAACTACAGCCCTCCAGCTCCTCTCCAAATCCCCTTCCAACAGCTAAAATCCTCTCTCCCACTGCTCCTACTACGTCAACACCCTCCACCTGCTGTAGAACCCACAGGGACTGTCACGCTGTTCATTTAAATGTCAATGTTCATTCTGCAATAGGCAAAACCAATGCCTCAAAACCTTTCATGGAAAAAGCAGAAAGGCATGTGTATCCTAGAAATGCATGGGCACTCGCCTGAGATCTAGGAGACATGGGTTTGAGTCCCTGCTCTACCTGACTGGGTACACCTGTGTACTCCTGCATCCCAAAATGGAGTGTTGCAAGGTCAGAGTCTTGGACTGTAGGAGGATGGCAGCAGGGATCATGCTTTTTGTTACTCTCTGCAAAAAGCATTGTGTGATGGCTTGGCACAATAATGAATGGAAGCCTGGTGGTTTATAGGGAGGCACAAGGCAATGAATTTGCCATTTGCTAAAATTTCAAAGTAGCATAAAGATCGTGCTGTAGTTGTAAAGGCCGTTGCTTCTGTGCTTAAGTCATGTACTGGGGGACTAACCATGAGAATTATTGCTGAAAGCTGGGCACTTATCTGCTAGAAGCAACAGAGAAGGAGAGAGACTTGGGTGTATTGCTTGATCACAGGATGACACTGAGATTTCACTCTGAGGCAGCTAGGAACAAGGCTAACCCAGTCATGGGATACTCGGGTGAAGTATTTCCAGTAGAGACAGGGAAGTGCTAGTACCATTATACAAGGCACTGGTGAGACCTCATCTGGAATGCTGTGTGCAATTCTGGTCTCCCATGTGTAAGATGAATTCAAACTGGACCAGATATGGAGAAGGGCTACTAGGATGTCCAGAGAAATGGATAACCTCACTTATGAGAGGAGACTGAAATACTTTTCTTTAGTGTCACCAAAAGAAGGCTGAGGGCAGAGAGAGAGAGATGATTGTTCTCTCTAAATGCATCAGAGAGATAACTATCACAGAGGACTTAACATAAGCACCAACATGCACACAAGAACAAATGGATATAAGCTGGCCATAAACAAGTTTAGGCTTTAGATTAGACAAAAGTTTCTCTCCATCTGAGGAGTGAGGTTCTGGAGCAACCTTTCAAAGGGAGCCGGGTGCTGGGGGGGGGCGGGGGAAAAGCCATAACTGGCTTTAAGACTGAGCTTGATAAGCTTATGGAGGGGATGGTAGGATGAAACTGCCTACAATGGCACACGGCTGATCTATGACTGCTAGCTGCAAATATCTCCAATGGCTGGGGATGGGACACTAGAGGGGGAGGGCTCTGAGTTACTATAGAGAATTCTTTCCCCAAGCTATCTAGCTGGTGGGTCTTGCCCACAACTGATCACAATTTTGGGGATTGGGAAGGAATTTCCCCCATGTCAGAGACCCTGTGGGTTGGGGTTTGCCATCCTCTCCAGCACAGGGCATGGGTCACTTGCAGGTTTAAACTAATGTAAATGTGGGGATTCTGTTTAGTTTTGTCTTTATATCATTATTTGAGGACATCACTAACTCAGACAGAGGTCATGGGTCTATTGCAGGAGTGGGTGGGTGAGGTTCTGTAGCCTGTAATGCGCAGGAGGTCAGACTAGATGACCATGATGGTCCCTTGGGGCCTTAAAGTCTGTGACAGAAGAGAGGGGGTTCCCTGAAAGCTCAACAATGGCAGCAGACAGCCAACTATAAGGAATAACGCACCACTGGAGCTACAAGTTGCATGCAACTGGATGTGTGCCTGTGTGCACATGAAAGACTTGGTATCATCTTGGCACAGAAGTAAGACACATGATTGCCTTAGGGTACCAGAAACAATCCACAGGGAGTGGTGCAAGCTACAATTTTTGCATCAGGATTGCCAGCACTGATCTGTGCCAGGACAGAACAATAGTAATAAGCTGTTTCCTCCAACAACCCAATGGTTTATTTAAGTGATGCAAAACTGGGGATCAATACTGGCTGATGGGCAGTGATGGGGGGGCAGTATGCTTTCCAGGACTGCAGCGATGGAGAGGGAAGGCTTAGCTAACCGAACTACCCTGGAGCCAAAACAATAGGGTGGCAGCAGAAGAACAAGTTTGAGTCGTGTAAAGCATTACATGAATACAAAGAGAGGAGGGATGTGGGTGATGAGAGCAGGCAGGATGCTATAGTCAAGCTCATGGGGGAGCAAACTGACATGCTCCGCTATATGGTGGATCTAATGCGGGAAAGGTAGCAAGACCACAGACTGCTGCTGCAGCCCCTGAATAACCGCCCTCTCTCCTCCCCAAGTTCCATAGCCTCCTAACCCAGATGCCCAAGAACATGGAGGGGGGGAGGCTACGGGGACCAACATAGTCAACCCCAGAGGATTGCACAAGTAGCAGAAAGCTGGCATATCCTAAATTTTGATTTGGTTTCTGGACTTGTCCTTCCCTCCTCCTGCTCCACGCACCTAACCCAATACTTCCCTCTAGCTTCTGATTTCTCTCAATGTTTTGTGCAACCAATAATAAAGAACGGTTTTTAAACAATTGTGACTTTATTTCCTTTCATATATATATACACACACATACAGGGGGCGGGTAACTTTAAGAGAAACAATCACAACTCTCACACCGTACCCTGGCCAGTCATGAAACTGGCTTTCAAAGCTTCTCTGATATGCAGCGCGCCCTCCTGCGCTCTTCTAATCGCCCTGTTGTCTGGCTGTGTGAAACTGGCTGCCAGGCAAGTTGCTGCAACCTCCCACCCCACCATAAATATCTCCCTCTTACTCTCACAGATATTGTGGAGCACACAACAAGCAGCAATTACAATTGGAATATTGGTTGTGCTGAGATCTAACCGAGACAGTAAACTGCGCCAGCGCACTTTCAAACATCGAAATGCACCTTCTACCACCTTTCTGCACTTCCTTAGCCTAGAGTTGAACTGCTCCTTACTACTGTCCAGGGTGCCTGTGTACGGCTTCATGAGCCATGGCATTAAGGCATAGGCTGGGTCCCCGAGGATAACTATCAACATCCCCAACAGTAATTTTCTGGTCTGGGAAGTAAGTTAGTTCCTTCCTGCAGCTGTTCAAACAGACCATAGTTCCTGAAGATGCGAGCGTCATGCACCTTTCCCGGCCATCCCACGTTGATATGAGTGAAACGTCTCTTGTGATCAACAAGTGCTTGCAGCACCAGGGAAAAATACCCCTTGCGGTTTATTTACTGGCCACCCCAGTGTTCCGGTGCGAAGATGGGGATATGCGTTGAAAGCTTCCACAGGGCTATGGGCACTTGCTTCTCAACTGTGAGGGCTGCTCTCATTTTGGTGTCTTTCTGCTTCAGGGCAGGGGACAGCAAGTCACAAAGTTCCATGAAAGTGGCCCTAGGCATATGAAAGTTTCGCAGCCACTGGGAATCATCCCATACCTGCAACACTATGCGGTCCCACCAGTCTGTGCTTGTTTCCCGGGCCCAGAATCAGTGTTCCACAGCATGAATCTGACCCAAGAGCACCATGATCTCCCAATCGCCACATGCCGTGCCACCCCCTTAATCTTATTTTAAAAGAGCTGTAAAATCATTAACAATTATGGGCCTCACTTCCACATCTCATCAGAACAATGGCACCTCCATCAGCCCCTGGCACCACGCCAGAGCCCTGTTCCAACACTGACTCAGACAGAACGCAGTGACTCCTAGTGAATTAACACCACTGTTTTCTGGACCTCCTGGGTTTTGCCCACAGATCTCCCTACTCAGCACTGAGCAGGCCTGATCCTTCCAAAGGTATGGCATGTAATGTTAGGTCTCAGCTGGTGTCCCTTATGGGGTTGGTGATGGGATAAAGCACCAGGGTGACTAGGGGCCAGGACTACACCTGTACAGAGATGACGATGTCACCCACATGAGGGGAGCTTGGGGATCTGTTGCTCTCTAGGGGCTGGTTCACATGGATGTTAATGAGTGTGCTACAGCCACTCCCTAGAGATGGGTTTCAGAGGAACAGCCGTGTTAGTCTGTATTCGCAAAAAGAAAAGGAGTACTTGTGGCACCTGTACTCCTTCCCTAGAGATGGTTAGTCCTTTTCGTTCAAAATCGCCTGGTCTTTGCTCTGAAGATCATGGAGTTTAAATCTCAGTGTGGGCCCAAGCAGGAGCAGTTAAAATTGCAAGCCAGAGATTGACATACAGGGCAAGGGGGTGCAGAGCAGTGGGACAGAAGACCAGACTAGCAGCATGTGTGTAGGTCAGAGTTAAGAGTACTAGCAGAGCTGTGGGGGAGGCGTGTTTGGCAGCTGTTAACATCAGGCTCAGGGACCCGTTCTCCATTCCCCAGTCACAGGAGCAGTTTCTCTACACACCTTGCTTTCCTGCCGCAAAGATAAAGCATCTTTGAGTGAGTTTTACATTCCTCCCCCGATGCCCCCCCGCCCCAGTGTTCACAACACAACAGGGAAGTAGGGAAGAAGCAGAGACGGAGTTACCAACTCTCATCATGTTATTGTGAGTGATGCAATACTTTGTGCTTTTCTTAAAGCTCCAGCTCCTGGAGTCAGGTGAACATACCAGAACATCAGCTTTCCTTTTAAAAAAAGGGTTTTGAGCCTCATCTTTTTGTTTTATGTTTGTATGGTGCCTGGCCCAATGGGGTCCTGCTCCATGACCGGAGCTCTTAAGCACTGCAGGAATACAAATACATAATAACTGTAGAGACAGAGAAGCTTCAAAGCATGACCTCCGCAGATTCAAAAGCCAGAAAAGCATTTTAAAATAGCCACAAATTTGTTATTTTTAAAATCTCATGATTTTTAAGGGAAGCTCAGGAGTTTGGGGGGACTCATGATTTTTGAAGGCTCAGGGTTGGCGATATTCTCAGCAGTGAGAAGGGCAGAAAGAGCGAGGGAGATGAGACGGGGAGCCCCAACCCCAAAGAGCCAAAAATCAAGAGATTGCTGCAAAAATCACAAGGTTTTTCACACAAAAAATACACTTGAGTGGTTTTTTTCATAGGGTCATGGATTTTCAGGCCAGAAGGGACCCTTAGATCAACCAATCTGTCCTCCAGCAGAGCACGCACCAGAGAATGTCACCCTGTTACTTATTCATGGAGCCCGATAACTTGTGTCTGAGTAAAGCGTCTTCCAGACAGGCCGCCTGTGGGCTGGTCTACACTAGAAAGTTAGGTTGACCCAGGTGTGTCCCTCAGGGCTGTGAAAAATTCACCCTCCTGAGAGACGTAGTTAATCCAACCTCTCTCCCAGGGTAGTGTTAGCCGACGGCCAAGGATGTTTGGTGAGGTGCCAGCTATGCCCGTTTATACCATCCGTGACTTTAACCGCTAGGACGCACTGTCCCTTCGCGGCGGGCAGCCCGGGCTAGGCTGACGGATGCCCCAAGGTCCTAACCACCCGTCACTTTAACTGCTAGAGCTCAGAGCTCCTTCGCAGCGGGCAGTCAATACTGACTGACAGGTGCCCCAATGGCAGCACTAAGAGCCTCTCCACACCCGTGACTTTAACTGCTAGAGCTCAGCTCCTTCGCAGCAGGCAGCCAGGATTGACTGACAGGTGCCCCAAGAGTTTGCCCCGTGGAGGCGGCACAACTCAATGCTAGGCTCTTAGTACTCTCACCTTATGGCCAGGCTTTAGAGCCAAAACGGCTGAGGTTCTTTAATTGTGTTGGCTGCTTTACAGTAAACCAGAGAAAACAAGTCAGGCTTATGCACAAAAGGTTACCAAATTTATTTAGCTAGATTCTAATCATGTGGTTACAAAATTGCTAGTGCCTACTTATTTAAATGTAGAGATGTTACACACACAAACAAGTTACAAAACTGAAGCCACAATCCCAAAGAAAGAAAACAAAGTATAGAGCTCTATTTCAAAATATGTGTACACTAAAGATAGGAGATCAGGTGTGGGTGCTTCTTACCCTCCTTGCATCTCTCGATTCCAGCGGTGCCAAGCCAGGATCGGTCACTCAATTCCGCGGAAAGACGAATAAGGGACAAGGCTTAGGGACCCTCTTAGCTGCAGAAGCCTTGGGAGGCTGTCACTTATCTGACCAGCAGATAGATAGTGAAAAGCACTCAAAAATCATGGTGCTGTAGGTCCCCTACTTATACCTCTGTACTCCTTTATTCTCTTTCTCCTTTCTTATGCCAAATTGAGGCTGGTCTGTCTGGGTGACGCCAGCTTTCGCAAGAGTAGTTTACACTTGCAAGGGAGAGAAACAATAAGTTTCGACTACTGGACATTTCTTTTATCAGGGTAAATATTTTCCCACCTAGGATGTTGGTGTGTGTGCATCACGCTATTTAGTAGGGGCTAAGAGCCATGTCTGTCACAGGGCCTCTTCCTGCTGTGAGCTTAATCGTTGTATCTGCTCCCAGAGGCACATTGTAGCAGCACACCTGTGCTTTCACAGCTTCAAAGGCTGTGCTGGAATATATGTTAAGTGCCCTGTTCCTGCTTCCTCCTGTGTTTCCAGCAATGCTGGTCTGAGGGGGGGGACTGGCTGGCTGGCTACAGGTAGATGCCATGAGCTTACTGGAAGAACTCTGCCATCGTCCTACCTCTCGGAGCGGTAGATTTACGACAGCGTTGCTGCAGTATGTTTCAGCACTACAGGGCAGCACTGCAGCTGTGTAGACATAGCCTGATTGAGACTCCATCACTTCCAGTGGTCGTCTGTTCCAAGGGTTAGTCACCCTTCAAAATGTGTGCCTTACATCTACCTTAGATTTGGCCATGGACGGTGGGTGAACCACAGGCTTGGGGAGGCTAGCCCCTGGCCCGGCCCACCCTTCAGCCTCAGGCCCCACCCCAAAGCCCAGAATCCCTCCCTTCCACGGCTACCAGCCCCCCCTTCCAATCCCGGGTTGCCCAAGCACCACCAGCCCCAAAGCGCCAGGGCACACACACACACCCAGAGCACCAGACAGGCTGCCCCATCAGCCCCGCAGCACTGGGTGGGTGGGCTGCTCCCCAGCACCAGACCACTGGGTGGGCGTCGGGCAGCCCTCCTTTTCCCCCCAGCCCTGGAGAACTGGGTGGTGTGGCTCCAGCCACCCCAAGTCCTAGCCGCCCTAGCCCCAGCCCCAGCCCAGCAGGCTTCCCGGAAGAGGAGCAGGCTGCTTGCCTGGCCTGGGGCCAACTACCAGCAGCAGAAGGAGGGGGCCTTGGGCGGAGCATGGGCAGGGCCACGCGGGGCTCTTTGCAGAGGTACAGCCTCCCCAGGCTATTGTACGCATCGTCCATGGATTTGGCTGGCTCCAACTTCCAACCGCTGGATCTTATTCTACCCTTCTCCACTCGATTAAAGAGCCCTTTAACAGCCAGTCTTTTCGCCCTATGAATGTACTTGGGCACTGTACTTGAGCTACTTCTTGATCTCCTTTTCGATAACCTAAACTGACTGAGCACTGAGAATCTCTTGCTAGCCGGCACTTCTTCCAGCCGGCAAATTGCATTTGTGACTCTTCTCTGTATCCACTCCAGTTTTTCAATAACCTAATCCCACAGAACAAGAAAGAAAAAGGCCTCATTCAATACCATGGCCACCTACACACTGACTCGACCTCGTGCCTGCCCGCCCACTTCGAATCATAGAATATCAGGCTTGGAAGGGACCTCAAGAGGTCATCTAGTCCAACCCCCTGCTCAGAGCAGGACCAATCCCCAACTAAATCATCCGATCTCAGAAGGATACACTGACTAGACCCCTCGATTCCAGGCAACTTGGCCTTCTGATTTTTGGGGCACTTGGGGTGTGCTTGAGCCCTGTTTTTAAGCTTTTCTCTGCAACTGTGCAGGCAAGAAACTTACTTTTCTTTTGAATGCACACTGAGGTTCTCAGCTAGTTCCTTGTTTCCAGGAGATGGGGCTTGAAATAAAACATCAGTTACCATGGGACTTGCAATAAAATCCTGAGAGCTGGCAACACTGAAAAGGTAGCGTAACAGGAGGCTTCAATGGGAGGGGGGTCTTAGGGCTGAAGGGTTCGATGGTTATGTTTCCCTTTCACCCTGAGCTTTGCACTTTTCACCCGGCCCCTCCCCAGCACCAGGCAGCTCCCCAGGTGCTGCCTCTCTGCTCATCTGATTCACACCCCGCCCCCTCCCCACCACTCACCCTACAAAGCCCCGGTCCCACAGCTTTTCCCCTTATGAGAAGTGGTGCTAGACGGGCTTCTTTCTTAGCATCTTCAGCTATGGGGCTGGGCTGTAGGTATTTTGTGGGCTTAGTGCTGCTCTGGTCCCTAAGGATAGCCCTTGGGCAGGGGGACTTCCACAGGGTCAGTTTCTCTGTCCTGCAACATGAGTATAACTGTGGAGACTATGGGATGCAGCTGCTGGTCTTTCCCAGCCAGGGCCGCACCGTCCGCTTCAAAGTTGTGGGTAAGTAGCTGCCTGGCTGCTTCATGAGAAAGCTAAGAAGCCTCCTGCTCGTCTGCCCTCTTAGACATGCAGGAGGGTTTTATGGGTCTCTTGTGGAAACCTCTTACTTCTACAGTATGTAATGAGAGCTTTAAGAAGGGAACAAGAAGGTCCTACTCTAGTGTTTCTTGGTGGCCTGGCTGTTACCCTCAAATCTTGAGTACCCTGGTCTCCTGAAGTGAGAGTCTGTGGCTCCAGTCCCCTGGAGAAAAGACTGGAGATTGCTACCTGGATTCAACCGTTAGGGCTAAGTCTTTCCTCACAACAGCCTGCTGACCGTGACCCACAAATAGCAGAGGGTAAAGAGGGAACCCTGCTGGGGGGAGACTGTAAAAGGACATACCAAAATGTGGCTGGGTATCCCAAGCTCTGGTGTAACTCGGCCCTTTGAGCTCCAGACGCCTGGATCCTGCGCCCTCTGTGGGCGATCACCTCCCTGTTGTCATGCCCAAGGATGGGATGGGATGGCCTGGCCTGGCTCGGCCACTCTCCCCCCTCCTTGTTAGGGGGCTTATTCCTTCACCCACTTACTTCCCTGGTCCTTCTCGCATGAACAGAGAGCAACAATACCCGAAGTCCAAAGATGCAAACAATTCGAAGTTTATTGGGGGGAACTTCCAGCAAGCATGATTCCAGTTTCCTTCCTTAGTGTCCTCCTTCCCAGCTCTGACACCACAGAGCCTTACACCTCTGTCCCTGTTCCCATTCCTGCCCATAGCCAAACATGATTCCAATTTCCGCACCCCTGTTCCCATCCCCTCCCACCCATGCCCACTCACTTCCTTATTGACTACAGATTATATAGCATGAGAGGAAAGTGACCAGGAACAGCCAGCATGGATTCACCAAGGGAAGGTCATGCCTGACTAATCTAATCGCCTTTTATGATGAGATTACTGGTTCTGTGGATGAAGGGAAAGCAGTGGATGTATTGTTTCTTGACTTTAGCAAAGCTTTTGACACGGTCTCCCACAGTATTCTTGTCAGCAAGTTAAGGAAGTATGGGCTGGATGAATGCACTACAAGGTGGGTAGAAAGCTGGCTAGATTGTCGGGCTCAACGGGTAGTGATAAATGGCTCCATATCTAGTTGGCAGCCGGTATCAAGTGGAGTACCCCAAGGGTCGGTCCTGGGGCCGGTTTGGTTCAATATCTTCATAAATGATCTGGAGGATGGTGTGGATTGCACTCTCAGCAAATTTGCGGATGATACTAAACTGGGAGGAGTGGTAGATACGCTGGAGGGGAGGGATAGGATACAGAAAGACCTAGACAAATTGGAGGATTGGGCCAAAAGAAATCTGATGAGGTTCAATAAGGATAAGTGCAGGGTTCCGCACTTAGGACGGAAGAACCCAATGCACCGCTACAGACTAGGGACCGAATGGCTAGGCAGCAGTTCTGCGGAAAAGGACCTAGGGGTGACAGTGGACGAGAAGCTGGATATGAGTCAGCAGTGTGCCCTTGTTGCCAAGAAGGCCAATGGCATTTTGGGATGTATAAGTAGGGGCATAGCGAGCAGATCGAGGGACGTGATCGTTCCCCTCTATTCGACATTGGTGAGGCTTCATCTGGAGTACTGTGTCCAGTTTTGGGCCCCACACTTCAAGAAGGATGTGGATAAATTCGAGAGAGTCCAGCGAAGGGCAACAAAAATGATTAGGGGACTGGAACACATGAGTTATGAGGAGAGGCTGAGGGAGCTGGGATTGTTTAGCCTGCAGAAGAGAAGAATGAGGGGGGATTTGATAGCTGCTTTCAACTACCTGAAAGGGGGTTCCAAAGAGGATGGCTCTAGACTGTTCTCAATGGTAGCAGATGACAGAACGAGGAGTAATGGTCTCAAGTTGCAGTGGGGGAGGTTTAGATTGGATATTAGGAAAAACTTTTTCACTAAGAGGGTGGTGAAACACTGGAATGCGTTACCTAGGGAGGTGGTAGAATCTCCTTCCTTAGAGGTTTCTAAGGTCAGGCTTGACAAAGCCCTGGCTGGGATGATTTAACTGGGAATTGGTCCTGCTTTGAGGAGGGGGTTGGACTAGATGACCTTCTGGGGTCCCTTCCAACCCTGATATTCTATGATTCTATGATATAGTAAAACTTGAGTTCTGTTTAGCTATACCTTAACCAATCATTTTCCTGAAATGTAACTAACCAATCCTAACATATTGGTACATGATTATGTGCCCAATTATATCCCACCACCTTAATGAGTTTACACCCAGCGAAATTAATTATACAGCAGACAGAAACAGTCACAGAACCAGACAGAGATTATACAGACCAACAATAGCAAAGTGGGAACTATAAATGACAAAACAATACAGAAGTGAGGATTTCACATCCCAGCTCTTGATGAGTGAGTTCTTGCCAGACAGGATGCTATCAAACTAAGTTTCCTTTTACATTTGCTAGGCACTTCCCTTTCTCTGGAGGTGATAGGAATACAATCCTGTCCTGATAGTGCCGAACAGCCCAATAGCACCTTATTTCAATGTGACTAGTTTGGAATGTGAGGATGTGACCGTTCGCTTCCCAGCTTATGGCTGCCTCTGTTGCTTAGCCAAAGGCCTTAGCCTAAGAACACGGCCTCAGACTGTCACAGTAAGAGAAGGCCCTTACACCAGCAGACAGTGATTTTGATTCTTTCTCTTATACCTCTAGAACTAGCCAAGTGATAAGAATACACCTAAATTCTGAGAGTATAGGCCTTTACAGACAGGCCTGAACATCTATATCCTAACACTCCTGGCTCTAGGTCAGACTTGGTAAATGACGGCCGTCCTGTATCTTCGGAGCTGCTTCCCACCATGCTAAACTCCACTAAACTGAAGGATGTGACAAACCACAGTCACTGTTCCAAACATGGCTACTTGGCTAAGCTTCATCAAGGGCTTGAACTCTTCCTTACCCACGACCTGTATGACTCTCTCCACAGATGAGTTTGGGACACCCTTCGAAGTTACCAACTGCTCCATTTGTCTCCATTGGGTCACATCTGGCGAGCAAGGAGCGATGATCTTCTCAGCTGGCTACAATGGCTGTCATGTGCAGAAGAAGGTGAGGGGGGTTGGCACGCCTCACCCCAGTGTACCTGAGCAACAACAGAAGCTGGAGATGGGTCCATACCTGCAGTCACAGCAGCCTGTGCAGCTGGGAGGCGCTGTGCTTAGCGCCTACAGAGAGTCTGTTAGGCCACAGTACTGACTGATTGGTGTCTCTTCATTGCAGGATGGGCGTAACCACCTGCAAGTCCGAGTGGAGGAACTGCTGAGCGCCAGGGCCGTCGCTGCCACCTATGATGTGAACATGACCTGCCCCAAGCCCACTGAACGTGACTTAACCCCAGAGGAGACCATGCGCTACGTGCCCCAGCCGGGCCTGGTGCGCCCGGTGCCCCAGCCGCAGCCGGGCCTGGTGCGCCCGGTGCCCCAGCCGCAGCCGGGCCTGGTGCGCCCGGTGCCCCAGCCGCAGCCGGGCCTGGTGCGCCCGGTGCCCCAGCCGCAGCCGGGCCTGGTGCGCCCGGTGCCCCAGCCGCAGCCGGGCCTGGTGCGCCCGGTGCCCCAGCCGCAGCCGGGCCTGGTGCGCCCGGTGCCCCAGCCGCAGCCGGGCCTGGTGCGCCCGGTGCCCCAGCCGCAGCCGGGCCTGGTGCGCCCGGTGCCCCAGCCGCAGCCGGGCCTGGTGCGCCCGGTGCCCCAGCCGCAGCCGGGCCTGGTGCGCCCGGTGCCCCAGCCGCAGCCGGGCCTGGTGCGCCCGGTGCCCCAGCCGCAGCCGGGCCTGGTGCGCCCGGTGCCCCAGCCGCAGCCGGGCCTGGTGCGCCCGGTGCCCCAGCCGCAGCCGGGCCTGGTGCGCCCGGTGCCCCAAATATATCCTCCACCAAGCAACATAGGTGTGTGGGGGTGTCTGTGACCTCTAACTGGTTTGAGTGCATGTGGGTCCCCTCTAATGGAAGGTTTCATGGTCCACTTCTGACTCCTGTGGTGGTCTTCAGAGGAGCTGAACCTTGTTGCTTGCTTGTGGCTGCCATGTTAGAGCTGGTGTTGACAGTGTTGTAAGCCATGATCAAAAATGAGATTCGTTTAGAAATCATACTGTTCCCCCACCCGCCCCCAGTTTATTTGAAGGGGAAGGGGTGGCTATTTGCCTTCTGGTTTTTCAAAGTTTAGAGGGAAGGCACTTGCTTCCAAAGTCTGAGCTTCTTTGGCGCAAAATCCAGTCACACATGCACCAATGTGTCCTTGCCATTGGCTGCTCAGAGGGGCTTCCCCTGTTCCTCCAGTATCCCAGGGTTTGGGATCTGATGTTGTATCCCTTCATATCTCACCCCCACATCTGCTTGCAATCTGTCTCCTTCCCCCCCCCCCCATGTGTCTCACACAGGCTCTTCTCAGCTCTTAGTCCCTCATTCTCCTAGAGTCCTGTCTAGCCCTCCCCCTAAACCAGAGTGGCATCCACTTTGCCTGTAGGTACAGCTTCAGTCTCATGAAAGAAATTCGCAGCCATGTTTATGAGGGACACTTTCCTCTGATCGGCTATGGGGAAATGGTGGCCAACCTGCTAGCTTCTGCCCCATCGTCCATAAAGGGAGATGGTGACTTCAATAAAGGAAAAATGCATAGAGCAGGCGTCTGCTCACTATTTCATGAGATGGCTAGAGAAACCCACCCCAGAACTGCTAAGTGATAAATTAGAGTTGACCACACTGCTGGCTGTGTTGAGGGGGCTGTAGGGTGTGGGTGGGGACTCTCCTTTGACACAGCAGCAGATCAGGAGCCTGAATTTCCAAGTGACATGTTAAGCCTGCTATCAGAGAAGGGCAACATCCTACATCTGGAGGACAGGGGTGAGGATCTGAGCACAATGCTGTCTGAGGTGGTATGTGGTTTGAGGTTATGGTTGTGGGGGGCAGGGTGAGCTGGGATGGAGGACCACTGTGGGAGCTCTTGCAGCCCTTTGGGGAAGGGGAGGAGGGTTGGACTGGTGTTGAGGTCAGCCACTTGTGCAGAGGTCACTACAGATCTTAGTCTCTGGGGAAGGGTCTCTTGCGATCCCTTTAGAGGATCTCTAGCTCTCCTTAATCCACACCCTGCTG
Organism: Caretta caretta; assembly: GCF_965140235.1. Lineage (NCBI taxonomy): Eukaryota > Metazoa > Chordata > Testudines > Cheloniidae > Caretta > Caretta caretta. The sequence goes on from NC_134211.1 coordinate 14,005,843, forward strand.
TTCTAGGGGCGCATCTCACAGAGGAGCAGTGCCGTGTGGTGGCTGGGAAGATGCCCTGTGCGGATGCCCCAGGCCAAGCTCCTTGCTTCCAGGCTGGCTGCTGTTATGATGAGACTGACCTCACCACTCCCTGCTACTATGGCAACACAGGTAGACCTGCCCTCATGTCGGCTTATGGAGCCTTTTGTCATCTCTGTCCTGGGAAGCTTGGTGACACACCGTACGTCTCAGATGAGTTTGGTCACCACCTACTAGCATGGTGAACTAGACTTGGATGCAATGTCTTTGTAACTCTCACCCTAGGCTGCAGCTGGCATCGGTTGTGTGCAAAGGGATTCCTTCCTACATCACGGTCTCTCCTCAGTTGCCCAATGCCTGGCAGATCTTGAGAGCCAACACCAAATGTGTGGTGGCAGAGGAAGACCCATCAGACGGTACAGGCTGGTGCTCCATCATCAGATCGATGGATAACTCTGCCGGCTTGTGTCCCGTTCCTGCACAACATGAGCTGCAATCATGCTGTCTCAGACAAACCCACTTACCCCCATGGGGCTTCATTTGATAGATTCCAAAGCCAGAAGGGACCATTGTGATCACTAGTCCGACTTCCTGTATAACACAAGCTATAGGATTTCCCTGAAATAATTCCTCCAGCAGATCTCTTAGCAGACATCCAGTCTTGCCTTATCAGTGATGGAGAATCCACCATGACCCTGGACAAACCATTCCAAGAGTTAACTACCCTCGCTCTCAGATCTACACCTTATTTAAATACTTGGACTGTAATCAAGTCACCCCTTAACCTTCTCTCTGTCTAAAGAGACAGAATTTGGTCACTACAAGGCCTGTTTTCTAATATTTCTCATGGCTCTTCTCCAATCTATCATCCTGAGTGTGGCATGGAACTCTTGCCCAATTCCTCTACCAGGAACACCTATACTTAATCCTGCTCCTTTGTGTTGCAGTCACTGTTCAGTGCCTCCTGGATGGTCACTTTGTTCTGGTGGTCTCCAGGGACATGTCTGATCACCCCATCATCCTGGAGAGTGTCCGGCTAGCCTATGCCCAGGCAGGGTGTGACCCCATCAGGATGACTGAGGCTTTTGTGATCTTCCGCTTCCCCCTCATGCAGTGCGGCACCACAGTCCAGGTGAGGGGACACCCACGGGAAGCCAGGGTGAGTGCTCTGCTCAGGGGCTTGGGGGACTAACCTGCCCCATGTCTCCACTCTTCCAGGTGATCCATGACAAACTGATCTATGAGAACCAGCTGATCTCTGGCATCGACATCCGGACTGGGCCGGACGGCTCCATCACCCGGGACAGCACCTTCATGTAAGTTGGCCTGCTCTGTTGACTAGCAAGGAAGTGATGGTGAGCAGTCTTCAGCCCTTCCACAGTGGAAGCGTGAGGCCAGATCCTTTCCCCTGGCAAAGATCTGATCCATCAATTTTTCAGCAGCCTCTCCTGACCACCAAAGGACTTAGGGGATGTTCTACAGGTATGGATTCCCTGCAGTCACAGACATCCCCTTTTCTGAGTGGGGCAATGCACCTGATCCCTAATGGGGCATGGTGCAAAATCTTGCTTTGTGAAGGGAAGGACACTCTGTGCAGCTGACTGTCCAAGAGTCAGGGTTTTACGTTGTCTGATCAAATGCCAACATTGGTCAGCCTCACCTCAGTCCCTGGAAAAATCCTGCAGCAGGTTGTCAAGGAATCCATTCTGAAGCACTCGGAGGAGAGGAAGGTGATCAGGACCAGCCGAAATGGATTCACCAAGGGCAAGTCATGCCTGACCAACCTGATTGCTTTCTATGATGAGAACTGGCTCTGTGCATGTGGGGAAAGCGGTGGACATGATATACCTTGACTCTAACAAAGTTTGTTACAGTCTCCCACAGTGTTCTTGACAGCAAGTTAAAGAAGTAGGGCCTGGATGAATGAATTAAAGGTGGCTCGAAAGCTGGCTAGATCATCAAGGTCAACGGGTAGCAATCAACAGCTCTGTCTAGTTGGCAGCTGGTATCAAGCGGCATGCCCCAGGCGTCTGTCCTGGGGTTGGTTTTGTTCATTATCATTAATGATCTGGATGATGGGATGGCTTGCTGAGGGTGTAAGTTAATGGATAACACTAAGTTGGGGGGAGAGATCTAGAAAAATTGAAAATTGGGCTAAAAGAAATCTGAGCTTCAATAAGGACAAGTGCAGAGTCCTGCACTTAGGAGGGAAGAATCCCATTCGCTGGTACAGGCTGAGGACCGACTGGCTAAGGAGCAGTTCTACAGACAAGGACCTGGGATTTACAGTGTACGAGCAGCTGGCTACGAATGAATAGTGGGCCCTTCTTGCCAAGAAAGCTACTGGTATACTGGGGTGCATTAGTAGGAGCATTGCCAGCAGATGGAGGGAAGTGATGATTCCCCTCTCTCCAGCAGTGGTGAAGCCCATCTGGAGTACTGTGTCCAGTTTTGGGCCCTCACCAACAGAAAGGATGTGGAAAAATTTGGAGATAGCCCAGCAGAGGGCAACAAAAATGATTAGGGGGCTGGGGCACATAATTTATGAGGAGAGGCTGAGGGACCTGGGCTTATTTAGTCTGCAGAAGAGACAAGTGAGGGGGGATTTGATAGCAGCCTTCAACTACCTGAAGGGGTTCCAAGGAGGATGGAGCTTGGCTGTTCTCGGTGATGGCAGATGACCGAACAAGGAGCAATGGTCTCAAGCTGCAGTGGGGGAGGTCTAGGATGGCTATTGAGGACGGGACTATCCCTCTAGGAGGATGGTGAAGCACTGGAATGGGTTACCTAGGGAAGTGGCAGAATCTCCATCCTTAGAGGTTCTGAATACCTGGTTGGCCCAAGCCCTGGCTGGGATGATTTAGTTGGGGTTGGTCCCGCTTTGAGCAGCGGGTTGGACTAGCTGACCACCTGAGGGCTCTTCCAATCCTAATCTTATGATTGTAAATGCCACTTGCTGTGCGATCTCCAATGGCAAGTAGGCACAGCCAGCCTGACCCGAGAAGGGCTCCATGGGGCCACCCTGAGGGACTAATAACTGCCTACAGGGTTGGTAGAAAGAAAGCTTGATGTAAGGACTGTTGCCCCCTTACTAACATTCAGTGGGGTGTACTGGTTGGCTAGCTCCCAGTCCTAAAAGGGGAAGGATCTATGGGAAATCAGGACCCTGAGAGTGACAGTCCCCAGGAACAATGCGGAGAGGCCAATGCTTGTATGTAATGGTCATGGGTCAGAAGTGCCCAGTGCAGAGAGAGTACCCCAGAGTGGGGACACCCTAGCCCCTGTCCTAGGTGACCACAGCAGGGTTGGGGGTCGAGCCCCCCCCCCAGAATCCTGGGCCTAGCCTTGTTGGGGTTACAAGGACTCTGCCAGACAGGAGAGTGGAGGGGAGCCCTGAAGGGCAGGGAGGCCACTGGGTAAAGGAAGTGGGAGCGAGGACTCGGATCCTTTCGCTAGCCCACTTCACTGGGGTAGTGCAGAAGCCAGGAAAGTTCCCCACAAGAGCAGGACTATTCCCCTGCTTACATTGAGAATGCTGCCAAAAGAGATGTGAGGACAAGTAAGCAGGTGCTTCTAGCCTGTCTGAGAAGGCCCCCATGTGGCCGTGCTCAGACACTCCTGCTGAGTCCCTGAGTTGGAGGGAAGAACATCTGAGTTACTAAAAGGGTTGATCCACTAGCATCCTTGGATGTCTCCCATCCAAGTACTGATAGGGCCTGATCCTGCTTGTCTCAAGCACTAATAAGGTCACTGCCAGAAACCACATGGCCTCAATCTGAAGTCACAGAGCATCAGCCCCTGTCTCCTCCCTCTGCTCTCTCCTGTGCAGCCTCCATGCTCGCTGCATCTACAATGCCAGTGACTTTCTGCCAGTCCAGGTCGAGGTCTTCTTGCCCCCCACACCTGCTCCAGTCACCCAGGCAGGACCCCTCCGGCTTGAGCTGCGCATCGCCACAGGTAGGTGACCCCTCACTCCAGCACGGAGATCCCATCCCCCTGAAGGACCACGGGTGTCTCAGCTCTGCTCTCCTCCTACCCTCTCCCCCACAGACCCGAGCTACAGATCCTATCTCACAGAGAGAGACTACCCTGTGGTGAAGGTGCTCAGGGACCCTGTCTACATGGAGGTTCGCATCCTGCACAGAACAGACCCGTCCCTGGTTCTGGTTCTGCACCAGTGCTGGGCCACCCCAAGCGCTAACCCCCTGCAGCAGCCGCAGTGGCCCATCCTGGTGGACGGGTGAGTGGCTGGGATGGAGGGGGAGCATGGCTTGGGGAGGAGGAAGGCGGTTTCCTTGGTCCACCCTTCTCTCATGTCTTGCTCCCAGGTGCCCGTTCCTGGGAGACAACTACAGAACCCAGCTTGTGCCCGTGGGCCCTGCCTCATCTGAGCTGCCCTTCCCGACTCACCACCACCGCTTCGTCCTCTCCACTTTTGCCTTTGTGGACTCCGCCTCCCAGGTGGCACTTGAGGGAGAGGTGAGAAGGGGCCCACATATAAAGCGGGTGAGGAGGGGGAAGTCGGAGTGCAGGGGCAGGAGCTCCTATTTTAGTCAGGTCCTGACCTCCTCAGTCTCTGCTGAGGCGCTGCACATGCAGAACCAAACCGATAGCTGTGGATCTACTTCCTGGCTCCTACCAGCACTGGCCAGTCACTCACTAACTCCATTCTCACTTGTGTGGATTTTAGGTGTACATTTACTGTAGCGCCTCAGCTTGCTACCCCTCCCGGCTGGAGCCCTGCAGGACCCTGTGCCCATCAGGAGCTGCTACAAGTAAGTCGGAGTGGTCTGAAATCCATGTGGGTTTCTACAAGCTCCCATCCCAAATACCAGAGGACTCATAGTGAACAGAGATCTGCCTGTCCTGCTATATCAGAGGTGGGCAAACTACCACCCGCAGGACCATCCTGCCCAGCCCCTGAGTTCCCGGCCGGGGAGGCAAGCCCCCAGCCCCTCCTGTGCTGTCCCTCTCCCTCGCAGCCTCAGCACGCCTCCAGCACTCTGCTCCGGTAGGAGCTGTGAGCTCCCACTGCTCTGAGCAGCATCATAAGGGGGTTGGGATTGGAAAAGGGGCAGAGGGTGCCAGGGGGCAGTCGGGACAGGGGCTGGTTGGATTGGGCAGAGGTTCTGGGGGGCAGTCAGGGGGCATTGGATAGTCTTTGGAGTCCAGCGGGGGCTCTCAGGGAGCAGGGGGTTGGATAGGGATGTAGTTCCAGGGGGCAGTTAGGGGCAGGGGTCCTGGGAGGGGGCAGTCAGGAGACAAGGAGCTGGGGGGCAGAGGGGGTTTCTGAGGTGGGCAGTCGGGGGGCAGGAATTGGGAGGGAGCCAGGCTCTTTGGGGAGGCACAGCCTTCCCTACCTGGCCCTCCATATTGTTTTACAGTGCTAATGTGGCCCTCAGGCCAAAAAGTTTGCCCAGCCCTGTGCTATACATGACTGCAAGGCGTTCAGCCCAGCTCATTCTGTACCTCTACCATGTCCTGTAGCGCTAGCTAGGGTATGATGGGCTAACACGAAGAGGTAAATGGCCTAATCTCCTACAACTGCCCTATGTAGGAGACAATACTAGAAATTGCCTCTGGAGAGTGGAGTGTCTGCTGCTCCTGATGAAATGGCCTTTCTTCCCAACTTCTCCCACACTTCAAATAAGCAATTCAGGAAGATCTAATACCTGGTACCACAACCTGTCAGGAGGCCTGTAAGGGCTCATGGTTGAGTCCATGGTGACGCTGCATTTCATCACGATGGGCCCTCTGGTTGTGAGTGCGTTGGACAGACAGCTCCCTAACTCTCCATTCCATCTGCCAGGAGGCCGCCGGTTCCTGGATATCAACAATGGGACAGGAGAGCCCCAGGACCTGGTGAGTTCTCCTGGCCCTGTGATCTTCCAGGAGAGCCCTGAGCCGTGGAGAGAGCACGTCTATGAGAACAAGGGTGAGGTTTCTGTTAAACCCTAGTAGGACAACTGGCATCTTGCACAGTAACCTGGAATACAGCAAGTCAATGCTGTCTAGGGGGTTCTAATATAAATGTTCATGGGGGGAGGGGGGGCTACATGCAGAAGTCACTCCTTGATGATCCATATGTAAGCTAATGCTGGCTGACACCATACCTGTGAGTGCTTCCTATGAGTGGGCCAATGTTGGGTTATATCCTTATCCTATGGACATTCATAGGATGTCTCAAAAACCAGCAAACTTGGGGGAGGCGGGGGGGACACTATGGCACCTCAATGGTGACTTGTATGCCCTGAGCCTCTGTGGCACTCAATGCACTGGGGCTAGCATTGCCTCTGCCCTCTATTGGATGGCCATCAATGGGATGGTGGTGCTGGCTCACAGTCTAAAAAGTGAGTTGACAATTCAAGTATCTTTCTGATGAAGGCTGGCCTAAGCGGTAGGGGGAGCACCACTGGGGCAGGGAAGTCTAGGTGTCATCTCCACACTTTAGACCCTACAGAAATCTGGATTGTCTTAACCTCCCCTCCTCCTCCTCCTTCAGACCCTGTCTCCAGACTGGACCTGACCCTGATGCTTCTGGCCATGCTTTCATTGGTGGTTGTGGCTTCTCTCGTTACTGTGACACTACTCCATAGGAGAAGCAGCTGGATGACAAGGTCCCAAATCTTCCATGGCAGATGACTGTAAAATAAGGGAGAGGAGCAGAAATAAAATCTGTGGAGTGCACTAATGTCTTGTGGTAGCGTGTCCCTCTGGGGGAGGGAACAGCAGTTGTTGAGGCCAGGGGTCTACTACTGGCCTTGTAGCTCTTCCCCATTCAGCAGCAGAACAGACCTCTCTGCAGGGATAGACACCAGAATAGGATGTGGCATAGAGGACAGGAAGAAGACTGCAAGCTAGCACTAGACAAGGTAAATCAAATGGCTTTCTCTCACTCCTGGGGTCCTATCTGGGGGGAGGGGAAGCCACTCAGCCGAACTAGAGACTTTTTGATTAACTTTACTGTGAATAGCTGGATTCTAACTCCACTGGGCACGCAATAAGAACTACTGGCGCTTGCCAGTCTCACATGAAGTCCATGTGAGCCAGCTGGGGGACAAGCCTAAGTCTGGTAACTAGAAACCCTTGTGTCTTCTGTGGGGGCTGTGGCCAGCCCCTAGCTTACAGGAGGTGGAGAAGATTTCCCCATTGTGTTAGTGACTGGGAAACCTGATGCTTCAAGACCTTAAGCATCCTGCCTGACAGCTGGGATCTGCCCCATAACTGGTATCTCCTGCTTCTTGACCCTTAAGCTATATCTATGGGGCATTCCAAAGCGTGGCTGTAGTGCGCACACACAGACCCAAGTGAGCTTGCTTTCATCAAGCTAGTTGAAATAACGGTAGTGGAAGCATGGCCTATACAAGACTAGCTGGGACTCTGGGTCGTACTCCAGTGGGTAGCCTGTGCTGCTGTTGCTCTACTGCTTGATCTGGCGAGGCCAAAGCTACCTCGGCTACATCTACGCACTCACCTCTGTCTACACGGCAATCTACCCTTCTCCATTTGCATTAGTTTCCTTCTATCTCGCCTGGGGAAACTACAGCCCTCCAGCTCCTCTCCAAATCCCCTTCCAACAGCTAAAATCCTCTCTCCCACTGCTCCTACTACGTCAACACCCTCCACCTACTGTAGAACCCACAGGGACTGTCACGCTAACGTGGTGTAACTGTTCTAACCCCTCTATGAGCACCTTCTAGGGTAGCCTACTGTGGGACCGGATCCTGCAGACACTTAATGTGCATGTGGTAATGACTTCACGCATGCATGGAGTTAAGCACGGGCTGAGGGCTGGCCAAGCAACACAAACTGTTCATTAAATGTCAATGTTCATTCTGCAGTAGGCAAAACCAATGCCTCAAAACTCTTCATGGAAAAAGCAGAAAGGCATGTGTATCCTGAAATGCATGGGCACTCGCCTGAGATCTAGGAGACATGGGTTTGAGTCCCTGCTCTGCCTGACTGGGTGCACCTGTGTACTCCTGCATCCTAAAATGGAGTGTTGCAAGGTCAGAGTCTTGGACTGTAAGAAGATGGCAGCAGGGATCATGCTTTTTGTTACTCTCTGCAAAAAGCATTGTGTGATGGCTTGGCACAATAATGAATGGAAGCCTGGTGGTTTATAGGGAGGCACAAGGCAATGAATTTGCCATTTGCTAAAATTTCAAAGTAGCATAAAGATCGTGCTGTAGTTGTAAAGGCCGTTGCTTCTGTGCTTAAATCATGTACTTGGGGACTAACCATGAGAATTATTGCTGAAAGCTGGGCACTTATCTGCTAGAAGCAACAGAGAAGGAGAGAGACTTGGGTGTATTGCTTGATCATAGGATGACTCTGAGATTTCACTCTGATGCAGCTGGGAACAAGGTTAACCCAGTCATGGGATACTCGGGTGAGGTATTTCCAGTGGAGATCGGGAAGTGCTTGTACCATTATACAAGGCACTGGTGAGACCTCATCTGGAATACTGTGTGCAATTCTAGTCTCCCATGTGTAAGATGAATTCAAACTGGACCAGATATGGAGAAGGGCTACTAGTATATCCAGAGAAATGGGTAACCTTTTTACGATATAGATATTCAGGCCTGTCTGCAAAGGCCTGTACTTTAAGAATTTAGGTGTATTTGTTAGGGGGCTTATTCCTTCACCCACTTACTTCCCTGGTCCTTCTCGCATGAACAGAGAGCAACAATACCCGAAGTCCAAAGGTGCAAACAATTCGATGTTTATTGGGGTGAACTTCCAGCAAGCATGATTCCAGTTTCCTTCCTTAGTATCCTCCTCCCCAGGTCTGACACCACAGAGCCTTACACCTGTGTCCCTGTTCCCATTCCTACCCTTAGCCAAACATGATTCCAACTTCCTTACTCCCATTCCCTGTTCCCATCTCCCTCACCCACATGCCCATGCCCACCCACACCCAATCACTTCCTTATTGACTACAGATTATATAGTAAAACTTGAGTTCTGCTTAGCTATACCTTAACCAATCATTTTCCTGAAATTTAACTAACCAATCCTAACATATTGTAACATGATTATGTAACCAATTATATCCCACCACCTTAATTAGTTTACACCCAGCAAAATTAATTATACAGCAGACAGGAACAATCACAGAACCAGACAGAGATTATACAGACAAACAATAGCAAAGTGGGAACTACAATGACAAGACAACACAGAAGTGAGGATTTCACATCCCAGCTATTGATAAGTGAGTTCTTGTCAGACAGGATGCTATCAAACTAAGTTTCCTTTTACATTTGCTAGGCACTTCCCTTTCTCTGGAGGTGATAGGAATACAATCCTGTCCTGATAGTGCCTAACAACCCAATAGCACCTTATTTCAATGTGACTAGTTTGGAATGTGAGGATGTGACTGTTCGCTTCCCAGCTTATGGCTGCCTCTGCTGCTTAGCCAAAGGCCTAAGCCTAAGCACAGGGCCACAAACTGTCACAGTAAGAGAAGGCCCTTACACTCGCAGACAGTGGTTTTGATTCTTTCTTTTATACCTCTGGAACTAGCCAAGCGATAAGAATGTTGGGGACACTGGGGCATGGCCACTAGGTAACTCGAGGGGATGGAAGACCACGAGTGTCGATAAAGCCCCCTCCCACTAGGCCCAGGTGTCCTTGGCCCCCCTCCTGCCTGGAGGCACTTGCAGCAGCTCTGCGTACTAGGCCCAAGTGTCCTTGGCCCCCCCGCCTGGAGGCACACACAGCAGTTATGCTAAGAATCTGCAACAATATGTTGCAGAGTCAGACTGCCTAAAACTAAGCAAGGCCAAACAGGGGAGATATGGAAGAACAATGCTGAATAAAGCAGCTTTATGTATAGTTTAACAAATGATACAGAGAATCAGGGAACTAGCTGGGAACTGGATTGGCTGGCTATATGGATACTTGGGGCAGCTTGCTATTGGATAAGTATGCTGGGAAAAAGGATGTATAAAAGCCTGTGTAACTTCCTGCTCTGTGTGCAGGATTTGAGATTTTATTCTCCCTGTACCTTTTTGCAGCTGCAAATAAACTTTTCTGCTTCTCCACCCCGTTGTGATTATTGGGTGTAGCACACCGGGTAACGAACCAACTGAAGCTGTTGTTCAGCCTCTCGGCACTGGATGCCGGCAACAAGAATACACCTAAATTCTTAAAGTACAGGCCTTTGCAGACAGGCCTGAATATCTATATCCTAACAGTATTCTTATCACTAAGCTAGTTAGAGAGGTATAAAAGAGAGCATCAAAATCACTGTCGGCCAGTGTAAGGTCCTTCTCTTACTGTGACAATCTGAGGCCCTGTTCTTAGGCCAAGGCCTCTGGCGAAGCAGCCATAAGCTGGGAAGCGAACGGTCACATCCTCACATTCCAAACTAGTCACATTGAAATAAGGTGCTATTGGGCTGTTCGGCACTATCAGGACAGGATTGTATTCCTATCCCCTCCAGAGAAAGGGAAGTGCCTAGCAAATGTAAAAGGAAACTTAGTTTGATAGCATCCTGCCTGGCAAGAACTCACTTATCAATAGCTGGGATGTGAAATCCTCACTTCTGTATTGTTTTGTCATTTATAGTTCCCACTTTGCTATTGTTTGTCTGTCTGTATAATCTCTGTCTGGTTCTGTGATTGTTTCTGTCTGCTGTATAATTAATTTTGCTGGGGGTCAACTACTTAAGGTGGTGGGATATAATTGGTTGGCTAATCATGTACCAATATGTTAGGATTGGGTAGTTAAATTTAAGTAAAATGATTGGTTAAGGTATAGCTAAGCAGAACTCAAGTTTGACTATATAGTCTGCAGTCAGTCAGGGGGGGGGTGGGTGGGTGGCAGGTGTGTGGGGGGAATTGGGAATGGGGGTGGGTGGGTGTGTGGGGCTGGGGGAATGGGAGTAAGGAAATTGGAATCATGTTTGGCTAAGGGCAGGAACGGGACACAGGTGTAAGGCTCTGTGGTGTCAGAGCTGGGAAGGAGGATACTAAGGAAGGGAACTGGAATCATGCTTGCTGGAAGTTCACCCCAATAAACATCGAATTGTTTGCACCTTTGGACTTTGGGTATTGTTGCTCTCTGTTCATGCGAGTAGGACCAGGGAAGTAAGTGGGTGAAGGAATAAGCCCCCTAACAAACCTCACTTAGGAGAGGAGACTGAAATACGTTCATTTAGCCTAACCAAAAGAAGGCTGAGGAGAGAGAGATGACTGCTCTCTCTAACTGCATCAGAGGGATAACTATTACAGAGGAATTAACAAAAGCCGCAATGTAGACACAAGAACAAATAGATATAAACTGGCCATAAACAAGTTTAGGCTTTAGATGAGACAGAAGCTCCTCTCCATCAGCGGAGTGAGGTTCTGGAGCAACCTTTGAAAGGGAGCAGTTGGGGAGGGGGGGTAAAAAGCATAACTGGCCTCAAGACTGAGCTTCATCAGTTTATGAAGGGGATGGTAGGATGAGACTGCCTACAATGGCACACGGCTGATCTGTGACTGCTAGCTGCAAATCTCTCCAATGGCTGGTTACAGGACACTAGATGGGGAGGGCTCTGAGTTACTATAGAGAATTCTTTCTCCAAGGTATCTAGCTGGTGGGTCTTGCCCACATGTTCAGGGTCTCACTGATCACCATTTTGGGGGATTGGGAAGGAATTTCCCCCATGTCAGAGACCCTGTGGGTGGGAGTTTGCCATCCTCTCCAGCACAGGGCACGGGTCACTTGCAGGTTTAAGCTAATGTAAATGTGGGGGTTCTGTTTAGTTTTGTCTTTATATCATTATTTGAGGACATCACTAACTCAGACAGAGGTCATGGGTCTATTGCAGGAGTGGGTGGGTGAGGTTCTGTAGCCTGTAATGCGCAGGAGGTCAGACTAGATGACCATGATGGTCCCTTCTGGCCTTAAAGTCTGTGACAGAAAAGAGGGGATTCCCTGAAAGCTCAACAATGGCAGCGGACAGCCAACTATAAGCAATAACGCAACACTGGAGATACAAGTTGCATGCAACTGGATGTGTGCCTGTGTGCACATGAAAGACTTGGTATCATCTTGGCACAGAAGTAAGACACATGATTGCCTTAGGGTACCAGAAACAATCCATAGGGAGTGGTGCAAGCTATAATTTTTGCATCAGGATTGCCAGCACTGATCTGTGCCAGGATAGAACAATAGTAATAAGCTATTTCCTCCAACAACCCAATGGTGTATTTAAATGATGCAAAACTGGGGGTCAGTACTGGCTGATGGGCAGTGATGGGGGGGGGGCAGTGTGCTTTCCAGGACTGCAGTTAGCTAAGCCTTCCCTCTCCAACTTTTAAATTTCCTGTATGGTCACCATCAGCACAGTCCACCATCACAGGAGACCGTGCAGAGTCCACCATCTCAAGAGACCACGCAGTCCCGGATTCGCAGACGAGCTCCAGCTTGGTCCGAACGGGAGGTACTGGATCTCATTGTGTGTTAGGGAGACGAATCTCTTCTGGCACAACTATGTTCCCAAAAAAGGAACGCAAATACGTACATTAAACTCTCCACTGCCATGACGGAAAGAGGCTACTCCAGGGACACAGAACAGTGTTGTACAAAAAATCAAGGAGCTGCAAGCTGAATTCTGTTGCCCGGCCGCATGTGATGGCTTACTAACACCAAAGTGGCAGGCACTTCAGTATGAGAGGCAAAATGAGACCTTGTACAGAAAGAACACGTGCTGTGTATTATGAATTGCCTGTTTCACTGAGAAACAGCATCCCCTTTGTTCTCTAAACTGTATCTTTTAAAATACTACTCTCCCTTTTTCTTCTCCTGCAGCAGGCGCAAATGTTTCAATGCAGCCCCTAGTTCCTTCCTACAGCTGTTCAAACAGACCAGAGTTCCTGAAGATGCGAGCGTCATGCACCTTTCCAGGTCATCCCACATTGATGTCGGTGAAACGTTCCTTGTGATCCACCAGTGCTTGCAGCACCATGGAAAAGTACCCCTTGCGGTTTATGTACTGGCTGCCCTGATGTTCCAGGGCGAAGATGGGGATATGTGTTCCGTCTATTGCCCACCGCACTTAGGGAATCCCAGCGCATTAAAGCCATCCACAATGGTCTGCACGTTTCCCAAAGTCACTCGCCTTGATAGCAGCTGGTCATTGATTGCATTGGCTACTTGCAGCACAGCAGCCCCCACAGTAGATTTCCCCACTCCAAACTGATTCCCGACTGACCGGTACCTGTCGGGCATTGCAAGCTTCCACAGGGCTATGGCCACTTGCTTCTCAACTGTGAGGGCTGCTCTCATTTTGGTGTCTTTCCGCTTCAGGGCAGGGGACAGCAAGTCACAAAGTTCCATGAAAGTGGCCTTACGCATATGAAAGTTTCGCAGCCACTGGGAATCATCCCATACCTGCAACACTATGCGGTCCCACCAGTCTGTGCTTGTTTCCTGGGCCCAGAATCGGCGTTCCACTGCATGAACCTGCCCCATTAGCACCATGATCTCCCAATCACCACATGCCGTGCCATCTGTGTCCGTGTCCTCATCAGTATAGTAGTCGTGCTGTCATCACTTCCTTGACCAGTCTTGCAGGTACTGCACATACTACTGGATAATGCATAAGGTATTTACAATGGTCAAAATGCAGCAGAGATCTGATCGGGCTCCATGGCTATGGCGCTTGCACGGGTAATCCTGGAAAAGGGGTGCAAAACGCAGGAGAGCAGAGTGGCAGCGGAAGCTGTGCTGTTTGGGTCACGGTAGCCGAACAAAGACTGACAATGGTTGTCTTCTGTGGCTTTCACAGAGGTGGGAGCCCAGGACAGACAACATGGAGAAGCTCGCAAGCGTGGCAATAGCGGGAGAGCAGAGTTGGCAGCAGAAGCTGTGTTGCTTGATTCACAATGGCCGAGCAGAGTTGAGTTGGAGAGGTGGATTTATCGTAGCAGGAGAGCAGTGGTGCACCGTCTGCTGAAAGCAGTATGGCGTCTGCATGCTAAAAAGGGGCGAAACGATTGTCTGCCGTAGCTTTCTGGTGACACACACCCAGAAACACCCGCCAGAATGTTTTTGCCCCATCATGCTTAACTGGGAGCTTACCAGAGAATTCCAATGGGCGGCAGAGACTGTGGGAACTGTGGGATAGCTACCCACAGTGCACCGCTCTGACATTTGATGCCAGCCTTGGTACTGTGGACGCAATCTGCCAAATTCACCCGCTTTAGTAGGGACACAGAAGACCGAACGTATAAAATAGCTTCCGAAAATTCGAATAGAATAATTTTGAAATAATTTTGTACTGTAAACGTACTGAGGGGTAGTAGTGCCATGAGAAAAAGACAGACGGAGCCTAGGAAAACCACCAGGCAAGAGAAGCTCAAGAGGCCTAAGCCTATTGAGGTGTCCTTGCAGCGCATCCTCAGGTTTCACACAGCTCAGGCTGAGGCCTGCCTCGGTCTGTGGAGCTCCATACTTGGCCAGGTTAGGTTTCTTCAAGGCCTGGTATGAGGCCTCCCTAATTTATGACTAGTTTCACCCCTAACTTGCACTCTGCACAGGCCACTAGGGCTAACCCCCTTAATCTTATTTTAAAAGAGCTGTAAAATCATAAACAATCATGGGCCTCAGTTCCACACCTCATCAGAACAATGGCACCTCCATCAGCCCCTGGCACCACGCCAGAGCCCTGTTCCAACACTGACTCAGACAGAACGCAGTGACTCCTAGTGAATTAACACCACTGTTTTCTGGACCTCCTGGGTTTTGCCCACAGATCTCCCTACTCAGCACTGAGGAGGCCTGATCCTTCCAAAGGTATGGCATGTAATGTTAGGTCTCAGCTGGTGTCCCTTATGGGATTGGTGAAGGGATAAAGCACCAGGGTGACTAGGGGCCAGGACTACACCTGTACGGAGATGACGATGTCACTCGCATGAGGGGAGCTTGGGGATCTGTTGCTCTCTAGGGGCTGGTTCACATGGATGTTAATGAGTGTGCTACAGCCACTCCCTAGAGATGGTTAGTCCTTTTCGTTCAAAATCGCCTGGTCTTTGCTCTGAAGATCATGGAGTTTAAATCTCAGTGTGGGCCCAAGCAGGAGCAGTTAAAATTGCAAGCCAGAGATTGACATACAGGGCAAGGGGGTGCAGAGCAGTGGGACAGAAGACCAGACTAGCAGCATGTGTGTAGGTCAGAGTTAAGAGTACTAGCAGAGCTGTGAGGGAGGCGTGTTTGGCAGCTGTTAGCATCAGGCTCAGGGGCCCGTTCTCCATTCCCCAGTCACAGGAGCAGTTTCTCTACACACCTTGCTTACCCTGCCGCAAAGATAAAGCATCTTTGAGTGAGTTTTACATTCCTCCCCCGATGCCCCCCCGCCCCAGTGTTCACAACACAACAGGGAAGTAGGGAAGAAGCAGAGACGGAGTTACCAACTCTCATCATGTTATTGTGAGTGATGCAATACTTTGTGCTTTTCTTAAAGCTCCAGCTCCTGGAGTCAGGTGAACATACCAGAACATCAGCTTTCCTTTTAAAAAAAGGGTTTGAGCCTCATCTTTTTGTTTTATGTTTGTATGGCGCCTGGCCCAATGGGGTCCTGCTCCATGACCGGAGCTCTTAAGCACTGCAGGAATACAAATACATAATAACTGTAGAGACAGAGAAGCTTCAAAGCATGACCTCCGCAGATTCAAAAGCCAGAAAAGCATTTTAAAATAGCCACAAATTTGTTATTTTTAAAATCTCATGATTTTTAAGGGAAGCTCAGGAGTTTGGGGGGACTCATGATTTTTGAGCGCTCAGGGTTGGCGAAATTCTCAGCAGTGAGAAGGGCAGAAAGAGCGAGGGAGATGAGACGGGGAGCCCCAACCCCAAAGAGCCAAAAATCAAGAGATTGCTGCAAAAATCACAAGATTTTTCACATAAAAAATACACTTGAGCGGTTTTTTTCATAGGGTCATGGATTTTCAGGCCAGAAGGGACCCTTAGATCAACCAATCTGTCCTCCAGCAGAGCACAGACCAGAGAATGTCACCCTGTTACCTCTGCATGGAGCCCGATAACTTGTGTCTGAGTAAAGCGTCTTCCAGACAGGCCGCCTGTGGGCTGGTCTACACTAGAAAGTTAGGTTGACCCAGGTGTGTCCCTCAGGGCTGTGAAAAATTCACCCTCCTGAGAGACGTAGTTAATCCAACCTCTCTCCTAGGGTAGATGCCATGAGCTCACTGGAAGAACTCTGCCATCGTCCTACCTCTGGGAGCGGTGGATTTACGACAGCATTGCTGCAGTATGTTTCAGCACTACAGGGCAGCACTGCAGCTGTGTAGACATAGCCTGATTGAGACTCCATCAATTCGAGTGGTCGTCTGTTCCAAGGGTTAGTCACCCTTCAAAATGTGTGCCTTACGTCTACCTTAGATTTGGCCATGGACGGTGGGTGAACCACAGGCTTGGGGAGGCTAGCCCCTGGCCCAGCCCACCCTTCAGCCTGAGGCCCCACCCCAAAGCCCAGAATCCCTCCCTTCCACGGCTACCAGCCCCCCCTTCCAATCCCGGGTTGCCCAAGCACCACCAGCCCCAAAGCGCCAGGGCGCACACACACACCCAGAGCACCAGACAGGCTGCCCCATCAGCCCCGCAGCACTGGGTGGGTGGGCTGCTCCCCAGCACCAGACCACTGGGTGGGCGTCGGGCAGCCCTCCTTTTCCCCCCAGCCCTGGAGAACTGGGTGGTGCGGCCCCAGCCACCCCAAGTCCTAGCCGCCCTAGCCCCAGCCCCAGCCCCAGCCCAGCAGGCTTCCCGGAAGAGGAGCAGGCTGCTTGCCTGGCCTGGGGCCAACTACCAGCAGCAGAAGGAGGGGGCCTTGGGCGGAGCATGGGCAGGGCCACGCGGGGCTCTTTGCGGAGGTACAGCCTCCCCAGGCTATTGTACGCATCGTCCATGGATTTGGCTGGCTCCAACTTCCAACCGCTGGATCTTGTTCTACCCTTCTCCACTCGATTAAAGAGCCCTTTATTAGCCAGTCTTTTCGCCCTATGAATGTACTTGGGCACTGTACTTGAGCTACTTCTTGATTTCCTTTTCGATAACCTAAACTGACTGAGCACTGAGAATCTCTTGCTAGCCGGCACTTCTTCCAGCCGGCAAATTGCATTTGTGACTCTTCTCTGTATCCACTCCAGTTTTTCAATAACCTAATCCCACAGAACAAGAAAGAAAAAGGCCTCATTCAATACCATGGCCACCTACACACTGACTCGACCTTGTGCCTGCCCGCCCGCTTCGAATCATAGAATATCAGGCTTGGAAGGGACCTCAAGAGGTCATCTAGTCCAACCCCCTGCTCAGAGCAGGACCAATCCCCAACTAAATCATCCGATCCCAGAAGGATACACTGACTAGACCCCTCGATTCCAGGCAACTTGGCCTTCTGATTTTTGGGGCACTTGGGGTGTGCTTGAGCCCTGTTTTTAAGCTTTTCTCTGCAACTGTGCGGGCAAGAAACTTACTTTTCTTTTGAATGCACACTGAGGTTCTCAGCTAGTTCCTTGTTTCCAGGAGATGGGGCTTGAAATAAAACATCAGTTACCATGGGACTTGCAATAAAATCCTGAGAGCTGGCAACACTGAAAAGGTAGCGTAACAGGAGGCTTCAATGGGAGGGGGGTCTTAGGGCTGAAGGGTTCGATGGTTATGTTTCCCTTTCACCCTGAGCTTTGCACTTTTCACCCGGCCCCTCCCCAGCACCAGGCAGCTCCCCAGGTGCTGCCTCTCTGCTCATCTGATTCACACCCCGCCCCCTCCCCACCACTCACCCTACAAAGCCCCGGTCCCACAGCTTCTCCCCTTATGAGAAGTGGTGCTAGATGGGCTTCTTTCTTAGCATCTTCAGCTATGGGGCTGGGCTGTAGGTATTTTGTGGGCTTAGTGCTGCTCTGGTCCCTAAGGATAGCCCTTGGGCAGGGGGACTTCCACAGGGTCAGTTTCTCTGTCCTGCAACATGAGTATAACTGTGGAGACTATGGGATGCAGCTGCTGGTCTTTCCCAGCCAGGGCCGCACCGTCCGCTTCAAAGTTGTGGGTAAGTAGCTGCCTGGCTGCTTCATGAGAAAGCTAAGAAGCCTCCTGCTCGTCTGCCCTCTTAGACATGCAGGAGGGTTTTATGGGTCTCTTGTGGAAACCTCTTACTTCTACAGTATGTAATGAGAGCTTTAAGAAGGGAACAAGAAGGTCCTACTCTAGTGTCTCTTGGTGGCCTGGCTGTTACCCTCAAATCTTGAGTACCCTGGTCTCCTGAAGTGAGAGTCTGTGGCTCCAGTCCCCTGGAGAAAAGACTGGAGATAGCCCTAACGGTTGAATCCAGGTAGCAAAGTCTTTCCTCACAACAGCCTGCTGACCGTGACCCACAAATAGCAGAGGGTAAAGAGGGAACCCTGCTGGGGGGAGACTGTAAAAGGACATACCAAAATGTGGCTGGGTATCCCAAGCTCTGGTGTAACTCGGCCCTTTGAGCTCCAGACGCCTGGATCCTGCGCCCTCTGTGGGCGATCACCTCCCTGTTGTCATGCCCAAGGATGGGATGGGATGGCCTGGCCTGGCTCGGCCACTCTCCCCCCTCCTTGTTAGGGGGCTTATTCCTTCACCCACTTACTTCCCTGGTCCTTCTCGCATGAACAGAGAGCAACAATACCCGAAGTCCAAAGATGCAAACAATTCGAAGTTTATTGGGGGGAACTTCCAGCAAGCATGATTCCAGTTTCCTTCCTTAGTGTCCTCCTTCCCAGCTCTGACACCACAGAGCCTTACACCTCTGTCCCTGTTCCCATTCCTGCCCATAGCCAAACATGATTCCAATTTCCGCACCCCTGTTCCCATCCCCTCCCACCCATGCCCACTCACTTCCTTATTGACTACAGATTATATAGCATGAGAGGAAAGTGACCAGGAACAGCCAGCATGGATTCACCAAGGGAAGGTCATGCCTGACTAATCTAATCGCCTTTTATGATGAGATTACTGGTTCTGTGGATGAAGGGAAAGCAGTGGATGTATTGTTTCTTGACTTTAGCAAAGCTTTTGACACGGTCTCCCACAGTATTCTTGTCAGCAAGTTAAGGAAGTATGGGCTGGATGAATGCACTACAAGGTGGGTAGAAAGCTGGCTAGATTGTCGGGCTCAACGGGTAGTGATAAATGGCTCCATATCTAGTTGGCAGCCGGTATCAAGTGGAGTACCCCAAGGGTCGGTCCTGGGGCCGGTTTGGTTCAATATCTTCATAAATGATCTGGAGGATGGTGTGGATTGCACTCTCAGCAAATTTGCGGATGATACTAAACTGGGAGGAGTGGTAGATACGCTGGAGGGGAGGGATAGGATACAGAAAGACCTAGACAAATTGGAGGATTGGGCCAAAAGAAATCTGATGAGGTTCAATAAGGATAAGTGCAGGGTTCCGCACTTAGGACGGAAGAACCCAATGCACCGCTACAGACTAGGGACCGAATGGCTAGGCAGCAGTTCTGCGGAAAAGGACCTAGGGGTGACAGTGGACGAGAAGCTGGATATGAGTCAGCAGTGTGCCCTTGTTGCCAAGAAGGCCAATGGCATTTTGGGATGTATAAGTAGGGGCATAGCGAGCAGATCGAGGGACGTGATCGTTCCCCTCTATTCGACATTGGTGAGGCTTCATCTGGAGTACTGTGTCCAGTTTTGGGCCCCACACTTCAAGAAGGATGTGGATAAATTCGAGAGAGTCCAGCGAAGGGCAACAAAAATGATTAGGGGACTGGAACACATGAGTTATGAGGAGAGGCTGAGGGAGCTGGGATTGTTTAGCCTGCAGAAGAGAAGAATGAGGGGGGATTTGATAGCTGCTTTCAACTACCTGAAAGGGGGTTCCAAAGAGGATGGCTCTAGACTGTTCTCAATGGTAGCAGATGACAGAACGAGGAGTAATGGTCTCAAGTTGCAGTGGGGGAGGTTTAGATTGGATATTAGGAAAAACTTTTTCACTAAGAGGGTGGTGAAACACTGGAATGCGTTACCTAGGGAGGTGGTAGAATCTCCTTCCTTAGAGGTTTCTAAGGTCAGGCTTGACAAAGCCCTGGCTGGGATGATTTAACTGGGAATTGGTCCTGCTTTGAGGAGGGGGTTGGACTAGATGACCTTCTGGGGTCCCTTCCAACCCTGATATTCTATGATTCTATGATATAGTAAAACTTGAGTTCTGTTTAGCTATACCTTAACCAATCATTTTCCTGAAATGTAACTAACCAATCCTAACATATTGGTACATGATTATGTGCCCAATTATATCCCACCACCTTAATGAGTTTACACCCAGCGAAATTAATTATACAGCAGACAGAAACAGTCACAGAACCAGACAGAGATTATACAGACAGACAAACAATAGCAAAGTGGGAACTATAAATGACAAAACAATACAGAAGTGAGGATTTCACATCCCAGCTCTTGATGAGTGAGTTCTTGCCAGACAGGATGCTATCAAACTAAGTTTCCTTTTACATTTGCTAGGCACTTCCCTTTCTCTGGAGGTGATAGGAATACAATCCTGTCCTGATAGTGCCGAACAGCCCAATAGCACCTTATTTCAATGTGACTAGTTTGGAATGTGAGGATGTGACCGTTTGCTTCCCAGCTTATGGCTGCCTCTGTTGCTTAGCCAAAGGCCTTAGCCTAAGAACACGGCCTCAGACTGTCACAGTAAGAGAAGGCCCTTACACCAGCAGACAGTGATTTTGATTCTTTCTCTTATACCTCTAGAACTAGCCAAGTGATAAGAATACACCTAAATTCTGAGAGTATAGGCCTTTACAGACAGGCCTGAACATCTATATCCTAACACTCCTGGCTCTAGGTCAGACTTGGTAAATGACGGCCGTCCTGTATCTTCGGAGCTGCTTCCCACCATGCTAAACTCCACTAAACTGAAGGATGTGACAAACCACAGTCACTGTTCCAAACATGGCTACTTGGCTAAGCTTCATCAAGGGCTTGAACTCTTCCTTACCCACGACCTGTATGACTCTCTCCACAGATGAGTTTGGGACACCCTTCGAAGTTACCAACTGCTCCATTTGTCTCCATTGGGTCACATCTGGCGAGCAAGGAGCGATGATCTTCTCAGCTGGCTACAATGGCTGTCATGTGCAGAAGAAGGTGAGGGGGGTTGGCACGCCTCACCCCAGTGTACCTGAGCAACAACAGAAGCTGGAGATGGGTCCATACCTGCAGTCACAGCAGCCTGTGCAGCTGGGAGGCGCTGTGCTTAGCGCCTACAGAGAGTCTGTTAGGCCACAGTACTGACTGATTGGTGTCTCTTCATTGCAGGATGGGCGTAACCACCTGCAAGTCCGAGTGGAGGAACTGCTGAGCGCCAGGGCCGTCGCTGCCACCTATGATGTGAACATGACCTGCCCCAAGCCCACTGAACGTGACTTAACCCCAGAGGAGACCATGCGCTATGTGCCCCAGCCGGGCCTGGTGCGCCCGGTGCCCCAGCCGCAGCCGGGCCTGGTGCGCCCGGTGCCCCAGCCGCAGCCGGGTGCGCCCGGTGCCCCAGCCGCAGCCGGGTGCGCCCGGTGCCCCAGCCGCAGCCGGGCCTGGTGCGCCCGGTGCCCCAGCCGCAGCCGGGCCTGGTGCGCCCGGTGCCCCAGCCGCAGCCGGGCCTGGTGCGCCCGGTGCCCCAGCCGCAGCCGGGCCTGGTGCGCCCGGTGCCCCAGCCGCAGCCGGGCCTGGTGCGCCCGGTGCCCCAGCCGCAGCCGGGCCTGGTGCGCCCGGTGCCCCAGCCGCAGCCGGGCCTGGTGCGCCCGGTGCCCCAGCCGCAGCCGGGCCTGGTGCGCCCGGTGCCCCAGCCGCAGCCGGGCCTGGTGCGCCCGGTGCCCCAGCCGCAGCCGGGCCTGGTGCGCCCGGTGCCCCAGCCGCAGCCGGGCCTGGTGCGCCCGGTGCCCCAAATATATCCTCCACCAAGCAACATAGGTGTGTGGGGGTGTCTGTGACCTCTAACTGGTTTGAGTGCATGTGGGTCCCCTCTAATGGAAGGTTTCATGGTCCACTTCTGACTCCTGTGGTGGTCTTCAGAGGAGCTGAACCTTGTTGCTTGCTTGTGGCTGCCATGTTAGAGCTGGTGTTGACAGTGTTGTAAGCCATGATCAAAAATGAGATTCGTTTAGAAATCATACTGTTCCCCCACCCGCCCCCAGTTTATTTGAAGGGGAAGGGGTGGCTATTTGCCTTCTGGTTTTTCAAAGTTTAGAGGGAAGGCACTTGCTTCCAAAGTCTGAGCTTCTTTGGCGCAAAATCCAGTCACACATGCACCAATGTGTCCTTGCCATTGGCTGCTCAGAGGGGCTTCCCCTGTTCCTCCAGTATCCCAGGGTTTGGGATCTGATGTTGTATCCCTTCATATCTCACCCCCACATCTGCTTGCAATCTGTCTCCTTCCCCCCCCCCCCCCCCATGTGTCTCACACAGGCTCTTCTCAGCTCTTAGTCCCTCATTCTCCTAGAGTCCTGTCTAGCCCTCCCCCTAAACCAGAGTGGCATCCACTTTGCCTGTAGGTACAGCTTCAGTCTCATGAAAGAAATTCGCAGCCATGTTTATGAGGGACACTTTCCTCTGATCGGCTATGGGGAAATGGTGGCCAACCTGCTAGCTTCTGCCCCATCGTCCATAAAGGGAGATGGTGACTTCAATAAAGGAAAAATGCATAGAGCAGGCGTCTGCTCACTATTTCATGAGATGGCTAGAGAAACCCACCCCAGAACTGCTAAGTGATAAATTAGAGTTGACCACACTGCTGGCTGTGTTGAGGGGGCTGTAGGGTGTGGGTGGGGACTCTCCTTTGACACAGCAGCAGATCAGGAGCCTGAATTTCCAAGTGACATGTTAAGCCTGCTATCAGAGAAGGGCAACATCCTACATCTGGAGGACAGGGGTGAGGATCTGAGCACAATGCTGTCTGAGGTGGTATGTGGTTTGAGGTTATGGTTGTGGGGGGCAGGGTGAGCTGGGATGGAGGACCACTGTGGGAGCTCTTGCAGCCCTTTGGGGAAGGGGAGGAGGGTTGGACTGGTGTTGAGGTCAGCCACTTGTGCAGAGGTCACTACAGATCTTAGTCTCTGGGGAAGGGTCTCTTGCGATCCCTTTAGAGGATCTCTAGCTCTCCTTAATCCACACCCTGCTGTTCTAGGGGCGCATCTCACAGAGGAGCAGTGCCGTGTGGTGGCTGGGAAGATGCCCTGTGCGGATGCCCCAGGCCAAGCTCCTTGCTTCCAGGCTGGCTGCTGTTATGATGAGACTGACCTCACCACTCCCTGCTACTATGGCAACACAGGTAGACCTGCCCTCATGTCAGCTTATGGAGCCTTTTGTCATCTCTGTCCTGGGAAGCTTGGTGACACACCGTACGTCTCAGATGAGTTTGGTCACCACCTACTAGCATGGTGAACTAGACTTGGATGCAATGTCTTTGTAACTCTCACCCTAGGCTGCAGCTGGCATCGGTTGTGTGCAAAGGGATTCCTTCCTACATCACGGTCTCTCCTCAGTTGCCCAATGCCTGGCAGATCTTGAGAGCCAACACCAAATGTGTGGTGGCAGAGGAAGACCCATCAGACGGTACAGGCTGGTGCTCCATCATCAGATCGATGGATAACTCTGCCGGCTTGTGTCCCGTTCCTGCACAACATGAGCTGCAATCATGCTGTCTCAGACAAACCCACTTACCCCCATGGGGCTTCATTTGATAGATTCCAAAGCCAGAAGGGACCATTGTGATCACTAGTCCGACTTCCTGTATAACACAAGCTATAGGATTTCCCTGAAATAATTCCTCCAGCAGATCTCTTAGCAGACATCCAGTCTTGCCTTATCAGTGATGGAGAATCCACCATGACCCTGGACAAACCATTCCAAGAGTTAACTACCCTCGCTCTCAGATCTACACCTTATTTAAATACTTGGACTGTAATCAAGTCACCCCTTAACCTTCTCTCTGTCTAAAGAGACAGAAT
This sequence comes from Caretta caretta, assembly GCF_965140235.1. NCBI lineage: Eukaryota > Metazoa > Chordata > Testudines > Cheloniidae > Caretta > Caretta caretta. The sequence goes on from NC_134211.1 coordinate 14,029,873, forward strand.
TTGGTCACTACAAGGCCTGTTTTCTAATATTTCTCATGGCTCTTCTCCAATCTATCATCCTGAGTGTGGCATGGAACTCTTGCCCAATTCCTCTACCAGGAACACCTATACTTAATCCTGCTCCTTTGTGTTGCAGTCACTGTTCAGTGCCTCCTGGATGGTCACTTTGTTCTGGTGGTCTCCAGGGACATGTCTGATCACCCCATCATCCTGGAGAGTGTCCGGCTAGCCTATGCCCAGGCAGGGTGTGACCCCATCAGGATGACTGAGGCTTTTGTGATCTTCCGCTTCCCCCTCATGCAGTGCGGCACCACAGTCCAGGTGAGGGGACACCCACGGGAAGCCAGGGTGAGTGCTCTGCTCAGGGGCTTGGGGGACTAACCTGCCCCATGTCTCCACTCTTCCAGGTGATCCATGACAAACTGATCTATGAGAACCAGCTGATCTCTGGCATCGACATCCGGACTGGGCCGGATGGCTCCATCACCCGGGACAGCACCTTCATGTAAGTTGGCCTGCTCTGTTGACTAGCAAGGAAGTGATGGTGAGCAGTCTTCAGCCCTTCCACAGTGGAAGCGTGAGGCCAGATCCTTTCCCCTGGCAAAGATCTGATCCATCAATTTTTCAGCAGCCTCTCCTGACCACCAAAGGACTTAGGGGATGTTCTACAGGTATGGATTCCCTGCAGTCACAGACATCCCCTTTTCTGAGTGGGGCAATGCACCTGATCCCTAATGGGGCATGGTGCAAAATCTTGCTTTGTGAAGGGAAGGACACTCTGTGCAGCTGACTGTCCAAGAGTCAGGGTTTTACGTTGTCTGATCAAATGCCAACATTGGTCAGCCTCACCTCAGTCCCTGGAAAAATCCTGCAGCAGGTTGTCAAGGAATCCATTCTGAAGCACTCGGAGGAGAGGAAGGTGATCAGGACCAGCCGAAATGGATTCACCAAGGGCAAGTCATGCCTGACCAACCTGATTGCTTTCTATGATGAGAACTGGCTCTGTGCATGTGGGGAAAGCGGTGGACATGATATACCTTGACTCTAACAAAGTTTGTTACAGTCTCCCACAGTGTTCTTGACAGCAAGTTAAAGAAGTAGGGCCTGGATGAATGAATTAAAGGTGGCTCGAAAGCTGGCTAGATCATCAAGGTCAACGGGTAGCAATCAACAGCTCTGTCTAGTTGGCAGCTGGTATCAAGCGGCATGCCCCAGGCGTCTGTCCTGGGGTTGGTTTTGTTCATTATCATTAATGATCTGGATGATGGGATGGCTTGCTGAGGGTGTAAGTTAATGGATAACACTAAGTTGGGGGGAGAGATCTAGAAAAATGGAAAATTGGGCTAAAAGAAATCTGAGCTTCAATAAGGACAAGTGCAGAGTCCTGCACTTAGGAGGGAAGAATCCCATTCGCTGGTACAGGCTGAGGACCGACTGGCTAAGGAGCAGTTCTACAGACAAGGACCTGGGATTTACAGTGTACGAGCAGCTGGCTACGAATGAATAGTGGGCCCTTCTTGCCAAGAAAGCTACTGGTATACTGGGGTGCATTAGTAGGAGCATTGCCAGCAGATGGAGGGAAGTGATGATTCCCCTCTCTCCAGCAGTGGTGAAGCCCATCTGGAGTACTGTGTCCAGTTTTGGGCCCTCACCAACAGAAAGGATGTGGAAAAATTTGGAGATAGCCCAGCAGAGGGCAACAAAAATGATTAGGGGGCTGGGGCACATAATTTATGAGGAGAGGCTGAGGGACCTGGGCTTATTTAGTCTGCAGAAGAGACAAGTGAGGGGGGATTTGATAGCAGCCTTCAACTACCTGAAGGGGTTCCAAGGAGGATGGAGCTTGGCTGTTCTCGGTGATGGCAGATGACCGAACAAGGAGCAATGGTCTCAAGCTGCAGTGGGGGAGGTCTAGGATGGCTATTGAGGACGGGACTATCCCTCTAGGAGGATGGTGAAGCACTGGAATGGGTTACCTAGGGAAGTGGCAGAATCTCCATCCTTAGAGGTTCTGAATACCTGGTTGGCCCAAGCCCTGGCTGGGATGATTTAGTTGGGGTTGGTCCCGCTTTGAGCAGCGGGTTGGACTAGCTGACCACCTGAGGGCTCTTCCAATCCTAATCTTATGATTGTAAATGCCACTTGCTGTGCGATCTCCAATGGCAAGTAGGCACAGCCAGCCTGACCCGAGAAGGGCTCCATGGGGCCACCCTGAGGGACTAATAACTGCCTACAGGGTTGGTAGAAAGAAAGCTTGATGTAAGGACTGTTGCCCCCTTACTAACATTCAGTGGGGTGTACTGGTTGGCTAGCTCCCAGTACTAAAAGGGGAAGGATCTATGGGAAATCAGGACCCTGAGAGTGACAGTCCCCAGGAACAATGCGGAGAGGCCAATGCTTGTATGTAATGGTCATGGGTCAGAAGTGCCCAGTGCAGAGAGAGTACCCCAGAGTGGGGACACCCTAGCCCCTGTCCTAGGTGACCACAGCAGGGTTGGGGGTCGAGCCCCCCCCCCGAATCCTGGGCCTAGCCTTGTTGGGGTTACAAGGACTCTGCCAGACAGGAGAGTGGAGGGGAGCCCTGAAGGGCAGGGAGGCCACTGGGTAAAGGAAGTGGGAGCGAGGACTCGGATCCTTTCGCTAGCCCACTTCACTGGGGTAGTGCAGAAGCCAGGAAAGTTCCCCACAAGAGCAGGACTATTCCCCTGCTTACATTGAGAATGCTGCCAAAAGAGATGTGAGGACAAGTAAGCAGGTGCTTCTAGCCTGTCTGAGAAGGCCCCCATGTGGCCGTGCTCAGACACTCCTGCTGAGTCCCTGAGTTGGAGGGAAGAACATCTGAGTTACTAAAAGGGTTGATCCACTAGCATCCTTGGATGTCTCCCATCCAAGTACTGATAGGGCCTGATCCTGCTTGTCTCAAGCACTAATAAGGTCACTGCCAGAAACCACATGGCCTCAATCTGAAGTCACAGAGCATCAGCCCCTGTCTCCTCCCTCTGCTCTCTCCTGTGCAGCCTCCATGCTCGCTGCATCTACAATGCCAGTGACTTTCTGCCAGTCCAGGTCGAGGTCTTCTTGCCCCCCACCCCTGCTCCAGTCACCCAGGCAGGACCCCTCCGGCTTGAGCTGCGCATCGCCACAGGTAGGTGACCCCTCACTCCAGCACGGAGATCCCATCCCCCTGAAGGACCACGGGTGTCTCAGCTCTGCTCTCCTCCTACCCTCTCCCCCACAGACCCGAGCTACAGATCCTATCTCACAGAGAGAGACTACCCTGTGGTGAAGGTGCTCAGGGACCCTGTCTACATGGAGGTTCGCATCCTGCACAGAACAGACCCGTCCCTGGTTCTGGTTCTGCACCAGTGCTGGGCCACCCCAAGCGCTAACCCCCTGCAGCAGCCGCAGTGGCCCATCCTGGTGGACGGGTGAGTGGCTGGGATGGAGGGGGAGCATGGCTTGGGGAGGAGGAAGGCGGTTTCCTTGGTCCACCCTTCTCTCATGTCTTGCTCCCAGGTGCCCGTTCCTGGGAGACAACTACAGAACCCAGCTTGTGCCCGTGGGCCCTGCCTCATCTGAGCTGCCCTTCCCGACTCACCACCAGCGCTTCGTCCTCTCCACTTTTGCCTTTGTGGACTCCGCCTCCCAGGTGGCACTTGAGGGAGAGGTGAGAAGGGGCCCACATATAAAGCGGGTGAGGAGGGGGAAGTCGGAGTGCAGGGGCAGGAGCTCCTATTTTAGTCAGGTCCTGACCTCCTCAGTCTCTGCTGAGGCGCTGCACATGCAGAACCAAACCGATAGCTGTGGATCTACTTCCTGGCTCCTACCAGCACTGGCCAGTCACTCACTAACTCCATTCTCACTTGTGTGGATTTTAGGTGTACATTTACTGTAGCGCCTCAGCTTGCTACCCCTCCCGGCTGGAGCCCTGCAGGACCCTGTGCCCATCAGGAGCTGCTACAAGTAAGTCGGAGTGGTCTGAAATCCATGTGGGTTTCTACAAGCTCCCATCCCAAATACCAGAGGACTCATAGTGAACAGAGATCTGCCTGTCCTGCTATATCAGAGGTGGGCAAACTACCACCCGCAGGACCATCCTGCCCAGCCCCTGAGTTCCCGGCCGGGGAGGCAAGCCCCCAGCCCCTCCTGTGCTGTCCCTCTCCCTCGCAGCCTCAGCACGCCTCCAGCACTCTGCTCCGGTAGGAGCTGTGAGCTCCCACTGCTCTGAGCAGCATCATAAGGGGGTTGGGATTGGAGAAGGGGCAGAGGGTGCCAGGGGGCAGTCGGGACAGGGGCTGGTTGGATTGGGCAGAGGTTCTGGGGGGCAGTCAGGGGGCATTGGATAGTCTTTGGAGTCCAGCGGGGGCTCTCAGGGAGCAGGGGGTTGGATAGGGATGTAGTTCCAGGGGGCAGTTAGGGGCAGGGGTCCTGGGAGGGGGCAGTCAGGAGACAAGGAGCTGGGGGGCAGAGGGGGTTTCTGAGGTGGGCAGTCGGGGGGCAGGAATTGGGAGGGAGCCAGGCTCTTTGGGGAGGCACAGCCTTCCCTACCTGGCCCTCCATATTGTTTTACAGTGCTAATGTGGCCCTCAGGCCAAAAAGTTTGCCCAGCCCTGTGCTATACATGACTGCAAGGCGTTCAGCCCAGCTCATTCTGTACCTCTACCATGTCCTGTAGCGCTAGCTAGGGTATGATGGGCTAACACGAAGAGGTAAATGGCCTAATCTCCTACAACTGCCCTATGTAGGAGACAATACTAGAAATTGCCTCTGGAGAGTGGAGTGTCTGCTGCTCCTGATGAAATGGCCTTTCTTCCCAACTTCTCCCACACTTCAAATAAGCAATTCAGGAAGATCTAATACCTGGTACCACAACCTGTCAGGAGGCCTGTAAGGGCTCATGGTTGAGTCCATGGTGACGCTGCATTTCATCACGATGGGCCCTCTGGTTGTGAGTGCGTTGGACAGACAGCTCCCTAACTCTCCATTCCATCTGCCAGGAGGCCGCCGGTTCCTGGATATCAACAATGGGACAGGAGAGCCCCAGGACCTGGTGAGTTCTCCTGGCCCTGCGATCTTCCAGGAGAGCCCTGAGCCGTGGAGAGAGCACGTCTATGAGAACAAGGGTGAGGTTTCTGTTAAACCCTAGTAGGACAACTGGCATCTTGCACAGTAACCTGGAATACAGCAAGTCAATGCTGTCTAGGGGGTTCTAATATAAATGTTCATGGGGGGAGGGGGGGCTACATGCAGAAGTCACTCCTTGATGATCCATATGTAAGCTAATGCTGGCTGACACCATACCTGTGAGTGCTTCCTATGAGTGGGCCAATGTTGGGTTATATCCTTATCCTATGGACATTCATAGGATGTCTCAAAAACCAGCAAACTTGGGGGAGGTGGGGGGGACACTATGGCACCTCAATGGTGACTTGTATGCCCTGAGCCTCTGTGGCACTCAATGCACTGGGGCTAGCATTGCCTCTGCCCTCTATTGGATGGCCATCAATGGGATGGTGGTGCTGGCTCACAGTCTAAAAAGTGAGTTGACAATTCAAGTATCTTTCTGATGAAGGCTGGCCTAAGCGGTAGGGGGAGCACCACTGGGGCAGGGAAGTCTAGGTGTCATCTCCACACTTTAGACCCTACAGAAATCTGGATTGTCTTAACCTCCCCTCCTCCTCCTCCTTCAGACCCTGTCTCCAGACTGGACCTGACCCTGATGCTTCTGGCCATGCTTTCATTGGTGGTTGTGGCTTCTCTCGTTACTGTGACACTACTCCATAGGAGAAGCAGCTGGATGACAAGGTCCCAAATCTTCCATGGCAGATGACTGTAAAATAAGGGAGAGGAGCAGAAATAAAATCTGTGGAGTGCACTAATGTCTTGTGGTAGCGTGTCCCTCTGGGGGAGGGAACAGCAGTTGTTGAGGCCAGGGGTCTACTACTGGCCTTGTAGCTCTTCCCCATTCAGCAGCAGAACAGACCTCTCTGCAGGGATAGACACCAGAATAGGATGTGGCATAGAGGACAGGAAGAAGACTGCAAGCTAGCACTAGACAAGGTAAATCAAATGGCTTTCTCTCACTCCTGGGGTCCTATCTGGGGGGAGGGGAAGCCACTCAGCCGAACTAGAGACTTTTTGATTAACTTTACTGTGAATAGCTGGATTCTAACTCCACTGGGCACGCAATAAGAACTACTGGCGCTTGCCAGTCTCACATGAAGTCCATGTGAGCCAGCTGGGGGACAAGCCTAAGTCTGGTAACTAGAAACCCTTGTGTCTTCTGTGGGGGCTGTGGCCAGCCCCTAGCTTACAGGAGGTGGAGAAGATTTCCCCATTGTGTTAGTGACTGGGAAACCTGATGCTTCAAGACCTTAAGCATCCTGCCCCATAACTGGTATCTCCTGCTTCTTGACCCTTAAGCTATATCTATGGGGCATTCCAAAGCGTGGCTGTAGTGCGCACACACAGACCCAAGTGAGCTAGCTTTCATCAAGCTAGTTGAAATAACGGTAGTGGAAGCATGGCCTATACAAGACTAGCTGGGACTCTGGGTCGTACTCCAGTGGGTAGCCTGTGCTGCTGTTGCTCTACTGCTTGATCTGGCGAGGCCAAAGCTACCTCGGCTACATCTACGCACTCACCTCTGTCTACACGGCAATCTACCCTTCTCCATTTGCATTAGTTTCCTTCTATCTCGCCTGGGGAAACTACAGCCCTCCAGCTCCTCTCCAAATCCCCTTCCAACAGCTAAAATCCTCTCTCCCACTGCTCCTACTACGTCAACACCCTCCACCTACTGTAGAACCCACAGGGACTGTCACGCTAACGTGGTGTAACTGTTCTAACCCCTCTATGAGCACCTTCTAGGGTAGCCTACTGTGGGACCGGATCCTGCAGACACTTAATGTGCATGTGGTAATGACTTCACGCATGCATGGAGTTAAGCACGGGCTGAGGGCTGGCCAAGCAACACAAACTGTTCATTAAATGTCAATGTTCATTCTGCAGTAGGCAAAACCAATGCCTCAAAACTCTTCATGGAAAAAGCAGAAAGGCATGTGTATCCTGAAATGCATGGGCACTCGCCTGAGATCTAGGAGACATGGGTTTGAGTCCCTGCTCTGCCTGACTGGGTGCACCTGTGTACTCCTGCATCCTAAAATGGAGTGTTGCAAGGTCAGAGTCTTGGACTGTAAGAAGATGGCAGCAGGGATCATGCTTTTTGTTACTCTCTGCAAAAAGCATTGTGTGATGGCTTGGCACAATAATGAATGGAAGCCTGGTGGTTTATAGGGAGGCACAAGGCAATGAATTTGCCATTTGCTAAAATTTCAAAGTAGCATAAAGATCGTGCTGTAGTTGTAAAGGCCGTTGCTTCTGTGCTTAAATCATGTACTTGGGGACTAACCATGAGAATTATTGCTGAAAGCTGGGCACTTATCTGCTAGAAGCAACAGAGAAGGAGAGAGACTTGGGTGTATTGCTTGATCATAGGATGACTCTGAGATTTCACTCTGATGCAGCTGGGAACAAGGTTAACCCAGTCATGGGATACTCGGGTGAGGTATTTCCAGTGGAGATCGGGAAGTGCTTGTACCATTATACAAGGCACTGGTGAGACCTCATCTGGAATACTGTGTGCAATTCTAGTCTCCCATGTGTAAGATGAATTCAAACTGGACCAGATATGGAGAAGGGCTACTAGTATATCCAGAGAAATGGGTAACCTTTTTAGGATATAGATATTCAGGCCTGTCTGCAAAGGCCTGTACTTTAAGAATTTAGGTGTATTTGTTAGGGGGCTTATTCCTTCACCCACTTACTTCCCTGGTCCTTCTCGCATGAACAGAGAGCAACAATACCCGAAGTCCAAAGGTGCAAACAATTCGATGTTTATTGGGGTGAACTTCCAGCAAGCATGATTCCAGTTTCCTTCCTTAGTATCCTCCTCCCCAGGTCTGACACCACAGAGCCTTACACCTGTGTCCCTGTTCCCATTCCTACCCTTAGCCAAACATGATTCCAACTTCCTTACTCCCATTCCCTGTTCCCATCTCCCTCACCCACATGCCCATGCCCACCCACACCCAATCACTTCCTTATTGACTACAGATTATATAGTAAAACTTGAGTTCTGCTTAGCTATACCTTAACCAATCATTTTCCTGAAATTTAACTAACCAATCCTAACATATTGTAACATGATTATGTAACCAATTATATCCCACCACCTTAATTAGTTTACACCCAGCAAAATTAATTATACAGCAGACAGGAACAATCACAGAACCAGACAGAGATTATACAGACAAACAATAGCAAAGTGGGAACTACAATGACAAGACAACACAGAAGTGAGGATTTCACATCCCAGCTATTGATAAGTGAGTTCTTGTCAGACAGGATGCTATCAAACTAAGTTTCCTTTTACATTTGCTAGGCACTTCCCTTTCTCTGGAGGTGATAGGAATACAATCCTGTCCTGATAGTGCCTAACAACCCAATAGCACCTTATTTCAATGTGACTAGTTTGGAATGTGAGGATGTGACTGTTCGCTTCCCAGCTTATGGCTGCCTCTGCTGCTTAGCCAAAGGCCTAAGCCTAAGCACAGGGCCACAAACTGTCACAGTAAGAGAAGGCCCTTACACTCGCAGACAGTGGTTTTGATTCTTTCTTTTATACCTCTGGAACTAGCCAAGTGATAAGAATGTTGGGGACACTGGGGCATGGCCACTAGGTAACTCGAGGGGATGGAAGACCACGAGTGTCGATAAAGCCCCCTCCCACTAGGCCCAGGTGTCCTTGGCCCCCCTCCTGCCTGGAGGCACTTGCAGCAGCTCTGCGTACTAGGCCCAAGTGTCCTTGGCCCCCCCGCCTGGAGGCACACACAGCAGTTATGCTAAGAATCTGCAACAATATGTTGCAGAGTCAGACTGCCTAAAACTAAGCAAGGCCAAACAGGGGAGATATGGAAGAACAATGCTGAATAAAGCAGCTTTATGTATAGTTTAACAAATGATACAGAGAATCAGGGAACTAGCTGGGAACTGGATTGGCTGGCTATATGGATACTTGGGGCAGCTTGCTATTGGATAAGTATGCTGGGAAAAAGGATGTATAAAAGCCTGTGTAACTTCCTGCTCTGTGTGCAGGATTTGAGATTTTATTCTCCCTGTACCTTTTTGCAGCTGCAAATAAACTTTTCTGCTTCTCCACCCCGTTGTGATTATTGGGTGTAGCACACCGGGTAACGAACCAACTGAAGCTGTTGTTCAGCCTCTCGGCACTGGATGCCGGCAACAAGAATACACCTAAATTCTTAAAGTACAGGCCTTTGCAGACAGGCCTGAATATCTATATCCTAACAGTATTCTTATCACTAAGCTAGTTAGAGAGGTATAAAAGAGAGCATCAAAATCACTGTCGGCCAGTGTAAGGTCCTTCTCTTACTGTGACAATCTGAGGCCCTGTTCTTAGGCCAAGGCCTCTGGCGAAGCAGCCATAAGCTGGGAAGCGAACGGTCACATCCTCACATTCCAAACTAGTCACATTGAAATAAGGTGCTATTGGGCTGTTCGGCACTATCAGGACAGGATTGTATTCCTATCCCCTCCAGAGAAAGGGAAGTGCCTAGCAAATGTAAAAGGAAACTTAGTTTGATAGCATCCTGCCTGGCAAGAACTCACTTATCAATAGCTGGGATGTGAAATCCTCACTTCTGTATTGTTTTGTCATTTATAGTTCCCACTTTGCTATTGTTTGTCTGTCTGTATAATCTCTGTCTGGTTCTGTGATTGTTCCTGTCTGCTGTATAATTAATTTTGCTGGGGGTCAACTACTTAAGGTGGTGGGATATAATTGGTTGGCTAATCATGTACCAATATGTTAGGATTGGGTAGTTAAATTTAAGTAAAATGATTGGTTAAGGTATAGCTAAGCAGAACTCAAGTTTGACTATATAGTCTGCAGTCAGTCAGGGGGTGGGTGGGTGGCAGGTGTGTGGGGGGAATTGGGAATGGGGGTGGGTGGGTGTGTGAGGCTGGGGGAATGGGAGTAAGGAAATTGGAATCATGTTTGGCTAAGGGCAGGAACGGGACACAGGTGTAAGGCTCTGTGGTGTCAGAGCTGGGAAGGAGGATACTAAGGAAGGGAACTGGAATCATGCTTGCTGGAAGTTCACCCCAATAAACATCGAATTGTTTGCACCTTTGGACTTTGGGTATTGTTGCTCTCTGTTCATGCGAGTAGGACCAGGGAAGTAAGTGGGTGAAGGAATAAGCCCCCTAACAAACCTCACTTAGGAGAGGAGACTGAAATACGTTCATTTAGCCTAACCAAAAGAAGGCTGAGGAGAGAGAGATGACTGCTCTCTCTAACTGCATCAGAGGGATAACTATTACAGAGGAATTAACAAAAGCCGCAATGTAGACACAAGAACAAATAGATATAAACTGGCCATAAACAAGTTTAGGCTTTAGATGAGACAGAAGCTCCTCTCCATCAGCGGAGTGAGGTTCTGGAGCAACCTTTGAAAGGGAGCAGTTGGGGAGGGGGGGTAAAAAGCATAACTGGCCTCAAGACTGAGCTTCATCAGTTTATGAAGGGGATGGTAGGATGAGACTGCCTACAATGGCACACGGCTGATCTGTGACTGCTAGCTGCAAATCTCTCCAATGGCTGGTTACAGGACACTAGATGGGGAGGGCTCTGAGTTACTATAGAGAATTCTTTCTCCAAGGTATCTAGCTGGTGGGTCTTGCCCACATGTTCAGGGTCTCACTGATCACCATTTTGGGGGATTGGGAAGGAATTTCCCCCATGTCAGAGACCCTGTGGGTGGGAGTTTGCCATCCTCTCCAGCACAGGGCACGGGTCACTTGCAGGTTTAAGCTAATGTAAATGTGGGGGTTCTGTTTAGTTTTGTCTTTATATCATTATTTGAGGACATCACTAACTCAGACAGAGGTCATGGGTCTATTGCAGGAGTGGGTGGGTGAGGTTCTGTAGCCTGTAATGCGCAGGAGGTCAGACTAGATGACCATGATGGTCCCTTCTGGCCTTAAAGTCTGTGACAGAAAAGAGGGGATTCCCTGAAAGCTCAACAATGGCAGCGGACAGCCAACTATAAGCAATAACGCAACACTGGAGATACAAGTTGCATGCAACTGGATGTGTGCCTGTGTGCACATGAAAGACTTGGTATCATCTTGGCACAGAAGTAAGACACATGATTGCCTTAGGGTACCAGAAACAATCCATAGGGAGTGGTGCAAGCTATAATTTTTGCATCAGGATTGCCAGCACTGATCTGTGCCAGGATAGAACAATAGTAATAAGCTATTTCCTCCAACAACCCAATGGTGTATTTAAATGATGCAAAACTGGGGGTCAGTACTGGCTGATGGGCAGTGATGGGGGGGGGGCAGTGTGCTTTCCAGGACTGCAGTTAGCTAAGCCTTCCCTCTCCAACTTTTAAATTTCCTGTATGGTCACCATCAGCACAGTCCACCATCACAGGAGACCGTGCAGAGTCCACCATCTCAAGAGACCACGCAGTCCCGGATTCGCAGACGAGCTCCAGCTTGGTCCGAACGGGAGGTACTGGATCTCATTGTGTGTTAGGGAGACGAATCTCTTCTGGCACAACTATGTTCCCAAAAAAGGAACGCAAATACGTACATTAAACTCTCCACTGCCATGACGGAAAGAGGCTACTCCAGGGACACAGAACAGTGTTGTACAAAAAATCAAGGAGCTGCAAGCTGAATTCTGTTGCCCGGCCGCATGTGATGGCTTACTAACACCAAAGTGGCAGGCACTTCAGTATGAGAGGCAAAATGAGACCTTGTACAGAAAGAACACGTGCTGTGTATTATGAATTGCCTGTTTCACTGAGAAACAGCATCCCCTTTGTTCTCTAAACTGTATCTTTTAAAATACTACTCTCCCTTTTTCTTCTCCTGCAGCAGGCGCAAATGTTTCAATGCAGCCCCTAGTTCCTTCCTACAGCTGTTCAAACAGACCAGAGTTCCTGAAGATGCGAGCGTCATGCACCTTTCCAGGTCATCCCACATTGATGTCGGTGAAACGTTCCTTGTGATCCACCAGTGCTTGCAGCACCATGGAAAAGTACCCCTTGCGGTTTATGTACTGGCTGCCCTGATGTTCCAGGGCGAAGATGGGGATATGTGTTCCGTCTATTGCCCACCGCACTTAGGGAATCCCAGCGCATTAAAGCCATCCACAATGGTCTGCACGTTTCCCAAAGTCACTCGCCTTGATAGCAGCTGGTCATTGATTGCATTGGCTACTTGCAGCACAGCAGCCCCCACAGTAGATTTCCCCACTCCAAACTGATTCCCGACTGACCGGTACCTGTCGGGCATTGCAAGCTTCCACAGGGCTATGGCCACTTGCTTCTCAACTGTGAGGGCTGCTCTCATTTTGGTGTCTTTCCGCTTCAGGGCAGGGGACAGCAAGTCACAAAGTTCCATGAAAGTGGCCTTACGCATATGAAAGTTTCGCAGCCACTGGGAATCATCCCATACCTGCAACACTATGCGGTCCCACCAGTCTGTGCTTGTTTCCTGGGCCCAGAATCGGCGTTCCACTGCATGAACCTGCCCCATTAGCACCATGATCTCCCAATCACCACATGCCGTGCCATCTGTGTCCGTGTCCTCATCAGTATAGTAGTCGTGCTGTCATCACTTCCTTGACCAGTCTTGCAGGTACTGCACATACTACTGGATAATGCATAAGGTATTTACAATGGTCAAAATGCAGCAGAGATCTGATCGGGCTCCATGGCTATGGCGCTTGCACGGGTAATCCTGGAAAAGGGGTGCAAAACGCAGGAGAGCAGAGTGGCAGCGGAAGCTGTGCTGTTTGGGTCACGGTAGCCGAACAAAGACTGACAATGGTTGTCTTCTGTGGCTTTCACAGAGGTGGGAGCCCAGGACAGACAACATGGAGAAGCTCGCAAGCGTGGCAATAGCGGGAGAGCAGAGTTGGCAGCAGAAGCTGTGTTGCTTGATTCACAATGGCCGAGCAGAGTTGAGTTGGAGAGGTGGATTTATCGTAGCAGGAGAGCAGTGGTGCACCGTCTGCTGAAAGCAGTATGGCGTCTGCATGCTAAAAAGGGGCGAAACGATTGTCTGCCGTAGCTTTCTGGTGACACACACCCAGAAACACCCGCCAGAATGTTTTTGCCCCATCATGCTTAACTGGGAGCTTACCAGAGAATTCCAATGGGCGGCAGAGACTGTGGGAACTGTGGGATAGCTACCCACAGTGCACCGCTCTGACATTTGATGCCAGCCTTGGTACTGTGGACGCAATCTGCCAAATTCACCCGCTTTAGTAGGGACACAGAAGACCGAACGTATAAAATAGCTTCCGAAAATTCGAATAGAATAATTTTGAAATAATTTTGTACTGTAAACGTACTGAGGGGTAGTAGTGCCATGAGAAAAAGACAGACGGAGCCTAGGAAAACCACCAGGCAAGAGAAGCTCAAGAGGCCTAAGCCTATTGAGGTGTCCTTGCAGCGCATCCTCAGGTTTCACACAGCTCAGGCTGAGGCCTGCCTCGGTCTGTGGAGCTCCATACTTGGCCAGGTTAGGTTTCTTCAAGGCCTGGTATGAGGCCTCCCTAATTTATGACTAGTTTCACCCCTAACTTGCACTCTGCACAGGCCACTAGGGCTAACCCCCTTAATCTTATTTTAAAAGAGCTGTAAAATCATAAACAATCATGGGCCTCAGTTCCACACCTCATCAGAACAATGGCACCTCCATCAGCCCCTGGCACCACGCCAGAGCCCTGTTCCAACACTGACTCAGACAGAACGCAGTGACTCCTAGTGAATTAACACCACTGTTTTCTGGACCTCCTGGGTTTTGCCCACAGATCTCCCTACTCAGCACTGAGGAGGCCTGATCCTTCCAAAGGTATGGCATGTAATGTTAGGTCTCAGCTGGTGTCCCTTATGGGATTGGTGAAGGGATAAAGCACCAGGGTGACTAGGGGCCAGGACTACACCTGTACGGAGATGACGATGTCACTCGCATGAGGGGAGCTTGGGGATCTGTTGCTCTCTAGGGGCTGGTTCACATGGATGTTAATGAGTGTGCTACAGCCACTCCCTAGAGATGGTTAGTCCTTTTCGTTCAAAATCGCCTGGTCTTTGCTCTGAAGATCATGGAGTTTAAATCTCAGTGTGGGCCCAAGCAGGAGCAGTTAAAATTGCAAGCCAGAGATTGACATACAGGGCAAGGGGGTGCAGAGCAGTGGGACAGAAGACCAGACTAGCAGCATGTGTGTAGGTCAGAGTTAAGAGTACTAGCAGAGCTGTGAGGGAGGCGTGTTTGGCAGCTGTTAGCATCAGGCTCAGGGGCCCGTTCTCCATTCCCCAGTCACAGGAGCAGTTTCTCTACACACCTTGCTTACCCTGCCGCAAAGATAAAGCATCTTTGAGTGAGTTTTACATTCCTCCCCCGATGCCCCCCCGCCCCAGTGTTCACAACACAACAGGGAAGTAGGGAAGAAGCAGAGACGGAGTTACCAACTCTCATCATGTTATTGTGAGTGATGCAATACTTTGTGCTTTTCTTAAAGCTCCAGCTCCTGGAGTCAGGTGAACATACCAGAACATCAGCTTTCCTTTTAAAAAAAGGGTTTGAGCCTCATCTTTTTGTTTTATGTTTGTATGGCGCCTGGCCCAATGGGGTCCTGCTCCATGACCGGAGCTCTTAAGCACTGCAGGAATACAAATACATAATAACTGTAGAGACAGAGAAGCTTCAAAGCATGACCTCCGCAGATTCAAAAGCCAGAAAAGCATTTTAAAATAGCCACAAATTTGTTATTTTTAAAATCTCATGATTTTTAAGGGAAGCTCAGGAGTTTGGGGGGACTCATGATTTTTGAGCGCTCAGGGTTGGCGAAATTCTCAGCAGTGAGAAGGGCAGAAAGAGCGAGGGAGATGAGACGGGGAGCCCCAACCCCAAAGAGCCAAAAATCAAGAGATTGCTGCAAAAATCACAAGATTTTTCACATAAAAAATACACTTGAGCGGTTTTTTTCATAGGGTCATGGATTTTCAGGCCAGAAGGGACCCTTAGATCAACCAATCTGTCCTCCAGCAGAGCACAGACCAGAGAATGTCACCCTGTTACCTCTGCATGGAGCCCGATAACTTGTGTCTGAGTAAAGCGTCTTCCAGACAGGCCGCCTGTGGGCTGGTCTACACTAGAAAGTTAGGTTGACCCAGGTGTGTCCCTCAGGGCTGTGAAAAATTCACCCTCCTGAGAGACGTAGTTAATCCAACCTCTCTCCTAGGGTAGATGCCATGAGCTCACTGGAAGAACTCTGCCATCGTCCTACCTCTGGGAGCGGTGGATTTACGACAGCATTGCTGCAGTATGTTTCAGCACTACAGGGCAGCACTGCAGCTGTGTAGACATAGCCTGATTGAGACTCCATCAATTCGAGTGGTCGTCTGTTCCAAGGGTTAGTCACCCTTCAAAATGTGTGCCTTACGTCTACCTTAGATTTGGCCATGGACGGTGGGTGAACCACAGGCTTGGGGAGGCTAGCCCCTGGCCCAGCCCACCCTTCAGCCTGAGGCCCCACCCCAAAGCCCAGAATCCCTCCCTTCCACGGCTACCAGCCCCCCCTTCCAATCCCGGGTTGCCCAAGCACCACCAGCCCCAAAGCGCCAGGGCGCACACACACACCCAGAGCACCAGACAGGCTGCCCCATCAGCCCCGCAGCACTGGGTGGGTGGGCTGCTCCCCAGCACCAGACCACTGGGTGGGCGTCGGGCAGCCCTCCTTTTCCCCCCAGCCCTGGAGAACTGGGTGGTGCGGCCCCAGCCACCCCAAGTCCTAGCCGCCCTAGCCCCAGCCCCAGCCCCAGCCCAGCAGGCTTCCCGGAAGAGGAGCAGGCTGCTTGCCTGGCCTGGGGCCAACTACCAGCAGCAGAAGGAGGGGGCCTTGGGCGGAGCATGGGCAGGGCCACGCGGGGCTCTTTGCGGAGGTACAGCCTCCCCAGGCTATTGTACGCATCGTCCATGGATTTGGCTGGCTCCAACTTCCAACCGCTGGATCTTGTTCTACCCTTCTCCACTCGATTAAAGAGCCCTTTATTAGCCAGTCTTTTCGCCCTATGAATGTACTTGGGCACTGTACTTGAGCTACTTCTTGATTTCCTTTTCGATAACCTAAACTGACTGAGCACTGAGAATCTCTTGCTAGCCGGCACTTCTTCCAGCCGGCAAATTGCATTTGTGACTCTTCTCTGTATCCACTCCAGTTTTTCAATAACCTAATCCCACAGAACAAGAAAGAAAAAGGCCTCATTCAATACCATGGCCACCTACACACTGACTCGACCTTGTGCCTGCCCGCCCGCTTCGAATCATAGAATATCAGGCTTGGAAGGGACCTCAAGAGGTCATCTAGTCCAACCCCCTGCTCAGAGCAGGACCAATCCCCAACTAAATCATCCGATCCCAGAAGGATACACTGACTAGACCCCTCGATTCCAGGCAACTTGGCCTTCTGATTTTTGGGGCACTTGGGGTGTGCTTGAGCCCTGTTTTTAAGCTTTTCTCTGCAACTGTGCGGGCAAGAAACTTACTTTTCTTTTGAATGCACACTGAGGTTCTCAGCTAGTTCCTTGTTTCCAGGAGATGGGGCTTGAAATAAAACATCAGTTACCATGGGACTTGCAATAAAATCCTGAGAGCTGGCAACACTGAAAAGGTAGCGTAACAGGAGGCTTCAATGGGAGGGGGGTCTTAGGGCTGAAGGGTTCGATGGTTATGTTTCCCTTTCACCCTGAGCTTTGCACTTTTCACCCGGCCCCTCCCCAGCACCAGGCAGCTCCCCAGGTGCTGCCTCTCTGCTCATCTGATTCACACCCCGCCCCCTCCCCACCACTCACCCTACAAAGCCCCGGTCCCACAGCTTCTCCCCTTATGAGAAGTGGTGCTAGACGGGCTTCTTTCTTAGCATCTTCAGCTATGGGGCTGGGCTGTAGGTATTTTGTGGGCTTAGTGCTGCTCTGGTCCCTAAGGATAGCCCTTGGGCAGGGGGACTTCCACAGGGTCAGTTTCTCTGTCCTGCAACATGAGTATAACTGTGGAGACTATGGGATGCAGCTGCTGGTCTTTCCCAGCCAGGGCCGCACCGTCCGCTTCAAAGTTGTGGGTAAGTAGCTGCCTGGCTGCTTCATGAGAAAGCTAAGAAGCCTCCTGCTCGTCTGCCCTCTTAGACATGCAGGAGGGTTTTATGGGTCTCTTGTGGAAACCTCTTACTTCTACAGTATGTAATGAGAGCTTTAAGAAGGGAACAAGAAGGTCCTACTCTAGTGTCTCTTGGTGGCCTGGCTGTTACCCTCAAATCTTGAGTACCCTGGTCTCCTGAAGTGAGAGTCTGTGGCTCCAGTCCCCTGGAGAAAAGACTGGAGATAGCCCTAACGGTTGAATCCAGGTAGCAAAGTCTTTCCTCACAACAGCCTGCTGACCGTGACCCACAAATAGCAGAGGGTAAAGAGGGAACCCTGCTGGGGGGAGACTGTAAAAGGACATACCAAAATGTGGCTGGGTATCCCAAGCTCTGGTGTAACTCGGCCCTTTGAGCTCCAGACGCCTGGATCCTGCGCCCTCTGTGGGCGATCACCTCCCTGTTGTCATGCCCAAGGATGGGATGGGATGGCCTGGCCTGGCTCGGCCACTCTCCCCCCTCCTTGTTAGGGGGCTTATTCCTTCACCCACTTACTTCCCTGGTCCTTCTCGCATGAACAGAGAGCAACAATACCCGAAGTCCAAAGATGCAAACAATTCGAAGTTTATTGGGGGCAACTTCCAGCAAGCATGATTCCAGTTTCCTTCCTTAGTGTCCTCCTTCCCAGCTCTGACACCACAGAGCCTTACACCTCTGTCCCTGTTCCCATTCCTGCCCATAGCCAAACATGATTCCAATTTCCGCACCCCTGTTCCCATCCCCTCCCACCCATGCCCACTCACTTCCTTATTGACTACAGATTATATAGCATGAGAGGAAAGTGACCAGGAACAGCCAGCATGGATTCACCAAGGGAAGGTCATGCCTGACTAATCTAATCGCCTTTTATGATGAGATTACTGGTTCTGTGGATGAAGGGAAAGCAGTGGATGTATTGTTTCTTGACTTTAGCAAAGCTTTTGACACGGTCTCCCACAGTATTCTTGTCAGCAAGTTAAGGAAGTATGGGCTGGATGAATGCACTACAAGGTGGGTAGAAAGCTGGCTAGATTGTCGGGCTCAACGGGTAGTGATAAATGGCTCCATATCTAGTTGGCAGCCGGTATCAAGTGGAGTACCCCAAGGGTCGGTCCTGGGGCCGGTTTGGTTCAATATCTTCATAAATGATCTGGAGGATGGTGTGGATTGCACTCTCAGCAAATTTGCGGATGATACTAAACTGGGAGGAGTGGTAGATACGCTGGAGGGGAGGGATAGGATACAGAAAGACCTAGACAAATTGGAGGATTGGGCCAAAAGAAATCTGATGAGGTTCAATAAGGATAAGTGCAGGGTTCCGCACTTAGGACGGAAGAACCCAATGCACCGCTACAGACTAGGGACCGAATGGCTAGGCAGCAGTTCTGCGGAAAAGGACCTAGGGGTGACAGTGGACGAGAAGCTGGATATGAGTCAGCAGTGTGCCCTTGTTGCCAAGAAGGCCAATGGCATTTTGGGATGTATAAGTAGGGGCATAGCGAGCAGATCGAGGGACGTGATCGTTCCCCTCTATTCGACATTGGTGAGGCTTCATCTGGAGTACTGTGTCCAGTTTTGGGCCCCACACTTCAAGAAGGATGTGGATAAATTCGAGAGAGTCCAGCGAAGGGCAACAAAAATGATTAGGGGACTGGAACACATGAGTTATGAGGAGAGGCTGAGGGAGCTGGGATTGTTTAGCCTGCAGAAGAGAAGAATGAGGGGGGATTTGATAGCTGCTTTCAACTACCTGAAAGGGGGTTCCAAAGAGGATGGCTCTAGACTGTTCTCAATGGTAGCAGATGACAGAACGAGGAGTAATGGTCTCAAGTTGCAGTGGGGGAGGTTTAGATTGGATATTAGGAAAAACTTTTTCACTAAGAGGGTGGTGAAACACTGGAATGCGTTACCTAGGGAGGTGGTAGAATCTCCTTCCTTAGAGGTTTCTAAGGTCAGGCTTGACAAAGCCCTGGCTGGGATGATTTAACTGGGAATTGGTCCTGCTTTGAGGAGGGGGTTGGACTAGATGACCTTCTGGGGTCCCTTCCAACCCTGATATTCTATGATTCTATGATATAGTAAAACTTGAGTTCTGTTTAGCTATACCTTAACCAATCATTTTCCTGAAATGTAACTAACCAATCCTAACATATTGGTACATGATTATGTGCCCAATTATATCCCACCACCTTAATGAGTTTACACCCAGCGAAATTAATTATACAGCAGACAGAAACAGTCACAGAACCAGACAGAGATTATACAGACAGACAAACAATAGCAAAGTGGGAACTATAAATGACAAAACAATACAGAAGTGAGGATTTCACATCCCAGCTCTTGATGAGTGAGTTCTTGCCAGACAGGATGCTATCAAACTAAGTTTCCTTTTACATTTGCTAGGCACTTCCCTTTCTCTGGAGGTGATAGGAATACAATCCTGTCCTGATAGTGCCGAACAGCCCAATAGCACCTTATTTCAATGTGACTAGTTTGGAATGTGAGGATGTGACCGTTTGCTTCCCAGCTTATGGCTGCCTCTGTTGCTTAGCCAAAGGCCTTAGCCTAAGAACACGGCCTCAGACTGTCACAGTAAGAGAAGGCCCTTACACCAGCAGACAGTGATTTTGATTCTTTCTCTTATACCTCTAGAACTAGCCAAGTGATAAGAATACACCTAAATTCTGAGAGTATAGGCCTTTACAGACAGGCCTGAACATCTATATCCTAACACTCCTGGCTCTAGGTCAGACTTGGTAAATGACGGCCGTCCTGTATCTTCGGAGCTGCTTCCCACCATGCTAAACTCCACTAAACTGAAGGATGTGACAAACCACAGTCACTGTTCCAAACATGGCTACTTGGCTAAGCTTCATCAAGGGCTTGAACTCTTCCTTACCCACGACCTGTATGACTCTCTCCACAGATGAGTTTGGGACACCCTTCGAAGTTACCAACTGCTCCATTTGTCTCCATTGGGTCACATCTGGCGAGCAAGGAGCGATGATCTTCTCAGCTGGCTACAATGGCTGTCATGTGCAGAAGAAGGTGAGGGGGGTTGGCACGCCTCACCCCAGTGTACCTGAGCAACAACAGAAGCTGGAGATGGGTCCATACCTGCAGTCACAGCAGCCTGTGCAGCTGGGAGGCGCTGTGCTTAGCGCCTACAGAGAGTCTGTTAGGCCACAGTACTGACTGATTGGTGTCTCTTCATTGCAGGATGGGCGTAACCACCTGCAAGTCCGAGTGGAGGAACTGCTGAGCGCCAGGGCCGTCGCTGCCACCTATGATGTGAACATGACCTGCCCCAAGCCCACTGAACGTGACTTAACCCCAGAGGAGACCATGCGCTATGTGCCCCAGCCGGGCCTGGTGCGCCCGGTGCCCCAGCCGCAGCCGGGCCTGGTGCGCCCGGTGCCCCAGCCGCAGCCGGGTGCGCCCGGTGCCCCAGCCGCAGCCGGGCCTGGTGCGCCCGGTGCCCCAGCCGCAGCCGGGCCTGGTGCGCCCGGTGCCCCAGCCGCAGCCGGGCCTGGTGCGCCCGGTGCCCCAGCCGCAGCCGGGCCTGGTGCGCCCGGTGCCCCAGCCGCAGCCGGGCCTGGTGCGCCCGGTGCCCCAGCCGCAGCCGGGCCTGGTGCGCCCGGTGCCCCAGCCGCAGCCGGGCCTGGTGCGCCCGGTGCCCCAGCCGCAGCCGGGCCTGGTGCGCCCGGTGCCCCAGCCGCAGCCGGGCCTGGTGCGCCCGGTGCCCCAGCCGCAGCCGGGCCTGGTGCGCCCGGTGCCCCAGCCGCAGCCGGGCCTGGTGCGCCCGGTGCCCCAGCCGCAGCCGGGCCTGGTGCGCCCGGTGCCCCAGCCGCAGCCGGGCCTGGTGCGCCCGGTGCCCCAGCCGCAGCCGGGCCTGGTGCGCCCGGTGCCCCAGCCGCAGCCGGGCCTGGTGCGCCCGGTGCCCCAGCCGCAGCCGGGCCTGGTGCGCCCGGTGCCCCAGCCGCAGCCGGGCCTGGTGCGCCCGGTGCCCCAAATATATCCTCCACCAAGCAACATAGGTGTGTGGGGGTGTCTGTGACCTCTAACTGGTTTGAGTGCATGTGGGTCCCCTCTAATGGAAGGTTTCATGGTCCACTTCTGACTCCTGTGGTGGTCTTCAGAGGAGCTGAACCTTGTTGCTTGCTTGTGGCTGCCATGTTAGAGCTGGTGTTGACAGTGTTGTAAGCCATGATCAAAAATGAGATTCGTTTAGAAATCATACTGTTCCCCCACCCGCCCCCAGTTTATTTGAAGGGGAAGGGGTGGCTATTTGCCTTCTGGTTTTTCAAAGTTTAGAGGGAAGGCACTTGCTTCCAAAGTCTGAGCTTCTTTGGCGCAAAATCCAGTCACACATGCACCAATGTGTCCTTGCCATTGGCTGCTCAGAGGGGCTTCCCCTGTTCCTCCAGTATCCCAGGGTTTGGGATCTGATGTTGTATCCCTTCATATCTCACCCCCACATCTGCTTGCAATCTGTCTCCTTCCCCCCCCCCCCCCCCCCATGTGTCTCACACAGGCTCTTCTCAGCTCTTAGTCCCTCATTCTCCTAGAGTCCTGTCTAGCCCTCCCCCTAAACCAGAGTGGCATCCACTTTGCCTGTAGGTACAGCTTCAGTCTCATGAAAGAAATTCGCAGCCATGTTTATGAGGGACACTTTCCTCTGATCGGCTATGGGGAAATGGTGGCCAACCTGCTAGCTTCTGCCCCATCGTCCATAAAGGGAGATGGTGACTTCAATAAAGGAAAAATGCATAGAGCAGGCGTCTGCTCACTATTTCATGAGATGGCTAGAGAAACCCACCCCAGAACTGCTAAGTGATAAATTAGAGTTGACCACACTGCTGGCTGTGTTGAGGGGGCTGTAGGGTGTGGGTGGGGACTCTCCTTTGACACAGCAGCAGATCAGGAGCCTGAATTTCCAAGTGACATGTTAAGCCTGCTATCAGAGAAGGGCAACATCCTACATCTGGAGGACAGGGGTGAGGATCTGAGCACAATGCTGTCTGAGGTGGTATGTGGTTTGAGGTTATGGTTGTGGGGGGCAGGGTGAGCTGGGATGGAGGACCACTGTGGGAGCTCTTGCAGCCCTTTGGGGAAGGGGAGGAGGGTTGGACTGGTGTTGAGGTCAGCCACTTGTGCAGAGGTCACTACAGATCTTAGTCTCTGGGGAAGGGTCTCTTGCGATCCCTTTAGAGGATCTCTAGCTCTCCTTAATCCACACCCTGCTGTTCTAGGGGCGCATCTCACAGAGGAGCAGTGCCGTGTGGTGGCTGGGAAGATGCCCTGTGCGGATGCCCCAGGCCAAGCTCCTTGCTTCCAGGCTGGCTGCTGTTATGATGAGACTGACCTCACCACTCCCTGCTACTATGGCAACACAGGTAGACCTGCCCTCATGTCAGCTTATGGAGCCTTTTGTCATCTCTGTCCTGGGAAGCTTGGTGACACACCGTACGTCTCAGATGAGTTTGGTCACCACCTACTAGCATGGTGAACTAGACTTGGATGCAATGTCTTTGTAACTCTCACCCTAGGCTGCAGCTGGCATCGGTTGTGTGCAAAGGGATTCCTTCCTACATCACGGTCTCTCCTCAGTTGCCCAATGCCTGGCAGATCTTGAGAGCCAACACCAAATGTGTGGTGGCAGAGGAAGACCCATCAGACGGTACAGGCTGGTGCTCCATCATCAGATCGATGGATAACTCTGCCGGCTTGTGTCCCGTTCCTGCACAACATGAGCTGCAATCATGCTGTCTCAGACAAACCCACTTACCCCCATGGGGCTTCATTTGATAGATTCCAAAGCCAGAAGGGACCATTGTGATCACTAGTCCGACTTCCTGTATAACACAAGCTATAGGATTTCCCTGAAATAATTCCTCCAGCAGATCTCTTAGCAGACATCCAGTCTTGCCTTATCAGTGATGGAGAATCCACCATGACCCTGGACAAACCATTCCAAGAGTTAACTACCCTCGCTCTCAGATCTACACCTTATTTAAATACTTGGACTGTAATCAAGTCACCCCTTAACCTTCTCTCTGTCTAAAGAGACAGAATTTGGTCACTACAAGGCCTGTTTTCTAATATTTCTCATGGCTCTTCTCCAATCTATCATCCTGAGTGTGGCATGGAACTCTTGCCCAATTCCTCTACCAGGAACACCTATACTTAATCCTGCTCCTTTGTGTTGCAGTCACTGTTCAGTGCCTCCTGGATGGTCACTTTGTTCTGGTGGTCTCCAGGGACATGTCTGATCACCCCATCATCCTGGAGAGTGTCCGGCTAGCCTATGCCCAGGCAGGGTGTGACCCCATCAGGATGACTGAGGCTTTTGTGATCTTCCGCTTCCCCCTCATGCAGTGCGGCACCACAGTCCAGGTGAGGGGACACCCACGGGAAGCCAGGGTGAGTGCTCTGCTCAGGGGCTTGGGGGACTAACCTGCCCCATGTCTCCACTCTTCCAGGTGATCCATGACAAACTGATCTATGAGAACCAGCTGATCTCTGGCATCGACATCCGGACTGGGCCGGATGGCTCCATCACCCGGGACAGCACCTTCATGTAAGTTGGCCTGCTCTGTTGACTAGCAAGGAAGTGATGGTGAGCAGTCTTCAGCCCTTCCACAGTGGAAGCGTGAGGCCAGATCCTTTCCCCTGGCAAAGATCTGATCCATCAATTTTTCAGCAGCCTCTCCTGACCACCAAAGGACTTAGGGGATGTTCTACAGGTATGGATTCCCTGCAGTCACAGACATCCCCTTTTCTGAGTGGGGCAATGCACCTGATCCCTAATGGGGCATGGTGCAAAATCTTGCTTTGTGAAGGGAAGGACACTCTGTGCAGCTGACTGTCCAAGAGTCAGGGTTTTACGTTGTCTGATCAAATGCCAACATTGGTCAGCCTCACCTCAGTCCCTGGAAAAATCCTGCAGCAGGTTGTCAAGGAATCCATTCTGAAGCACTCGGAGGAGAGGAAGGTGATCAGGACCAGCCGAAATGGATTCACCAAGGGCAAGTCATGCCTGACCAACCTGATTGCTTTCTATGATGAGAACTGGCTCTGTGCATGTGGGGAAAGCGGTGGACATGATATACCTTGACTCTAACAAAGTTTGTTACAGTCTCCCACAGTGTTCTTGACAGCAAGTTAAAGAAGTAGGGCCTGGATGAATGAATTAAAGGTGGCTCGAAAGCTGGCTAGATCATCAAGGTCAACGGGTAGCAATCAACAGCTCTGTCTAGTTGGCAGCTGGTATCAAGCGGCATGCCCCAGGCGTCTGTCCTGGGGTTGGTTTTGTTCATTATCATTAATGATCTGGATGATGGGATGGCTTGCTGAGGGTGTAAGTTAATGGATAACACTAAGTTGGGGGGAGAGATCTAGAAAAATGGAAAATTGGGCTAAAAGAAATCTGAGCTTCAATAAGGACAAGTGCAGAGTCCTGCACTTAGGAGGGAAGAATCCCATTCGCTGGTACAGGCTGAGGACCGACTGGCTAAGGAGCAGTTCTACAGACAAGGACCTGGGATTTACAGTGTACGAGCAGCTGGCTACGAATGAATAGTGGGCCCTTCTTGCCAAGAAAGCTACTGGTATACTGGGGTGCATTAGTAGGAGCATTGCCAGCAGATGGAGGGAAGTGATGATTCCCCTCTCTCCAGCAGTGGTGAAGCCCATCTGGAGTACTGTGTCCAGTTTTGGGCCCTCACCAACAGAAAGGATGTGGAAAAATTTGGAGATAGCCCAGCAGAGGGCAACAAAAATGATTAGGGGGCTGGGGCACATAATTTATGAGGAGAGGCTGAGGGACCTGGGCTTATTTAGTCTGCAGAAGAGACAAGTGAGGGGGGATTTGATAGCAGCCTTCAACTACCTGAAGGGGTTCCAAGGAGGATGGAGCTTGGCTGTTCTCGGTGATGGCAGATGACCGAACAAGGAGCAATGGTCTCAAGCTGCAGTGGGGGAGGTCTAGGATGGCTATTGAGGATGGGACTATCCCTCTAGGAGGATGGTGAAGCACTGGAATGGGTTTGACCAAGCCCTGGCTGGGATGATTTAGTTGGGGTTGGTCCCGCTTTGAGCAGCGGGTTGGACTAGCTGACCACCTGAGGGCTCTTCCAATCCTAATCTTATGATTGTAAATGCCACTTGCTGTGCGATCTCCAATGGCAAGTAGGCACAGCCAGCCTGACCCGAGAAGGGCTCCATGGGGCCACCCTGAGGGACTAATAACTGCCTACAGGGTTGGTAGAAAGAAAGCTTGATGTAAGGACTGTTGCCCCCTTACTAACATTCAGTGGGGTGTACTGGTTGGCTAGCTCCCAGTACTAAAAGGGGAAGGATCTATGGGAAATCAGGACCCTGAGAGTGACAGTCCCCAGGAACAATGCGGAGAGGCCAATGCTTGTATGTAATGGTCATGGGTCAGAAGTGCCCAGTGCAGAGAGAGTACCCCAGAGTGGGGACACCCTAGCCCCTGTCCTAGGTGACCACAGCAGGGTTGGGGGTCGAGCCCCCCCCCCAGAATCCTGGGCCTAGCCTTGTTGGGGTTACAAGGACTCTGCCAGACAGGAGAGTGGAGGGGAGCCCTGAAGGGCAGGGAGGCCACTGGGTAAAGGAAGTGGGAGCGAGGACTCGGATCCTTTCGCTAGCCCACTTCACTGGGGTAGTGCAGAAGCCAGGAAAGTTCCCCACAAGAGCAGGACTATTCCCCTGCTTACATTGAGAATGCTGCCAAAAGAGATGTGAGGACAAGTAAGCAGGTGCTTCTAGCCTGTCTGAGAAGGCCCCCATGTGGCCGTGCTCAGACACTCCTGCTGAGTCCCTGAGTTGGAGGGAAGAACATCTGAGTTACTAAAAGGGTTGATCCACTAGCATCCTTGGATGTCTCCCATCCAAGTACTGATAGGGCCTGATCCTGCTTGTCTCAAGCACTAATAAGGTCACTGCCAGAAACCACATGGCCTCAATCTGAAGTCACAGAGCATCAGCCCCTGTCTCCTCCCTCTGCTCTCTCCTGTGCAGCCTCCATGCTCGCTGCATCTACAATGCCAGTGACTTTCTGCCAGTCCAGGTCGAGGTCTTCTTGCCCCCCACACCTGCTCCAGTCACCCAGGCAGGACCCCTCCGGCTTGAGCTGCGCATCGCCACAGGTAGGTGACCCCTCACTCCAGCACGGAGATCCCATCCCCCTGAAGGACCACGGGTGTCTCAGCTCTGCTCTCCTCCTACCCTCTCCCCCACAGACCCGAGCTACAGATCCTATCTCACAGAGAGAGACTACCCTGTGGTGAAGGTGCTCAGGGACCCTGTCTACATGGAGGTTCGCATCCTGCACAGAACAGACCCGTCCCTGGTTCTGGTTCTGCACCAGTGCTGGGCCACCCCAAGCGCTAACCCCCTGCAGCAGCCGCAGTGGCCCATCCTGGTGGACGGGTGAGTGGCTGGGATGGAGGGGGAGCATGGCTTGGGGAGGAGGAAGGCGGTTTCCTTGGTCCACCCTTCTCTCATGTCTTGCTCCCAGGTGCCCGTTCCTGGGAGACAACTACAGAACCCAGCTTGTGCCCGTGGGCCCTGCCTCATCTGAGCTGCCCTTCCCGACTCACCACCAGCGCTTCGTCCTCTCCACTTTTGCCTTTGTGGACTCCGCCTCCCAGGTGGCACTTGAGGGAGAGGTGAGAAGGGGCCCACATATAAAGCGGGTGAGGAGGGGGAAGTCGGAGTGCAGGGGCAGGAGCTCCTATTTTAGTCAGGTCCTGACCTCCTCAGTCTCTGCTGAGGCGCTGCACATGCAGAACCAAACCGATAGCTGTGGATCTACTTCCTGGCTCCTACCAGCACTGGCCAGTCACTCACTAACTCCATTCTCACTTGTGTGGATTTTAGGTGTACATTTACTGTAGCGCCTCAGCTTGCTACCCCTCCCGGCTGGAGCCCTGCAGGACCCTGTGCCCATCAGGAGCTGCTACAAGTAAGTCGGAGTGGTCTGAAATCCATGTGGGTTTCTACAAGCTCCCATCCCAAATACCAGAGGACTCATAGTGAACAGAGATCTGCCTGTCCTGCTATATCAGAGGTGGGCAAACTACCACCCGCAGGACCATCCTGCCCAGCCCCTGAGTTCCCGGCCGGGGAGGCAAGCCCCCAGCCCCTCCTGTGCTGTCCCTCTCCCTCGCAGCCTCAGCACGCCTCCAGCACTCTGCTCCGGTAGGAGCTGTGAGCTCCCACTGCTCTGAGCAGCATCATAAGGGGGTTGGGATTGGAGAAGGGGCAGAGGGTGCCAGGGGGCAGTCGGGACAGGGGCTGGTTGGATTGGGCAGAGGTTCTGGGGGGCAGTCAGGGGGCATTGGATAGTCTTTGGAGTCCAGCGGGGGCTCTCAGGGAGCAGGGGGTTGGATAGGGATGTAGTTCCAGGGGGCAGTTAGGGGCAGGGGTCCTGGGAGGGGGCAGTCAGGAGACAAGGAGCTGGGGGGCAGAGGGGGTTTCTGAGGTGGGCAGTCGGGGGGCAGGAATTGGGAGGGAGCCAGGCTCTTTGGGGAGGCACAGCCTTCCCTACCTGGCCCTCCATATTGTTTTACAGTGCTAATGTGGCCCTCAGGCCAAAAAGTTTGCCCAGCCCTGTGCTATACATGACTGCAAGGCATTCAGCCCAGCTCATTCTGTACCTCTACCATGTCCTGTAGCGCTAGCTAGGGTATGATGGGCTAACACGAAGAGGTAAATGGCCTAATCTCCTACAACTGCCCTATGTAGGAGACAATACTAGAAATTGCCTCTGGAGAGTGGAGTGTCTGCTGCTCCTGATGAAATGGCCTTTCTTCCCAACTTCTCCCACACTTCAAATAAGCAATTCAGGAAGATCTAATACCTGGTACCACAACCTGTCAGGAGGCCTGTAAGGGCTCATGGTTGAGTCCATGGTGACGCTGCATTTCATCACGATGGGCCCTCTGGTTGTGAGTGCGTTGGACAGACAGCTCCCTAACTCTCCATTCCATCTGCCAGGAGGCCGCCGGTTCCTGGATATCAACAATGGGACAGGAGAGCCCCAGGACCTGGTGAGTTCTCCTGGCCCTGCGATCTTCCAGGAGAGCCCTGAGCCGTGGAGAGAGCACGTCTATGAGAACAAGGGTGAGGTTTCTGTTAAACCCTAGTAGGACAACTGGCATCTTGCACAGTAACCTGGAATACAGCAAGTCAATGCTGTCTAGGGGGTTCTAATATAAATGTTCATGGGGGGAGGGGGGGCTACATGCAGAAGTCACTCCTTGATGATCCATATGTAAGCTAATGCTGGCTGACACCATACCTGTGAGTGCTTCCTATGAGTGGGCCAATGTTGGGTTATATCCTTATCCTATGGACATTCATAGGATGTCTCAAAAACCAGCAAACTTGGGGGAGGTGGGGGGGACACTATGGCACCTCAATGGTGACTTGTATGCCCTGAGCCTCTGTGGCACTCAATGCACTGGGGCTAGCATTGCCTCTGCCCTCTATTGGATGGCCATCAATGGGATGGTGGTGCTGGCTCACAGTCTAAAAAGTGAGTTGACAATTCAAGTATCTTTCTGATGAAGGCTGGCCTAAGCGGTAGGGGGAGCACCACTGGGGCAGGGAAGTCTAGGTGTCATCTCCACACTTTAGACCCTACAGAAATCTGGATTGTCTTAACCTCCCCTCCTCCTCCTCCTTCAGACCCTGTCTCCAGACTGGACCTGACCCTGATGCTTCTGGCCATGCTTTCATTGGTGGTTGTGGCTTCTCTCGTTACTGTGACACTACTCCATAGGAGAAGCAGCTGGATGACAAGGTCCCAAATCTTCCATGGCAGATGACTGTAAAATAAGGGAGAGGAGCAGAAATAAAATCTGTGGAGTGCACTAATGTCTTGTGGTAGCGTGTCCCTCTGGGGGAGGGAACAGCAGTTGTTGAGGCCAGGGGTCTACTACTGGCCTTGTAGCTCTTCCCCATTCAGCAGCAGAACAGACCTCTCTGCAGGGATAGACACCAGAATAGGATGTGGCATAGAGGACAGGAAGAAGACTGCAAGCTAGCACTAGACAAGGTAAATCAAATGGCTTTCTCTCACTCCTGGGGTCCTATCTGGGGGGAGGGGAAGCCACTCAGCCGAACTAGAGACTTTTTGATTAACTTTACTGTGAATAGCTGGATTCTAACTCCACTGGGCACGCAATAAGAACTACTGGCGCTTGCCAGTCTCACATGAAGTCCATGTGAGCCAGCTGGGGGACAAGCCTAAGTCTGGTAACTAGAAACCCTTGTGTCTTCTGTGGGGGCTGTGGCCAGCCCCTAGCTTACAGGAGGTGGAGAAGATTTCCCCATTGTGTTAGTGACTGGGAAACCTGATGCTTCAAGACCTTAAGCATCCTGCCCCATAACTGGTATCTCCTGCTTCTTGACCCTTAAGCTATATCTATGGGGCATTCCAAAGCGTGGCTGTAGTGCGCACACACAGACCCAAGTGAGCTAGCTTTCATCAAGCTAGTTGAAATAACGGTAGTGGAAGCATGGCCTATACAAGACTAGCTGGGACTCTGGGTCGTACTCCAGTGGGTAGCCTGTGCTGCTGTTGCTCTACTGCTTGATCTGGCGAGGCCAAAGCTACCTCGGCTACATCTACGCACTCACCTCTGTCTACACGGCAATCTACCCTTCTCCATTTGCATTAGTTTCCTTCTATCTCGCCTGGGGAAACTACAGCCCTCCAGCTCCTCTCCAAATCCCCTTCCAACAGCTAAAATCCTCTCTCCCACTGCTCCTACTACGTCAACACCCTCCACCTACTGTAGAACCCACAGGGACTGTCACGCTAACGTGGTGTAACTGTTCTAACCCCTCTATGAGCACCTTCTAGGGTAGCCTACTGTGGGACCGGATCCTGCAGACACTTAATGTGCATGTGGTAATGACTTCACGCATGCATGGAGTTAAGCACGGGCTGAGGGCTGGCCAAGCAACACAAACTGTTCATTAAATGTCAATGTTCATTCTGCAGTAGGCAAAACCAATGCCTCAAAACTCTTCATGGAAAAAGCAGAAAGGCATGTGTATCCTGAAATGCATGGGCACTCGCCTGAGATCTAGGAGACATGGGTTTGAGTCCCTGCTCTGCCTGACTGGGTGCACCTGTGTACTCCTGCATCCTAAAATGGAGTGTTGCAAGGTCAGAGTCTTGGACTGTAAGAAGATGGCAGCAGGGATCATGCTTTTTGTTACTCTCTGCAAAAAGCATTGTGTGATGGCTTGGCACAATAATGAATGGAAGCCTGGTGGTTTATAGGGAGGCACAAGGCAATGAATTTGCCATTTGCTAAAATTTCAAAGTAGCATAAAGATCGTGCTGTAGTTGTAAAGGCCGTTGCTTCTGTGCTTAAATCATGTACTTGGGGACTAACCATGAGAATTATTGCTGAAAGCTGGGCACTTATCTGCTAGAAGCAACAGAGAAGGAGAGAGACTTGGGTGTATTGCTTGATCATAGGATGACTCTGAGATTTCACTCTGATGCAGCTGGGAACAAGGTTAACCCAGTCATGGGATACTCGGGTGAGGTATTTCCAGTGGAGATCGGGAAGTGCTTGTACCATTATACAAGGCACTGGTGAGACCTCATCTGGAATACTGTGTGCAATTCTAGTCTCCCATGTGTAAGATGAATTCAAACTGGACCAGATATGGAGAAGGGCTACTAGTATATCCAGAGAAATGGGTAACCTTTTTAGGATATAGATATTCAGGCCTGTCTGCAAAGGCCTGTACTTTAAGAATTTAGGTGTATTTGTTAGGGGGCTTATTCCTTCACCCACTTACTTCCCTGGTCCTTCTCGCATGAACAGAGAGCAACAATACCCGAAGTCCAAAGGTGCAAACAATTCGATGTTTATTGGGGTGAACTTCCAGCAAGCATGATTCCAGTTTCCTTCCTTAGTATCCTCCTCCCCAGGTCTGACACCACAGAGCCTTACACCTGTGTCCCTGTTCCCATTCCTACCCTTAGCCAAACATGATTCCAACTTCCTTACTCCCATTCCCTGTTCCCATCTCCCTCACCCACATGCCCATGCCCACCCACACCCAATCACTTCCTTATTGACTACAGATTATATAGTAAAACTTGAGTTCTGCTTAGCTATACCTTAACCAATCATTTTCCTGAAATTTAACTAACCAATCCTAACATATTGTAACATGATTATGTAACCAATTATATCCCACCACCTTAATTAGTTTACACCCAGCAAAATTAATTATACAGCAGACAGGAACAATCACAGAACCAGACAGAGATTATACAGACAAACAATAGCAAAGTGGGAACTACAATGACAAGACAACACAGAAGTGAGGATTTCACATCCCAGCTATTGATAAGTGAGTTCTTGTCAGACAGGATGCTATCAAACTAAGTTTCCTTTTACATTTGCTAGGCACTTCCCTTTCTCTGGAGGTGATAGGAATACAATCCTGTCCTGATAGTGCCTAACAACCCAATAGCACCTTATTTCAATGTGACTAGTTTGGAATGTGAGGATGTGACTGTTCGCTTCCCAGCTTATGGCTGCCTCTGCTGCTTAGCCAAAGGCCTAAGCCTAAGCACAGGGCCACAAACTGTCACAGTAAGAGAAGGCCCTTACACTCGCAGACAGTGGTTTTGATTCTTTCTTTTATACCTCTGGAACTAGCCAAGTGATAAGAATGTTGGGGACACTGGGGCATGGCCACTAGGTAACTCGAGGGGATGGAAGACCACGAGTGTCGATAAAGCCCCCTCCCACTAGGCCCAGGTGTCCTTGGCCCCCCTCCTGCCTGGAGGCACTTGCAGCAGCTCTGCGTACTAGGCCCAAGTGTCCTTGGCCCCCCCGCCTGGAGGCACACACAGCAGTTATGCTAAGAATCTGCAACAATATGTTGCAGAGTCAGACTGCCTAAAACTAAGCAAGGCCAAACAGGGGAGATATGGAAGAACAATGCTGAATAAAGCAGCTTTATGTATAGTTTAACAAATGATACAGAGAATCAGGGAACTAGCTGGGAACTGGATTGGCTGGCTATATGGATACTTGGGGCAGCTTGCTATTGGATAAGTATGCTGGGAAAAAGGATGTATAAAAGCCTGTGTAACTTCCTGCTCTGTGTGCAGGATTTGAGATTTTATTCTCCCTGTACCTTTTTGCAGCTGCAAATAAACTTTTCTGCTTCTCCACCCCGTTGTGATTATTGGGTGTAGCACACCGGGTAACGAACCAACTGAAGCTGTTGTTCAGCCTCTCGGCACTGGATGCCGGCAACAAGAATACACCTAAATTCTTAAAGTACAGGCCTTTGCAGACAGGCCTGAATATCTATATCCTAACAGTATTCTTATCACTAAGCTAGTTAGAGAGGTATAAAAGAGAGCATCAAAATCACTGTCGGCCAGTGTAAGGTCCTTCTCTTACTGTGACAATCTGAGGCCCTGTTCTTAGGCCAAGGCCTCTGGCGAAGCAGCCATAAGCTGGGAAGCGAACGGTCACATCCTCACATTCCAAACTAGTCACATTGAAATAAGGTGCTATTGGGCTGTTCGGCACTATCAGGACAGGATTGTATTCCTATCCCCTCCAGAGAAAGGGAAGTGCCTAGCAAATGTAAAAGGAAACTTAGTTTGATAGCATCCTGCCTGGCAAGAACTCACTTATCAATAGCTGGGATGTGAAATCCTCACTTCTGTATTGTTTTGTCATTTATAGTTCCCACTTTGCTATTGTTTGTCTGTCTGTATAATCTCTGTCTGGTTCTGTGATTGTTCCTGTCTGCTGTATAATTAATTTTGCTGGGGGTCAACTACTTAAGGTGGTGGGATATAATTGGTTGGCTAATCATGTACCAATATGTTAGGATTGGGTAGTTAAATTTAAGTAAAATGATTGGTTAAGGTATAGCTAAGCAGAACTCAAGTTTGACTATATAGTCTGCAGTCAGTCAGGGGGTGGGTGGGTGGCAGGTGTGTGGGGGGAATTGGGAATGGGGGTGGGTGGGTGTGTGAGGCTGGGGGAATGGGAGTAAGGAAATTGGAATCATGTTTGGCTAAGGGCAGGAACGGGACACAGGTGTAAGGCTCTGTGGTGTCAGAGCTGGGAAGGAGGATACTAAGGAAGGGAACTGGAATCATGCTTGCTGGAAGTTCACCCCAATAAACATCGAATTGTTTGCACCTTTGGACTTTGGGTATTGTTGCTCTCTGTTCATGCGAGTAGGACCAGGGAAGTAAGTGGGTGAAGGAATAAGCCCCCTAACAAACCTCACTTAGGAGAGGAGACTGAAATACGTTCATTTAGCCTAACCAAAAGAAGGCTGAGGAGAGAGAGATGACTGCTCTCTCTAACTGCATCAGAGGGATAACTATTACAGAGGAATTAACAAAAGCCGCAATGTAGACACAAGAACAAATAGATATAAACTGGCCATAAACAAGTTTAGGCTTTAGATGAGACAGAAGCTCCTCTCCATCAGCGGAGTGAGGTTCTGGAGCAACCTTTGAAAGGGAGCAGTTGGGGAGGGGGGGTAAAAAGCATAACTGGCCTCAAGACTGAGCTTCATCAGTTTATGAAGGGGATGGTAGGATGAGACTGCCTACAATGGCACACGGCTGATCTGTGACTGCTAGCTGCAAATCTCTCCAATGGCTGGTTACAGGACACTAGATGGGGAGGGCTCTGAGTTACTATAGAGAATTCTTTCTCCAAGGTATCTAGCTGGTGGGTCTTGCCCACATGTTCAGGGTCTCACTGATCACCATTTTGGGGGATTGGGAAGGAATTTCCCCCATGTCAGAGACCCTGTGGGTGGGAGTTTGCCATCCTCTCCAGCACAGGGCACGGGTCACTTGCAGGTTTAAGCTAATGTAAATGTGGGGGTTCTGTTTAGTTTTGTCTTTATATCATTATTTGAGGACATCACTAACTCAGACAGAGGTCATGGGTCTATTGCAGGAGTGGGTGGGTGAGGTTCTGTAGCCTGTAATGCGCAGGAGGTCAGACTAGATGACCATGATGGTCCCTTCTGGCCTTAAAGTCTGTGACAGAAAAGAGGGGATTCCCTGAAAGCTCAACAATGGCAGCGGACAGCCAACTATAAGCAATAACGCAACACTGGAGATACAAGTTGCATGCAACTGGATGTGTGCCTGTGTGCACATGAAAGACTTGGTATCATCTTGGCACAGAAGTAAGACACATGATTGCCTTAGGGTACCAGAAACAATCCATAGGGAGTGGTGCAAGCTATAATTTTTGCATCAGGATTGCCAGCACTGATCTGTGCCAGGATAGAACAATAGTAATAAGCTATTTCCTCCAACAACCCAATGGTGTATTTAAATGATGCAAAACTGGGGGTCAGTACTGGCTGATGGGCAGTGATGGGGGGGGGGCAGTGTGCTTTCCAGGACTGCAGTTAGCTAAGCCTTCCCTCTCCAACTTTTAAATTTCCTGTATGGTCACCATCAGCACAGTCCACCATCACAGGAGACCGTGCAGAGTCCACCATCTCAAGAGACCACGCAGTCCCGGATTCGCAGACGAGCTCCAGCTTGGTCCGAACGGGAGGTACTGGATCTCATTGTGTGTTAGGGAGACGAATCTCTTCTGGCACAACTATGTTCCCAAAAAAGGAACGCAAATACGTACATTAAACTCTCCACTGCCATGACGGAAAGAGGCTACTCCAGGGACACAGAACAGTGTTGTACAAAAAATCAAGGAGCTGCAAGCTGAATTCTGTTGCCCGGCCGCATGTGATGGCTTACTAACACCAAAGTGGCAGGCACTTCAGTATGAGAGGCAAAATGAGACCTTGTACAGAAAGAACACGTGCTGTGTATTATGAATTGCCTGTTTCACTGAGAAACAGCATCCCCTTTGTTCTCTAAACTGTATCTTTTAAAATACTACTCTCCCTTTTTCTTCTCCTGCAGCAGGCGCAAATGTTTCAATGCAGCCCCTAGTTCCTTCCTACAGCTGTTCAAACAGACCAGAGTTCCTGAAGATGCGAGCGTCATGCACCTTTCCAGGTCATCCCACATTGATGTCGGTGAAACGTTCCTTGTGATCCACCAGTGCTTGCAGCACCATGGAAAAGTACCCCTTGCGGTTTATGTACTGGCTGCCCTGATGTTCCAGGGCGAAGATGGGGATATGTGTTCCGTCTATTGCCCACCGCACTTAGGGAATCCCAGCGCATTAAAGCCATCCACAATGGTCTGCACGTTTCCCAAAGTCACTCGCCTTGATAGCAGCTGGTCATTGATTGCATTGGCTACTTGCAGCACAGCAGCCCCCACAGTAGATTTCCCCACTCCAAACTGATTCCCGACTGACCGGTACCTGTCGGGCATTGCAAGCTTCCACAGGGCTATGGCCACTTGCTTCTCAACTGTGAGGGCTGCTCTCATTTTGGTGTCTTTCCGCTTCAGGGCAGGGGACAGCAAGTCACAAAGTTCCATGAAAGTGGCCTTACGCATATGAAAGTTTCGCAGCCACTGGGAATCATCCCATACCTGCAACACTATGCGGTCCCACCAGTCTGTGCTTGTTTCCTGGGCCCAGAATCGGCGTTCCACTGCATGAACCTGCCCCATTAGCACCATGATCTCCCAATCACCACATGCCGTGCCATCTGTGTCCGTGTCCTCATCAGTATAGTAGTCGTGCTGTCATCACTTCCTTGACCAGTCTTGCAGGTACTGCACATACTACTGGATAATGCATAAGGTATTTACAATGGTCAAAATGCAGCAGAGATCTGATCGGGCTCCATGGCTATGGCGCTTGCACGGGTAATCCTGGAAAAGGGGTGCAAAACGCAGGAGAGCAGAGTGGCAGCGGAAGCTGTGCTGTTTGGGTCACGGTAGCCGAACAAAGACTGACAATGGTTGTCTTCTGTGGCTTTCACAGAGGTGGGAGCCCAGGACAGACAACATGGAGAAGCTCGCAAGCGTGGCAATAGCGGGAGAGCAGAGTTGGCAGCAGAAGCTGTGTTGCTTGATTCACAATGGCCGAGCAGAGTTGAGTTGGAGAGGTGGATTTATCGTAGCAGGAGAGCAGTGGTGCACCGTCTGCTGAAAGCAGTATGGCGTCTGCATGCTAAAAAGGGGCGAAACGATTGTCTGCCGTAGCTTTCTGGTGACACACACCCAGAAACACCCGCCAGAATGTTTTTGCCCCATCATGCTTAACTGGGAGCTTACCAGAGAATTCCAATGGGCGGCAGAGACTGTGGGAACTGTGGGATAGCTACCCACAGTGCACCGCTCTGACATTTGATGCCAGCCTTGGTACTGTGGACGCAATCTGCCAAATTCACCCGCTTTAGTAGGGACACAGAAGACCGAACGTATAAAATAGCTTCCGAAAATTCGAATAGAATAATTTTGAAATAATTTTGTACTGTAAACGTACTGAGGGGTAGTAGTGCCATGAGAAAAAGACAGACGGAGCCTAGGAAAACCACCAGGCAAGAGAAGCTCAAGAGGCCTAAGCCTATTGAGGTGTCCTTGCAGCGCATCCTCAGGTTTCACACAGCTCAGGCTGAGGCCTGCCTCGGT
Source organism: Caretta caretta (assembly GCF_965140235.1). Taxonomy (NCBI): domain Eukaryota; kingdom Metazoa; phylum Chordata; order Testudines; family Cheloniidae; genus Caretta; species Caretta caretta. Next base: position 14,066,772 of record NC_134211.1, read on the forward strand.
CTGTGGAGCTCCATACTTGGCCAGGTTAGGTTTCTTCAAGGCCTGGTATGAGGCCTCCCTAATTTATGACTAGTTTCACCCCTAACTTGCACTCTGCACAGGCCACTAGGGCTAACCCCCTTAATCTTATTTTAAAAGAGCTGTAAAATCATAAACAATCATGGGCCTCAGTTCCACACCTCATCAGAACAATGGCACCTCCATCAGCCCCTGGCACCACGCCAGAGCCCTGTTCCAACACTGACTCAGACAGAACGCAGTGACTCCTAGTGAATTAACACCACTGTTTTCTGGACCTCCTGGGTTTTGCCCACAGATCTCCCTACTCAGCACTGAGGAGGCCTGATCCTTCCAAAGGTATGGCATGTAATGTTAGGTCTCAGCTGGTGTCCCTTATGGGATTGGTGAAGGGATAAAGCACCAGGGTGACTAGGGGCCAGGACTACACCTGTACGGAGATGACGATGTCACTCGCATGAGGGGAGCTTGGGGATCTGTTGCTCTCTAGGGGCTGGTTCACATGGATGTTAATGAGTGTGCTACAGCCACTCCCTAGAGATGGTTAGTCCTTTTCGTTCAAAATCGCCTGGTCTTTGCTCTGAAGATCATGGAGTTTAAATCTCAGTGTGGGCCCAAGCAGGAGCAGTTAAAATTGCAAGCCAGAGATTGACATACAGGGCAAGGGGGTGCAGAGCAGTGGGACAGAAGACCAGACTAGCAGCATGTGTGTAGGTCAGAGTTAAGAGTACTAGCAGAGCTGTGAGGGAGGCGTGTTTGGCAGCTGTTAGCATCAGGCTCAGGGGCCCGTTCTCCATTCCCCAGTCACAGGAGCAGTTTCTCTACACACCTTGCTTACCCTGCCGCAAAGATAAAGCATCTTTGAGTGAGTTTTACATTCCTCCCCCGATGCCCCCCCGCCCCAGTGTTCACAACACAACAGGGAAGTAGGGAAGAAGCAGAGACGGAGTTACCAACTCTCATCATGTTATTGTGAGTGATGCAATACTTTGTGCTTTTCTTAAAGCTCCAGCTCCTGGAGTCAGGTGAACATACCAGAACATCAGCTTTCCTTTTAAAAAAAGGGTTTGAGCCTCATCTTTTTGTTTTATGTTTGTATGGCGCCTGGCCCAATGGGGTCCTGCTCCATGACCGGAGCTCTTAAGCACTGCAGGAATACAAATACATAATAACTGTAGAGACAGAGAAGCTTCAAAGCATGACCTCCGCAGATTCAAAAGCCAGAAAAGCATTTTAAAATAGCCACAAATTTGTTATTTTTAAAATCTCATGATTTTTAAGGGAAGCTCAGGAGTTTGGGGGGACTCATGATTTTTGAGCGCTCAGGGTTGGCGAAATTCTCAGCAGTGAGAAGGGCAGAAAGAGCGAGGGAGATGAGACGGGGAGCCCCAACCCCAAAGAGCCAAAAATCAAGAGATTGCTGCAAAAATCACAAGATTTTTCACATAAAAAATACACTTGAGCGGTTTTTTTCATAGGGTCATGGATTTTCAGGCCAGAAGGGACCCTTAGATCAACCAATCTGTCCTCCAGCAGAGCACAGACCAGAGAATGTCACCCTGTTACCTCTGCATGGAGCCCGATAACTTGTGTCTGAGTAAAGCGTCTTCCAGACAGGCCGCCTGTGGGCTGGTCTACACTAGAAAGTTAGGTTGACCCAGGTGTGTCCCTCAGGGCTGTGAAAAATTCACCCTCCTGAGAGACGTAGTTAATCCAACCTCTCTCCTAGGGTAGATGCCATGAGCTCACTGGAAGAACTCTGCCATCGTCCTACCTCTGGGAGCGGTGGATTTACGACAGCATTGCTGCAGTATGTTTCAGCACTACAGGGCAGCACTGCAGCTGTGTAGACATAGCCTGATTGAGACTCCATCAATTCGAGTGGTCGTCTGTTCCAAGGGTTAGTCACCCTTCAAAATGTGTGCCTTACGTCTACCTTAGATTTGGCCATGGACGGTGGGTGAACCACAGGCTTGGGGAGGCTAGCCCCTGGCCCAGCCCACCCTTCAGCCTGAGGCCCCACCCCAAAGCCCAGAATCCCTCCCTTCCACAGCTACCAGCCCCCCCTTCCAATCCCGGGTTGCCCAAGCACCACCAGCCCCAAAGCGCCAGGGCGCACACACACACCCAGAGCACCAGACAGGCTGCCCCATCAGCCCCGCAGCACTGGGTGGGTGGGCTGCTCCCCAGCACCAGACCACTGGGTGGGCGTCGGGCAGCCCTCCTTTTCCCCCCAGCCCTGGAGAACTGGGTGGTGCGGCCCCAGCCACCCCAAGTCCTAGCCGCCCTAGCCCCAGCCCCAGCCCAGCAGGCTTCCCGGAAGAGGAGCAGGCTGCTTGCCTGGCCTGGGGCCAACTACCAGCAGCAGAAGGAGGGGGCCTTGGGCGGAGCATGGGCAGGGCCACGCGGGGCTCTTTGCGGAGGTACAGCCTCCCCAGGCTATTGTACGCATCGTCCATGGATTTGGCTGGCTCCAACTTCCAACCGCTGGATCTTGTTCTACCCTTCTCCACTCGATTAAAGAGCCCTTTATTAGCCAGTCTTTTCGCCCTATGAATGTACTTGGGCACTGTACTTGAGCTACTTCTTGATTTCCTTTTCGATAACCTAAACTGACTGAGCACTGAGAATCTCTTGCTAGCCGGCACTTCTTCCAGCCGGCAAATTGCATTTGTGACTCTTCTCTGTATCCACTCCAGTTTTTCAATAACCTAATCCCACAGAACAAGAAAGAAAAAGGCCTCATTCAATACCATGGCCACCTACACACTGACTCGACCTTGTGCCTGCCCGCCCGCTTCGAATCATAGAATATCAGGCTTGGAAGGGACCTCAAGAGGTCATCTAGTCCAACCCCCTGCTCAGAGCAGGACCAATCCCCAACTAAATCATCCGATCCCAGAAGGATACACTGACTAGACCCCTCGATTCCAGGCAACTTGGCCTTCTGATTTTTGGGGCACTTGGGGTGTGCTTGAGCCCTGTTTTTAAGCTTTTCTCTGCAACTGTGCGGGCAAGAAACTTACTTTTCTTTTGAATGCACACTGAGGTTCTCAGCTAGTTCCTTGTTTCCAGGAGATGGGGCTTGAAATAAAACATCAGTTACCATGGGACTTGCAATAAAATCCTGAGAGCTGGCAACACTGAAAAGGTAGCGTAACAGGAGGCTTCAATGGGAGGGGGGTCTTAGGGCTGAAGGGTTCGATGGTTATGTTTCCCTTTCACCCTGAGCTTTGCACTTTTCACCCGGCCCCTCCCCAGCACCAGGCAGCTCCCCAGGTGCTGCCTCTCTGCTCATCTGATTCACACCCCGCCCCCTCCCCACCACTCACCCTACAAAGCCCCGGTCCCACAGCTTCTCCCCTTATGAGAAGTGGTGCTAGACGGGCTTCTTTCTTAGCATCTTCAGCTATGGGGCTGGGCTGTAGGTATTTTGTGGGCTTAGTGCTGCTCTGGTCCCTAAGGATAGCCCTTGGGCAGGGGGACTTCCACAGGGTCAGTTTCTCTGTCCTGCAACATGAGTATAACTGTGGAGACTATGGGATGCAGCTGCTGGTCTTTCCCAGCCAGGGCCGCACCGTCCGCTTCAAAGTTGTGGGTAAGTAGCTGCCTGGCTGCTTCATGAGAAAGCTAAGAAGCCTCCTGCTCGTCTGCCCTCTTAGACATGCAGGAGGGTTTTATGGGTCTCTTGTGGAAACCTCTTACTTCTACAGTATGTAATGAGAGCTTTAAGAAGGGAACAAGAAGGTCCTACTCTAGTGTCTCTTGGTGGCCTGGCTGTTACCCTCAAATCTTGAGTACCCTGGTCTCCTGAAGTGAGAGTCTGTGGCTCCAGTCCCCTGGAGAAAAGACTGGAGATAGCCCTAACGGTTGAATCCAGGTAGCAAAGTCTTTCCTCACAACAGCCTGCTGACCGTGACCCACAAATAGCAGAGGGTAAAGAGGGAACCCTGCTGGGGGGAGACTGTAAAAGGACATACCAAAATGTGGCTGGGTATCCCAAGCTCTGGTGTAACTCGGCCCTTTGAGCTCCAGACGCCTGGATCCTGCGCCCTCTGTGGGCGATCACCTCCCTGTTGTCATGCCCAAGCATGGGATGGGATGGCCTGGCCTGGCTCGGCCACTCTCCCCCCTCCTTGTTAGGGGGCTTATTCCTTCACCCACTTACTTCCCTGGTCCTTCTCGCATGAACAGAGAGCAACAATACCCGAAGTCCAAAGATGCAAACAATTCGAAGTTTATTGGGGGGAACTTCCAGCAAGCATGATTCCAGTTTCCTTCCTTAGTGTCCTCCTTCCCAGCTCTGACACCACAGAGCCTTACACCTCTGTCCCTGTTCCCATTCCTGCCCATAGCCAAACATGATTCCAATTTCCGCACCCCTGTTCCCATCCCCTCCCACCCATGCCCACTCACTTCCTTATTGACTACAGATTATATAGCATGAGAGGAAAGTGACCAGGAACAGCCAGCATGGATTCACCAAGGGAAGGTCATGCCTGACTAATCTAATCGCCTTTTATGATGAGATTACTGGTTCTGTGGATGAAGGGAAAGCAGTGGATGTATTGTTTCTTGACTTTAGCAAAGCTTTTGACACGGTCTCCCACAGTATTCTTGTCAGCAAGTTAAGGAAGTATGGGCTGGATGAATGCACTACAAGGTGGGTAGAAAGCTGGCTAGATTGTCGGGCTCAACGGGTAGTGATAAATGGCTCCATATCTAGTTGGCAGCCGGTATCAAGTGGAGTACCCCAAGGGTCGGTCCTGGGGCCGGTTTGGTTCAATATCTTCATAAATGATCTGGAGGATGGTGTGGATTGCACTCTCAGCAAATTTGCGGATGATACTAAACTGGGAGGAGTGGTAGATACGCTGGAGGGGAGGGATAGGATACAGAAAGACCTAGACAAATTGGAGGATTGGGCCAAAAGAAATCTGATGAGGTTCAATAAGGATAAGTGCAGGGTTCCGCACTTAGGACGGAAGAACCCAATGCACCGCTACAGACTAGGGACCGAATGGCTAGGCAGCAGTTCTGCGGAAAAGGACCTAGGGGTGACAGTGGACGAGAAGCTGGATATGAGTCAGCAGTGTGCCCTTGTTGCCAAGAAGGCCAATGGCATTTTGGGATGTATAAGTAGGGGCATAGCGAGCAGATCGAGGGACGTGATCGTTCCCCTCTATTCGACATTGGTGAGGCTTCATCTGGAGTACTGTGTCCAGTTTTGGGCCCCACACTTCAAGAAGGATGTGGATAAATTCGAGAGAGTCCAGCGAAGGGCAACAAAAATGATTAGGGGACTGGAACACATGAGTTATGAGGAGAGGCTGAGGGAGCTGGGATTGTTTAGCCTGCAGAAGAGAAGAATGAGGGGGGATTTGATAGCTGCTTTCAACTACCTGAAAGGGGGTTCCAAAGAGGATGGCTCTAGACTGTTCTCAATGGTAGCAGATGACAGAACGAGGAGTAATGGTCTCAAGTTGCAGTGGGGGAGGTTTAGATTGGATATTAGGAAAAACTTTTTCACTAAGAGGGTGGTGAAACACTGGAATGCGTTACCTAGGGAGGTGGTAGAATCTCCTTCCTTAGAGGTTTCTAAGGTCAGGCTTGACAAAGCCCTGGCTGGGATGATTTAACTGGGAATTGGTCCTGCTTTGAGGAGGGGGTTGGACTAGATGACCTTCTGGGGTCCCTTCCAACCCTGATATTCTATGATTCTATGATATAGTAAAACTTGAGTTCTGTTTAGCTATACCTTAACCAATCATTTTCCTGAAATGTAACTAACCAATCCTAACATATTGGTACATGATTATGTGCCCAATTATATCCCACCACCTTAATGAGTTTACACCCAGCGAAATTAATTATACAGCAGACAGAAACAGTCACAGAACCAGACAGAGATTATACAGACCAACAATAGCAAAGTGGGAACTATAAATGACAAAACAATACAGAAGTGAGGATTTCACATCCCAGCTCTTGATGAGTGAGTTCTTGCCAGACAGGATGCTATCAAACTAAGTTTCCTTTTACATTTGCTAGGCACTTCCCTTTCTCTGGAGGTGATAGGAATACAATCCTGTCCTGATAGTGCCGAACAGCCCAATAGCACCTTATTTCAATGTGACTAGTTTGGAATGTGAGGATGTGACCGTTCGCTTCCCAGCTTATGGCTGCCTCTGTTGCTTAGCCAAAGGCCTTAGCCTAAGAACACGGCCTCAGACTGTCACAGTAAGAGAAGGCCCTTACACCAGCAGACAGTGATTTTGATTCTTTCTCTTATACCTCTAGAACTAGCCAAGTGATAAGAATACACCTAAATTCTGAGAGTATAGGCCTTTACAGACAGGCCTGAACATCTATATCCTAACACTCCTGGCTCTAGGTCAGACTTGGTAAATGACGGCCGTCCTGTATCTTCGGAGCTGCTTCCCACCATGCTAAACTCCACTAAACTGAAGGATGTGACAAACCACAGTCACTGTTCCAAACATGGCTACTTGGCTAAGCTTCATCAAGGGCTTGAACTCTTCCTTACCCACGACCTGTATGACTCTCTCCACAGATGAGTTTGGGACACCCTTCGAAGTTACCAACTGCTCCATTTGTCTCCATTGGGTCACATCTGGCGAGCAAGGAGCGATGATCTTCTCAGCTGGCTACAATGGCTGTCATGTGCAGAAGAAGGTGAGGGGGGTTGGCACGCCTCACCCCAGTGTACCTGAGCAACAACAGAAGCTGGAGATGGGTCCATACCTGCAGTCACAGCAGCCTGTGCAGCTGGGAGGCGCTGTGCTTAGCGCCTACAGAGAGTCTGTTAGGCCACAGTACTGACTGATTGGTGTCTCTTCATTGCAGGATGGGCGTAACCACCTGCAAGTCCGAGTGGAGGAACTGCTGAGCGCCAGGGCCGTCGCTGCCACCTATGATGTGAACATGACCTGCCCCAAGCCCACTGAACGTGACTTAACCCCAGAGGAGACCATGCGCTACGTGCCCCAGCCGGGCCTGGTGCGCCCGGTGCCCCAGCCGCAGCCGGGCCTGGTGCGCCCGGTGCCCCAGCCGCAGCCGGGCCTGGTGCGCCCGGTGCCCCAGCCGCAGCCGGGCCTGGTGCGCCCGGTGCCCCAGCCGCAGCCGGGCCTGGTGCGCCCGGTGCCCCAGCCGCAGCCGGGCCTGGTGCGCCCGGTGCCCCAGCCGCAGCCGGGCCTGGTGCGCCCGGTGCCCCAGCCGCAGCCGGGCCTGGTGCGCCCGGTGCCCCAGCCGCAGCCGGGCCTGGTGCGCCCGGTGCCCCAGCCGCAGCCGGGCCTGGTGCGCCCGGTGCCCCAGCCGCAGCCGGGCCTGGTGCGCCCGGTGCCCCAGCCGCAGCCGGGCCTGGTGCGCCCGGTGCCCCAGCCGCAGCCGGGCCTGGTGCGCCCGGTGCCCCAGCCGCAGCCGGGCCTGGTGCGCCCGGTGCCCCAGCCGCAGCCGGGCCTGGTGCGCCCGGTGCCCCAAATATATCCTCCACCAAGCAACATAGGTGTGTGGGGGTGTCTGTGACCTCTAACTGGTTTGAGTGCATGTGGGTCCCCTCTAATGGAAGGTTTCATGGTCCACTTCTGACTCCTGTGGTGGTCTTCAGAGGAGCTGAACCTTGTTGCTTGCTTGTGGCTGCCATGTTAGAGCTGGTGTTGACAGTGTTGTAAGCCATGATCAAAAATGAGATTCGTTTAGAAATCATACTGTTCCCCCACCCGCCCCCAGTTTATTTGAAGGGGAAGGGGTGGCTATTTGCCTTCTGGTTTTTCAAAGTTTAGAGGGAAGGCACTTGCTTCCAAAGTCTGAGCTTCTTTGGCGCAAAATCCAGTCACACATGCACCAATGTGTCCTTGCCATTGGCTGCTCAGAGGGGCTTCCCCTGTTCCTCCAGTATCCCAGGGTTTGGGATCTGATGTTGTATCCCTTCATATCTCACCCCCACATCTGCTTGCAATCTGTCTCCTTCCCCCCCCCCCCATGTGTCTCACACAGGCTCTTCTCAGCTCTTAGTCCCTCATTCTCCTAGAGTCCTGTCTAGCCCTCCCCCTAAACCAGAGTGGCATCCACTTTGCCTGTAGGTACAGCTTCAGTCTCATGAAAGAAATTCGCAGCCATGTTTATGAGGGACACTTTCCTCTGATCGGCTATGGGGAAATGGTGGCCAACCTGCTAGCTTCTGCCCCATCGTCCATAAAGGGAGATGGTGACTTCAATAAAGGAAAAATGCATAGAGCAGGCGTCTGCTCACTATTTCATGAGATGGCTAGAGAAACCCACCCCAGAACTGCTAAGTGATAAATTAGAGTTGACCACACTGCTGGCTGTGTTGAGGGGGCTGTAGGGTGTGGGTGGGGACTCTCCTTTGACACAGCAGCAGATCAGGAGCCTGAATTTCCAAGTGACATGTTAAGCCTGCTATCAGAGAAGGGCAACATCCTACATCTGGAGGACAGGGGTGAGGATCTGAGCACAATGCTGTCTGAGGTGGTATGTGGTTTGAGGTTATGGTTGTGGGGGGCAGGGTGAGCTGGGATGGAGGACCACTGTGGGAGCTCTTGCAGCCCTTTGGGGAAGGGGAGGAGGGTTGGACTGGTGTTGAGGTCAGCCACTTGTGCAGAGGTCACTACAGATCTTAGTCTCTGGGGAAGGGTCTCTTGCGATCCCTTTAGAGGATCTCTAGCTCTCCTTAATCCACACCCTGCTGTTCTAGGGGCGCATCTCACAGAGGAGCAGTGCCGTGTGGTGGCTGGGAAGATGCCCTGTGCGGATGCCCCAGGCCAAGCTCCTTGCTTCCAGGCTGGCTGCTGTTATGATGAGACTGACCTCACCACTCCCTGCTACTATGGCAACACAGGTAGACCTGCCCTCATGTCGGCTTATGGAGCCTTTTGTCATCTCTGTCCTGGGAAGCTTGGTGACACACCGTACGTCTCAGATGAGTTTGGTCACCACCTACTAGCATGGTGAACTAGACTTGGATGCAATGTCTTTGTAACTCTCACCCTAGGCTGCAGCTGGCATCGGTTGTGTGCAAAGGGATTCCTTCCTACATCACGGTCTCTCCTCAGTTGCCCAATGCCTGGCAGATCTTGAGAGCCAACACCAAATGTGTGGTGGCAGAGGAAGACCCATCAGACGGTACAGGCTGGTGCTCCATCATCAGATCGATGGATAACTCTGCCGGCTTGTGTCCCGTTCCTGCACAACATGAGCTGCAATCATGCTGTCTCAGACAAACCCACTTACCCCCATGGGGCTTCATTTGATAGATTCCAAAGCCAGAAGGGACCATTGTGATCACTAGTCCGACTTCCTGTATAACACAAGCTATAGGATTTCCCTGAAATAATTCCTCCAGCAGATCTCTTAGCAGACATCCAGTCTTGCCTTATCAGTGATGGAGAATCCACCATGACCCTGGACAAACCATTCCAAGAGTTAACTACCCTCGCTCTCAGATCTACACCTTATTTAAATACTTGGACTGTAATCAAGTCACCCCTTAACCTTCTCTCTGTCTAAAGAGACAGAATTTGGTCACTACAAGGCCTGTTTTCTAATATTTCTCATGGCTCTTCTCCAATCTATCATCCTGAGTGTGGCATGGAACTCTTGCCCAATTCCTCTACCAGGAACACCTATACTTAATCCTGCTCCTTTGTGTTGCAGTCACTGTTCAGTGCCTCCTGGATGGTCACTTTGTTCTGGTGGTCTCCAGGGACATGTCTGATCACCCCATCATCCTGGAGAGTGTCCGGCTAGCCTATGCCCAGGCAGGGTGTGACCCCATCAGGATGACTGAGGCTTTTGTGATCTTCCGCTTCCCCCTCATGCAGTGCGGCACCACAGTCCAGGTGAGGGGACACCCACGGGAAGCCAGGGTGAGTGCTCTGCTCAGGGGCTTGGGGGACTAACCTGCCCCATGTCTCCACTCTTCCAGGTGATCCATGACAAACTGATCTATGAGAACCAGCTGATCTCTGGCATCGACATCCGGACTGGGCCGGACGGCTCCATCACCCGGGACAGCACCTTCATGTAAGTTGGCCTGCTCTGTTGACTAGCAAGGAAGTGATGGTGAGCAGTCTTCAGCCCTTCCACAGTGGAAGCGTGAGGCCAGATCCTTTCCCCTGGCAAAGATCTGATCCATCAATTTTTCAGCAGCCTCTCCTGACCACCAAAGGACTTAGGGGATGTTCTACAGGTATGGATTCCCTGCAGTCACAGACATCCCCTTTTCTGAGTGGGGCAATGCACCTGATCCCTAATGGGGCACGGTGCAAAATCTTGCTTTGTGAAGGGAAGGACACTCTGTGCAGCTGACTGTCCAAGAGTCAGGGTTTTACGTTGTCTGATCAAATGCCAACATTGGTCAGCCTCACCTCAGTCCCTGGAAAAATCCTGCAGCAGGTTGTCAAGGAATCCATTCTGAAGCACTCGGAGGAGAGGAAGGTGATCAGGACCAGCCAAAATGGATTCACCAAGGGCAAGTCATGCCTGACCAACCTGATTGCTTTCTATGATGAGAACTGGCTCTGTGCATGTGGGGAAAGCGGTGGACATGATATACCTTGACTCTAACAAAGTTTGTTACAGTCTCCCACAGTGTTCTTGACAGCAAGTTAAAGAAGTAGGGGCTGGATGAATGAATTAAAGGTGGCTCGAAAGCTGGCTAGATCATCAAGGTCAACGGGTAGCAATCAACAGCTCTGTCTAGTTGGCAGCTGGTATCAAGCGGCATGCCCCAGGCGTCTGTCCTGGGGTTGGTTTTGTTCATTATCATTAATGATCTGGATGATGGGATGGCTTGCTGAGGGTGTAAGTTAATGGATAACACTAAGTTGGGGGGAGAGATCTAGAAAAATGGAAAATTGGGCTAAAAGAAATCTGAGCTTCAATAAGGACAAGTGCAGAGTCCTGCACTTAGGAGGGAAGAATCCCATTCACTGGTACAGGCTGGGGACCGACTGGCTAAGCAGCAGTTCTACAGACAAGGACCTGGGGATTACAGTGTACGAGCAGCTGGCTACGAATGAATAGTGGGCCCTTCTTGCCAAGAAAGCTACTGGTATATTGGGGTGCATTAGTAGGAGCATTGCCAGCAGATGGAGGGAAGTGATGATTCCCCTCTCACCAGCAGTGGTGAAGCCCATCTGGAGTACTGTGTCCAGTTTTGGGCCCTCACCAACAGAAAGGATGTGGAAAAATTTGGAGATAGCCCAGCAGAGGGCAACAAAAATGATTAGGGGGCTGGGGCACACAATTTATGAGGAGAGGCTGAGGGACCTGGGCTTATTTAGTCTGCAGAAGAGACAAGTGAGGGGGGATTTGATAGCAGCCTTCCCCTACCTGAAGGGGTTCCAAGGAGGATGGAGCTTGGCTGTTCTCAGTGATGGCAGATGACCGAACAAGGAGCAATGGTCTCAAGCTGCAGTGGGGGAGGTCTAGGATGGCTATTGAGGACGGGACTATCCCTCTAGGAGGATGGTGAAGCACTGGAATGGGTTACCTAGGGAAGTGGCAGAATCTCCATCCTTAGAGGTTCTGAATACCTGGTTTGACCAAGCCCTGGCTGGGATGATTTAGTTGGGGTTGGTCCCGTTTTGAGCAGCAGGTTGGACTAGCTGACCACCTGAGGGCTCTTCCAATCCTAATCTTATGATTGTAAATGCCACTTGCTGTGCGATCTCCAATGACAAGTAGGCACAGCCAGCCTGACCCGAGAAGGGCTCCATGGGGCCACCCTGAGGGACTAATAACTGCCTACAGGGTTGGTAGAAAGAAAGCTTGATGTAAGGACTGTTGCCCCCTTACTAACATTCAGTGGGGTGTACTGGTTGGCTAGCTCCCAGTACTAAAAGGGGAAGGATCTATGGGAAATCAGGACCCTGAGAGTGACAGTCCCCAGGACCAATGCGGAGAGGCCAATGCTTGTATGTAATGGTCATGGGTCAGAAGTGCCCAGTGCAGAGAGAGTACCCCAGAGTGGGGACACCCTAGCCCCTGTCCTAGGTGACCACAGCAGGGTTGGGGGTCGAGCCCCCCCCCAGAATCCTGGGCCTAGCCTTGTTGGGGTTACAAGGACTCTGCCAGACAGAGTGGAGGGGAGCCCTGAAGGGCAGGGAGGCCACTGGGTAAAGGAAGTGGGAGCGAGGACTCGGATCCTTTCGCTAGCCCACTTCACTGGGGTAGTGCAGAAGCCAGGAAAGTTCCCCACAAGAGCAGGACTATTCCCCTGCTTACATTGAGAATGCTGCCAAAAGAGATGTGAGGACAAGTAAGCAGGTGCTTCTAGCCTGTCTGAGAAGGCCCCCATGTGGCCGTGCTCAGACACTCCTGCTGAGTCCCTGAGTTGGAGGGAAGAACATCTGAGTTACTAAAAGGGTTGATCCACTAGCATCCTTGGATGTCTCCCATCCAAGTACTGATAGGGCCTGATCCTGCTTGTCTCAAGCACTAATAAGGTCACTGCCAGAAACCACATGGCCTCAATCTGAAGTCACAGAGCATCAGCCCCTGTCTCCTCCCTCTGCTCTCTCCTGTGCAGCCTCCATGCTCGCTGCATCTACAATGCCAGTGACTTTCTGCCAGTCCAGGTCGAGGTCTTCTTGCCCCCCACACCTGCTCCAGTCACCCAGGCAGGACCCCTCCGGCTTGAGCTGCGCATCGCCACAGGTAGGTGACCCCTCACTCCAGCACGGAGATCCCATCCCCCTGAAGGACCACGGGTGTCTCAGCTCTGCTCTCCTCCTACCCTCTCCCCCACAGACCCGAGCTACAGATCCTATCTCACAGAGAGAGACTACCCTGTGGTGAAGGTGCTCAGGGACCCTGTCTACATGGAGGTTCGCATCCTGCACAGAACAGACCCGTCCCTGGTTCTGGTTCTGCACCAGTGCTGGGCCACCCCAAGCGCTAACCCCCTGCAGCAGCCGCAGTGGCCCATCCTGGTGGACAGGTGAGTGGCTGGGATGGAGGGGGAGCATGGCTTGGGGAGGAGGAAGGCGGTTTCCTTGGTCCACCCTTCTCTCATGTCTTGCTCCCAGGTGCCCGTTCCTGGGAGACAACTACAGAACCCAGCTTGTGCCCGTGGGCCCTGCCTCATCTGAGCTGCCCTTCCCGACTCACCACCAGCGCTTCGTCCTCTCCACTTTTGCCTTTGTGGACTCCGCCTCCCAGGTGGCACTTGAGGGAGAGGTGAGAAGGGGCCCACATATAAAGCGGGTGAGGAGGGGGAAGTCGGAGTGCAGGGGCAGGAGCTCCTATTTTAGTCAGGTCCTGACCTCCTCAGTCTCTGCTGAGGCGCTGCACATGCAGAACCAAACTGATAGCTGTGGATCTACTTCCTGGCTCCTACCAGCACTGGCCAGTCACTCACTAACTCCATTCTCACTTGTGTGGATTTTAGGTGTACATTTACTGTAGCGCCTCAGCTTGCTACCCCTCCCGGCTGGAGCCCTGCAGGACCCTGTGCCCATCAGGAGCTGCTACAAGTAAGTTGGAGTGGTCTGAAATCCATGTGGGTTTCTACAAGCTCCCATCCCAAATACCAGAGGACTCATAGTGAACAGAGATCTGCCTGTCCTGCTATATCAGAGGTGGGCAAACTACCACCCGCAGGACAATCATGCCCAGCCCCTGAGTTTCCGGCCGGGGAGGCAAGCCCCCAGCCCCTCCTGTGCTGTCCCTCTCCCTCGCAGCCTCAGCACACCTCCAGCACTCTGCTCCGGTAGGAGCTGTGAGCTCCCACTGCTCTGAGCAGCATCATAAGGGGGTTGGGATTGGAAAAGGGGCAGAGGGTGCCAGAGGGCAGTCGGGACGGGCTGGTTGGATTGGGCAGAGGTTCGGGGGAGCAGTCAGGGGGCATTGGATAGTCATTGGAGTCCAGCAGGGGCTCTCAGGGAGCAGGAGGTTGGATATGGGTGTGGTCCCAGGGGGCAGTTAGGGGCAGGGGTCCTGGGAGGGGGCAGTCAGGAGACAAGGAGTTGGGGGGCAGAGGGGGTTTCTGAGGTGGGCAGTCAGGGGGCAGGAATTGGGAGGGAGCCAGGCTCTTTGGGGAGGCACAGCCTTCCCTACCTGGCCCTCCATATAGTTTTACAGTGCTAATGTGGCCCTCAGGCCAAAAAGTTTGCCCAGCCCTGTGCTATACACTGACTGCAAGGCGTTCAGCCCAGCTCGTTCTGTACCTCTACCATGTCCTGTAGCGCTAGCTAGGGTATGATGGGCTAACACGAAGAGGTAAATGGCCTAATCTCCTACAACTGCCCTATGTAGGAGACAATACTAGAAATTGCCTCTGGAGAGTGGAGTGTCTGCTGCTCCTGATGAAATGGCCTTTCTTCCCAACTTCTCCCACACTTCAAATAAGCAATTCAGGAAGATCTAATACCTGGTACCACAACCTGTCAGGAGGCCTGTAAGGGCTCATGGTTGAGTCCATGGTGACGCTGCATTTCATCACGATGGGCCCTCTGGTTGTGAGTGCGCTGGACAGACAGCTCCCTAACTCTCCATTCCATCTGCCAGGAGGCCGCCGGTTCCTGGATATCAACAATGGGACAGGAGAGCCCCAGGACCTGGTGAGTTCTCCTGGCCCTGTGATCTTCCAGGAGAGCCCTGAGCCGTGGAGAGAGCACGTCTATGAGAACAAGGGTGAGGTTTCTGTTAAACCCTAGTAGGACAACTGGCATCTTGCACAGTAACCTGGAATACAGCAAGTCAATGCTGTCTAGGGGGTTCTAATATAAATGTTCATGGGGGGGAGGCGGGCTACATGCAGAAGTCACTCCTTGATGATCCATCTGTAAGCTAATGCTGGCTGACACCATACCTGTGAGTGCTTCCTATGAGTGGGCCAATGTTGGGTTATATCCTTATCCTATGGACATTCATAGGATGTCTCAAAAACCAGCAAACTTGGGGGAGGCGGGGGGGACACTATGGCACCTCAATGGTGACTTGTATGCCCTGAGCCTCTGTGGCACTCAATGCACTGGGGCTAGCATTGCCTCTGCCCTCTATTGGATGGCCATCAATGGGATGGTGGTGCTGGCTCAGTCTAAAAAGTGAGTTGACAATTCAAGTATCTTTCTGATGAAGGCTGGCCTAAGCGGTAGGGGGAGCACCACTGGGGCAGGGAAGTCTAGGTGTCATCTCCACACTTTAGACCCTACAGAAATCTGGATTGTTTTAACCTCTCCTCCTCCTCCTTCAGACCCTGTCTCCAGACTGGACCTGACCCTGGTGCTTCTGGCCATGCTTTCATTGGTGGTTGTGGCTTCTCTCGTTACTGTGACACTACTCCATAGGAGAAGCAGCTGGATGACAAGGTCCCAAATCTTCCATGGCAGATGACTGTAAAATAAGGGAGAGGAGCAGAAATAAAATCTGTGTAGTGCACTAATGTCTTGTGGTAGCGTGTCCCTCTGGGGGAGGGAACAGCAGTTGTTGAGGCCAGGGGTCTACTACTGGCCTTGTAGCTCTTCCCCATTCAGCAGCAGAACAGACCTCTCTGCAGGGATAGACACCAGAATAGGATGTGGCATAGAGGACAGGAAGAAGACTGCAAGCTAGCACTAGACAAGGTAAATCAAATGGCTTTCTCTCACTCCTGGGGTCCTATCTGGGGGGAGGGGAAGCCACTCAGCCGAACTAGAGACTTTTTGATTAACTTTACTGTGAATAGCTGGATTCTAACTCCACTGGGCACGCAATAAGAACTACTGGCGCTTGCCAGTCTCACATGAAGTCCATGTGAGCCAGCTGGGGGACAAGCCTAAGTCTGGTAACTAGAAACCCTTGTGTCTTCTGTGGGGGCTGTGGCCAGCCCCTAGCTTACAGGAGGTGGAGAAGATTTCCCCATTGTGTTAGTGACTGGGAAACCTGATGCTTCAAGACCTTAAGCATCCTGCCTGACAGCTGGGATCTGCCCCATAACTGGTATCTCCTGCTTCTTGACCCTTAAGCTATATCTATGGGGCACTCCAAAGCGTGGCTGTAGTGCGCACACACAGACCCAAGTGAGCTTGCTTTCATCAAGCTAGTTGAAATAACGGTAGTGGAAGCATGGCCTATACAAGACTAGCTGGGACTCTGGGTCGTACTCCAGTGGGTAGCCTGTGCTGCTGTTGCTCTACTGCTTGATCTGGCGAGGCCAAAGCTACCTCAGCTACATCTACGCACTCGCCTCTGTCTACACGGCAATCTACCCTTCTCCATTTGCATTAGTTTCCTTCTATCTCGCCTGGGGAAACTACAGCCCTCCAGCTCCTCTCCAAATCCCCTTCCAACAGCTAAAATCCTCTCTCCCACTGCTCCTACCACGTCAACACCCTCCACCTACTGTAGAACCCACAGGGACTGTCACGCTAACGTGGTGTAACTGTTCTAACCCCTCTATGAGCACCTTCTAGGGTAGCCTACTGTGGGACTGGATCCTGCAGACACTTAATGTGCATGTGGTAATGACTTCATGGGGACTTCACGCATGCATGGAGTTAAGCACGTGCTGAGGGCTGGCCAAGCAACACAAACTGTTCATTAAATGTCAATGTTCATTCTGCAGTAGGCAAAACCAATGCCTCAAAACCCTTCATGGAAATGCATGCGCACTCACCTGAGATCTAGGAGACGTGGGTTTGAGTCCCTGCTCTACCTGACTGGGTACACCTGTGTACTCCTGCATCCCAAAATGGAGTGTTGCAAGGTCAGAGTCTTGGACTGTAGGAGGATGGCAGCAGGGATCATGCTTTTTGTTACTCTCTGCAAAAAGCATTGTGTGATGGCTTGGCACAATAATGAATGGAAGCCTGGTGGTTTATAGGAAGGCACAAGGCAATGAATTTGCCATTTGCTAAAATTTCAAAGTAGCATAAAGATCGTGCTGTAGTTGTAAAGGCCGTTGCTTCTGTGCTTAAATCATGTACTTGGGGACTAACCATGAGAATTATTGCTGAAAGCTGGGCACTTATCTGCTAGAAGCAACAGAGAAGGAGAGAGACTTGGGTGTATTGCTTGATCACAGGATGACACTGAGATTTCACTCTGAGGCAGCTAGGAACAAGGCTAACCCAGTCATGGGATACTCGGGTGAGGTATTTCCAGTAGAGACAGGGAAGTGCTAGTACCATTATAGAAGGCACTGGTGAGACCTCATCTGGAATGCTGTGTGCAATTCTGGTCTCCCATGTGTAAGATGAATTCAAACTGGACCAGATATGGAGAAGGGCTACTAGGATGTCCAGAGAAATGGATAACCTCACTTATGAGAGGAGACTGAAATACTTTTCTTTAGTGTAACCAAAAGAAGGCTGAGGGCAGAGACAGAGAGATGATAGTTATCTCTCTGATGCATTTAGAGAGAACAATCACAGAGGACTTAACATAAGCACCAACATGCACACAAGAACAAATGGATATAAGCTGGCCATAAACAAGTTTAGGCTTTAGATTAGACAAAAGTTTCTCTCCATCTAAGGAGTGAGGTTCTGGAGCAACCTTTCAAAGGGAGCAGGGTGTTGCGGGGGGGGGGGGGCAAAAGCCATAACTGGCTTTAAGACTGAGCTTGATAAGCTTATGGAGGGGATGGTAGGATGAGACTGCCTACAATGGCACACGGCTGATCTATGACTGCTAGCTGCAAATATCTCCAATGGCTGGGGATGGGACACTAGAGGGGGAGGGCTCTGAGTTACTATAGAGAATTCTTTCCCCAAGCTATCTAGCTGGTGGGTCTTGCCCACAATGATCACAATTTTGGGGATTGGGAAGGAATTTCCCCCATGTCAGAGACCCTGTGGGTTGGGGTTTGCCATCCTCTCCAGCACAGGGCATGGGTCACTTGCAGGTTTAAACTAATGTAAATGTGGGGATTCTGTTTAGTTTTGTCTTTATATCATTATTTGAGGACATCACTAACTCAGACAGAGGTCATGGGTCTATTGCAGGAGTGGGTGGGTGAGGTTCTGTAGCCTGTAATGCGCAGGAGATCAGACTAGATGACCATGATGGTCCCTTGGGGCCTTAAAGTCTGTGACAGAAGAGAGGGGGTTCCCTGAAAGCTCAACAATGGCAGCAGACAGCCAACTATAAGGAATAACGCACCACTGGAGCTACAAGTTGCATGCAACTGGATGTGTGCCTGTGTGCACATGAAAGACTTGGTATCATCTTGGCACAGAAGTAAGACACATGATTGCCTTAGGGTACCAGAAACAATCCACAGGGAGTGGTGCAAGCTACAATTTTTGCATCAGGATTGCCAGCACTGATCTGTGCCAGGACAGAACAATAGTAATAAGCTGTTTCCTCCAACAACCCAATGGTTTATTTAAGTGATGCAAAACTGGGGATCAATACTGGCTGATGGGCAGTGATGGGGGGGCAGTATGCTTTCCAGGACTGCAGCGATGGAGAGGGAAGGCTTAGCTAACCGAACTACCCTGGAGCCAAAACAATAGGGTGGCAGCAGAAGAACAAGTTTGAGTCGTGTAAAGCATTACATGAATACAAAGAGAGGAGGGATGTGGGTGATGAGAGCAGGCAGGATGCTATAGTCAAGCTCATGGGGGAGCAAACTGACATGCTCCGCTATATGGTGGATCTAATGCGGGAAAGGTAGCAAGACCACAGACTGCTGCTGCAGCCCCTGAATAACCGCCCTCTCTCCTCCCCAAGTTCCATAGCCTCCTAACCCAGATGCCCAAGAACATGGAGGGGGGGAGGCTACGGGGACCAACATAGTCAACCCCAGAGGATTGCACAAGTAGCAGAAAGCTGGCATATCCTAAATTTTGATTTGGTTTCTGGACTTGTCCTTCCCTCCTCCTGCTCCACGCACCTAACCCAATACTTCCCTCTAGCTTCTGATTTCTCTCAATGTTTTGTGCAACCAATAATAAAGAACGGTTTTTAAACAATTGTGACTTTATTTCCTTTCATATATATATACACACACATACAGGGGGCGGGTAACTTTAAGAGAAACAATCACAACTCTCACACCGTACCCTGGCCAGTCATGAAACTGGCTTTCAAAGCTTCTCTGATATGCAGCGCGCCCTCCTGCGCTCTTCTAATCGCCCTGTTGTCTGGCTGTGTGAAACTGGCTGCCAGGCAAGTTGCTGCAACCTCCCACCCCACCATAAATATCTCCCTCTTACTCTCACAGATATTGTGGAGCACACAACAAGCAGCAATTACAATTGGAATATTGGTTGTGCTGAGATCTAACTGAGACAGTAAACTGCGCCAGCGCACTTTCAAACATTGAAATGCACCTTCTACCACCTTTCTGCACTTCCTTAGCCTAGAGTTGAACTGCTCCTTACTACTGTCCAGGGTGCCTGTGTACGGCTTCATGAGCCATGGCATTAAGGCGTAGGCTGGGTCCCCGAGGATAACTATAGGCATTTCAACATCCCCAACAGTAATTTTCTGGTCTGGGAAGTAAGTTAGTTCCTTCCTGCAGCTGTTCAAACAGACCAGAGTTCCTGAAGATGCGAGCGTCATGCACCTTTCCCGGCCATCCCACGTTGATATGAGTGAAACGTCTCTTGTGATCAACAAGTGCTTGCAGCACCAGGGAAAAATACCCCTTGCGGTTTATTTACTGGCCACCCCAGTGTTCCGGTGCGAAGATGGGGATATGCGTTGAAAGCTTCCACAGGGCTATGGGCACTTGCTTCTCAACTGTGAGGGCTGCTCTCATTTTGGTGTCTTTCTGCTTCAGGGCAGGGGACAGCAAGTCACAAAGTTCCATGAAAGTAGCCCTAGGCATATGAAAGTTTCG